>NC_050070.1:121049036-121701021 GCF_009764565.3 Dermochelys coriacea
CATTCTCCTCAAAGTGCTGTCCAATATGATTAAAATACAGTCTCAGCTGTCTTCACAAAAAAGATGGACAGCTATCTTATTAGACACCTACAGAGATTACTGAGAAATGTGAAGGACAAGATTTTGAATGAAATATTAAAGTTTAAAAGAAAAATAATTCAAATATTTTTGTACATCCATTATAATTTTGAAAAATGATATCAAACTCCACCCACATTAAAATTCAAAGAGATAAAACCAATAGAGCATTTAAAGCACAGAGTTTAAATATGATAGAGAAAGATAATAAATATGGAGCCAACATCTGAAATTAAAATAAAAGCCTTAAGCAAGGAGAGAGAAACAGAGAGCTGTCCAAGATGAGCCACTTCCACACCCTAGAGCTCCATTATGGGCGAAAAGGTTGGGAAAGAAAGGGTTAAGAGAGAACACTGGAGTCTACTGAACAAAGAAGAAATTTCTGAAGTACAATTTTGCACTTAAAGGATTGAGGGGTTTTCTTAAGCAGTTTTGCTCCTTTAACTGTTTCCCATGAAGGTTTTGTGCACAAAGTGCATTTCAACAACAAAAAGTTGAAAGGAGAAGATTGCTTGAATCGTTGGTCATACTGATGATATGGATCTTTGGAGCTCGGGTCCATGTGGGGAGAACTGAAACAGAGCAGGAAGATAAGCAAAGTAAGAGCTGAGAAGGAACGGAAACTGGTCAAATCAGGAGGTTGTTACTGTGCTCGTTAAATCATACTTAAAAAAACCTGCATGACCCCTGTTGCTGTTGGCTAAAGGAATTTTTGAGACGAACTACTTTAAAGCCAACTTCATAGAGAAAATCTGGACACATTTTGAAGAAAGAACTGTCTTGTAGTGGCAAACGTGAAAAAGGAGACAAAATGCAATTAACTTGGCCAGCACCATTCTGAATTTCCCTACCAATTATAGATACTGGAGTCTAAATAAGAGTTTTCTTCTGCCCAATCCAGCTTCTCATTCTGCTGGATTCTGGAAGTCCACATCCCAGGTACTATGATGGCAGAGTATGTACCAACAGTATGACATAAATGTCATAGATTCAGGATTAGTAATTCACAGCAGAACTAAGGAGAAGGAATGGATGAGCTGCATACGTGTCATCTATTTGAAAACAAATACCTTTCAGAATTAATAAAAATGACAAGAAAATTATTAGACACATAGGAATGTAAATTAATTTAGAAGTAGGATATATTTTAAATGTTTGTGTAAAATGGAAGTCCTTAAGAGAACAGTATCAAATAATCTTTTTCCACTTCTCTGTATTATAATAGCAAAGAAATGGCAAAAATAGTTTAGTTAAAACATCACTTAAACTGAACCTTTCTGAAGGGTCAAAAAACATTGAACTAAGGATACCCACACCCCCTCAGAGAGCCCAACATGAGCCACTACCTCTTCTACCATTCCCTTTCCTCTTCTTCCTGTGCTGGCAGTCCTAACATGGGAAGAGAGAACCAGTGTACCAGCTCCGGTACAAAACTGTGGAAAAACCTGAGTGTCTCTGGATTAAGTTTAGAAGTGTGTGCAACAAGAGTGATGTCATGGTGGGAGTCTGCTATAGACCACCGGACCAGGGGGATGAGGTGGATGAGGCTTTCTTCCGGCAACTCACGGAAGCTACTAGATCGCAGGCCCTGATTCTCATGGGTGACTTTAATTTTCCTGATATCTGCTGGGAGAGCAATACAGCGGTGCATAGACAATCCAGGAAGTTTTTGGAAAGCGTAGGGGACAATTTCCTGGTGCAAGTGCTAGGGGAGCCAACTAGGGGGAGCGCTTTTCTTGACCTGCTGCTCACAAACCGGGTAGAATTAGTGGGGGAAGCAAAAGTGGATGGGAATCTGGGAGGCAGTGACCATGAGTTGGTTGAGTTCAGGATCCTGACGCAGGGAAGAAAGGTAAGCAGCAGGATACGGACCCTGGACTTCAGGAAAGCAGACTTTGACTCCCTCAGGGAACAGATGGCCAGGATCCCCTGGGGGACTAACATGAAAGGGAAGGGAGTCCAGGAGAGCTGGCTGTATTTCAAGGAATCCCTGTTGAAGTTACAGGGACAAACCATCCCGATGAGTCGAAAGAATAGTAAATATGGCAGGCGACCAGCTTGGCTTAATGGTGAAATCCTAGCGGATCTTAAACATAAAAAAGAAGCTTACAAGAAGTGGAAGGTTGGACATATGACCAGGGAAGAGTATAAAAATATTGCTCGGGCATGTAGGAAAGATATCAGGACGGCCAAATCGCACCTGGAGCTGCAGCTAGCAAGAGATGTCAAGAGTAACAAGAAGGGTTTCTTCAGGTATGTTGGCAACAAGAAGAAAGCCAAGGAAAGTGTGGGCCCCTTACTGAATGAGGGAGGCAAGCTAGTGACAGAGGATGTGGAAAAAGCTAATGTACTCAATGTTTTTTTTGCCTCTGTTTTCACTAACAAGGTCAGCTCCCAGACTGCTGTGCTGGGCATCACAAAATGGGGAAGAGATGGCCAGCCCTCTGTAGAGATAGAGGTGGTTAGGGACTATTTAGAAAAGCTGGACGTGCACAAGTCCATGGGGCCGGACGAATTGCATCCGAGAGTGCTGAAGGAATTGGCGGCTGTGATTGCAGAGCCCTTGGCCATTATCTTTGAAAACTCGTGGCGAACGGGGGAAGTCCCGGATGACTGGAAAAAGGCTAATGTAGTGCCCATCTTTAAAAAAGGGAAGAAGGAGGATCCTGGGAACTACAGGCCAGTCAGCCTCACCTCAGTCCCTGGAAAAATCATGGAGCAGGTCCTCAAAGAATCAATCCTGAAGCACTTAGAGGAGAGGAAAGTGATCAGGAACAGTCAGCATGGATTCACCAAGGGAAGGTCATGCCTGACTAATCTAATCGCCTTTTATGATGAGATTACTGGTTCTGTGGATGAAGGGAAAGCAGTGGATGTATTGTTTCTTGACTTTAGCAAAGCTTTTGACACGGTCTCCCACAGCATTCTTGTCAGCAAGTTAAGGAAGTATGGGCCGGATGAATGCACTATAAGGTGGGTAGAAAGCTGGCTAGATTGTCGGGCTCAACGGGTAGTGATCAATGGCTCCATGTCTAGTTGGCAGCCGGTGTCAAGTGGAGTGCCCCAGGGGTCGGTCCTGGGGCCCGTTTTGTTCAATATCTTCATAAATGATCTGGAGGATGGTGTGGATTGCACTCTCAGCAAATTTGCGGATGATACTAAACTGGGAGGAGTGGTAGATACGCTGGAGGGGAGGGATAGGATACAGAAGGACCTAGACAAATTGGAAGATTGGGCCAAAAGAAATCTAATGAGGTTCAATAAGGATAAGTGCAGGGTCCTGCACTTAGGATGGAAGAATCCAATGCACCGCTACAGACTAGGGACCGAATGGCTCGGCAGCAGTTCTGCGGAAAAGGACCTAGGGGTGACAGTGGACGAGAAGCTGGATATGAGTCAGCAGTGTGCCCTTGTTGCCAAGAAGGCCAATGGCATTTTGGGATGTATAAGTAGGAGCATAGCGAGCAGATCGAGGGACGTGATCGTTCCCCTCTATTCGACACTGGTGAGGCCTCATCTGGAGTACTGTGTCCAGTTTTGGGCCCCACACTACAAGAAGGATGTGGATAAATTGGAAAGAGTACAGCGAAGGGCAACAAAAATGATTAGGGGTCTAGAGCACATGACTTATGAGGAGAGGCTGAGGGAGCTGGGATTGTTTAGTCTGCAGAAGAGAAGAATGAGGGGGGATTTGATAGCTGCTTTCAACTACCTGAAAGGGGGTTTCAAAGAGGATGGCTCTAGACTGTTCTCAATGGTAGCAGATGACAGAACGAGGAGTAATGGTCTCAAGTTGCAATGGGGGAGGTTTAGATTGGATATTAGGAAAAACTTTTTCACTAAGAGGGTGGTGAAACACTGGAATGCGTTACCTAGGGAGGTGGTAGAATCTCCTTCCTTAGAGGTTTTTAAGGTCAGGCTTGACAAAGCCCTGGCTAGGATGATTTAACTGGGACTTGGTCCTGCTTTGAGCAGGGGGTTGGACTAGATGACCTTCTGGGGTCCCTTCCAACCCTGATATTCTATGATTCTATGAGTGGCCTCACAGGCCCTTTTCTCTTCTCCACCCCGTTAAGCATTTAATGGGGACAAACAGGTAGTCTTCTCAGTTCTGGACTGCTAGGACCCTGTAGCTCTTCTATGGAGTTCTCTTTAAAATTTTGTACATCCTTTGAAATGTATGCCGCAGAAAGCATTAAAAGGATTGTGAATATCTGTTCTCTAACAATCTCTTCCTCCATTCTCAGGGATTGAGCAGGGATTCTCACAGAAATAGAAGGAAGAATATCACAACAAAGAATTCCACAATCCCCAGGTGCATGCTGGGGCACAAACTCCAAAGAGCCTGTTAAAAGAGGCAGAACAGCAAGACCAAGAAGAAGTTATTAGATCTACTTCAAAATGAGGAAACTGATGGACTGGGTTGTTCACTCCAGACGGTAGAGAAACAGACCTACTTGGCCTCCTTACAAGTCGTCGTCACAGGCAGTAAGGAAATCTAGGAACTATTGGGTAGATTGAGTTTGTGAGGAGGAGCCCCAAGAGATTCATAAAAACATCTCAATTCTGACGTTTAGCTGAACTAAGCCCAAATTCTGAACCTTCATCTATGATTTATAATGACTCTGACTGTAGGGATGAGGTACATTGGCTGGACAGAGTAGGCAAGTTTGCAGTAACACTGACCATGCTGCTTTGGTCTGTAAATGAATAGGACTTCTGCCTCCAGCACTATTGATCCTGTGTATTTTACAAAAGTACTAAATTCACTTACAAATTTAGAATATAAATATTGCATTAAGATTACTTTACCTGCACGTACTATAGATGAATGAAGACGTTCATCCAAAGCCATATTGCCAATGATGCGAATTATGTTCCTTTGTATTTTCGCAGAATCGTTACGAAGCCGGTATATTCTCTGTAGTAGCTGCAGGCCTCCATTTGCTTCAATTTTATCACAATGAGTAGAAACCTAGCATTTTACAGTAAATTCAGTGATACTAGTGGAAGTCATGCAAACATCGAAATCTGCAAAAGCTTCCTGAGAAGCTCTCAATACATACAATCTCCATTAAAAGTACTATAGCCACATCCTATGCAGAAATTCTTAATCTAGGATTTGTTTTTATGTTATGCTTACATCTTTCCATTTAACAATTTAAGAAATTATAAGAACTATGAAATACTTATTTTTATTGAATGCCGCAAACTCAGAAAGGGAGTCAAAAATTTTAGCATGTGAACTGCGCAATCATTACAACTTGACAGCCCAATATTGGGAAGGTTCTGAGCACCTCCACTTTTCTTCCATTGAAGTTAATGGGACCAGAGGATGCTTGACACCTTGCAGGATCAGATCCTAAGACCACAATTCTCCATAACACAACTGCCCACTTTTTCTAAAGCATTGTGTAAACTGAGGCCACTTATTCTGCACACATACCTGCTAGAACACTCTTGTAATCCTTTTTCATTAAAAAAAAGGTAACATTCTAAATCGTGCTTCTCTCATTACAGATCTTCATGGCAGCAACAGAAACGAATGTAGGCAGATGACAGCACATTTATGAGCCATACCGTGGACCACTGCTATTGAATAGATGCTGGTGACATGGAAGTTTCTATTATAGTGCTGAGTACTGTGCTATGGCTGATTACTGTGCTCTTTGCCCTTCCCTACCACACATTTAGTTTAGTGGATTTTTTTTTCAATATGTATTTATTCAACTTCTGATTTTGGGGCTTCTACGTTCTACCTGCAATCTTTCTTGTGCAATTAATATTGTTATGGCAAGTGTCACCAGGTGATGCTGTTACACATAGTCTTCCACTTTCTTTTTCTGAGTGTGCAAGTAAATGTTCAATGTTGGGAAGACATGCTGTATTGTTGTTAGTTTTTGTTATGCAAGGTTCTGTGTAGAGGCAATGATCCTTGGGAGAAAGTGCTGCAGCTCTCTGATCAGAGTTAATGCATAATACAGAGTTGCTCTCTGCAAAGTCCACCTTAGTCTTAGACTGAGGGCTTGTCTATGGGCACCGCCAAAATGCACTAGAGGGGTGTGATTTGTTAAGTGCTCTAATTGCCCCATATAGGCCCTGCTACATTAATGCAAACCAAATAGCTTTTAGAACACACCAAGTATTAGTGCACTTTACCCCTCTGGCATGTTTTGCTGTGTAGACAAGCGTGGATATTCCTGAAAGAAGGGACTGCCTGTATGACCATCTCTGTTCCAGGACTGATGTGTGTGTGTAAATAAAACAAGTTACTCTTAGAATATACCCAAACACCACATAACTGATGTCTGCTCCACTGAGGAGTTGACATGTACAGCCTTCGATAGCTGTTACCTCTATGCAGGGTAGGGACACTGGCGTCAGAAGACGGAACAATAACAGAGTAGCAGAGAAATATTTCACAAGGGCCTCCTCATAAAGTTTATCCCTGACTATTCCCTGGTGCTGGTGGGGGTGTGCCCCACTGTAAAATGAACTGTAGGGCCTGCCACCAAAACTGGAAGATCTATGCTACCCCAGGCACCTCCCCCACTCTTTGCCATAGATGCCTGGGGAACTCCTTAAAAGGGAATCTCCATCACTGAAGGAGAATATCCACAGTTGTAGTGGGAGACAATGATAGATCCTGTGGACAGTCCCCACAAACCTCCCACTCCACCCCCACTCATACATGGATTCCAATCATGTGAATAGGACCTCAGCAGGTTTTGGAGAGGAAACTATATTGGGAAGGTTGGGAAGGCAGCTCCCCCCTACCCCCATCCCACATATGCAAAAGGCAAGATCAGAAAGGGAAGTTTATCGATACAGCTGTTCAATTATAGCTGTATATATGGATTACCTTGGAATGTTGCACTAAAGCTTGTAAACAGAAGAGTTCTACTGTCTCTGAAGGGACTTTACTCAAAGTCTCGCAATAAGGAAGCCCATTTCCTCCAAAACACCACAAGCCCCCCTGGAATAAGAATCAATAACAAGCAAATCAAATCTCAAATGGCTAAATAAGAAGCGTGGTTCTAGTTATTTTTTTTTAAAAAGCGAAGCATGCAACAGACTGTAAAGCTGTTATACCAAGTGCTCTTATGTGTATTACATTAAAATATCCCTATATGTGCTGAAATATTCTAATATTTATAAAGGAAAAAAAATAAAACAGCCCATTAGATCAGTAGCTTTTATAGAAAACAGTCACTTACGCTCAATCAACTCAAGCTAGAGACTTTTGCAATCAGTACCACTAGGAACCCCTGCTCTTCTGCTGCACTAAACTGAGAGCATAAAAGGGGGGTGTCAATTGCCCCCCTTTCCATTTCTTCTCTCCACTGTCTATCTAAAGTCCGAAGTAGCAAGGAAGGTGGGAGGGTCATGGAATGTATGTGTGCACAACACATCTCAAAGAGCAACAGTTCCTGTATGGGTAAATAACCAGCAATGCTGGAACAATTCTTATAGTGGGGGTGCTGAGAGCCATTGAATCAATCTGTAAACCCTGTATATGGATGGAAACCACTTCAAGCCACAGCACCCCCCCCCCCGCACCCCTAGTTCCAACACTTATGTTGATTGTGCACATATACATTACTCTTTAAGTGACTCACCAGCAGTTTCCTTACAGGTGGTTGGACTTCAGATTATTTGAAAAGAGACTGGAATACCAATTTGGCAAAGCTGACATCATCTCAGGAGGCTTGAGAACTGGCATAATGTCTGGAAAAAAGGCTTGTACGCTAACTAAGATTAAGCTAATGCTCTACAATCATATACAGACTTTTTTTTAGCTTCAGTTCACCAGCTTTAAAGAGCAACAGGGAGCTCCAACTCCCACCGCAGGGGCGAGAAAGAACTGAGAAGGAGGCAACAGACACACTCCTTTTATGTTTCAGAGTAGCAGCCGTGTTAGTCTGTATTCGCAAAAAGAAAAGGAGTACCGGTGGCACCTTAGAGACTAACAAATTTATTAGAGCATAAGCTTTCGTGAGCTACAGCTCACTTCATCGGATGCATTTGGTGGAAAAAACAGAGGAGAGATTTATATACACACACACACAGAGAACATGAAACAATGGGTTTATCATACATACTGTAAGGAGAGTGATCACTTAAGATAAGCCATCACCAGCAGCGGGGGGGGGGGGGGGAAGAGGAGGAAAACCTTTCATGGTGACAAGCAAGGTAGGCTAATTCCAGCAGTTAACAAGAATATCAGAGGAACAGTGGGGGGTGGGGTGGGAGGGAGAGATACCAGGGGGAAATAGTTTTACTTTGTGTAATGACTCATCCATTCCCAGTCTCTATTCAAGCCTAAGTTAATTGTATCCAGTTTGCAAATTAATTCCAATTCAGCAGTCTCTCGTTGGAGTCTGTTTTTGAAGCTTTTTTGTTGAAGTATAGCCACTCTAAGATCTGTGATCGAGTGACCAGAGAGATTGAAGTGTTCTCCAACTGGTTTTTGAATGTTATAATTCTTGATGTCTGATTTATGTCCATTCATTCTTTTACGTAGAGACTGTCCAGTTTGGCCAATGTACATGGCAGAGGGGCATTGCTGGCACATGATGGCATATATCACATTGGTAGATGCGCAGGTGAACGAGCCTCTGATAGTGTGGCTGATGTGATTAGGCCCTATGATGGTATCCCCTGAATAGATATGTGGACAGAGTTGGCAACGGGCTTTGTTGCAAGGATAGGTTCCTGGGTTAGTGGTTCTGTTGTGTGGTGTGTGGTTGCTGGTGAGTATTTGCTTCCGATTGGGGGGCTGTCTGTAAGCAAGGACTGGTCTGTCTCCCAAGATCTGTGAGAGTGATGGCTCGTCCTTCAGGATAGGTTGTAGATCCTTGATGATGCGTTGGAGAGGTTTTAGTTGGGGGCTGAAGGTGATGGCTAGTGGCGTTCTGTTGTTTTCTTTGTTGGGCCTGTCCTGTAGTAGGTGACTTCTGGGTACTCTTCTGGCTCTTCTTCTCTGACAGAGCCAGAAGAGTACCCAGAAGTCACCTACTACAGGACAGGCCCAACAAAGAAAACAACAGAACGCCACTAGCCATCACCTTCAGCCCCCAACTAAAACCTCTCCAACGCATCATCAAGGATCTACAACCTATCCTGAAGGACGAGCCATCACTCTCACAGATCTTGGGAGACAGACCAGTCCTTGCTTACAGACAGCCCCCCAATCTGAAGCAAATACTCATCAGCAACCACACACCACACAACAGAACCACTAACCCAGGAACCTATCCTTGCAACAAAGCCCGTTGCCAACTCTGTCCACATATCTATTCAGGGGATACCATCATAGGGCCTAATCACATCAGCCACACTATCAGAGGCTCGTTCACCTGCGCATCTACCAATGTGATATATGCCATCATGTGCCAGCAATGCCCCTCTGCCATGTACATTGGCCAAACTGGACAGTCTCTACGTAAAAGAATGAATGGACATAAATCAGACATCAAGAATTATAACATTCAAAAACCAGTTGGAGAACACTTCAATCTCTCTGGTCACTCGATCACAGACCTAAGAGTGGCTATACTTCAACAAAAAAGCTTCAAAAACAGACTCCAACGAGAGACTGCTGAATTGGAATTAATTTGCAAACTGGATACAATTAACTTAGGCTTGAATAGAGACTGGGAATGGATGAGTCATTACACAAAGTAAAACTATTTCCCCCTGGTATTTCTCCCTCCCACCCCACCCCCCACTGTTCCTCTGATATTCTTGTTAACTGCTGGAATTAGCCTACCTTGCTTGTCACCATGAAAGGTTTTCCTCCTTTCCCCCCCCACTGCTGGTGATGGCTTATCTTAAGTGATCACTCTCCTTACAGTATGTATGATAAACCCATTGTTTCATGTTCTCTGTGTGTGTGTATATAAATCTCTCCTCTGTTTTTTCCACCAAATGCATCCGATGAAGTGAGCTGTAGCTCACGAAAGCTTATGCTCTAATAAATTTGTTAGTCTCTAAGGTGCCACCGGTACTCCACTCCTTTTATGCCTTCAGCTCAGGACACAGGCACTAGTGCCGCCTAGTGACACTGCTGGCAAAATCTCCAACTTCAGTGCATTGGGTGCACAGTGGGGTTGCCAACCCTCTGAGTTTCACCGGGAGTCTCCCAAAATCAGGCTCTACCTCCCGGAGGCTCCTGAAGCAAAATTGGGAGATTTTAGGCCACTAAAAGTTCGGTGGTGCAGCAGGGATAATGCAGGCTCCCTGTCTTAGCACGCCGAAGCAGCCGACATGTCCATGCAGCCCTTAGGGAGAGAGAAGGCTGGGGGCCCCCCCCGTGTACTGCCCCCGCCCCAAGCGCCAACTCTGCAGCTCTCACTGGCCAGAACTATGGCCAATTGGAGCTGTGGGGGCGATGCCTGCAGGCAGGGGCAGCGCACTGAGCCCCCTGGCCCACCCACATGGGCCACAGGGACGTGCTGGCCACTTCCGGGAGCGGCGCGGGGCCACAGCAGATGCCTGCCTTAGCCCCGCTGCACCACCGACTGGGAGCCTCCCAAGGTAAGCGCTGCCCAGCCGAAGCCCGCACCCCCTCCTGCACCTCAACCCCCTGCCCCAGCCCTGAGCCCTCTCCATTACCCAAACTCCCTCCCAGAGCTTGCACCCCCTCCTGCACCCCAACCCCCTGCCCCAAGCTCAGTCCAGAGCCCCCTCCCACACTCTGAACTCCTCGGCCCCAGCCCAGAGCCCGCACCCCAAACTCCTGCCCCAGCCCAGTAAAAGTGAGTGAGAGCAAACCCGGGGGGGGGGATGGAGTGAGTGGGTGGGGCTTCAGGGAAGGGGCAGGACAGGGGGCAGGGCAAAGGTGTTTGAGTTTGTGCGATTAGACAGTTGGCAACCCTAACCTACAGTGAAATGTATATGTGCAGAATCACTCAAAGGAGAACCTATTAACTACAGAAAGTATAATAAGGGGGGGAACACTGTAGGTTTTTCATTTTTCAACAATAGCATTTCTGCCCCATGTCTCATTTTTACAACAACCTGCCTCAGAGCATAATCAGCAAGGTTCAGATTGTAGTTTGACCTGTTCAGTTGCGAAAACAGGAGGGGAGGAGGGAACAAGCTCTCCCTCATCTTTGCATAACCCCACAAAGAGTCTCAGTCCTAGTGGAGCAGGAGCAGCATGAGGTGTGGAAAAGGAAAGCTTCACCCACTTTAATATTATAAAATTAATAAATTATACCTTAAATAAATAAATATTTTTAAAAGAGAACGTTCTGTAAATTCCATCCTGGAGTTAAGAGCTCACCCTTTGTGCAGCTAGAGTCTGACTGCTCTCTCTTAAAGCCAGAGATGTGAAGTACTGGACACATTTTTCAAGATCAGTCTGAGGTAAAGATACCAATAACAATCGGAGCTCATCTTCTACAGCATAATCCTATAAACAAACAAACACACATACTTGTTAACACTCCCCAAAGGAACACAGCAGGAACTTATGTGAAAGTAAACAGATTTGGAACAGAAATTGTTACATGAAGTAATGCTGTAAACTGAAAGGCCTGGTTTGAGTGCTCTACAACCTAAGCTAATGTTTGTGAAGCACTTTGAAGATGTATAGCCCTATAAAATGACAGGTTATTATTGGTAAGCAAATTTTTCAATGAAAGTCAGCTTTAGATTTCTAGGTTTAGGATTTTATTTTATTTCAATGAGGTCTGGAAGAATAAAAATGTGAGTCCTATTGGCCTGTGTTACAGAAATGAAATGGAGCTTAGAGCAGAAAAGCACCAGGGCATACAACAAGAAAGCTTGAAACTTGGCCCTCAATTGCTTGATAATCACCACAAAAATAATGGTGCAGATTAAGACTATATGGTTTTATCAGCCAGCTACAAAAATAGCAGCATGATTAAGAAATTAAAGATAGAAATAAAATAGTTAACACTTGTATATTTCTTTATCTTTGAAGTATTTGTACAAATATTCATTAAGAAATCCACAAAACACCCGTCAAGTAGATGGGGATGGGAAAACAGGTACAGTGAGGTTAAGTCATTTGCCTAAGACCACATACTAAGGATCAGAAGAAATGCAAGTTAATAGTCGGAATACAATTTCTGGAGCTAGTAACTCATGAATATCTTGCTGATACTGCCTCCATCTGCAGCCTTGGTCTTGGACAATTCTAACCTGTCTGGCTTATTTTCTTCATCTATTAAATGCAGAGAAGGGATATCAGTAAATCATCCTCTCTGAACACATCATTTGATCCGATTCTCTTTCTTGGATCCTGTGCTTCTGGAGATAGACATGGGGGAAACTTTCCTTGCTTTCAAATAATTATTTTCTTTTATGGCACTGGTAGATGGATATGCACAGACCAACAGTTGCAGCTGGAATGTTTTACTTTAATTTTTCAATGAGTAGGATGCAAAGACCTCCCTAACCTCTATATACAGATATCCACCCAGTGATTACACACCAAGAATAGTAAAAATATACATATCTGTACCACAGTATGCCTCAAGCCTGAGAGGTTCAACTGTTTGGAAATAGTTAGACCCATGGTCATATCCATGTTGGACTGATTTAATCAAAGTAATTCAAGTCCAGGGTGGAAAAAAGAATGAATGATTTAAAAAAAAAAATTGATTTTTTTTATTTAAATTGGATTTTTTTTGATAACATGCTTTTTGAGGAAATAACTTATCTAAAGATAGTGCTATAATATATCTTAATTAAAACTAATATCTCATCATGGAATAGGGATTATAAATTCTAATTCTATAGTATAAGACAATATATTCATGTAATGTTTAAGAAAAGTTTTGTAAATGAGTTCCAATAGTTCATGGACCCAATCTTATGGAGTTCCAGGGGCTTCTGTATAGATTTTTAGGTTAATCTTTCTATCTACCCAATGGGACTCAGTGCTCAGTCTAGAAGATACCATCAGAGATGCTTAGTTTTGCAGTTCTCAGACAGTGGATTTGTGTCTCCAGAGATAATATGCTTGTTAATAGGAAAAGTGATTTTAAATAAATAAATAGAGGTGAGAAATAACAGACTTCAACCCTATTGCCCCTCTGCAAATTTGTGTATACAGAGTCAATTCCATACCTCTCTCTAAAAGTGCGAAGTTTCAAAAAGTTCAATGAATAGAAGATTGTTGGGGGTGAAATAGATCTGGACAAGGAGAAGAAGTCTGGAGAAAAATGTGAGAAGGGAGGGACAGGCAGTAGAAACAAAAGTGAAACTGTTTGAGCAGCATATTCCAGAAGTCTTGAGGTCTTTCTAAGTGTAGCCTTCATTGATTTGAGATCTACCATACCATTAGGGTGATTTTATAGGGACAGTCCCGATTTTTGGGTTTTTTTATTTTTTTTTTTTTAAATATAGGCTTCTATTATCCCCCAACCCCCATCCCAATTTTTCACATTTGCTGTCTGGTCACCCTACATACCATTTGCTCACTAGAAGAGAAAACCGATAATGGCAGCAGGCTGTAAAAGAGACCCAGTTTGGGAATAAGAACCATTCAAGAAATGTATGTTTGCTGATGATGTTTTAAAAGAAAGTCACACCAGTGAACTGGTGGAAGTCACTTAAGCACTTGGATTCAGAGACTGTTGAAGTGATAATCTCACTTTTAACAGCAGTAGCTTCTTCTGCAGGTGTAGATAGAATGTTTTCTTCCTTTGGACTAATTCATTCCAAATTGAGAAATCGTTTGGGACCTGAAAAAGCAGGAAAGCTTGTTTTTCTTTTCCAGATTATGAACAAACAGGAAAATGAAGGTGAAGACGACTGAGTTAGCTGCAGAAGCCAACATTTTAAGTTTCTCATGTTGACCTGGCTGACATAGTCTATTTAATTTTGGGCTGTTTTTTTAAACATATTTCATTTAACTATTTTAGTTAAACAATTTTAATAAAAACAAACCTGATTTTAAAAATCTTGCATGTTTAAAATTCATATGCTTGTTTTGTTAAAATATTACATGTTTGCTATTGAAGAAAAAAAATGCAGAATACATAAAGTTGTTTTAGTTAAATAAAACTATTTAAATGTCTGTCTGGTGATGTTCTCTTCCTAATTCAGCATGGCAAGAAAATACTCCAAATATTAATGATTAACCTGTTGAATTGGAGATAGTTCACCTACCAGTGACTTCATAAATATCTGCTTCAATTACCTTTGGTAAATGAAATAACCAAACAATCAATCATTCATTTTCTGATATAGCTGTAAAACTTATCTGAAAAGTTTTCAAAATAAATCACTTTAAAAATGTATAGTGTGTACCTTCTAAAAATGAAACCTACATCTCTCTCTGAGTTGTGAAGAATATGTATTAAGGTTATAACAACCAACCAACAAGAATGCACTTTTATATAGAAATCCATGATTAAATCGAGTCTTCCTGACTAGTGATTGGTTTAAATCAATCTGATTTAAATCAAATCCAATCTGTTCAAGTCACTGATTTTAATTATGCTTTAAATCAGCAAGCAAGAAACCTTGATTTAAATAATGGATTTCAATTGTGTTGTTCATGTGTACTTAGTTATTTTCTAAACAAAGGTTAATTATCATTCGTTGTTAACATTAAAACATATTAATAGATTGATTTTTAACTAAATATAGCCTTTACACTAAATTTGGCGTTTCTTTTTGCTAACCAGGGTACACTACATCTATACACATGTATTTAAGCAATTACATAGCTTAACGTACATTTAATTCAGATTCTTAATGTCTCCCTTTTGTATTACATTAGAAAATGCTGAGTGATGCATTTCTTATTTACTAGATCAGAAGTGAGCAAACTATCGCCTGTGGGCCACATCCGGCCCGCGGACCCTCCTGCCCACCACTGTATTTTGTTTTATTAAATAAAGCTACTTTAAAAAATACTGAATAAATGAGAACGTTATTTTCAATGCATGATTTGCATTTAAAGCTAACTGATTTATTAAACAAAGGATGTATTAACTGCTGTTTATGAATGAACTGATTGTTTCTGGCCACCATGATCAGGTTTGCAGTCCCTCTGCATCTCACTGTGATTTGAACCAGAAGGTCTGACCAGGGTCTAGCACCTGTGGTTAATCTTTCTTCAGGGGCTACAACAACATATACCAGTTACCAAGCAGTCTTTACAAAGCAAAATACATTTATTCTTAGGATAAAAGCATTACAGAGACAACATATGAAAAATAATAAACATTCCTATATGCATGCTAAAAGTTACCAGAGATCACCCATCAGTCTCATGGGGCCCTAGCTGCCCAAAATCTTTCCAAACCTTCCACAAGAGTTGGGCCCCACCTTGGACAGAAGGTCCTGTCCATTTCCCAAATCAAAAGAAAGCCCTGTGTTGGTTTAAACCCACCTTTTTTATACCAAAAGCCCTTTCTTTGTCTGTTGGTCTCTGGAAAATCCATTTAGAGCCAGTATATGCAAGTCACCACAGCAGGTGGTACGTCTCTGGAATTGTTTGCAGTTTCAGGGACTAGCCTTAATCACCCCACACTATTTTTAGTTCCTGTAGGAGCTGTGGTAATCCTCCTCTACCTACCCTCCCAAACCCAAGCTGCCTACAATCCCTGGCCCACAATGATACATATTACATAAGCCATTCATAAACAAAATACAATAGGGTCTCTTAAAGATACTGCATGCAGCTGCAATATCTGTCACAAACTGATGTAGCTGAATACATTGAAATGAAGAAAATATACTCTCTACACTTGCAGAAGAGGCTACTGCTGTTAAAAGATGGTTTACCACCTCAAAAAACTCTGGTTCCAAGTGCTTAGCCAGAGACTTCCCTTAGTTCAGTGGTCTGACTTCCTCAAAAATTTGACAGCAAACATGTACTCCTTTAAATTATTTTAACAGATTATAAGATGTTTAGGCCTCAATACAGACTGCCAATTTCAAAGTGAATTTTAAATGTGTTTTTTTAAATAAAATTGTATGTAATTTTTAAAAATCTGATTTAAATAAAATCAAATTTTTTTTATTTTTAAAAAATGCAATTTTTATTCATGCTGGTCATATCACATTCCAAGGGTGATAAACCTGACAGTGAAAAGCTACAGAATATCCCTGCTAGATGCCATATCTAATTTTGCAAGTCTTGAGGCTTAGAATGGACATGTTGGCCATGATAAGGATTCTTATTAGATTTACAAAAATCCGCTACAGGTGCCCAGCCCTGGGCCCATTCCATATATTAAAAACAGAATACAATTTACAAGGACTGCTCAACACACCTTGACATATAAATAAATACCAACCAGTTAATATGAGAATAAAATAAAAACAAACCTCCAGCACCGAGTTCAGCCCTAATCAAATGCCTGGGAAGATGATGGGCTGTACAGCATGCCCAAACGGTTAACAAATCCAGGCTGAAAGAGCTGATTGTTGGCAGGAGCACCAGGGAAGGACAGGTGGGAGAACTGCATCTAAAGCATCCCAAGGATCTGTAAAATCTGTGTGGTTTGGGAAGTTAAGATGTGACCTGAGATTGTTCTCAATGTGAAATGTTTGCTTAGCCCATTATTTCCCTGATTCTTAGTGACTGTGTTGACATGCAGTGTGTTTCATCATCAACCTAAGCTCTAACTTAATGAAGGTTCTAGTGTAGGATTTAGCCCTGGTCCACACTACAAAGTTGAGTTGGTATAAGTGTCAATCTGGGGTGTGGAAACAGTTATACTGACCTAACTACCAGTGTAGACAGCACTATGTCAATAGCACTATGTCAATCTCTGTCAACACAGCTACCACCTCACAGGGAAGTGGAGTAACTATGCAGATGAGAGAAGTTCTCCTGTCAAAGGTAGCATCTTAACTTAGTGCTACAGGAGCACAGCTGCAGCGCTGGAAGTGCAGATAAGCCCTTAACTGTATTATACTACAAGTGCTGGGGGGGAGCGGGGGCAGGCAGAATAGCAATAATTATAAATAAAATTAGGAGTAGTAGTCGTCCAGCTCACCTCAAAACACCGCACAGACTTTTCTGTCACCAAAAGCGACAAGATTCAACTAATACCCACATTTTCATTTACTTACATCTTTTACTTTTGGTAAATGAGGTGGTGGCAGAAAAAAACGAAGATCAATATCCTTGGATCGGGCCAAACCAATCAGAGTCTTCTGATCACAGGCTTGGGCAACCATCCTATATTGATAATCTGTAGTAAGAGAACTTAGATGTTATGGCCAAAACTAGCCTTGAATATTTCAATTAATTTTAGTTGTGATTTCCATAGTACTTTGAAAATATGAATACAAATAGAACAATATTACTGCAATCCACGTAACAGACACAAGTTTTCCATGATTCCATCGTCACAAACTCTAAAATGGAAAAATAAACTGGTCGTCACATCAACACTAAACAAAAATGACATTTTAACTGCATGTATTAATTAGAGCGTGACACTGTAATAAAGAATTTCAGACACTAGCCAATCATATGTGATAGCAACTGTTTAGAGTTAGTGCTTTGAAAGGAAAACAAAAATCACAAACCAAGGCTATGCTTGCACTCAGGCCTGTGGTCTTGGTTCAGACAAAACTCTAAAATCTGAAAGATTTTTGAATAGTGTTATGCTACATATACTATTTTTAGAAATATAGCATCTTAGACCCTGGCAGTGCAAAGACTTACACACAAAAAACTACATTTAATGAACATTATTTAAAGGTGTCGAAGACAAGCACCCAACAGTTAGGAAATGCCAGAATTAAACTAGCCTATGCAATCTTCAGAATGCATATGGATTTTGATACTGTTTTTAAATCACATACTATTTTTCCAATAGGGGATGAGAGCTGAGGAAGCGTTGTTCTAAGTCAGCCATAAAAATGTTGGCATACTGTGGGGCCATGCGGGTACCCATCGCAGTGCCGCTGATTTGAAGGTATACATTGTCCAAACACCTACAAGATCTCTATCATGCATTCCTACAACTACAATACCCACCTGCTGAAGTGAAGAAACAGATTGACAGAGCCAGAAGAGTACCCAGAAGTCACCTACTACAGGACAGGCCCAACAAAGAAAACAACAGAACGCCACTAGCCATCACCTTCAGCCCCCAACTAAAACCTCTCCAACGCATCATCAAGGATCTACAACCTATCTGAAGGACAACCCATCACTCTCACAGATCTTGGGAGACAAGCCAATCCTTGCTTACAGACAGCCCCCCAATCTGAAGCAAATACTCACCAGCAACCACACACCACACAACAGAACCACTAACCCAGGAACCTATCCTTGCAACAAAGCCCGTTGCCAACTCTGTCCACATATCTATTCAGGGGACACCATCATAGGGCCTAATCACATCAGCCACACTATCAGAGGCTCATTCACCTGCGCATCTACCAATGTGATATATGCCATCATGTGCCAGCAATGCCCCTCTGCCATGTACATTGGCCAAACTGGACAGTCTCTACGTAAAAGAATGAATGGACACAAATCAGACGTCAAGAATTATAACATTCAAAAACCAGTTGGACAACACTTCAATCTCTCTGGTCACTCGATTACAGACCTAAGAGTGGCTATCCTTCAACAAAAAAGCTTCAAAAACAGACTCCAACGAGAGACTGCTCAATTGGAATTAATTTGCAAACTGGATACAATTAACTTAGGCTTGAATAGAGACTGGGAATGGATGAGTCATTACACAAAGTAAAACTATTTCCCCCTGGTATCTCTCCCTCCCACCCCACCCCCCACTGTTCCTCAGATATTCTTGTTAACTACTGGAAATAGCGTACCTTGCTTGTCACCATGAAAGGTTTTCCTCCTTCCCCCCCCTACTGCTGGTGATGGCTTATCTTAAGTGATCACTCTCCTTACAGTGTGTATGATAAACCCATTGTTTCATGTTCTCTGTGTGTGTATATCAATCTCCCCTCTGTTTTTTCCACCAAATGCATCCGATGAAGTGAGCTGTAGCTCACAAAAGCTTATGCTCCAATAAATTTGTTAGTCTCTAAGGTGCCACAAGTACTCCTTTTCTTTTTGCGAATACAGACTAACACGGCTGCTACTCTGAAAAATAATCACTAAATATGTTCAAAGCACAGCACTCTTTGACTTCAATGGCAGCTCTGAGCACTCAGCACTTCTGCAAATCAGACCATAAGGTCTCAAATCAGGCACTCAGAACACGAGGAACACACAATCAATGACCACCTGTGAAACATTTGGTTTAAACCACTTGCTTAGCATCACGTAGGCACTCTGTGACACGGGAATTCTTTAGGGCAGCATTCAACTGCCTTAACCATGAAACGATCCTCTCTCTTGCTGTAATCATTCACTAAACTACGGCATATCTTTTAGAAAACATCCAGTCAATGCCAGTAAACAAGATGATGGCTTAATCCAGCTCTCTGCAATAGAGGGGGATAAAAATCAAAGCAATTTAAGATGATCAAAAAACAAAAACAAAAAAAACCCCACACACACAATCCACAGATCTGTGCCCTAAATATGAATAACCATCCTCGGAGCCAGTTTTAGAAAGAAAGGAAAATGCTGGAGAGAGCTGGCAGATCCCAGTCCCAGAAAGCAGTCTCTGGGGGAGAAAATCCAGCAACAAAATCCAGTGCCATCAGCCTGCAGAACATATTAAAAATGACTCTGCAAGCTTGAAGATGTTGAACTAGACCCTCGTTATCCTGTGAGGAGTCAGTGAATGAGTGTAATGAGATTTTTTTAAAATTAATTAAAGCTATACTACTATGGCTGGGGGTGGAAGAAATGCAATTGCCATTCGAAAGGACAGACAAGCAAAAGGGAAGTGTGGCAGCAGCCATTTTGAGAGAGGTCCAACAATCAAGGAGGAAAGACAAGAACATTTAGATATCTGGAAAAGGAAAAATCCTGTAATACAAAGATAAATATCCCACAAAACAAAGACAGCCACAAAAGACAGTAACTGTCCTTCCTCAGATAAACTGTTGAGGTGGTAGAGAAGCACCAGTCACTAAGGCTGAACTGAAGGACATGCTGTTAGATATCAAAAAGATGAATAAGGAGTTGAGGGAAAAGTTCCAGGCTTACATAAAGGATACAAAAAATGAAACAGAGATTAAAGGGAAAATATTAGATGTGAAAACAGGATTAAATGAGCAACATTACTAATTTAGATGAAAGAATCCAAATAATTGAAAAAAGAGAAAAAGAAATAGAATTAAAGCTGTAGGACACGGAGAACTGAAAATGAAGGAATAATAAGGATAAAAGGTATTCCAGAGGAAACTGAAGAGAGAAACCTGCTGGACACGTTGGCTGATATTTTCCATTACATATTAAAACTGAGCAATAAAGATTGCATTCATACTGAGAAGGCTCACAAATCCCTATTCCCCAGGCCCCCAGTAGGCATCAGACCAAAAGATGTGATTTTCTATCTACAGCACTATCAAGAAAAGGATAAAATACCAAGGACAATGAGGGAGAGAGCTGAACCGCTGATGTTTCTTAACCAGCCGTGACCCTAAAAGCATCCCTATGCAAGAAGGGAAGGGGCTTCCTGGTATCTACTAGTGAGTTTCAGCTGGCCTGACCAGCTCAGTGTATCTAAACTCAGTACTGTTATAATCTGTATCTAAAAGGTGTCATGTAATACATCATTCGAAAACTAATAACTGACTAATCATTAATATTCTTGTGTGATGTATGTAAGGCCAACCCACAAAGGACTTTAAACCAGTCATGTCAAGCAAATTGATAACAGGTTTTATCCAGACAAAGGCAAGAGGCCAACACCACAAACCAGGTACAACACTAATAAGCCAAGTGCCAATTCCTGCACATGGAAAGCAAATGGTCATTGTGTGAGAGTTCAAAAACTTTGTAAGTGCATTCCTCCCCCTCACCACCATGAAGAAGGAATCTGGATGGGAACTCTGGCTGTCAGATTGGTTTCTGTGAGAAGCAGCAAGAAATATGGACACAAGGAAAACTTCTTCATTTCTGGGCTTTTGGGATTCTAACAAGGCGGCGAAGATCCCCAGAGTTATTCTGGGTAGCCGTGAAAGACTTTTGGGAAACTGGAAGAAAACTATATCTCTGCTACTTTTTGAAATTATAGACTGACTCACCTGTACATATATTTTTATCTGCTTTAACCTCTCAATAACTCATTTATTTTTCTTAGTTAATAAAACTTTAGTTAGTTTACTATCAGCACTGAATTGGCTATCAGCAGTGTCTCCAGTGTAAGATCTGGGATGCAAGTCAGTCCGCATGAGCAACAGATCTCTTGGGATTTGGTATAACCTGAATATTTTATGATTTTTGGTGTAAGTGACCAATTATCACATAGTCCATCTTGTCTGGGTGGTAAAATAGACTGGAGTGTTTAAAGGGACTGTCTGTGATTACATTATAAGACTATTGCAATATCTTGGGAGATCACATTTGGTATTGGGTTAGTGAAATTTAATTATAGAACATAGTGGCACCAGTTTGGAGTGTCTGCCCTGCTTTGGACAGTCTACCCTGAGGTAGGCACTCACAGTTGTGAGCCATTCCAGACAGCATACACAAATTCAATGGGCTATTCATTCATATCAGAAGTTGCAAGGAGAGATTATTTGTATTGTAAAATCCAAGTTCCCACAGGAAGTCTGATGGAACAGTGAACTGAACGAAAATCTCCCAGATCCCAGGCTAGTGTCCCAACTACCACAACATCCTTCCTCATTATCACTCAATGATATATTGTTTACTTTTCATATTGAAATGAAAGCAGCACGACGCTGTCTTTGACACACTGGGTTCCATCTCCACTTCTTGCAATAGCCACTGATGGTTGCCATGTCTTGGTTCAGGTTGACCTCAACCTTTTTGATGTTTCTGTTTCTTGAAGGTAGGCAGAGTTTGGAGGATTTTCAATGTTCAAAAAAGTTGTGGCAAGACCAGATTCCTTAGGGTGTATGTTCTTCTGGATCCTCCAAGTGCTCAATTTATTTTCCAGCATCACTTGTAATTTTCTGTTTCAAAGCATCTTTTCTGTAGACCTAACAACCCATCAAGGTAATATCTTTGACATCGGTATCATCATGCTTTCATCTCAATCATAAGAACACTTCATGAGAACTCAACATCTTCTTGAATGGAGAACAATAGGCATAATATCCAAAGCCAGTATATGTAGGAGTAAGTTTAACTTGCATACTTGCCTCTCAGGACCACCTCACCAAGGTATCTTAGAAGATTAAGAGCAGAAAGGGTCTCTTATATAAACTTGCAAGCACAAATTGGGGTGCTAATGTGCAGACACTGCACAGCTCGGCATTAGCTCTCAACTACTCAGATGGAGAATACTGTGCTTCTGAGTGATTAAACCCTCCCCACACAAAGCTAGTTGATGTACAATTGAATCAAATGATGAGAACAACAACAGGACTACGAGACCAACACACACCAATTGGGTACCAGTCCTTTCTAATATCCTGCCTCCTAACATCAAGCGTTATAGTGCAGCAAAGAATCTCCTTTGACAAAACCCCAGAGATACAACAACTGCCAATTTTCGAAGACATATAGGAGGCGCCTTGCCACTGTCTCATTAGTAGAAGACTAATCTGGACTACGTTACTGAGCTTGTCCATGGTGGTCACGCTGTGGTGAGCAAAGGGGGAACATGCTGCTCCCTCTGTGAGAAAGTCCTTCCTCATCACTCAGCTTGATGAGATTCTGCCTGGCTTTGAGCTGCCACGCCACCTCTGTTGCAAGCTCAACCATTTCAGATGTGAGCTTGTGAGGTGTGTGGCAAATGACCACACCTGGAGACTCAAGAACAGCCCTCTGCATAGCTGCGGATGCATGCCTACCGAATGATTACTATATTGTGATGGTCTGCCAAGAGGACTTTCCAGACTCATACTTTTAACCTCAAAGTTACGGAACAGCTAAACTATGTGTGATGCTTACCTAAGCCCTTTTGACATTTTTATTTTTTCTGACATACACCTGTTTTATTTCCAGACTTTATCTTTTGTATTTTGAACTTTTTTCCAATCTTTATTGTACCACTTGTATATTTCCCAATATAATAATAATGTGCATATGTGAAAGTGAATCTTTACTTACATTTTTTTATTCTATTTTGTTTTCCAAACTTACCAAACATCTATTTGTTATTCAGACATAGAACCACAAGTGAGATCTGACACTTTAGCATTCAGCAATTGACGTTAAATATGTACAAATAAGGCTGTAAGAAAGTGGTGATTTTTGGTTCAAAAGCTGCAGCCACAGTTTTTTAAAGTTACAATTTTGGTGCAGAGCCAAATTTGAGTGCACCAAGTTCCAGTGCCACTCACTCAAATTTGGCCAGGGCACCACTCTGTCATGACTGGGGGGATGCTGGGCCAAATCTGAGTGATTGGCATTGTGACCTCACGAACAAGTGGCATTGCAACACTACTCAAATTTGTGGCAACTATAAAAAGTTACAGTATGTGTTAGAAGTTGTGGTTTCCACAACAAGACAGTGGCCCGCAATTTTTGGACGCCCTTACGTATAAAAAGAATTCGGGGCAAGTATATTATATTCCCAGTTCACGCAACTCAAAAACAACTGAACAGATCTTCAAATTTTAAAAGTAAAGTTGAGCTTTGGGCTATGATCAGAAAGACAGTAAACAGTCCCAAAAGGAGAATTTATTGGGGAAAAAAACTGACTGAATGAAAACAAGGTATTAAGTCAAGATGCAAACTTAACATATTATTATAGAAAAATGCTAAAATAGAAATAAAAATAAAGTCACCCAGTGCATCCTTTACCGAAACGGAACCATCTTTGGGACTATGCATGACAAATCTACAGACTGGACACTTTAGTAATTGATTTTAAGTGCTGTTCCAGTCTTTCCTCAGTAGTATTATTTGGAATCCTTTTAAAGTGCATCTTCTACCCAGAGAGAAATGAATCAACAGGAGAAGATTGGAAAAGGATGCTGCACTTAATATAAGATTTTAAGTAAAATGGCTATCCTACTTTATTTGATAAATTGTTCATAATTTCACTCCTTTTTGCAGTCTCAGCTAATTAACTTTGCTTTGAATTGTCAACATAAGTGCTGAAAAAGAGATACTTGATTGGCCTGGAGGTCATGGGCTAGATTCTTCCCTCTACTTGAGCTTTGGCATTGTAGCTTTATCTGTGGACATGGTAGAACTAGATGTACTAACAACATAAGCAGGTGTACGTTCCTCTAGTTCCCCAGCAAAAAATCAGAAAGCACATTTTTTCAGGAGTACTATATGCTGTACATGCACCTGATATAGTATGACACTTCCCTTGCTATCCCCCAATATATCTGGATGTACAGGATTAGCTTCCATGGCAATAAGAGTACTAAAAAACCCTCAGAGCTCGCAAAATTCTACCACTAAGAGAAAGATTTTGGAGTGCAGAAGTGAAGGATAGAAGTATATGTTTTAGCATGGCTACCATGGCAAAGAATCCACTGATACCTGCCAAGCAATTCTACCACATTTGCCAGAAATTGAGCTCTGAAAAAATAAGAACAGGAACCCTGGGATTTTCTAAGTATAAACATAAGGTAAAGAATCTAAATAACGAAACTGAGCTTTTATTCTGCAAAGGGTAAACACATGAAGCAAAAGCTCCTTTAACATAAAAGAATGTCAGCTATAACTTATAATACTGGAACATGAAGCTAAACTGGACTTAAAAAAAAGTTCTCTTAAGTAAGTGTGGGGGAGGTTTCTACTTCTCTCTGAATTCACACAGACATTAAAAAAATACTTTAGGGTAGAATGAAAGTTTTAGGATGATAATAGCATGAAAAAAATCTTTCACCTCCGGCTGCCACATCAAATCTAGACCAAACTGGTAGTAACCCATAGTTGTTACTATCCAATAGCTCTTAAGTGGTCTTCATGAATTGTGTTTGATAACCTCAGTCCTGTCCCTAGTGGACAAATGGACATCACCAAGCTGCCACCACATCAGGCGATCTTGTTGGTAGTCCCAACACACAGGTCAAAGAACTAAAAGAGATGAGGTCAAGGTTGAGGCACATCGGTGGGGCAGTATAGGGAAGCCTGCACTGCACTCACACATGCTCTGTTTTGTGCATATGGGTGTCTTTAATCAGCAATAAATTAAAATTTAAATAAAAAAATTTGAAAACCATTTTCAGAAAGAATATTTGCCTTCTCCTTTGGCTACCAGCCCCTTTTCATGTTAGCATTTGCCAATGAACATAGAGCAGTTAAATGAGATCTCGTCATGCTTCAAAGATTGGTTAGGTTGTCACAGCATACATTACCATGCCAGTGACCATTCTCTGCCAGCTGCTGCACCGCCTGCAGTCGAATGGTTCTGTCTTCTGATTGACTTCTCTTCAAGAGGACCCACAAGGCACGTTCATGATCTTCTACAAATGTACTAAAATGTTCTTTATTTAAAATAAATCAATAAATAAATCGCATAAATATAATGTTAAAATTAATAAGCATTTTTCTTTCATTGTCACCTACCAACTAAAAATACTATTTCCTGGAGTATTAATATGACTTAACCATTTATGGAACAATCATTTAATAAGTGCTACAATATCAAAAAATTGGTAACAGATCAGTAAAATGGAAGCAACATAATCTTCAGAAGATTGGCCAAAATCCTGATCCTACTGAAATCAGTGGGAGTTTGTTTTCATTTAATTTAATAGAACCAGGATTTCACCTCATCTTTTTATACTTCTATAGAGTGTTTAAACTGAGGATCTCAAAATGCTTTATTTATATTTAAGAACTGATCCTGTATAGTGCTTATCAACCATAACTGTCATTGGCTTCACTGGGAGTTGGAGGTGATCAGCACCTCTAAGGATCTGGGCCTTAATCTACTGAACCACACTCACAACACCCTCTGTGAGGTACGTATTATGCCCATTTAGCAGATGGGTAAATGAGGGCAGAGAGAAAGTTATTGCCCAACATGTCACATCAAGTTGATTGCAGAATCAGGAACTGAACCTTTGAGTCCTGACACCAAGTCCTGTGCTCCATCACACACACACATACCTATTACAAAGAGGTTTCATTCCTTTCAATTAACACAACAACAATCCTGCTGAAGACTGTCACACACTCACACCTAGTTCCTAAAATGAAAAATCTTCCAGGACTTCTTCACCAAACAATGCTTTTGGCATCACAAAAGTTTTAAGCTTCAAATCTCTTCTGAAAGAGGATGCAGAATTCTGTCCTAGCACGTGTCTAACATTTGTTATCAAAATATAACGCATATAACTTTCCTTTAAACAAACTGTTTGTAAAAGTGGCATGAAATATTACAACTACAAACTAGTATCAAATACAAAAGAAAAATGCTTCTATTTTCTAAAGGTAATAGATTTGTTCTTTTCTAAACATGAATATTAATCACAGACAAGTCAACATTTCCACTCTTAATACCTACCATCAAAAGGCCTCCGGAGAATTTTAGCTTCAGTTTCTAGTATTTTCCTCACTACTTTATGAAGTTCTTTTCTTGCCTTGTACATGATTCCTATGAAAATATTATAGGCTTATTCAAGTTTGATATGGGAATTGTTGTAATATTATGCCCAGGAACAAACAATCTTAAAGGTTTTAAAAAAAATCTCTTCAAACAGTTACTATAGGAAAATATTGCACATCTCTCTCTTTTGTATTTTAGGTTATTCTCTTTATGTAGGTGTGCTTCCCACTAACGTCAAAAGAAAAATTAATGCACATATAAATAGGACAAAAGACTTTTTTTTCTTTAAACTGGAGAAGTAGCTTAAGGTCTCAGGCACAGGTTTGAAATAACCTGTTTCCATGAAACCATAAATTCAAGTTACAGCAAAATTAAACTTAACCCTTTATCCTTTCAAAGTAGGCATTTTATTGGTCTTTCAGATGAGGACCTGAGATCCTATTGTCTCTGCCTGGACATTAAAGACCCTCCGGAACTTTTCACAAAAATAGTGATTTGTAACCAAAGCTTCTTTACACACTCACTGGCACGCTGCATGACTTGTGTTGTTTATTCCAACCTACAACCAAGAGCTGCCTAAATGTCAGTGTTGCTGTAACTAAACTATTTAGCTTTATATTCCCTTTAATACAGTAGGTCCATGTTATTTTGCCTCTCATATTACTATATGAGAACTAATAGAAAAAGGAAATTCTTCCTAGTCTGTTATGCAATATTTCTATGGACTGAGATTAAGAACGTCCATCTCTAGGTCTACAATGACACCATTCGTGTTCACCATTTAAAATGTAAAAGAATAAAACCAATGTGTGCAGGAGGAGAGAGATAGCTTTACCAGTCTAAAATTTTATTTATTTAAAAGCCTGTTACATTCTGAAGCAGTTGCCCAACTTTTCAGTTAGAAAGATGCTTTACTTAAAGGACGACAGGGTTTTAGGTATTTTTTAAATAATTTTTTTTTTTTGCAAATTACATTCAAGAAGATTACAAGTTCAACTAACGTTTTCTATGTTAGAGAATTATAACAACTTCATAGTGCTTTTTATTTATGAGATAATCATATTCTGAGCCACAAACTCAGAGGTCAAATAATATGAATAAGGTACAATAAAAGCACAGAAGTGGTTTTGTTACAAGATTAGATCAGTACTCTAACACTTAGGTTATACAAGAGATGAAACAACTCCAATTCCATTTTCCTAATAAGAATGATAACATGGCTTTTCTCAAGGGTCCATGAAACAATGTCAGTTTAAGTGATCAGCAGTAATACATGTGTGTCAGATGAAGCTCAAAAAAATAAAGGAAGGACAATGAATAGATAATCATCTTTACCATTTGCCTCTGGAAGAGGGAAAACTGAATGCATACCTTGTGCGATGCAAGATAGCACAGCTGAACAGCATTCAGCACCGACAGTTGCATTTATTGCTGTCAAGATCCTCATCCACACTCCAGCCCCCATGTGCCATGTAAAAGGGCCAGAGAGGCATGTAAGAGCCCTAAAAGCTCTGTACCCAGATGGGGAGGAATCCCTAGGTACAAGCACTGTCAAAAACAGAAGTGAGGCTGCCACCTCCAAGGACCCCTTTGTAAGCCAGGGTGAAGGGCATGCGCTGGGGTGGGAGGGGATCTGCCAAGGGTGGGACTGCAGCATGTGGGGCTGTGGAGATTCCAGGTAGCCCTGGGAGGCTGCTGTGATTTAGACACGTTCCGAGGGCTGTCTACATTTTGCCGGGGGCCCTGTAGCAGCCTAGGATCAGAAGTGCACAAGGGTGGTTTAATGTCACCTTATCTCTGTCCCACAATGGGCTACGATTCAATAGAAAAATCTCACATTATGTTTATTATGGGATCAAATGCTTTTTAGTCCTCTTTTACCATCCCAGTGTCTCTCACATTGTTTGAAAAGCTGCTCTCTTAGTTCTGTCTCTCAGCACACAGTCTTAAATAACTTACCTTGGCGTTCACTGGGATCTAAAGAAACTGTATGTACATGAATATAGGACTTCATTTTCTCTTGCTGTACAACTTGAGTATCGAGTGTCAGTAACTTCTTTAGGGCCAGAACTTCATATGTAATAAATACGAAACCTCTTAAAGAAAAGAAAATGGAATATAAATACTGTATTAATCAAAGAGTTTAAGGTAGAAGGGACCACCATATCATCTATAAATACAAATGCAAAGAACGAAGACGACAAATATTGGTTAAAAACTGTTTTAAGGTGAATCATCATTTGCTCTATAGAGAATATATTTTATCAAATAAAACATACACATTCTTCTTCTTTGTAATCAAGTGTTTGACATGTTGCAGGGGCCAGTATAGTGTCTCAAATAATCAGGGCAAAGAAAGAGAAGTGATCTTAATGGACAGTACCTTAAAATATGCAAAGATGTTCAGTTATTTAAAACTTAAGGTACTTTATGTTTAAAGATTATTAAGCAACATCCTTTTTTTGGGAAGTGACAACTTCAGATATAAATAAAAGATATAAAATTAGATGAGTAATTGTTAGTTACAACTTACCCGAGAATAAGTGATCCAGTTAATTTTGAAATTTTTCCTTAAACAAAATAAAAAAAAACATCCAAAGTCAAACAAACTGTGTGCATACAAATTGTTATTAAAAAGTTAAGGCATTTGATCAGTTCTGGATACTGAACATCAAAGATTATAAAAATGTTAAAGAGGAATAGAGCAGGCTTTTCATGCTCATTTTTCTGTTTCTGACTCCATGTTTTCAGTAGTTGAAAACTATTGATAGATTTTACGTTCTACGTTCTTCCCCTCTAGTTTTAAATTACAAAACCCAAGCTCTCACAGCCAAATAAGCTAATAAATCATTTGTTACTGACAGTATATCAGCAGCAGGTGATCAACAATATGGCTAGTACTGAACAGTTGCAATAAACTACGAAGAAGATTCCTCCTTTAAATAAATAATTTCATGGAGATCTCTGCTGTGTGGGAGTAAATACAGGAAGATGCATGCTCTTATCTGTTAAGCCTTGCAAAGGTGTCTCATAGGTTTTCTTTACAGAAATTCAGTCAAATCTCATTCATCTAAACAGGACAGCTGACACAGTACTTGGCACTTATAATGCTTTACACTTTAATTCTAAGGACACCGGCCAGGCCTAAGGCATTTTATACCTGGACAAGGTGAGCCTGTTTTTGGATTCCATTGAAGCCAATGGAGAGGGTCTGTCACAACTGGGAGGAGCGAATCCCAATAGGACATATATCATCCTGTCAAGAATAAACTTCCTTTGGAGACTTGCCCCACCTCCCACTCCACCAGGTTCTGCCCTCGCAGGGAAGTAGCATGGAGGAGGCTTCTCAAAGATTTCTGGTATGAAAACAAGAAGCAGCTACATGCCAGAAAAGTTACTGACAGGGAAGGTAAAACAGGCATGAAACATGAAGTCTGCTATCTATCAAGAATGGAAGTATCCAGTCTTCGATGCTGGGGCAGAGAGATTAAGAATCCAGAGGGCTCTTCTTCTAGAGGGAAAGCAGAAGGAAGGTAGAGAGTAAGAAAGAAGGGTGGTAGGCCTACTGCCAGCAGGCAGGCAGGCAAAGAAAACAGGAGCTACGTTTACTCAAATGTTGCCCCTTGCTTTAAGAATCTCAGGATAAGTTTGTTCCTATGGTTCTAAGGTGAAAAAACCTTATTGAATGAGGTCAAATTATGGAAGCTTAATGAGATGGTAATTTTTTGGAGACTGCCATCTTGTGTTCTAAAAATCTTTCGGGTTTTTTTTTTCCCCAAATAAATTAAATTTCTAGTCTTTATGGTTGTGAAGCTTATCCTTTGTGATATGAATAAAGCATTAACCAGTGCAGAGCTATCTGAGCAATGCTAGCTACTCCACTCATGTCAATGAAGTGTTCACAATGACGCATAATAATTATATTTTAAATGACTGCTCTGTTTGACAGGGTCAGTGATGGCAATACTCTGGAGGTATGGGAGAGAGACTGAAAACATGAACGTATCATCTCCAAGTATTTTGGGGTTACAAATGGTATGTAGACCTTTCCAATATCATCTTGTGAAGTCCAATACATAATTTAAATACACAGCTTACTGTAGCAACACAGTCATTTTTATGAGCTCTTCAAGTTGATATTTACAGAACTGCACTTACTGATATCTTTCCACAGCAGATCACTTTTTGTGATTGGACCAGAAGTTCCTATTCTTCTGCAGCAAAATACACAATAAGCAGCCAACGACATTCTGTAGATGTACAGACAAAAATTATTAAATTTAGGTAATATAATTAAAAACCTGCAGCAGATGTGTGTGTCTTTTCCCCTCAAGATCAGAAAAGCATTATTCATTTATATTGAACACTAAAGTGACAGACAGCTAGAAACTAAGAAATCCATAAATTACTGCATTTGGTAGCTTACATTCAACGCTAAAAGTTTAACACAGTGCTTTATAAAACAGTGTGTTGCAGTTGATTTTACTGTGCATATTTTTCAAATTACTTCTCTCCTCTAGTAAGTCTCCTTTGCTGCATCCTAGTAGCTATTCATTAAGTACCGTATAGTTCCACAACTCCATAAAGACATTACTCTATCATACATGCTTTTCAACCACCAATATGTAATAATCTCATTGTTCTTAATGTTCAGAATTTAATTTGTTTTACGAAATGGATCTATACAACTATCTGCTTGATGGGGCTTTCAACAACAAACATACATTTACATCTTTGAAAGATGTATTTCACAGAAACAGAAGTCTTCTGCTGTTAAAAGAATTATGATTAAGTCAACAGTTTTCACATGGAGGTCACAATGTTCATGGTAATCGTGAATCTGAATAGAATCTATGAGGAGCCCACACTGCACTCACCCTGCAGCACAAGCTCCTGTCCTGCGGGGCTCAGTCCAGGTCCTGGCTCTGGGTGTTTGGCTTTGGCTCTGGGTGTTTCCAACACTACTCAGGTTTGGCCCTTCCACCCTTCTGTAGATGGAAATGGAAGAGTGCATTGACCAAATTTGATTAGCACTGCAACCTAGCTGTACATAGGGTCACAATAGCACTCCGGAGTGGCCCATCCACCTTTCTGTAGATGGAAACAGAGGGGTGGACGCACCAACCCCAAGTGGTGCTGCAACCACATGTGATAGGTTGCAGCACCCAGAGTGGGGAGCTGGCCCAGCTCCATGGGACAGGAGCTGCTAATGCGGGTTGAAGGTAGGGTGTCTCCAGAGATAACATGCTTGCTAAGAGCAGAAATACTTTTAAATAAATAATATAGAGAGGTGAAAAAACAACAGACCTCAGCCCTATTGTCCCCCTGCAAATTTGTGCTCACAGAGTCAATCCTTTAACTCTCTCTAAAAGTGCAAAGTTTCAAAAAGTTCAATGAATTGTTGGGGGCGGAATAGATCTGGACAAGGGGAAGAAGTCTGGAGAGAAATGGAAGAAGGGAGGGCCCATCAGTAAAATCAAAAGTGAAATTGTTTGAGCAGCATATTCCAAAAGTCTTGAGGTCTTTCCGAGTGTAGCCTTCATTGATTTGAGATCTACCATACCATTCGCTCACGAGAAGGGAAAACCGATAATGGCAGCAGGCTGTAAAAGAGACCCAGTTTGGGAATAAGAACCATTCAAGAAATGTATGTTTGCTGATGATGTTTTAAAGAAAGTCACACCAGTGAACTGGTGGAAGTCTCTTAAGCACTTGGATTCAGAGACTGTTGAAGTGATAATCTCACTTTTAACAGCAGTAGCTTCTTCTGCGGGTGTAGATAGAATATTTTCTTCCTTTGAACTAATTCATTCCACATTGAGAAAGCGTTTGGGACCTGAAAAGCAGGAAAGCTTGTTTTTCTTTTCCAGATTATGAACAAACAGGAAAATGAAGGCGAAGATGACTGAGTTAGTAGCAAAACCCAATATTTTAAAGTTTCTCATGTTGACCTGGCTGACATAGTCTATTTAATTTTTGTGGGTTTTTTTAAAATATTTCATATATTTTAGTTTAAACAATTTTAACAAAAACAAACCTGATTTTAAAAAACTTGAATGTTTAAATTCAAAAATTCATATGCTTGTTTTGTTAAAATATTACGTGTTTGCTGTTGAAGAAAAAATGCAGAATACATAACATTGTTGTTTTAGTTAAATAAAACAATTTAAATGTCTGTCCGATGATGTTCTCCTCCTAATTCAGCATGACAAGAAAATACTCCAAAATATTAATGATTAACCTGTTGAATTGGAGATAGTTCACCTCCCGATGACTTCATAAACATCTGCTTCAATTATCTTTGGTAAATGAGATAACCAAAGAAACAATCATTCATTTTCTGATATAGCTGTAAAACTAATCTGAAAAGTTTTCAAAATAAATCACTGTTTAAAAATGTATAGTGTGTACCTTCTAAAAATGAAACCTACATCTCTCCGAGTTGTGAAGAATACGTATTAAGGTTATAACAACCAACAAGAATGCACTTTTATGTAGAAATCCATAATTAAATTGAGTCTTCCTGACTAGTGATTAAATCAATTTGATTTAAATCAAATCCACCCTGGTTTCTGGCCAATGGGAGCTGGGGGGGGGGGAGGTCCTGCAGGCGAATGTCGCACAGAGCCGGACCTGTTGCTGGCTGCTTCAGGCGCGCAGCGCAGTCCACAGTGCCAGGACAAGCAGGAAGCCTGACTCTGCATACCGGCTGCACGGCTGACTGGGAGCTGCCAGAGGTAAGTCTGTGCCCCAACCCCATGCCCCAGTCCTGAGCCCCCCAAACCTGGAACCCCTTTCTGCACATCAAACCACTCATCCCCGGCACCACCCCAGAGCCTGCACCACCATCCCAGAGTCCTGACCCCTCCCGCATCCAAACCCCCTGCCCCAGCCCTGAGCCTCTTCCCACACTGAACCCCTCATTCCTGGCCCCACCCCACAGCCCTCACCCCCCCCGCCCCAACCCTCTGCCCCAACCCTGAGCCTCTCCCACACCCAAACCCCTCATCCCCAGCTTCATTGGGCCGCGGGCATCAACAATTTTCTTCAACTGGGTCCCAAGAAAAAAAGAGTTTGAAAACCACTGATCTATTACATAGAGAGGTCAGGTATGAAGCAAAATAGATATCTGACGTGAGTACAGTCACCACCACAACCACAAAGCATATTTTAAGAATATGGAAGCTTTGAATAATTAGTTTTGCCAACGGAACATACCACAGTGAGTCTATCACTGAAGTATCCGAGTGCCTCACAAATATGTGACATATGTAACTACCATTATCCCCATTTACACATGGGGAACTGAAGCTTAGATAGCCACACTAAAATTTTCTCAAATTTATAGGGCTAGTGTATACTACTATGCTACACTGGCGCAGCTGAACTGATGCAGCTGTGCCACTGTAGCATATCTGGTGAAGATGGGCTATGCTGACAGGAGAGCACTCTCCCATCAGCAAAATTACTCCACTTCAACTAGAGGCAGAAGATATGTCGGCGGGAGAGTGTCTGCTGCCTACAGAGCGTGGTGTGGATATCCCTTTAAGTAAATACAACTTGCATCACTCAGGAGGGTGGCTTTTTCCACACCCGTGAACGACATAAGTTGCATCGACTTAAGCGGTAGCGTAGACCAACACTGTAGGTTCTCTCTTACTCCTCAAGTAGTACCACTGAAATCAGTGCCACTACTCAAGAAATTAGGTGCTATTCAATGTAAGTAAGGGAATCACAATCTCGCCCAAAGTGATAAAGTGACTTGCCCAAGTAAGAGTCAGAACCAAGATCTCCTAAGTCCCTGTCTAATGCCTTAAGCTCCAAACCATTTTTCTTATGTACAAACATGGTACACAGTTCTCTTAAAATGTAATAATGTTCCCTTGTTACATCCAGAGAAAGAATAATATTGTCTCACCGGGCCTGAATCACCATGCACTACCCTTCTCCCCTAGTCCGTTGGAGGGATTTAATACTGCTTCTAGCAGAGTTAACTCCTGTGCAGATCTAAACTTGGAAATCCAATGGTATTTGAGTAGCTTCTGCACAGCTCCACTCTATTCTTCACACAAATTTTGAAGAAAACTTCAAATGAAGTGCAATACAGTCAGTGACACAGAATTTGACTATTATTGGCTGTATTTGATGAAACAATAAGAGAGGTGTATTGAGATTCTCTTTCATGTCTTAAATCTCATGTGGAAATCTCAGGATATAACACTAATTAAGATACATGAGAAGCATCACATATTAGGGGAAGCTGATTGTGTTCCCCCTACAGATGTCCCCTTTATGGTCATAAAAGGTTTAAGTGTTACAGAATAAGTGTTACTCCTTCTACATATAATTTATAAGGGACCAATTGCCCTAATGTCAGGGAAGAGACCAAGATTTAACTGCATTGTCCCAGCAGATATTCACTTGGAGGACAAAATTAACCTCCTTAAAATTAAAATAACTCCAAGATTTGATAATTTTTTCAACATTTGCAAATTAGAATACCAATAAAAATTAGAAGATACCGTTCTACCAACTAAGTCTGAAGTAGCACTAGGGCTCTGGGCAGTCTAACTGTTATTTTCAGACATGGATTCAAGAAGAGGCAAAGTGCTGTTGGCTAAATTAACTATTTATCATCTAGATGGGGCTCAGAATCAGATCTGGCACAGAAACCTTATAAGAAGAGATGTATTGGTCAATAAAACTTTATTAAAAAACTACCTTATTTCACTGACTGCCCAGCATGCGTCTTATTAGGATTAAACAAACAAATACACTTACAACCATTGGAAAACCAGAAAACAGAGTTAAGGTTGCCGTTCTCAAACAAGATGATGGAAGGCAAGTAGTTGAGGTTCAGAAGTTCGAACTGATGAGTTGAAGGCTGAATGACTTCATTACTTACTTTCCTTGTTTTTTTTTGGTTTGTGTTGGTGACATATGCAATCTAGCAACCTTAACCAAAAGTTTAAGGTGTTTTTTGTGGGGGAATTCTATATCCATATATAAAAAGCATAATTGAAGATTGAGATATGGCACATCCCCAAAGGGAGTGGAATGAATCATTATGGAAAATATAATCAAGTTATTCAGAAAGATTTAAAAAATGATTAATGAGAAATTGATTGAATGCTTAATAGTCAAAAATTGTGTACAGGTTCCTACATAGTATGTATATAGTATATACTATAAAAATTAACAAAATATAAAAATACCAAAAACTGTGTACAGGTTCCTACATAATATGTTCATATCTAGTTTCACAAGGAAGTGGTGGGAATCCAGAAGAGATGTGTTGCCATTCATATTATATGTGGCACTTTTTACGCAAGTGTGATTGTTCTATGTGCATTACCGTTTGAATTTTGGTAATCAAAAGGATTCAAATGGATCCAACAAGACAAGAGATCCAATGGAGTCAATACATGGGAAGATCCGGCAATCCATTATCACACAATGGAAAACCACTCCGACTTTTGATCACAGCAGTAATCAAATATATATATAAACTAATACCGAGCACTTTATGGCAAATCCTAATAGATGTTCAGAGTCTTTCCAGAATATTTGGAATATGTTTTTTCCAATGTAGTGATGGATTCCATAAGAATAGTAAGGTAGATTCCAAACCCAGGATTATTGATAATACAGATATGGTATGTTACCTTAAAACATAAGCAAAACAAAAATTATAATATGTCCCTAGGTACACTGAGGTAACAACACAGATTTATTATTTTATTACAGGAAAGAACATAACATAAGAACGGCCATACTGGGTTAGACCAAAGGTCCATCTAGCTAAGTATCCCGTCTTCCGACAGTGGCCAATCCCAGGTGCCCCAGAGGGAATGAACAGAACGGGTAATTATCAAGTCATCCATACTCTGTCGCCCATTCCTAAATTCTGGCAAACAGAGGCTAGGGACACCATCCCTGCCCAATAGCCATTGCTGGACCTATCCTCCATGAATGTATCTTGTTCTTTTTTGAACCCTGTTATAGTCTTGGTCTTCACAACATCCTCTGGCAGAGTTCCACAGTATCACTGGAGGTTTGTGTTCATATACTTATGTAAGCTGCATTATTGAAGACTCTAAAATGCATTTAAAACACAAATGAGTACTATCAAACATCTGTTCAACAATTAACTAATTATATTGGGAATATAAAAGTGCCTTTTAAATAAAAAAAGTGTCAAATTAAGTCACCATATGATCACAGTTCTTACTAACTCAAAATGACAAACTAATGCATGCACATATTGACAGCGCTCCCATATGAAAGGTCTTTATGGACCTGATCTTGAGGGATGCTGAGCACCTGTAACTCCCAGTTAATTTAAAGCAATCTCCAAAAGGGAAAAAAATAAAAATGGGCTTGTGCCCCTTTTTTGTATTTGTTAGTTTCTGATTAATACTGTTCCACTTCTTCCAAGAAAAAGGGACAGTTGCTTGGTGTGATGAGTTGGGGAGTCTTATCTGTACAAATTCAAATAATATGGAGTTGTTGCTATGAAAATTGTTATACCTCTATGGGGATTTCAACACTGCCAGCAAGACCCTGTCACATCTTGCCCAGACCAGCAACAATGGAAAGTCATCAATCTTAACAATTATACTCTGATCACACAATAATTATGCTAAGGAGGGTTCCCAAATTGGGAAATGACTTCTCTCTAACTTCCCTCAGCATGGGGCTGGAGAATGGAAGTTCCTGAAGCAGGACAAAGAGACGGATGACAAAAGCAGGTTATAAAAGTCTCACCCCAGGTCAAGACTTGTATAAATATAGGAAGTTGTGAGGGGAAGGGGATGGACCAACCAAGGTCAGAGAAGGCATGATGGAGAGAGAAGGCCCAATGTTTCAGAATATAAACCATGCACTGGAACAGAAAGACACTAGATAGCCCCAAGGGACTCTGACCTAACCCCAAAGAATACTCTGAAGTGGTGAGGAAACTGAGGCAGGGAATTATATGTAGGGTTTATTACTTTTGCAAAGATGTGTATGTCTCATGCTATTAAAGAGCAGAATTGTGAGTCCCATGGAAAGTCTGCATGTGTTGTGTGCCACACTTTATCACATGGTCCTTGAAGAGGTAAACCAGAAGGCTCACACCTTCACGTGGAGATGTAGGAGAGGGTGTATTTAAATGACAGGAGGACTGCGCTGGCTCTAGGGGCTGCACAGGGGGCCATGTGGTCACAGCTTTCAGGAGGGGATCCTAGGTAGAAGCTCTGCACCTCAAGTGTGTGCCTGCGGATCCCAAGACAGGGACCGTGCCTGGCCTCTGTTCAGACTGCAAATGCTTAAAATACTTGAGGATCCAGCAGCTAGGTAACCTCACAGCAGTCTTGTGAGCAGCCAGGAAGGGGACACTCAACTGGACCTGTGACACTTGGTTCCTTCCCTTCAGCTCCTGCAATGAAGCTTGGGTCTTCTGTTCCCAGAAAAACTCTATAGACCTGTCTATGCTAAGGAGGCTTTAGAAAAATTTCCTAGAATTACTAATATCAACTTAATTCAGCCATAGCATAGATAACAGCAGCAGCCAGCAGGCTATTTCCTCAGCATTGTGATATCTAATCCTGCACAAAATAAGCCTAAACTGGTGGGGGAAGGGGCAGAGTGAAGACACTTTGTCTATATGAGCATACTCAGGTAGAAGCTGAGCAGCAAATCTGGAGAGGGCAGGTGACTTTGCATGCCCCCCTCCAAATCGCCTCCGACAAGGTGCTGAAAAGATGGCTGGCAGCTGGCACGCTGTCTACATTACAGTTCTCAACATTGCTAAGACCAGCGCCTCTAAACCAGAGTATGCATTCGCTTGAAACAGTGCAGACAAGGCCTACACTGACTGGAGAACTAGTGAAAGGATGTCACAAGACTCAAGAGAATGAAAACTGAGCAAAATGAGGGGGGGGGGGAAGGATTTTTGGTTTCGTTGTTTCAGCTTTTGGCTTTGGTTTGTTTGGTAACTTTTAAAGACCTATTTAACTTCAATGACTAAATAACACTTTGGAAGAAGGACATTTGTTGATTGAAAGGGCAGGTTTTAAAGCTTCCAAGTGTGACAGTGCAAAATACCAGATTCATAGATTCTAAGGCCAGAAAGAACCACTGTGGCATCTAGTCTGACTTCCTGTATAATATAGGCCATAGAACTGCCCTAAAATAATTGAACTAGAACATCTATTTTAGAAAAACATTCAACCTTGATCTAAACATTTCTAGCGATTGAGAATCTACCACAATCCTTGATAAATTGTTCTAAAGATGAATTACCCTCATCATTAAAAATTCACAACTTAATTCCATTCTGAATTTGTCAAGTTTCCTGCCATTAGATCTTGTTATCCCTTTGTCGGCTAGATTAAAGAGCTCATTACCAAATATTTGTTCCCCATGTAGGTACTTATGGACTGTGATCAAGTCATCCCTTAATAAACTAAATAGATTGAGCTCTTAGTGTCTCTCATTATACACCATGTTTTACAATCCTTTAAATCAATCGTTCTCCTTGCTCTTTTCTGAACCCTATCCAATTTATCAACATCCTTCTTGAACTGTGGGCACCAGAACTGAACACAGCAGCGTCTGACACAGCTAAAACCAGGAAAGACTAGCCCTTACCTTCGAAAATGTAACAAGCAAGAAAAAAGAAAACCCCAATGATTCCATTTACAGAGGAACACTGTCAAATTAGTGCAAATGTTTATTCCCCAGCTGCCTCAACAAACTAGACCACAGACAGTGAAATATCCAAATGCCACCACAATTGGTCCCTTTGGGGAATTTTTGTTTTCTCTTTTTATTTTTAAAAACAGCCAACCTAATCAAAGGTAGTATCTACAAACTCTTCACCACAGGTAGAACATGCAACTTGAGTGGTTATTAAGAATTAAGTGGTTAAGAAAAAGATGCACTGCATTATGAAAGGTATTGCCTTTTTGTTGTGTCTCTCGAGACACGATCAAGTTTATGGTCTAATCCTCCTTTCAGAAAGATTTTTATAATACCACTTGATCATAGTCTGTAATTGCAGTAAGCACAGTTAATCTGTAACAGAAAACACTGTAGTTCCCCGCAATTATCAGAAATTTCATTTGAAAATACAAGGCCAAAGTCAAAGTCATTCCTTTGTCTTCAGTGGGCCTTATATCAGTCCCCTAAGGGGCAATACTGAGGTAAGAGCGCAGAAGAACAAGACAGACAAGGTGAGTGAGGCAATATCTTTAATTGAATGAACTTCTGTAGGTAAGAGAGAGAAGCTTTTGAGTTCCACAAAACTCTTCTTCAAGAAGAAGAATAAGTGGTTACTCTAGGCAGGAGAACAGATCTGTCTCCAACCCAGAAGTGTAGTTAGCATTCTGCCTGTTTTCATCACAGGGTTTAGGCCCGTCAACTCTGGAATTTAGGACAAACACGATATTATGATAAGACAACACTCCCTTTGCCAAAGTTATTTGGGATCCTGACGGTTTTGCACTAAAATCAGGAAAATCCCAGAATCTCTGGGATCATGCTCTTGGGCTGCAGGGAGGAAGAAGCATTAGTCTCAGACAGTTTTATAGCTATGAAACATCCAGATGTCACAATGACAAAGAGGGAACAACCAGACACTTTAAAGATGCTATGCAAAGGGCCATGCAAAGGGGTGTGGGGGGAATCTTATGCCTTTTTACTTCTTTAAAACATGTTAATGAAATCTAAACGATTATTTTTATTTATGCTTCATCCCCACCCCTTCTTCACATTATACCCTGGGAGACTCTACAAAGGTCAGAAAACTAGCAAAGCAGCAGATAAGAGTCAATGGAGTGAAAGCTGAGCAACTCAGAGGGGAAGTGATTTTTAGTTAGGGTGCTTAAGACTGGCTATTTTTGTTGCCTTCATTAAGTGCTATTTACCTCTCTCTTTATTGTGAAAACTACAGTAACTATTTATTCTTATCCTTTGGCTCCTATCTTTTTAACCAGGGCCTACCCTTATCCCACAACTACTTACTTTGCTTAAGAGCCTTTGGTAAGGTACCTTGTCAAAGGTTTTCTGAAAGTCCAGCTACGCTACATCCACTGGATCACCCTTGTCCACATGCCGGCTGACGCCCTCAAAGAATGCTAATAAATTGGTGAGGCACGAGTCCCTTTTCCAAAAGCCAGGCTGACTCCCAACATACGATGTTCTTCTATGTGTCAAATAATTCTGTTCTAGTTCCAACCAATTTGCCTGGTACTGAAGTTAGGCTTACCGGCCTCTAATTGCCAAGATCGCCCCGGGAGCCCATTGCAATAACTTCATTTAGCTTCTGCACCACAGCCTTGTCTTCCTTGAGTGCTCCCTCGGCACCTGGATCATCCAGCGGCCCCCCCTGACAGCTTGGCAGGCTTCCCGCTGCTGTCGCCGTTTAAATTTTTTGTTTGTTTTAATCTTTTTTCTAGTTGCTCTTCATATTCTTTTCAGGCCTGTCTCATTACGCCTCCGCCCCGGCCCCGGCCGCCCCCCAGCACAGGGGCTGCTAGAGTCGCTCCCCTCACGTAAATGGGCCAACAGCCTCACCCCCAGGCTCGCTCACCCCCCGCCCCCATTACCTGCCCAGCTCCTGGGCCGCCGCCTCTGCCTCTGCCGGCAGCTGTCCACGACGTACCCGTGTGTCGTCAACACGCAAGGAGGCCCTCACCCAATCCCCGTTTAGCGCCAGGGGCGGGGCAGGAAGAGAGCCACGCCCGGCCGCGCGTGCGCCGGGCCGCTCTGGCGTTGTCGCTGTTCGGTCTCCGCGCGGCTGTCGGGCGCGGGGCCCGTTGCTCCGTCGTCAGGGCAACCGCAGGTCGGTGGCGGGAGGCGAGCGAATGGGAGCGGGCGTCACTCACCACCGCTGCTGCCCCCTCGCGCAGTGGAGCCCCGCTGCGGTGCGGCCCTCAGCCCCCCTCCCCCCCCCCCCGGGCCTGGGCGGCTGCCGCGCCGTGCGCAGCCCCGTAGACCTCACCTGCTCCCCGCCCCTCCCCCCACGGCCCCTCCTGAGCCGGGCCGCTGCCCTGCGGCTGCAACCGACAGACTCGCCCGCTGCACAGCATGGGGCTTGGGCCCGTTATCGCCAGTAATGGTCCCCTGGTAGCTAGGGGCTTGTCTGCGGGGAGCAGTAATGGAGGCCGGGGGTGCTTTCTCCAGCCACTCACCTGCTGGACGCTCACTGGTGCCTGCAGCCCCTGCTGGTGCGCGCTCGTGGTTCCAGGATGCGCTGCGGTGTTGTCGTGCTGTTGTCAGGGGTGCCGCATTACAGCGCACTAGCAAACGTTGCGGAGAGATGGCTCGTTGCAGTATATACTGCTGTGGTGGGTAACGTAGAGAGAATGTACGTTACTTGGTACAGTATATACCAAAAGAGCTCCAAACCCCCCTCCCCCTTTGGGGGGAAATCTATGTAAAACTTAAACTGCTAAAAATAAACCCTGATATTAAATTAATAACCCCCCCCCCCCCAAAAAAAAAAAAACAGAAGCTCTACTTAGGATATTCAAAATCACTATGGGCTTGGCTACACTTACATTTTATAGCGCTCTAAGTTGCTGGCTCAGGGGTGTGAAAAATCACCCCCCCCCCGAGCGCAGCAAGCTAGAGAGCTTTAAAGTGCTAGTGTAGACAGGCTCCGAGCGCTAGGAGGTGGATTACCAGGAGCGACCACACTCGCACTTCAAAGTGCTGCCGCGGGAGCACTCCTGCGACAGCGCTTAGAAGTTTCCCATGTAGCCCTGACCTATGTGTATTCTTTGTATGACTCATTTAAAGAATCTCTGTAATTCTTTATAAGCTAGACGATATTAGTAACTACTGCGTTTGTTCCATTACTGTAATGTACGAAACCGCCTCCTCCTCCTCATTTGTGGTATGATAGAAAATGTATATATTGAAAATGTGACAATATCTTCTCTAACTCTAAGATTAATATGTAGACTGGGGTTTATTAATGTATGTAGGTTTTTGTTTACATTTTCATATCATTTTCACAAATTTTACAGTGACTTAAAAGTATACAGGGCCAAATTTTAATGGTCACTTTGGTCAGTGAAAAAGCTGTAACATGATTTTTTCCCCCCTTTTTTCAGTTTCTCTCTGGTTACAAGCATAACCCAAAGCAAGATCTATTTTCATTATCTGCCACATCTGGGCTTTCTAAGTGTGTTGAGAAGATGGTGAATGTCCTGAAGGGTGTTCTTATAGAATGGTTAGTAGTTAAGCTGAATTTTAACTGAACACATTTCTTATTTGTTTAGTGCTTAAAATATCCTAGACACTTTACAGAATATGGAGAAGCCTCACCACCTTCATCTTTTCTCACCCTTCTCTCCCACTGAATAGAAGTCCTGCACAAATTCTGCTTAGACCATTATGCAACTGTTTGCAGTTTATAATCTAGAAAATTGAATTTTATTTAGTCTGTAAATTATTGCTTTCTATACAGTAAATGTATGCCACATAATCTAAACTGTTGCCATTAAATTCTAACTTAAGGGCCAGACCTTCAATTATCCCCAAAATGTAGACAACATAAGTCAGGGTTTGTGACATCCACTTCATGGCCATGATCCTGATTGTACTCCATACATGCCTTCTACTGTGTGTTATGTTATACTTAAAACTTATATCAGCATAACCGTTGTGGTCAAGAATGGGGAAAAAATCCACACCTCTAGAGACATAGCTATGTTGAGAAAACCTAAAGTGTAGATGCAGCCAAGCTGACAGAAGAGTGTTGGTGGTAGGGGAGATATGTTTCTGTGCCAGCAGGAAAAACTTCTTTTGGTATACACTGCATCCGCATTGGGATCTGTAGTATAGTAGTTCTAGACCACTCTCAGGACAGTGCCAGAGTGATCCTCCCATGGCTACTTAGTTTTTGTGGCCAGAGTTCACAATGATAAGGTGTGAAGTGTTCACGGTGCTTCTGAGGATTTGTTCCTAAGGGCCTGATACTGCACCCATTGAAGTGAATGGGAGCGTTGCCTTTGAGAGAATTTATCCTTGAGTAACCAAGACAGCCAAAAACTGTTAGTGTTTTGTGAAATTAAATATGGTGACCCAATATTAGAAAGCAGTGAGCCATAGCTATACTGTAAAATAGCAAGTTTCAGAGTAGCAGCCGTGTTAGTCTGTATTTGCAAAAAGAAAAGGAGTACTTGTGGCACCTTAGAGACTAACAAATTTATTTGAATATAAGCTTTATTTGAGCGAAAGCTTATGCTCAAATAAATTTTAGTCTCTAAGGTGCCACAAGTACTCCTTTTCTTTTTGTAAAATAGCAAGTAGCATACTGCACTGTGTTCACAAATATCTTCAGGCTGCTTCATGGAATTATTCCAACACTTGCTACATTCTCTCCTTTTAACTGTTTCCAGTAGTATTTCAAACTGTTCTTGCTTTTTTGTTAAAGTATTTGTTGCATATGTACTTAAACACTATTCTCTGAAAGAATGGTTTTCCTTAGGAGTAAAAATCTGATCAGCAGGAGAAGGTGAAAGGGTGGGAACAGAGGAAAGATGTGTGGAAGATATAGCAAGGGGAACGTCTTTCAACCAAAATGTAGTGCTGAGCCCTATAATACGGTTATTTCTGCTTTCAAACAAATCAGGCAAAGAGTTTGGTATAGTTTTAGTGATGACTAATAAAACAGAAAAGTCAGAGAAAATTGAGGCTAGTGACCATGTAATTAAATAGTCTTGAGCTATTATGGTAAACTATGCCAACAGGTTTATCTTCAGCTAAAGATCTTCAGGCCGTGACAGGAAGTTAGAGTCTCAGACAAATGGGAGCAAAACATTTAAAAATAATGTTTGTTTTTTATATAGACGCTCTTATTATTTGCTTGTCTATTCACACATTAGTTCTATGCTAACAGCCCTGCCTAATATTAATGTGGAAAAAGCATGAGAGTAGCATACCAGCTGCTAGTGGGACTTGTCTGCATTCCAATCCTGTACGGGCTCATTGTCAGGCTCCCAGCACCCAGCTGCTCTCAGGTGTGACAGGTATGAAGATCCCATCACTTAGCTGCTCTTACAAATATTTAAGTCCAAGAAGGACTTGAACCTACAGCAGTGGTTCTCCAACTGTGGGTCGGGACCCCAAAGTGGGTTGCAGTCCCCTTTGAATGGGGTCACCAGGGTTGGCTTAGGGTGCTAGGGCTGAAACCCAAGCCCCACTGCCCAGGGCCAAAGCCCGAGGGCTTCATCCCTGGGTGGTAGGGTCCAGGTTGCAGGCCCCCTGCTTGGGGCTGAAGCTCTTGAACACTGGGTCTCAAACTTTTTTTTACTGGCGACCCCTTTCCACACAGCAAGCCTCTGAGTGTGACCCCCCCTAATAAATTAAACAAACGTACTTTATGTATTTAACATCATTATAAATGCTGGAGGCAAGCAGGTTGAAAGCTCGTGACCCCCATGTAATAACCTCGTGACCCCTGAGGAGTCCCAACCCTCTGTTTGAGAACCCCTGCCCAGAGCACTGAAGCTCAGGCTTTGGCCCTCCCACTAGGGCAGTGGGACTTGAGCAAGCTCAGGCTTCAGTGTCCCCCCCACCCCGGTCGTGAAGTAATTTTTGTTGTCAGAAGGGGGGTCACGGTGCATTGAAGTGAGAACACCTGACCTACAGTATTTACTGTGCTAAGTACCAGTGCCCATCCACTGTTTCCACAAAGCTAGCTGGACAAGTTTTGCCAGTTGCTGTCTTGCTGCTCACAGCCAGCTCAGGGAGTATGCATGGAATTCTGTGCTAGCAGAAGTCAGAACTTTTGTAAGGGAATCTAATTCCTTAATATTTTTTCAAATTAATTTTTTAGAACTTGTGAAAGGTGCCAGATGGACAGCACTGGAAACTGAAATCAGTTAAAAACAACAAAAATGTTCAAATTTTGCATCTATAAACAGATCAAAGGAAAATTTGGCAAGGCACTGCAGTTGCAAGCTTCCCAACCCTTTTAATGTGCATGCTAAGCCCTGTTCCAGAGGGACCACGTCAAGGATTAGAATATAGTTAAGTCTTCATGTACTAAATGGGTAAAGCCCTTCTGCTATAACCAGGGTGGATTTGATTTTAGTCAAATTGATTTAAATCATGATTTTAATCACTAGTCAGGAAGACTATTTAATCATGGTTTTCTACATAAAAGTTATTCTTCTTGGTTATAACCTTAATACATAACTCAGAGATAGATGTAGTTTTCATTTTTAGAAAGTATACACTATACATTTTTAAACAGTGATTTATTTTGAAAACTTTTCAGATTAGTTTTACAGCTATATTGGAAAATAATTGGTTATTTCATTTACTAAAGATAATTGAAGCAGATATTTATGAAGTCATTGGGAGTGAATCATTAATATTTGGAAGATTTTCTTGCCACGCTGTATTAGGAGGAGAACATCACCAGGCAGACATTTAAATTGATTTATTTATCTAAAACGACAATGTTAAGTATTCTGGATTTTTTTCTACAAACAGCAAACATATATTTTAACAAAACAAGCATATGTCCCTCGCTTCTCACATTTATCACCAGTCTTCTTTTCCTTGTCCAATTCCTCCCCCAACAATCTTCTATTCATTGAACTTTTTGAAACTTTGCACTTTTAGAGAGACGTAAGGGATTACTCTGTGTACACAAATTTGCAGAGGGACAATAGAGGTGAGGTCTGTTATTTCTCACCTCTTATTTATGTAAAAAAAAATTTGCTGTTAACAAGCATGTTATATCTGAAGACACAAATCCACAGTTTGAGAACTGCAAAATTAAGCATCTCTGATGGTATCTAAAAAGATTAACCTAAATAATCTATACAGAAGCCCCTGGAACTCCATAAGATTGGGTCTCTAACCTATGAACTTTTGGAACTAATTTACAAAACGTTTCTTAAGCATAACATGAATATATTGTCTCATACTATAGAATTAGTATTTATAGTCACTATTCCATGATATATCTTTGAGCTATAATGTATCTTAATTAAAAACTATCTTTAGATAGGTTTTCCCCCCTCAAAAAGCATTGCATCAAAAAAAATCCAATTTAAATAATGGGAATTAAAAAAAAATCATTGATTTTTATCCACCTTGGCTAGAACTGCCAGAAGGGCTCCAATTAATGCCAATGTGATGGTTTTGTGATGATGTGGACATCTGTACCATGAGATCTGGCCTGAGACTACTAACTCATTCCCAACAGATCACTAAACACAAGCAAGCAAATGCTAATAATTATCTGGCACTAGCAGTTTGGATCAGTAACCTGCTGTTGGATGAAGTTCAAAAGGAAGACAACTGGTTATGGAGGAATGATAAATAATATATAAAGAAGCACTTAGGGTATTCAGTTTTTCCATCCTCTATTTTATATCTTAAATTTCTTTCTAGACATGCCAGTGCAAATGAGTGTAACCTCTTTAGATGAGCTTTAAGTTAGAGGCTTTTTTACTTTTTTGGCTTCAGAATTAATCTGTATCTTGCAAACTGCTTCCTCACTCCAGTCATGCGTCTATGTGTTTGAGGCCAATATCTAAAAGGATTTCTACATTGTGTAAAAAGTTTACCTTCATTTTGTGGTACACAGTTCACCCAAATGTGTGGGTTGTTTTGCTTCCTCCCATAGAAGGTCTTGTAAATATGGTAACTGGTACTAATATCAATTGCAGAACTTGCTAAATCTTATTGCCTCCTTTCTGTCAGATAATATAGTTTCTAATATAAATAATGGTTTCTACTAAAAGATTCTGAGCCCCTGAGTTATGACATCTACTGTTCTAGCATTGACTGCTGCACCAGAACATTCCAGCTGCCAGAATCCAGAGATTAGTTTAAAAATGCATAATTTCACCGAAGAACGCTTTTCCTGACTTGTGTAAAATATATATATTAAATAAGTGCTGTGTTCCACTGATTTTTATATTGCTGTCAAGTCTAAACTGCTAAATATATCAGTGGAACACAGCACTTATTAAAAGTCTAATTTTAAATTATCTAGTCACTTTGTAATGTGGTTATTGCAAAGATTGCCCTTCTTATGATGTTACCTACACCTCAACTCAATAAATATTGACCCTTTAGCTACTCGCATTTAAATAAAACCTGAGAGCCCCAGAGGAGCTAGGTAAGGTGTCTAGATAAGGTATTGAAAAATTAACTTTCAAACACTACCAAAAAAAAACCACAAAGTTTTCGAAAATACAAAATATTGGATAATTAAGGATTTACTGAGAAAATCTTAAATTCCATTTTGTGTTTCAGGTACAATATTATTTCATGCTATACTGTACTTAGGGCCCTTCATTTTCAGTTTTTATGGAAAAATTCTCAGGTTTTACAAAGGCTATTATACAGTTTTTACCCCTTGTCATCCAAATTTAGGACCACTCAAGTATATGAAAAAATGGATTATGTTCAGAAAAATCAAATACACATTGGGTAAATGTTTATGCTAATAATAAATTAATTTAGGTGTAAATGCAAGGCTGTTAAAGACAGTGTAGTGCAAGACACACATGCATATAAGAAAAGGAGTACTTGTGTCACCTTAGAGACTAACAAATTTATTTGAGCATAAGCTTTCGTGAGCTACAGCTCAAATAAATTTGTTAGTCTAAGGTGCCACAAGTACTCCTTTTCTTTTTTGCGAATACAGACTAACATGGCTGCTACTCTGACACATGCATATGTACAGTTCATGAAATAAGCCACAGAATTAAATTGCTTTTACTTTAAACACTCTTACTTTTCTCTATTTTTTGCTTTTTTTCCTTGTCCTCCCATTGCCCAGTATTAATCTGATATTTACTTGGACAACTGTGAAGTTATATTTTTGTGCTGCTTTTCATCCATGTTTTTAATTTTTGTAACAAACACCAAAATTCCCAGAAAGTTTTAAACAAAATCAAAACTGAAAGCAGAGGGCCTTGGCTATGTCTATACTATTTAGAGCTAACTCAGGCTAGAACAAGAATATGTAAACTAAGGATATTAAGTGTTCAGAAAAGACAAATGAACCTTAAACTCATTGTTCATGTTTTACTGAAAACCTATTTTATAATACCAATATAATCACTAAGTATTCTGTGCAAGTCAGGCAACCAGTTTTCTTCCTCTTGGTCTCTTTTAGCTGGTCACAGTTTAATTTGTAAAGAACTCCAAAAGGGGTACTATTACTTAAGACAGGTTTTAGAGTAGCAGCCGTGTTAGTCTGTATTCGCAAAAAGAAAAGGAGTACTTGTGGCACCTTAGAGACTAACAAATTTATTGGAGCATAAGCTTTCGTGAGCTACAGCTCAAGAATAACTTTTAGAAAAACCTTTCTAAGATAATGGATATAGGCAACAAAGAACTTTTGAAAATGAGGATGCTGTTTAGGAAGCAGTTTTCACGTTCCATTATTCCAAAGTTGTTTTACTTACTGCTGTGTTGCTGTATCGTGTCATATGACAGTAATATGGATTCTAGTGCATGTTTGTCTCTACAGTGATCCAGCCATGAAGCAGTTCCTGCTGTACTTGGATGAGTCAAATGCCCTGGGGAAGAAGTTCATCATACAAGACCTGGATGAAACTCATGTTTTTGTGTTAGCTGAGTTGGTTAACTTCCTCCAGGAGAGAGTGGGCGAGTTAATGGACCAGAACTCTTTTCCTATAACACAAAAGTAAAAAGACTAGAAAGTGAATTGACTATTCCAAAATTGCAAGCAACACACAGGGAAAAGAGAGAGTTCTATTGTTCATTCTCTGCATGACTGATTAGGGAGTCTTAGAGAGAAGACTATAACACTTTTGTTAGTATAACAAAATGGATTGTTTCCATAGACTGAATACTTTTGAATTGGCTTTGATTTTTGCCATTTTTAGAGAGACTTGAAAGACAGGATACCTTTCAGAGTTTGCTAGTCTAAAGGATTTTCTGATGCTTAGGGTTGTTGTTGTTTTTTTTTTTTTTTTAAATACCATGTGTTCCTTTAGCCTCTTCCATTTCTTTTTTTTGTCAAATTACATTATCTTAAAAACAGGGGGTAATGGTGTCTTATTTATCAGCATTTCCTTAAAATAGTGTGGGTTTCACATTCCTGCAGTTGAGATTAGAGCAGATTATAGTATGATTGACTCTGATTAAACCATCTGTATTAAAATGTTACTTTGTGTGACTGATAACACCCTAAGTAAGTTGAGTGCATGATGCTATGGAGTACTTAGCTTTTATTTTTAAAGTATTTGATGTACCAAAATAAATAAAATGTTTTCCCCTCAGTTTCTTAAACTTTGTTTACCAATTAATCATTTGCTAGCACAGCCTTAAGACAGTTACCTAATTCATAGTTCTGTATTTTTAATTAAAATATTTGTATGAAAAAACAAAATACACCAATGATTATTAGATTTAAATGGTTGCTGAACTGAATACCAGCAACAACAAATAGGAATGAGAAATGTGTCTGTAAATGGTGGTCAAATAGCACTTGAACATGTAGCAAATTCTCTAAAATAAAGTGCATAAATAGGAGGTTAAAATAAATAAGCAGTCTGTCTATTTAAGACTACAGTGGAAGTTGACATTCCTTAAATTTGAAAAGAGAAAACAGTTTGCAATTACTGTGAAACTTCTGTTTGAATTCATAAGCCACCATTTCAGATCTTAGCTTATTCAGTAAATTAAGTTGCTATGTTAACGTATTTCCATCAAAAACATGTCATACATGGAACCCACCAACAAATATAGTAGTATAAAATATTGAGCAACAGAGAGTTTTATCATCAGTTTTATCACAAGCTTTTCCCCCTGAGCAGGATAGCAAATGACAATTTAATGAGACTTATAAATGACCATTTGCAAATGCAAAAAAAGTGAGATACTACTGCAAAAGATAGACTTCAGGACTCTGGGAGCTAGGGTAAAGGGGTCAGGGCACAGGTGATGATCTCATCCATCCTCCTGGTTGAGGGTAAGGGCCCAGGAAGGGACATGCACATCTTGAAGATGAATGCATAGTTCCACACATGGTATCTACTGAAGGACTTTGGCTTCCTCAAGTATGGGATACTATTCTGGGAAGGTGTGCAGGGAAGATATAGGAGCCCATCTGATTAAAAATGGAGGGAGCATCTTCACAAACCAACTTTGTGAGGTGGACTTTAAACTAAATTCAGAGGGGGCAGGTGACAGAAGCCCATAGGTAAGTATAAAAAAGGCAGCCTAACAGAGAATTAGCTATTGGTGGGAGGACTTGGAAAATTACCATAGGGTCATAGGAGCAATAAGAGAAATCAGTGGGAGAATTTGCTCAACATCTGTATTGTTGCTACACAAATGCAGTGAGTATGGGGAATAGACAGGAAGAACTATGATTTAATTGGTATCACAGAGAGCTGGTGAGGTAGGTCTCATGACTGGAATATTGATAGAGAGAGGTATAGCTTGTTCGGGAAGGACAAGCAGAGTAAAAAGGTAGGTGGTGTTGCATTATGCGTCAAGAATATATACACTTGTTCTGAGGTCCAGAAGGAGGTGGGAGACAGACTAGCCGAGAGTCTCTGGGTAAAGATAAAAGGGATTTGAAAAAAAAAAAAAAGTGGTGAGTTCATGGTAGAGGTCTACTATAGACCACCAAATCAGGAAGAAGAGGTGGATGAGTCTTTTCTAGAACAAAAAAAGACATAAGTCCTGGTCACAATGGGGGACTTTAACCATCCGGACTTCTGTTGGAAAGTAACACAGCAAAATAAATTTCCAATAAGTTCTTGGAATCTATAGGAGAAAACTTTTTGGTCCAGAAAGTAGAGGAAGTAATCAGAGGGACAGCCATTTTAGACTTGATTCTGACCAACAGAGATGAATTGGTAGCAAATCTGAATTTGGAAGGCATTCATGAAGTGTTAGATTTCAGGATTCTAAAGGAAGGAAGGAGTGAGAGCAGAAGAATAAGCATAGTGGACTTCAAAAAAAAAAAAAAAAAAAAAAACACAGAACTGGTAGGTAAGGTCCCATGGGAAGAAAAATCTAAGAGATAAAGGAGTTCAGGAGAGTTGGCAGTTTCTCAGGGAGACAGTACTAAAGGCACAGCTTCCAACTATCCTGATGCAAAGAAAAGATCAGAATAATAGAGGCCAGTATGGCTCCATCAGGAGCTCTTTAATATCCTGAAAAATCAAAAAGGAGCCCTACAAGAAGCCAGAACATGGACAAATTGCTAAAGAGGAGTACAAAAGAATAGCACAAGCATGTAGGAACAAAATCAAAAAGACTAAGGCACAAAATGAATATCACCTAGTAAGGGACATAAAAGGCAATAGGCTCAGACTTTAAGGCCACAAAGGGCCATCATGATCATCTGGTCTGATCTGTATCTCCCAGGCTGCTGAACCTTACCCACCCACTCCTGGAGCAGACACATGATCTCTGGCTGAAGTTACGGAAGTCCTCAAGACTTGATGTAAAAGACTTCAAGTTGCAGAGAATCCATCATTTACTCTAATTCAAACCAGCAAATGACTCATGCCCCACAAAGCAGAGGAAGGTTAAAAAAAAAGGGGGGGGTCTCTGTCAAGCTGACTTGGGAGAAAATTCCTTTCCAACCCCAAATATAGTGATCAATTAGACCCTGAGCATGTGGGTGAGACCCACCAGCCAGACACCTGGGAAAGAATTATCTTCAGTAAAGCAGAGCCCTCCCCATCTAGTGTCCCATCACTGTATGTTTGAGATATTTACTAACAGCAGTTGTGGATAGTTCCACATGCCATTGTAGACAGTCTCATTTTACCATCCCCTCTATACATTTATCAAGCTCAGACTTGAAACAAGTTAGTTTTTTTTGCCCCCACTGCTCCCCTTGGGAGGCTGTTCCAAAACCACTCCTCTGATGGTTAAAAACTTGTCTAATTTCAAGCCTAAACTTGTTGATGGCCAGTTTATATCCATTTGTTCTTGTTTATACTCTGTTCAACATTGGCCCTTAACGTAAAAAACAACTCTCTGTTTGACACAGGGTTCACTACTCACCACTGGGTCACCTCATTGTGGCTCATGGGAAGATTAGCTCTCAACCAGTTTGATGACCCCTCCTCTCATTGCTCGCCTTTTGGTCTCTCTCTCTCTGGACTTTTGCTTGCTTTTCATGGCTGGGCTTCCAGCCAAATTGTTATAGTTTTCCCTTCCAGGGTATCAAAATCCTTTGAGACAACAGTCTCAAGCAGTCTTCTGTTCCACTGCCTAGACAGTGCCACTTCCCCAGTGGCTGGTAGGGGAACCCAGGCCCACCCTCTGCTCCAGGTTCCAGCCCAGGGACCCTATGACTAGCAACCATGGTATGCAATCCCAAACCCTGTTGCTGTGAGTTCCTTCCTACCATTTTTCTCTAGCTCTGTCCCCACCTCCCAGTTACCAGTGGAGCTTCTTCAGCTCCCTCTGGTTATTTTAACCGCTCTCCAGTTCTTGCTAGAGTCTGTATTCCCACACAGGATACCAGGGCTTACTCCTTGTCTCTTGCTGACTCCCCTTATTTCTAGGGAGTGACTGCAGAGTTTCTTCCTACAGCCCCTCTTGCACATGACTTCCTGGTTTTATACTACCTCAGTCTTTCCCTGTCCAGCTGGGCTTCATCATCAGTTAGACCTCATCAGCCCTGACTCTTCTCCAGGTTCAGCCTGTCATGAGTTTGTGACTCTCTGCACCTCAAAGTAGCACCTTAGAACCCCCATATTCACCATAGTGATATGATTATATTTTGTACAAAGTATACCTTATAAGATATCATTTTAAAAGTTTTCATCTGTTGAACATTAATATCCTGTTAGATTGTATGTAATATCATGGCATGTGAAGTTATGAAGTATTGCTATATGTGTTACTGAAATATGTTGTGAGGTTGGGAACACCCATAACCAGCCTTTCAGTTACAACAAAAGAGTAGCCATCGATAGCCAGATGACGTTAATGGCACATCAAGAAAATAATTCCACTATCCTAGAGACTCCTTACAGAATGCACATATGCAATGAAGACTGCTTAACCAATGAGGACTGTCCAGGGGCAGCAGGTTTATAGAAATGGTGGTGGTGTCCAGAGTCTGCCCCCCCAAACTCTGCCCCCCACCTGCCTAAGGATCTGGGCGGGAGTTTGGGTGCAGGGTGCAGGCTCTGGGTTGGGACAGGGATGCAGGAGGGGGTGAGGAGTGCAGGCTCTGGGATGGCGTTTGGGTGTAGGCTCTGGGCTGGGGCAGGGGTGCAGGAGGGGGTGAGGGGTGCAGGCTCTGGGAGGAAGTGCGGAGGGCTGAGGTGCAGACTCTGGGAGGGAGCGCGGGAATGGGAGGGGGTGTGGAGGGAGTTTGGGGGTGGGAGGAGGTGTGTGGGAAAGGGGTGGGGGTGCAGCGCTTACCTGGGGCTCCTAGGTGGGGTGGGCTGGGGGGCCTCTGTGTGCTGCTACCCCCAGGCACTGCCCCCGCAGCTTCCTATTGGCTGCAGGGGCGCTTGGGATGGGACACAGACCAACCCCGCCCAGGGGCCACAGGGAGGGGCTGGCAGCCACGTGGAGCGAGCAGGCAGGAAGCCGCTCAGCTCCACTGCACTGCCAGTGGTGAGTGGGGGCCCCAGGCTGTTTTAAATATCCTGGGGGGTGCAGGGGAGGGGTGCCTGGGGGCGGAAGGCAGGGCTGAGGGAGAGACCAGTGCTGGAGCCAGGCCAGTGGTGCCTAGGCACTACGGGCCCATAGAACTCACCATCCATGGGACTGTCTGGTTCGCATGTCACAGCAAAGATCTTTCCTGCAAGCTGGAAGAAAGTATAAAACAGGAAAAGCGACATATCACTTGGCCTCTTACCCCACCCCATGACTCAACACCTGGAAGAACGTCTGGAGAACAAAGACTTTGAACTGGGGAAGTTTGGTCCAAGGCTGGAAAGAGAGTCTAGTCTGTGTATTAAGGAACTGTAACCTGCTTGTAATATCTCTCAGGGTGAGAAAAGTTGTTGGATTCTACTCTTGCTTAGACTAAAAGTTTAGGAGTTAGAATGCATGTTTACTTTTTATTTTCTCAAGTTAACTATCTCTGACCTTTATTCCTACCACTTATAATCACTTAAAATCTATCTTTCTGTAGTTAATAAACTTATTTCAGTGTTTTCCCTCACTACTCAGGTGAAGTCCATCCCATGAAAATTGTCCTCTGTCGATGAGTGCCTCCCAGTGGTCAAACATCCCAAAGCCTTCCTTATAACTCCACTTCCTGAGCCATCTGTTAATTATCCTAATCTTGTCTCATCTTGGCTCTCCTCCTCTAGTAACAGGTAGAATTCCACTGAAGATCACCTGAGCCTCCATTTCTTTAAGCACCTTCCCCACCTGGCATAGTCTTCCTTGATGCATCCCAGTGAGAATCTAGCAGTATCATTTGTTCATACATGAAGGACAGTCAGTGGATTCTTTTCTGCTTCCATTAGGATCCTCTTCAGCCTCAGGTCCACATCCTATATTTTAGCTCCTGACAGACAACACATTCTTCTTTTCTCTGGATCAGCTCTGATGATGGACCTTTCTATTCTTAGTAGGGAATCCCCAATCACATAGACCTGACTCTTCCTGAGTGTTGGTGCAATTCTCTGGCCTTCTTCCTTCTGTTATTTCTGACTAAAAGTCTTCTTGGCTTCTGATCTCACTTGCAATCTTCTGCAAATCATCCTCTGTCCTCCTAGGAAGCTGAACTCTGGCTGTCTCCATTGACTCTTCCCCTCTTCTTGTAGGACTAGCCACTCTTCTCTTCTTTCTTGCCCTCCCATCTTCGGTAATTGCCTGCCTCTCCCCTTCATTTTCCAACTCAGCAAACCTGTTCTTCAGCTCTGTTTCTCCTTTGCTAGCTGGTCTTTTCCTCTTAAAGAGGTTCTTTCATTCCTCTTTCTCTTTCTTCTAATGTTTTTAAAGTGTAGGTCCTCTACTTAATGGGGAAGAGGAGCTAATAACTGATGACATCAAGAAAATCGAGGCGTTTAATGCCTATTTTGTGTTAGTCTTCACTAAAAACGTTGATGGTGATCAGATACTCAATACAATATTAACAACAGGGGAAGAAATACAAGCCAAAATAGGGAAAGAAGAGGTTAAAGAAAATATTTAGATATGTTTGATGTATTCAAATTGGCAGGGCCTGATGAAATTCATCTTAGGGTACTTAAGGAACTAGTTAATGCAATCTCAGAACTGCTAACACTTATATCTGAAAACTCCTGAAGGGATGAGTGAAGTCTCAGAAAATTGGAGAAGGGCAAACAAAGTATCTATCTTTAAAAAGGGGAACAAAACGGTACCTGGTGAATTATTAGTCAGCCTAATTTTGGTACCTGGAAAGATACTGGAACAAATTATTAAACAATCAGTCGGTAAGCACCTAGAGGCTAATAGGATTATAAGGAGTAGCCAGCATGGATTTGTCAAGAACAAAGCATGCCAAACCCAACCTAATTTTCTTTTTTGACAGGGTTACTGGCCTAGTGGATGGGGTGGGAAGCAGTAGATGTGATGTATCTTGATTTTAGTAAGGCTTTTGACAGTCCCACATGACATTCTCATAAGCATACTAGGAAAATGTGATCTAGATAAAATTACTAAAACATGGGGCACAACTGTTTGAAAGACCAGACTCAAAGTGTAGTTATCCATGGTTCGCTGTCAAAGTGGGAGTGCCTCTTTAATGGGTTTCCACCGGGGTCAGTCGTTGGTCCAGTACTATTCAATATTTTCACTACTGACTTGGATAATGGAGTGGGGTGTATGCTTATAAAATTTGCAGATGACACCAACCTGGGAGAGACTGCAAGCACTTTGGAGGACAGAATTGGAATTCAAAATGACAAATTGGCGAACTGGTGTGAATTGAACAAGAAGAAATTCAATAAAGACAAGTTCAAAGTACTTCCCTTAGGAAGGAAAAATCAAATTTACAGCTACAAAATGGGGAATAACAACATGGTAGTACTGCTGAAAAGGATCTGGGAGCTATTATGGATCACAAACAATAGTGTGAGTCAACAATGTGATGTTGTTACAAAAAAGGCTAATATTGTGAGAGTGTATGAACAGCAATGTCATATGTAAGTCACAGGAGGTAATTGTCTCACTCTAGGTGGCAATATTAAGGCCTTAGATGGAGTATTGTGTCCAATTCTGGGTATCATACTTTAGGAAACAGGTGGACAAATTTGAGAGAGTCCAGAGGAGGGCAACAAAAATGATAAAATGTTTAGAGTAGCTGACTTATGAGGAAAGGTTAAAAAAACTGGGCATGTTTTGACTTGAGAAAAGACTTAGTAGGGACCTGATAACAGTCTTCAAATATGTTGAGGATGGTGATCAGTTGTTCTCCATGTCCTCTGAAGATAGGACAAGAAGTAATGAGCTAAATCTGCAGCAAGGGAGATTTAGGTTAGTGTGAGAGGGAGGGTCCCCTCAAGTCCCCTACAAATCCGCTTTCAAGTCCCTATATCATCTTTCTTTCTTTCCAACTCCCCAGTAGACACCCAAGGGAGTTTTTGGAGCAAACAAAAAAGACCTCCCCCATCTTTCCAGCCTAAGAGGAGAGGAAAGTCCGTGGGAAAATAAAAAGAGAAGCAGGGGTGACTTGGAACTCGTGCAGTCTTCCTGGGTCAGCCCTTTTGGTTTAGTCTAAATGGAGTCTACCTCCAGCCCCCACCTCATGGGGAGTACTGCTCAGAGGCTGGGTCATGCAGCTTCAGGAACAGCAAGGCTTGTTACTGTCTACCTCTCAAAGAACCTGTCTCCGTTGTCAGAGGAAGGCCAGTCCTTTTCCTGTGACAGGTTTTCCCATTTAAGCTCCCCTCTCCCACCCTCCAAGCAGAACAAGCCGTGCAGGTGTGCCTCGTTGGTGTTGCACAGGTCCAGAGGAGCTTATTAGTCTCCTCTCAGTCAGTGTGTGGGCGTGTCCTCTCACAGTTAGATATTAGGGGGGAAAAATTAACTATAAGAGTAGTTAAACTCTGGAATAGGCTTCCAAGGAAGGTTATAGAGTAGTAGCTGTGTTAGTCTGTATCTGCAAAAAGAAAAGGAGTACTTGAGGCACCATAGAGACTAACAAATTTATTTGAGCGTAAGCTTTTGTGAGCTACAGCTCACTTTATCGGATGCCTGCAGTGGAAAATACAGTGGGGAGATTTATATACACAGAGAACATGAAACAATGGTTGTTATCATACACACTGTAACAAGAGTGATGAGGTAAGGTGAGCTATTACCAGCAGGAGAGTGGGGGGAAAAAAAACCTTTTATAGTGATAATCAAGGTGGACCATTTCCAGCAGTTGACAAGAACATGTGAGGAAAAGTGGCGGGGGGGGGGGGGATAAACATGGGGAAATAGTTTTACTTTGTGTAATGACACATCCACTCCCAGTCTTTATTCAAGCCTAAGTTAATTGTATCCAGTTTGCAAATTAATTCCAATTCAGCAGTCTCTCGTTGGAGTCTGTTTTTGAAGTTTTTTTTGTTGAAGAATTGCCACTTTTAGGTCTGTAATTGAGTGACCAAAGAGATTGACGTGTTCTCTGACTGGTTTTTGAATGTTATAATTCTTGACGTCTGATTTGTGTCCATTTATTCTTTTATGTAGAGAGTGTCCAGTTTGGCCAATGTACATGGCAGAGGGGCATTGTTGGCACATGATGGCAAATATCACATTGGTAGATGCGCAGGTGAATGAGCCTCTGATAGTGTGGCTGATGTGATTAGGCCCTATGATGGTGTCCCCTGAATAGATATGTGGACAGAGTTGGCAATGGGCTTTGTTGCAAGGATAGGTTCCTGGGTTAGTGTTTTTGTTGTGTGGCTGCTGGTGAGTATTTGCTTCAGGTTGGGGGCCTGTCTGTAAGCAAGGACTGGCCTGTCTCCCAAGATCTGTGAGCATGATGGGTCGTCCTTCAGGATAAGCTGGAGATCCTTGATGATGTGTTGGAGAGGTTTTAGTTGGGGGCTGAAGGTGATGGCTAGTGGCGTTCTGTTATTTTCTTTGTTGGGCCTGTCCTGTAGTAAATAACTTCTGGGTACATTGGCCAAACTGGACAGTCTCTATATAAAAGAATAAATGGACACAAATCAGATGTCAAGAATTAGAACATTCAAAAACCAGTTGGAGAACACGTCAATCTCTCCGGTCACTCGATTACAGACCTAAAAGAGGCAATTTTTCAACAAAAAAACTTCAAAAACAGACTCCAACGAGAGACTGCTGAATTGGAATTAATTTGCAAACTGGATACAATTAACTTAGGCTTGAATAAAGACTGGGAGTGGATGTGTCATTACACAAAGTAAAACTATTTCCCCATGTTTATTCCCCCCTCCCCCACTGTTCCTCACACGTTCTTGTCAACTGCTGGAAATGGCCCACCTTGATTATCACTACAAAAGGTTTTTTCTTCCCTCCCCTCCCCCCCTGCTCTCCTGCTGGTAATAGCTCACCTTGCGGATCACTCTTGTTACAGTGTGTATGGTAACACCCATTGTTTTATGTTCTCTGTGTATATAAATCTGCCCACTGTATTTTCCACTGAAGTGAGCTGTAGCTCATGAAAGCTTATGCTCAAATAAATTTGTTAGTCTCTAAGGTGCCACAAGTACTCCTTTTCTTTTTAAGGAAGGTTATGGAATTCCCATTGTTGAAGGTTTTTAAAAACAGGTTGGACAAACACCTGTCAGGGATGGTCTTTTACTTGGTCCTTCCTCAATGCAGGGCTGTACTTGATGAGTTTTTGAGGTTCCTTCCAGCCCTACATCTGTATCATTCAATGAGATTTGCTCGGGGATGATTGCTTCTCAAAATCCTCTCTCCAAGTTAAGGGCAATGTCAGCTCCCAGGATCTGTTAGAAAAATGTGTGGAAGGTTTTTTATAGAAACCCTATGATTTTTTTGCTTTTTCTCTTTTGTTTTTCAAGTGAATGTCAGATTAATTTAGGTTTTGTTCCAGGTACCAGCCCACTCTAAATTAAAATTCCACATAAATGTTCTTGAACGAAGAGCTGCAAAAAAGGCAGTTTTGTACTTGTGTGAATAAGCCAGTATAAGTCTGGCTAGCCAGTTCATCAGTGGTAATAACAGATTAATAGGACTGTCTAGGGGGCACCAAGAATTTCAGGTTTCTCTCTGAGTCAAGCTTGCAGTTCCTGTGATCATAGAAATATTTCACTTCTCTGAAGGTTGCTCATATTGTGTGAAAAATAGATCTATTTGGTGGTGGACTGTGAAGAAATTCAGTTCTCTAAGAGCCTGGACTCTCTTCCCTGCACTGTTTCAATTCCCAGTGAACAAGCACCAGTTCTCCACTCTGGATCTTTTGGCTTCTCCGCTGCATGCAAAACTCCTCAGGTTTTGTCCCTTACTGTGCCAATTGGATGCTGCCTCAGTTTTGAGCTCAAAGACCCGTCTGCACAACTTTCCTTCCTTCCCTGACTGGATGGTTAAAAAAGAAATTGAGTTTTAAAAGAAAAAGTAAATGCTTTCCTTTTGTCCCCGTCATGAACAAGAATTCCATGGATCACAGATATGTCTATCTGCATGGAGAGAAGAATTCTATTTCAGGTTCCTAGCCTCCTGTCTTGAGATCCATTTCTTCACTTAAATCTTCAAGCTAGCCCTGATAACCTGACGTAAAATTTATTCCCGCAATGCAAGAATATTTCAGATAATTAGTAAGAGGCTCTTAAAATCCAGAAGTTCTTCCACATCTCTTTCCTTTGATACAGTCTGGAAGAAATTCTACCATGCATGCATGTAGGGAGAGTTCATTTAAATCTGCCAAGTGCTCTTTCACTAAAATCCAGGATTGTTTTCCAACAAGGGTTTTGATCACCCTCTGTCTAAATGATTCTGGACAGCCTTTCATTAAGCCCCTCTGTACCTCAAGGCTGAATTTAGTATTGTAAATTCTTTGTAATTTTCCTTTTGATTCTTTGAAGAACTTCTGCAGTTCCTGGCTTTTTGTGATGTTTAACAGTACAAACTTGTATTGCATTAACTTGGTGCTTACATTTAATATAGGCAAAGAAATTCAGAGGGGCAAAAAGGGAAAGACACAACAATTTGGTTTTCAGCTTTTGCAAGCATTGAGTTTTTACGGACTTTGCCCCAAAATCTTTGCTGAGCAAACACATTTCTTGATCTGGACCTTTAAAACTGGAAGTCCTCCTAACCCTGCAAACATCAGTTCAGCACTCCTTTCACAATCGGGCCAGGTTTACCTGAACATATGCAACATTAATAAACTACTTAAACCTCAATAAAGGCAAAATCTACAGCTCAGTGCTTGGTCCAAATAACCCAGTTGCATGGAGGAGATGAGGAATCCCTCCCTGGCCCTGTCAGAGCCACTCTGTAAAGCCCACTTTAAAGGCTGAAGTAGGCTTTCCTGGCTCCCCCCTGCTGGGGGCAAGGAGATGCAAGGATCCATTTAGCACAGGATTAGATCATGCCCCATCTCCTAAGCACTGTTACGCAGGGAGCTGATGTGGAGCAGGTCTGCACTCATTCTGGGTGTACTCTCTGCATTCATTTCCAACCCCACCCTGTGAAGCAGAACAATGCTAGTTCCACTGTCTGGAGGACCTATAGGTCTGGAATTGGCCTTAAATCTTCAGGGTGATTTAAACTGCTATAAAGCCTTATGCCTAGTCTGCACTAGAAAAGGCTATAGTTTTGTTAGCCAATGCTGTAGACCAGTGCTTCTCAAGCTATCTGTTGTGGGGGACCAGCAATTTTTTTTTCCAATGTGCGCACAGACCAGCAGCCGATGGCTCGCGGACCCACACCGGTCCGTGGACCACCACTTTGAGTAGCACTGCTGTAGAAGACTCATTAACCTTGATATGTGGCCCAGCCACCACTAGATGGGAACAGAGTGCCATACTTAGTGGGTATGGGCTATGCTACCAGTGTGACACAGCTACAATTTTGTGACCTGTATCTGTTAGTAGTTTATAGTTTGCACATTTAAACTTGCACCTGAGACAGTCAAGAGTCTCTCACTTCCCAAGTTGCAAGTGTATCTGTTTGTTGTACACCTGATATAGAGCATGTGGAGCTAGGGAAGCTAATGGGAAACCTCAAGACAACTCAAAAATTCTGTACTTTCATTGGTCAATTATGCTTCTTCAAATACAATATAAGCAAAACCCCAAGTGCCCAAATTTTAACAAATATTTAGGTGTTGCTCTGCAAAGCCTTACAAGGCCTAAGTGATTTAATTGTTTGAGTCTTGTTTTCATAAGTGACTAAGTCAATTTTGAAAATGGGACTTAGTCATCTAAATCACTTAGGCCTTGCAATGATAAGATTCATAGATACTAAGGTCAGAAGGGACCATTCCGATCATTTAGTCCGACCTCCTGCACAGTGCAGGCCACAGAATCTCACCCACCCACTCCTATGAAAAATCTCACTTATGTCTGAGCTATTGAAGTCCTTAAATCATGGTTTAAAGACTTCAAGGAGCAGAGAAGCCTCCCTCAAGTCAACCATGCCCCATGCTACAGAGGAAGGCGAAAAACCTCTAGGGCCTCTCCAATCTGCCCTGGAAAAAAATTCCTTCCCGACCCCAAATATGGCAATCAGCTAAACCCTGAGCATATGGGCAAGATTCACCAGCCAGATACTACAGAAAATTCTTTCCTCGGTAACTCAGATCCCATCCATCTAATATCCCATCTCAGGGGATGAGTCCTATTTACCCTGAATATTTAAAGCTCAATTACTTACCAAAATCCCATTATCCCATCATACCATCTCCTCCATAAACTTATCAAGTAGAATCTTAAAACCAGATAGATCTTTTGCCCCCACTGCTTCCCTTGGAAGGCTATTCCAAAACTTTACTCCTCTGATGGTTAAAAACCTTCGTCTGATTTCAAGTCTAAACTTCCTGGTGGCCAGTTTATACCCATTTGTTCTTGTGTCCACATTGGTGCTGAGCTGAAATAATTCCTCTCCCTCTCCTGTATTTATCCCTCTGATATATTTATGGAGAGCAATCATATCTCCCCTCAACCTTCTTTTAGTTAGGCTAAACAAGCCAAGCTCCTTAAGTCTCCTTTCATAAGACAAGTTTTCCATTCCTCGGATCATCCTAGTAGCCCTTCTCTGTACCTGCTCCAGTTTGAATTCATCCTTTTTGAACATGGGAGACAAGAACTGCACACAGTATTCTAGGTGAGGTCTCACCAGTGCCTTGTATAATGGTACTAAAACCTCCTTATCCCTCCTGGAAATGCCTCTCCTGATGCATCCCAAAACCGCATTCGCTTTTTTCACGGCCATATCACATTGGCAGCTCATAGTCATCCTATGATCAACCAATACTCCAAGGTCCTTCTCCTCTTCTGTTACTTCTAATTGATGCGTCCCCAACTTATAACTAAAATTCTTGTTATTAATCCCTAAATGCATAACCTTAGACTTCTCACTATTAAATTTCATCCTATTACTATTACTCCAGTTTACAAGGTCATCCAGATCCTCCTGTATAATATCCCGATCCTTCTCCGAATTGGCAATACCTCCCAGCTTTGTATCATCTGCAAACTTTATTAGCACACTCCCACTTTTTGTGCCAAGGTCAGTAATAAAAAGATTAAATAAGATTGGTCCCAAAACCAATCCCTGAGGAACTCCACTGGTAACCTCCCTCCAGCCTGACAGTTCTCCTTTCAGTAGGACCCGTTGCAGTCTCCCCTTTAACCAATTCCTTATCCACCTTTTGATGTTCATATTGATCCCCATCTTCTCCAATTTAACTAATAATTCCCCATGTGGCACGGTATCAAATGCCTTACTGAAATCTAGGTAAATTAGATCCACTGCATTTCCTTTATCTAAAAAATCTGTTACTTTTTCCAAAAAGGAGATTAGGTTGGTTTGGCACGATCTACCTTTTGTAAAACCATGTTGTATTTTGTCCCATTTACCATTGACTTCAATGTCCTTAACTAATTTCTCCTTCAAAATTTTTTCCAGGACCTTGCATACTACAGATGTCAAACTAACTGGCGTGTAGTTACCCGGATCACTTTTTTTTCCTTTCTTAAAAATAGGAACTATATTAGCAATTCTCCAATCATTCAGTACTACTCCTGAGTTTACAGATTCATTAAAAATTCTTGCTAATGGGCTTGCAATTTCAGGTGCCAATTCCTTTAATATTCTTGGATGAAGATTATCTGGGCCCCCTGATTTAGTCCCATTAAGCTGTTTCAGTTTCGCTTCTACCTCAGATATGGTAATATCTATCTCTATATCCTCATTCCCATTTGTCATGCTACCATTATCCCTAAGATCCTCTTTAGCCTTATTAAAGACTGAGGCAAAGTATTTGTTTAGATATTGGGCCATGCCTAGATTATCTTTAACCTCCACTCCATCCTCAGTGTTTAGCGGCCCCACTTCTTCTTTCTTAGTTTTCTTCTTATTTATATGGCTATAGAATCTTTTACTATTGGTTTTAATTCCCTTTGCAAGGTCCAACTCTACTCGACTTTTAGCCTGTCTCACTTTATCCCTACATGTTCTGACCTCAATTAGGTAGCTTTCCTTGCTGATCTCTCCCATCTTCCACTCCCTGTATGCTTTCTGCTTCTTCTTAATCGCCTCTCTAAGATGCTTGCTCATCCAGCTTGGTCTACAACTCCTTCCTATGAATTTTTTCCTCTTTCTTGGGATACAGGCTTCCGATAGCTTCTGCAGCTTTGATTTAAAGTAATCCCAGGCCTCCTCTACCTTTAGATCTATAAGTTCTTCAGTCCAATCCACTTCCCTAACTAATTTCCGTAATTTTTGAAAGTCAGCCCTTTTGAAATCAAAAACTCTAGTTGCAGATTTATTTTTGTTAATCCTTCCATTTAGTTTGAACTGAATTAGTTCATGATCACTTGAGCCAAGATTGTCCCCTACAACCATTTCTTCTATGAGGTCCTCGCTACTCACCAAAATTAAATCTAAAATGGCATCCCCTCTAGTCGGTTCAGCAACTACTTGATGAAGGAATCCATCAGCTATTGCATCTAGGAAAATCTGAGCCCTATTATTATTACTAGCACTGGTCCTCCAGTCTATATCTGGGAAGTTAAGCAGAGTAACACCTAAATACCTCTAAAAATGTGGGCCTTTGTCCATTAGAGAAATATCAGTTACAGGTACAGTAAGGGAGTGTTGGGGGAAGTGGCTAATCAATTGCAAGGAGAGATTTTAGGATTAAAAACCTAACGTCTGTACTAAAAAACTCATAGGGCAGGTGTACACTACAGAATTACGTGGGTATTACTACGTCACTCAGGGCTGGGAGAAAATCCACACTCCTGAGCAATGTAGTTATACATAGCTACCACCTCTCAAGGAGGTGGATTAACTACACCGACAGAGAGCTCTCATTAAAGAGCTGACGTCGGTCAGCTGTCCCATTGCAGTTTAAAGTGTGGACCTGCCCATAGAAATAGCAATCTTTCAAGTCTCTGGATCATAGGAACGTAGTGCCATACCATAACTGTTCCCCATGATCCATACAGCTAGCTGTAATTGGATTTCTGCAATGGAGAGAGTATACATTATCTTATTATAGGAAAAGATATGAACCACATTGGTACTTAGCGTGATTAATGCAGAACTGAAATTCCCAAATGCTGTATTTAAAAGCATATACACTAAATGAGACTAGTGAAAACGTTTCAAGGCTACTCAGCTGAAGGCTTTGTTTTTTCTCCTGTGGTGTTATCATCCATTAGTCTATCATCAACACAGCAGTATGCATTTGCTGCCAAGAAAAAGCTGAATGCACACATAGGAAGCCTGCTTTTGTTATAGAAAGCTAATTAGAAGAGGATTGTTTGATTTCAAATATAGGAGATTGACCCCTTTTGTGTATGGTTGTTAGTACATTTTGCTCCTTTGTATCATTTGAAGAGGACATGAGGTATACATTTCAATCATATATCAACAGCTTTGTGATAGAGGTTGCCAGGAATTCCTCTTTATCCAAAATCATTTCGTACTTTGAATAAGCACCTCAGCATGGAATTTTAAAAGTGACTTAACAAATCCAGAGTAGGGATGTGTTTGATCTCATATTGGCATTTGGCTTGTACACAAATCTTTTCATTTGATATGCACAATCTGGCTGATTGTGATCCTAATATGAATAAGGAATAGACCCATCCATGATCATAGACTATTAGCAGAGAGGTAACCTAAACTATCCTTCAACTAGCGTACCAAATTTACTCAGTGCCTTGCTTAACATGAGTAATTTGACAAATAGGAAACATTAGTTATATATCTTCATCGTGTTGGTAAGAGTGTCCAAGGAGATTTTGTGCCTGGGCTGGTAAATTTAAATATGTTTTGCAGAGCTTAATTACATACAAATATTAAACACAGTGACAAATCCACCACACCCACTTTGTTCAAAACTTTAAAAAAATGAACATGGAAAATGTACAAAAGTAGCAACATGAAAGCGTCTTACTCAAGGCACATTTCTGTTGAACTGTGTATGTGGAGTTGTTAGTCTCCTTAATCCCTTACCTGCCCTGGTCCCATGCTGAATTCCCTCCTTCACTTGTTGTGTATTCCTTTATCATACAGCAGGGGTTCCCAACCTTCTTTAGCTGGAGCTGGGCTGGTGATGGGTACCCTTACATATGTCCTCCTGTTATGTCCTGGCACAGATGCCACAGTCTCTCCTTTTTACTGTCCATTTTTTCACTTCCCCTTTCCTGCCCTCAATTTAACTTCCTGGACACTACGGTGCTAATAAGCGATGGTCACATAAACACCACCCTATATCGGAAACCTACTGACCGCTATTCCTACCTACATGCCTCTAGCTTTCATCCAGATCATACCACTCGATCCATTGTCTACAGCCAAGCGCTACGATATAACCGCATTTGCTCCAACCCCTCAGACAGAGACAAACACCTACAAGATCTCTATCATGCATTCCTACAACTACAATACCCACCTGCTGAAGTGAAGAAACAGATTGACAGAGCCAGAAGAGTACCCAGAAGTCACCTACTACAGGACAGGCCCAACAAAGAAAACAACAGAACACCACTAGCCATCACCTTCAGCCCCCAACTAAAACCTCTCAAACGCATCATCAAGGATCTACAACCTATCCTGAAGGACGAGCCATCGCTCTCTCAGATCTTGGGAGACAGACCAGTCCTTGCTTACAGACAGCCCCCCAATATGAAGCAAATACTCACCAGCAACCACACACCACACAACAGAACCACTAACCCAGGAACCTATCCTTGCAACAAAGCCCGTTGCCAACTCTGTCCACATATCTATTCAGGGGATACCATCATAGGGCCTAATCACATCAGCCACACTATCAGAGGCTCGTTCACCTGCGCATCTACCAATGTGATATATGCCATCATGTGCCAGCAATGCCCCTCTGCCATGTACATTGGCCAAACTGGACAGTCTCTACATAAAAGAATGAATGGACACAAATCAGACGTCAAGAATTATAACATTCAAAAACCAGTTGGAGAACACTTCAATCTCTCTGGTCACTCGATCACAGACCTAAGAGTGGCTATACTTCAACAAAAAAGCTTCAAAAACAGACTCCAACGAGAGACTGCTGAATTCGAATTAATTTGCAAACTGGATACAATTAACTTAGGCTTGAATAGAGACTGGGAATGGATGAGTCATTACACAAAGTAAAACTATTTCCCCATGGTATTTCTCCCCCCCACCCCACCCCCCACTGTTCCTCTGATATTCTTGTTAACTGCTGGAATTAGCCTACCTGCTTGTCACCATGAAAGGTTTTCCTCCTTCCCCCCCCTGCTGTTGGTGATGGCTTATCTTAAGTGATCACTCTCCTTACAGTGTGTATGATAAACCCATTGTTTCATGTTCTCTGTGTGTGTGTATATAAATCTCTCCTCTGTTTTTTCCACCAAATGCATCCGATGAAGTGAGCTGTAGCTCACGAAAGCTTATGCTCTAATAAATTTGTTAGTCTCTAAGGTGCCACAAGTACTCCTTTTCAATTTAACTTGTCATCTTTTTGCTTTCTTATTTTTTGCTCATTTACTTTTTATGTAGACTTTTCTCCTCCCCTCTGGTCCCCTCCCTCCACTCCAGTAGTTCTGATCTTCTTCCGCATTTCTTCACTTATCCAGAATACTACATACAGGTAAGGAGCATTCAGTGATGTGCTATCAACATTTCAACCAGGGGCTCCTCCAAAAGTGTTCTGCCTATTCTGGCAATACTTGTGACGTTTTCTGGTTCTAGGGTTCTTCCCTCAAATAAACGATTAATTCCACACTCTTCAGAAATACCCATGAATTCCATACTCTTCCTCCACCAAAAATTCATCACTTCTATAATCTTCCTCATAGCTCCACTAATCCCCACACCCCCGCATACTTTGATCCACTGTGTTTCCTCCTCCAGCACATCATAGAGGTCCCTATATCTATCAGGTGTTCCTTACAGAAATAGTAGTAGCAACTGTGAGTCCTTTGGCATCCATGGACAGAAGTGGTGACAGGCAGGTGTCCTGTGGGCCAGTGATGTGATGTCAGTAAGGGGCTCCCACAAAACATTTTCCCTTTGCTTGTGAAAAATCCTTGCTTGGGTATCAAGGTTTTGTGCACTTTCAAGAGAAGAGGGGTGATTAGTTCAGGGACCTACTCATGGATTTTCCCATCTAAAGGAAAACATTCTCTTATAATCTAGGAAAGAGGCAGCATCAGTGGGCAAACAAATGTGTATTTAATTGCATTTGGGGGAAATGTCTATAGTTTGTTCCTGAAAACCATATTGATACTAAAGAGCAGTGTACAGCCCATGTTATTGAATGTGTGCATGTATGTATATTGAAAGGTGTTTGTCCGGTGCTAATCTCCCCCAGAAGTTTGTTTAAAACACATGACATCTGAGTGATGCAACCTAGTGAATTCCAATGTCAAAAGGTACTCTTTGGATTAATTGTTAAGCACCATCGGGATAAAAATGACCTTTGTTAAGGATGGTTTAGCAATATTCAGAGGAGGGGAATTACCCCAACTCTCCTTATAATTTGGTGGCAGAGTGTTACAAAGGGCCTCTGCAAGACCTTTTCAGCTATCACTATGCTGCTTCTCGCACTACCAACTACTGTTACAAGTTTGAATAGTTGCGGCAGCCCACATAACCTTTTCTGCTCACTGAAAACATTTGTACAGATTTTTTTTTCTGAATGCTGAGTTCTAAAGGTCTTTATGTTTGAAGAGCTAGGGGGAAACTGACAATTTGCCCTGATACATCATATTAAAGAATTGTCATTAGACTTTTGATATCTCAAAATTAGGCAGGATTGTGTGGGGGGAGGGATAGCTCAGTGGTTTGAGCATTGGCTTGCTAAACCCAGGGTTGAGAGTTCAATCCTTGAGGGGGCCATTTAGGGATCTGGGGCAAAAATTGGGGATTGGTCCTGCTTTGAGCAGGGGGTTGGACTAGATGATCTCCTGAGGTCCCTTCCAACCCTGATATTCTATGATTCTATTAATTAAAGTTTCCACTAATTACATGCTAAAATGCAGTAGATCAAGAAGACATCAGTTAGGATTTTCTCCTCACAGGATAAATTAGAGAAAATGTTGGAAGCAACGTCTACCTGAAGTAACAGAACTGCTAGGCAAACTGAAATAATTCCGCTTCACATTCCCTGTGGGCAAGGCAAATTTCTACATACAAATGCATTTGGTTTCTTCCTTTCTTTCATCATAGTGATAGAGTTCTGCTGATCTATGTGTTTTGAATATTAAGTTCTTGCACTGGTTCTCATGCAGTTATTCAGTATGTCAAAAAGATTTACATACTGCAGTTTGATGGAAAACAGTTTCTAAGGAGAAATGTGGTCTTGGATATTCCTTAAAATAAGAAAGAGGTGAGCACATTTAAAATATTTGTAAAGGCCTCTTAGGTTTTGTAAAAGCTATGTTGATTGCTAGCCTGTTTGTCCCACCCTAGAAATGAAGATATACTGTACATTATTGTATATATTATTACATATAACACACTTTATTAAAGCATGCTGAAGGTGATATTGACTCCCATGTGTTCAGATCCACAGCATATAGATCTGTCGTCATGTGAGCTAACAGCATAATTGATAGCACAAGCAGGTTGTCATCCTCTGTTTGGCCCAGCAGCTGATTGCAGAGGAATGGTGAGTAAGAGGATGCATTTGATTTTTCTCTAAACTATTCAGCTATCAATATATGTGTCAAGTTTTCCTGAAGTGGCTCAAGGGCATGAGTACCAGCCTCCGTACAGACTGTTAATAACTGGGGCACAAGCCCCAAATCGACTGTGAGTTCTATACTAAGATTACACCAACCAATATCAAATGTAAACTCCTCTGGCACTATAACAGCCTAACCCTGGAGTCAGAAACTGTCCCCTGGATACTCCCATTTATCTTGTCACCCAGGTAAGCTTGCCTTTGTGATACATGGTCCCTTTCACCAAAAATCACAATAATATTCAGGTTACTCCCAGGCCCAAAGGACCAATCATTTATCCCAGGTCAATTGCACCCTAGATGTCACACCAAAGACAATGCTTGTAGCTTATCCTATAATAAACTATCTAAAGATTTATTTTAAAAAATGAGTTATTTACAAAGGTTAAAACAGGTGAACATATATACACACAGATGAGTTACAATCTAAAGCTTCAAAAGGTAATAGAAGCTTCTATAATAAGCAAGCTCTATATGTTCTTTAGGGCTAACCCAGGCTATGCACTGGGGATTACTTTCTTATGCTTAGAAAACCTTGCCCCTTGGAGTCCAAGTAGCACAGAGATACGGTTCCTCCTTGTTAGGGGGGTAAATTCCCTTCCCCCTTCTGCACAGAGCTTCAAACACAGTTGATGGGAGGAATTCACTTGCATGACTCATCTTCATGGGATAGGGAGAGTAAACAACTAAGGGCATGTCTAGACTACAAACTTGCCGACTCAAGTTACATTGGCATACAGCCGCTGCAGTTGGTTCATCACTTGTGCACGTTCATACTTGGCTCCCTGTGTCTGAGGTGTGCATACTCACCAAGAGTTCTTATATTGCCACAGAGTGCAGTGCACCATGGATCCCACTCTGCAGTTCATCACCGTCCAGGGCACTGTCTTTTGGGAAGTTTTGGCAGTGTAGGATGGGACCAAAACAAGTCATGCAGATGTGACTGGAAGCATGGGGTCAACTTCCCAGTTTGCAACTATCTCCATCTGATAATGTAATCTGTATGCCATAATTTTCACACTTTTTTTTCAAAAATCCCACAAACCCACATGGCCCTCCTTGCTGTTCACCATCTCTGACAGAAGTATAGAGCCTGCACAACTCTGCACTATTATCATGCACCTTGCAAGTACTGGATGCACAATCCTCCAGTATTTGTAGAGCTTCAAAAAGACCCAGATGAGTGGGGAGCAGGACAATTCCTGGGAGGACAGATTGCTGTGGGACATAGTGAGAACCAATTCAAGGTTGTTGGTGGTGTTCATGGAGCTGCTGCAGATGGTGGAGTATCTCTTCTGGGCCCAACAAACAAGCACTGACTGGGGGCAATCTCATCGTAATGCAGGTTTGGGATGATGAGCAGTGGCTGCAGAACTTTTGGATGTGCAAGGCCACATTCCTGGATCTGTATGCCGAGCTCGCCCCACCAACCCCCTAGGCAGGGACACAAAAATGAGAGCTGCACTGACAGTGGAGAAGTGAGTGGCAATCACACTGTGGAAACTTGCAATGCCAGATTGCTACCAGTCAGTCGGGAATCAACTTGAGTCAGGAAATCCACCACAGGGGCCATTGTGATGCTAGTGTGCAGGGCCATTAGTCACCTCCTGCTACACAGGGCTGTGACTCTCAGCAATGTGCAGGACATAGTGGATGGATTTGCAGCAATGGGGTTCCTGAACTGCAGTGGAACAATAGATAGCACGCATATCCCTATTTTGGCACCAGACCACCTTGCCGCTACTCTTCTCTGGTTATGCAAGCACCAGTGGGTCACCAGGGACGTTTCACCAACATCAGTATTGGCTGGTCAGGGAAGGTGCATGACACTCGCCTCTTTAAGAACATAGGACTGTTCAGAAATCTACAAAGAGGGATATTCTTTCCCAACCAGTGGATTACCATTGGGAATGTTGAAATGCCATAGCGGACCTGGAGGCCCCAGCCTACCCCTGGTTCCCCAGCTCATGAAGCTATACACCGCTCCAAGGAATGATTCACCCACCGGCTCAGCAGGTGCAGAATGATAGTTGAATGTGGTGTTGGTCTTTTGAAGGGTCGCTGGCACTGTTTACTCACAAGATTGGACTTCAGAGAGAAAAATATCCCCATGGTTATAGCTGCTGCTGTGTCCTGCCTAATATCTATGAAGAAAAGGGGGGAAAGTTTCCATCAGGGTGCAGGACAGAGGTGGAACGGATGCAGGGGTGTAAGTAACTTAAAGTTCTTACCGGTACAATCATAGTGCAACCCCCCCCTTCCCACCTCCATTCCTACACACTTAACTTCATGGATCCCTTTGCATGACTTTGATACAGAAGCTGTCTACTAGTTTATTCTAAAGTATTGGTAGTAGCTTTAAAGGTATGTCTACACAGCCATGTTAAAGCACTGCTACGGCAATGCTTTAACATGGCTGTGTAGTCGTGGTTCCAGTGCTGGGACAGAGCTTTCCCAGTGCTGTAATAAAACCACCTCTGCGAGGGGAATAGCTCCCAGTGCTGGTGCACTGTCTACACTGCCACTTTACAGCTCTGGAGTGTGAAAAAACACACCCCTTTCCCCCAGGCGATGCAAGTTTCAGTGCTATTCCCCTTGCGGAGATGGTTTTATTATAGCACTGGGAGAGCTCTCTCCGAGCGCTGGAGCCGCAACTACAAAGCCACGTTAAAGCACTGTCATGGCAGTGCTATAACATCAGCTATGTAGACATACCCTTTTGTGGATGACTTTCAGCTTCTCCACTTGTTGCTGTTCTTTTTGACTGACAATCCCCCATTTCCTCACTTTTACGTTTAAACATCCCCATTAGTGTGTAAGATGGGCAGAGGCTTGGGGGGGTGTCACAGACCAGCAAACAGCAGCAAGCCCCCTCCCCCCGCAGTGAGAAAGAGACGTAAGATGGAGACGTTTCACCCGGGGTGCCAGCTGCTTTGGAACCCAGCTCGCGCGCTGCTAAGCCCCACACCTTGTCGTCCTCCCACCACTCCCACTGCTGGCTCCTGCTTCTGGCACCCCACAGCCGCCTGCAACAGGGACTGCTGCAGAGAGTCCCCCAAAGAGCCTGGGCACAGGAGAAGGAAGGAGGGTCCCTGGCAGGGGTGAAAGTAACTGAGGCCACTTACCAGTACAGAGTGGGGCGGTGCTGGCCCCCAGAAGCAGCGGGGCCGTGGGTGGAAGGGGCGGGGCTGGGGCGTCAGCATCCCCCAGCCAGCCCTTCCAGTCTGGCTGGCCTGTGCTGTTCAGGGCTCTTGTGTTGATTTAAAGGGCCCGGGGCTCCGGATGCCATTGCTGCCGTTCCCTTTGACCCCCCCCGCCTATTGGCGGTCAGGGGGGCCAAAAGGGCAGGAACGTTGCCGCGGCAACGTTTTATTGTGGGCTGGGTATGGGCCGGTGCAGGTTCTTACCGGTACGCAGTACCGGCCCATACCGGCTCACTTTCACCCCGGTCCCTGGCTCTGGTTCTCCCCGATTGCAGCCAAGTGAGCTCTCCCTCCTGCAGTTGGCTGAAGAATGAATTAACCCAAGGTCTGGAAGCAGAGCACAAAGCCACCCCTCCATCCTGCAATGTGCACACAACACTCGCTCCCCAAGCTGCCTCGTCCCCCAAGGGTCCGCGCGTGTGGATCTGCATGCTGGAGAGCAGGCGGCCCGCAGGAGAACCAGCCCAAGAGTGAACCAGGTGAGGAGCAAGAGGTTTTCTGCACAATCACATTCCTGGGTCCTACTCATATTGTGCTCCTTAGACCCACCCCAGCCTGCAGCCTTTCAGCTCCACTAATCTCCGAGGTCAACTCTGATTCCCCTCCAAATACGCTTGGGGTGGTCAGTTTGCATGCAGAGAGGGATGTTTGTTGCAATACATTTTGCCTTCATGGATTACACAACACTAGTCCCCTTCCAGCAACATCTTCGCTCTGGTGAGTCATTCCTTCTTAGTGAAGGCTGAATTATGCAGTGTGCAATTCTGCAATCAACTACATTTAATTACATTGTTTCAACTGTGGGGACAGTCACACCGGGTGCATTCTTCTGTAAATTGCATGCCTGACACGACAGACTTGACCAGTAAGAAGCCAGCGATTACCACGATGGCAGTCAAAAGCTAACGTTCGGAATCACGTGAACATCTTCCACCTGACAAGAAGTAAAAACTGAAAACTGAAGGGGAGCATTTTGTTTCTAGAGAATGTAAAATATATTTAATTCAAGCGATAAATCTAATTTTTTGTTATTACTACAGTTAAACCTAGCCTATTTTACCCATTTGTACTGAATGCTTTGGCCACTTTCTTATGGGTCAGCCATACCGGCTTACTTTCACCTCTGAGAGGATGTCTGCTGAATTTGAGCAAATAAATACAAGGGCTATTAGGAGAGCTCAGGGTGGAAACGTACAGCTCAGGGATGCTGTGAAAGACCATTTTAACAGTGAGTCAGAGTAGTGTGTGTTGTTGTAGTGTGTTCTACCTGGTCCTGCTCTTTTGGGGCCTGGTAGGAATCGGTGGTGATTGATGTACATGTAGGAATATAACATTACCAATGCACCTATTAATTTTGTTTGTGAATGATCCTCTGAGTAGTGTAACGCTGTGAAATAATAGGTAATTGGTTGCTTTCAGAACTGCTGATCACTCAGCAGCATATGTTGTGAACTAATAAAGATGAATTATGTTCCAAATACAGTAATTGATTTTATTGCTGAATAAATTTCTGTGCAAAACAAAGGGCAATTTTAAAATAAATACATTTGCAAAACACATTGTGGTTATAATACAGTTGTGCTTTCACCTTTCATCTCCACTAACGGATTGTGTATATCCTTGCTGTGTTGCCTTAGGGGCAGAGATGAAGGCATATTTTGTCCGCTGAGCTCAGTCAATGACCTTGACATCAGAGCCAGAGCTAGGCTGTGAGTTTGCATTATCACTCTTTAGATGGATTCTTTTTAGGAATGTGAAAGGACATCCACATTAGTGAGAAGGAGAGTAGAAAGATCATTTCAAATGAATGAAGTCTCTTATCTAATGCAAATCCTGATTGTAGCCTCTTCTGCAAGCTACTAGTCAAATATTTCAATGCAAGTATTAATTACATATTGAGATTAGCTATTTAAGAAGCTTTTCTTTTAAATTTAAGAGCCTCAGCTTTCGCTCCCTTTTAGTATTTGTGACACGCAGTTTATAAGGTTAATTTAACTGTCTTTACACAGGATAAGGGACAACTTAACTGTATTGTCCATGGGGTGAAATTCACCCCCATGCAGAGACCCAGTCCAAGGCCCGTGCACCCACTGAAAATAGGACTAAAGTAATCCACAGGCTTTGTGCTGGCCCTTTGCATAGGCATGAATTTCATCCTGGGGGCCCAGTCCTGCAAGGTGCTGACCAGCTCCTGTGAGGTGCTGAACATCCTGAGCTTTCACTGATTTCAATCTGAATTGAAGCAACTCTGCGCCTTGCAAGAAGCCCATTGCAGAACTGGGACCTAAAAAGGACATGCATTTGAGTTATGTTTCACTTATTCCTAGCTACATTTATCAATATCAAGCAGGCTTCTGTGTTCATTCTGGTGCATATTGTGAAACAAAGGAGCGTGCTATTGTTTTTTAAAGTTTACTGTACTGTTGGATAGGTTTACAAATATCACCTTCATTAACACAACTTTTAATCAAGATAAAATGAGAGAATTATTCAGTCCATTAACATATAAGAGGAAAATGCTGAACAGGAGAATGGGGAAGGTAAATAATGAAAGCAAACTCAACCAATCTAAATGTTAAAGGGTCCAGGAGATGGTGGGGTGGTGGCAGCAAGGAAATAGGAAATATGGCTGTGCTTTTATATAAAGGTAGTGTTACCAGCTCTCATGATTTTATTGCTCTTCCAGTGACATTTGGTGTTTTTCTTCAAGCCCTAGCTCCTAGAATCAAGTGATTTTGTTGAATTTTTGCTTTCATTAAAAAAAAAGGTAAGCTGCTAGTCTTTGTAGTTGTGGAGACAAACTTGAGTGCACTCTAAAGGCCCAGAAACGGGAAGGTAAATAAAAAGAACCACCCCACATTCATTTAAAAAAAACCCCACTCATAATTTTTGGACCCAATTCATGATTTTTTAATCTTCAGGGTTGGCAATACTGAAATAATGACCCCTATGTTCCCTTTCTGTATTGAAATTTGTGGAAGGAGGACCCATTGGCTAATTCCTAGTCAGTTTCCCTGCCCCCAAGTTCAACAGCCAGCTAGTAGAGGGCTCCAGGATCCCTCCAGCACAGGGAAGGGAAGTGATATCCAGAGGGCAGAGAGGACCAACCTGTCTCTAGAATGAGCTGGAGGCTGCATGACAGAGGGAGGAACAGGCTGGAGGGAGCAGGCTGGGAGCTAGCTGTAGAGAGAAGGCTGGGCAGCTTGGGAGCTGGGCGAAAAGGTTGAGGGCTGGGCTGGGGAGCAGCCAGTTGCTGTCATGAGGCCAGTGGTAGCCACAGCTCATGGATACTTGGGAATGGGCTGTGAACAGGAGGGCCACATGGATGGACCTGAACAAGGTTACAGCTAACAGACAAGAGGACTGAACTCAGGCCGGGGGATCTGTAGGCCAGTGTGTGATTGCCTCTCGGAGAGGAGTGGCCTGGAAGCTGTAACCCCTGCCACCAGCTCTGAAGAGCCCAGCCCAGCCTCTGTACCCTGGTACTAGATTCCCTTAGAGGCTGATTTAGGAACTGTTGTTTTGTTCGTGAAATGAACTGCAGCTGGAGTACCTGCATTGTTTATTTCTGGAAGCCCTAATAAGGTAGCCTTTGTTAATTTATTGAGATCTGTGAATGTTTAGGGGACCCACCACGGGCTAGAGCCAAGACAGCCCAGTGCTTGGAGCACTTATAGCATTGACTCTGAGTTTGTAGTACACCCAGCACACTACCAGACCTCAGTAAGGATTGGGGTACTCTCACATGCAAAATGACACCCTGCAGTGGGGTTGCTTACATGAATCAGTCAAAAAGCCCATGACTTCTCCTATCTTCACCATCCACAGCATCATCATTTGGAAAGATGAGGACCCAGCAGCAGTACTAAAGGGCCTCAAAATTATGAGATGGCCAGAAATCCATGAGAAAATACATAAGGGAGTGACCTCCAGATCTGAGGTCAAATGTGTAGTCCCACTTCTGTACATTTGTCTTGGTAGCTATGCTACCACTGGCTGCCTTGAAGAATGCATGCATGTGACCTCTCCAATGGATGTGTATGTATGTGTGTATGTGTGAGACAAAGAATTTAGCAAGAGTTAATGTTGTTCTATATAGAGTCATATTACTTTTTCATGTAATCAGGCACTCCACACCCTACTGGAAATGAGTGGATCAGGATTAGGAGGCTAGGTTGGGAGGTGAGCCATAAGAAGCAATTTTTCTTAAAGTGCCATCTTACTCTGGAAAGGAACTGTAAAAATGGTGCCTCTTAATCAACAGATCTGTTCTGGGTATTCAGAGTCCTGTGTTCTGACTTGAATGATAAAAGCAAGTTTTTACGGCTTTTTTGCTTCTCTTAACCCTGCAGAACCACTTCAACTAAGAAATGAGCAGGCTGAATTTTGTTCCTTATTGTGCATTAGAAGAATTGTGTGCTATGAATTGAAGACAGTAGGGTTTCATGTTGTCACTGAGAGCCTATTTTGGCCTTTATTACTGGTGATGATACAGAAGAAGGAAAAAGCCCATCTTGACTCTCAGATTCCAGATTGAGTTTGCAGGACTGGCAGTTAGAAAAAAGTCATTTAGATAGATATTTAAACCATTTGTGTTGTATTTTAACAACATCATCAATATGACATTGACAATACAACTATCACAGAGTTTTATCTCTAGGGAAAGTGTTACGGGTTTGGCGCATTTGGTCCCAACCACAGGATAGTCAGGCCATTTTAAAAAAAGACCACATGAAGGAAGAAAATCAATTTGCAGTTCATAATTCAAGGCCAGAAGTCAGTGAGACTAGCCCTGGAGTGAGGTGTTCTGCAACTTGAGTAAGACTCAGGAGTATCAGAATCTGGCCTTCAATGGCTATTTTATAATTCAGTGACGCTGACAAGGCTTACAGGTATAGCACAGGCCCCAAAGGAGGAACACAAGAGAAATAGAAGTCAGGGAAATTCATCATGATGTGGAAACAAATTCCTTTCCAAAAATTGTCATTGTCTTCAGTTTGAGGACTTAGCCGTATATGAACTAACATCAAGCTTGGGTGGGATTTAAACTTAGCATCAGGTTATTTGAGAAGTAAGGACTAAATGATAGAAGTAAAACATAATGTGAAGCTCTTTCCACATTATAAAGGGACACTAACTTTGGAAGAGAATTCAGATTTCACCTTTCTTTGTTTTAAATCAAGTTGGGTGCAGAACTGAATGGCCCAACAATTTGAAGGCAGGCCAGTAAGGGGAGCTCTTACCAAAAATTAAAACTAAACTTTTAAAAGCTGCCACAGTATAGTTAATGTTTGGGTCACAGATCTATCATGCTTTGGAACATACATATCTTTTCCTCTTTGGCTCTGTATTACCATGAAAACAAATATTCATACTTCACAGTATCCTTCTAAAAAGATGTTTGCAGCAGCTCGTTTTTGGGCCAGATACCCCAAACCCTAGAATTTATTAGGTGATTGACTAGTGTTATTTCTTTTTATAGGGGGGTCCAGGTGCTGGGCAGCACTTGATTTTTCACCCTACACTTTGAAACAGGCCTGGAGATTAGAGCAGCATTCCATTCTGGGGCATCGAGTAGTTCAGGCTGCACGCACTATGGCCCCGCCAATTCTCAATCCACTCCTACTTTTAGGGGTGTAATTAACAATGGAAGAGTAACTGGAAAAGGATGCTGGGAAGAAATATAACATCTAAAATTGCATTTGACTATGTGATAAGTAAGCCTACATGCCAATAGGGTTGTGTTAGCCCCATTAAACCAGTTTGTCCCTAAATCTGAGCCACATGCTATCCTGCAGCAGACTGGAAGCTAAAACATGCACTAAAACATGAGTTAACACTTACAGGAAAGGGGTGCGATTAATTAACCAAGTGGACACACAGGATCCAGGAGGCATTCCAAGTACAGACCTAGGCTTCTTCTTGTGGAGAACTCTTCTCTCCTAATAAAACCGTCAAAGATCCGCACCTCTCTAACAGCCTGGTTCTTTTAGGAGATGTTCTGCCATTTGTTATGTCTGGTGGGTCTGCTCCCCTAACCTCCCCAACACATGGTGGGGGTGGGGTACATTTCAGGAGGGCAACTATAATTGCTTCAATGAGCAGTGACTCCCCTGCAGATTTCTCCTTGGAAATTCACAATTTCAAGGGGGTGCATGCCACTTAGGGGGGCTGCTCCCCAACACACACAGGCTTATGTAGTCACTGAGGAAGGGAGATGCATGCAGTAGAAGTGCATCTCTTTCTCTATTGCACATAGCAGTGTTTTTCAGCTTCATTTTTTCCCCTCTGCAATGTGCAGTAAAAGCAGACATCTGATTCCACATATGCCTAGAATGTTGCTAGTACTACTCAGAAGGGGGCCATGAAGAAAACCGACCACAAACAAACCAAAATCAAAAGGAAATAGCTTTCCTATCCCTCCTGAAGTAAAGATAAAATCAACCATATTACCCCAAACAAAGCTAAAATCAACCAACCAGATAAGTTAAATGAACACTTGAAATTTAGTCTTTTTTAAGTTCCAGATACTAAATCTGCCCCGGAGCCCCTCTGCCACTTTTAGTGATTCTATAATAAAATTTTCCTATTTAAAAAAAAATGTTTTTCTCCCCTGTGTTGGTGTGTGAAAGACTCACACAAACAAAAGAGGAAACTTAGTAAATCTGCGGGGGAAGCTACCAACAAGTGAAGCTACCAACAAAGTGCTGTCAAGTTTCCAAAGTAAACAGAATGGAAATATAGAATAATATTGTTTCTCTCGAAGCTTTTGTAATCCTGGATGTTACCTGCAACAACTCTGGAAGAAATGTCACTTTCAAGTTAAGTGTCTCTTTAATGAAGAGATACAGGCACATAGATACACATGCTGGAATGTGCTCATACACACAAGAAAAATCCACAACCCTTCTTGGGCAACTGATTAGCCATAAGACAAGTGTGCCTCAGAAAAACCATGACACACAAAATATCTAGAGGAGTGTAGCTCAAAGGAGTTGGCTCTCATAGCTATACTGCTGTTCACTTTACCAGTACAGCTACAGATGACCCAGGGGCAAATTGCAAAATACCCTTCAGGATCACAGGCGCTGACTTTCATTTTTTCAGGTGGGTGCTCCACCCCTGCTCCACCCCGAGGCTCTGCCCCCACTCCACTCCCTCCCCTGAGGCCACTCCCTCACTCTACCTCTTCCTGCCCCTGCTCCACCCCAGCCCCTGAGTGCCTTCTGCCCTCCGCCGAACAGCTGATTGGTGGGTGGCTGATGGGTGCTGAGCACCCACTATATTTTTCCATGAGTGCTCCAGCCCCAGCACACCCACGAAGTTGGCGCTTATGTTCAGGGTTTTGCTTGCCTTAGCAGTAGTGAGCAAGCCACTCACAGATATGGAGGTGTTGTTACAAATGTTTATGATGGTGGTTTAGCTGGCATCATGTCTGTAGTGTTTGGCTAGTGAATTAAACACATAAACCACTACAGTTTATAAAGAAAGAGGACTCTGATTGATAACTTTTCCTATTCTTTTTATTCTGAAAATGTAGTTATTATGTGTATGTGGGGGAGAATCAGGCCCAAGGCCTTAGATCAGTGTTTCCCAAACTTGGGACGCCACTTGTTCAGGGAAAGCCCCTGGCGGGCCGGGCCAATTTGTTGACCTGCCACATCTGCAGGTTCGACCAATTGCGGCTCCCACTGGACGCGGTTCGCTGCTCCTGGCCAATGGGGGCTGCGGGAAGCGGCAGCTGGTATACCCCTCGGCCTGCACCATTTCCCGCAGCCCTCATTAGCCTGCAGCAGCAAACTGCGGCCAGTGGGAGCCGTGATCGGCCAAACCTGTGGCCGCAGCAGGTAAATAAACCGGCCCGGCCCGCCAGGGGCTTTCCCTGAACAAGTGGCATCCCAAGTTTGGGAAACACTGCCTTAGATGATAAGCAAAAAGGTACAAAGTCATTCATGTCTTGATCAAGATCTGAACAAATCTGTATCCTTTTACTTATCCAAAGAACTGGGGCTGATTCTGATCCCACTTATACTAGTGTAAGTCAGGAAGAACACCTCGGAAGTCAAGAGAGTAATAGCTATGACACAACTTTAAAAAGAGGAGAATCTGGCCTATTCAGTTCCGCCTCCTCCTCATCTTCATGGCGAATCCCAAAGGACCGTGGCCTCCTTGCAGATAAAGAGCCATTTCTAGCTAGGTCCATAAAGTGATGTGGCTGGATATTCAGTTTAGGTCCATCACTGGTGATCTTATTGCACCACTGAAGCTTTCGGCAGCCATGTGATTGCCAGCTGCATAGCAACATTCCTTGGTAAATACATTTTGGAATCAGCTGGTCTTCGATCCTAATAATATGTCCATACCAAGCAAGCCTCTTCCAGTTCCTCACAGGGTATTTGAAATAGGCCCTGATCAGTCAAAAGTCACTTTAATCAACACACAAAGTTACTGTGGCTGAATCTTTGAGTTAGCTAAACATATAACAAAATCAGGGAAGGGAATAGAAAGGACTGATGCTGCAAGAACTGTTGAGAGTAACTATAAGAACCAGTATACAAGCAATTAATCTAAAACACTTAGGTAGAATTTTGTCAAGTGGAACATTTTTGTATACAGGGTACCATTGTTATATGAAATATATAACCAAAGCAAGCAACGGAAACAACTTAAGAGGCATGGTGTAGTGATTTGAGCCCAATACAAACAGTCAGAAATTTCAGAGATTTAAGCCTAACATTGATATGTTATCTTTATGGCCTCAGACCAGTCACTTAGGCCAAAATTTTCAAAAGTGTTCACCAGTTTTGGAGCCCCCCAACTTGAGACACATAGGACATGATTTTCAGAAGTGCTGAGCACCTGCTGCTCCCATGGACTTCAGTTGGAATTGCAGGTACCTGGCATCTCTACAAATCAGACCCCTGGTGTTGCAATTTGGATACCCAGAAATTGATGCTCCCAAAATTGGTGGATACTTTCCAAGCTTTTGTCCTTTTCTTCTTTGTCTTAGTTTCCCCATCTGTAAAATTGGAATGATATTTATCTACATTGCAGGCGTGTAGCAGTGATTCATTAGCTTATGTTTATCAAGTGCTATATCAGCCCTCGTTACTTTAAGAAAATATATGTCTTAATGCTTATTATATGTCAGTGAAGAGGTAAATGCAACTCCCTTATAAATATTGTTATCAAAAGTTATTAAAAATGCTAGTTATTAGTTCGAATTTCTTACAGATGGTGATGATGCACCAAGAAAAACCATTAAACAATCTAAAACACACAAAGCAGATATTAAGAAAGAAAAGTAATTAAGGATCTTGCTCCTAAATGCTGACCTTATTACCAAGGGCAGTGGTTACTACTGTGAGTTGTTCTATTACCTTCAAGAGGCAACAATTTACAGTTAGGCCCCACATTTGCAGTTGTTTGTAAAATGTAGTTTGTTCTCTCTGGAGAGAAAATGTCAAAATCCCTGTCCCTTTTGTTATTATGGAAAGTCACACATCTTAACCAATAATTATGGAAATCTGTTGGTTTTTTACATGAAAATGATCTTTCAGTGTTAGAATCTCTTTACTTATTTAAAAAACAAAACCAAAACCAAGTATCTCTTTAGGTTAAAGTGAGGCAGTATAATCTAGTGATGAGAGCACTAGACTGGAAGTCAAGAGACCCAGGTTCTATTCCTGAATCAGCTACTGGCCTGCTTTGTGTCTTTCACCTCTCTGTCCCTCAGTTTCCCCATCTGTAAAGGGGGATAACACTGTTTACTTTCCTTTGACATGTGGTTTGAGATCTACAGATGAAAAGTGATATATAACAAGGTAAGTATTATTAGGATTAAAATAACTGAAAAGCATGTTCAAAAGTATACTATGAATTCTAAAAATAGATCACTTGTTCCAAAGGGATTACAAATCAGTGTGAAATGTTTCTCAGAGTATTATTTCAATGCCAATATCTGCGGGGGGTTTCAGTGTTATCTGGATCTAAAGGAATAGCAATATCATGCATGCATTTTTTTAAATTTAACTGTTTAAGCTAGACCCTACTCCCATTTAAGTCACTGGGAAAACACTCAACACTTTGGTAAGAGAAGGATTAAGCCCTTTCTTTGTATTCTCTCTGAAGAAAGGAAAAGCAATGTGTCTCTGTCCTCACTGAAATGAAAGCATCCTCTTGATAACAAATAATTAAATGCTATGGTTCTTCATAACAGACATATGAAAATACTGCATATAAATAGCAGAAGTCAATCCTAAAAGACCTGTTTGTAGAAGGCCTTGCTAACGCTGTGTCACACGCATTTATAACAAACTCATGCCTGTCAATCAAACATACCCTTGTGCATGCGTGACATCACATCCTGACCTAATCACAGTTCTGATTGACAGCGCAGAAGTACAACAGAAACAGATATTAAATAAGCCTTAATTAAAAGAAGGAATTTGTTCCCCAGACCGTCTTTCCAAGCTAGCTGGGATTAGGAGATGCTGAGGTAGCATCTCTTCCAATTAAGATGGAATCTGGAGGAACATTTCTCATCAGCCACAGGGATTATAGCCATAACATAGATTTAAAGGTGGTGGGGTTTTTGAGGAGGGGCAAATGTGAGGAATCAGGACACTAGGAGGGACAATCAGGACTCATATCTGAGTATTCTTTCATTTGTTTCTAAAACAGGATACTAATAATCAGTGCATGTCCCAAATTGGGCAGATATAAAGACTAAATGCTCTGGTGAGGTGCAGATAGCCATATTATTACCCTCATTAAATTTTGTTAATAGCACAATTCAAGAAATAGGTTTATGTGGGAAGACTTGCACTTCCTACAACATGCTTTTAGGTTTTCAAATTAAGATGCTGTATCAGTGCAAAATATTATTATTCTTAGGTGGGTGAGAAGACTTAAATATTTGACTTTGTGCCTCATAAGACTCCCAGAGTATGCGGGGATCCTGATATAATTATATGATTTCTTAAGTGTACAGGTTTCTATGTGAATGAGCAAGAAAACATATTTCATATGATAACTTGTGAACCTCCATATTAGAAAATACAACAAACATGCAGTATTCGTAATGCAAGGAGTATTCATTTGGGGTTCTGGTGGCAAACCACTTCCAAGGTTTTAGACAGCAGAACAGCTCTGTTAGATTGAAACCTTGATTTGCTTGATGGTTTATCTCTTATTCTTTCATATTCTTCAGTGTCTCCCTCTTTATTTTTGCATTTGAGTATTGTCTCCACTGCAGTTTGGGCAAGAGTTTCACTTAACGTTTTGCTTTGCAGCCCTCTTGCCTAAACTGCTCATGAGATCACACTTTGATATGATAAGAGGTTTTGCAAAATCTATAAATATGGTATGGGTCTCTGTAGACCTATTCTAAAAAAGACACAAGTTTCGCACAACCATTACAGAACTTGTCCTAAAAGCCTAAGGACCCTGGTACTTTTCCAACCAATAGCCACTATTTATTTTAACAATACAAAATGGGTTCTATTGAGACAGAGCATTAGTTATGATTTTATTATTGCTATTTTTATATTGCAGGAGATCCAAAGCCCCCAGTGGGATCAAGGCCCTGCTTTATACAAACGCAGAGCAAGAAATGGAAGTGAAGCATGTATAATCAGACTAGACAAAAACAGAGTGATAAAGGAGAGTGAAGGGTGGGAAGCAGCATGGGTACAAACAAATTAATCAAGGTGGGAGCACGATGGGGCAGGAGGGGTTGAGTGAGAAAGAGCAAGAGTGGCAAAAAGGCAGGGAGGGGAATGTGAAGCCCTGAAGGACGGGGGGATGGGACAAAGGAAGAAGTGGGAAGGGGATACGCAGGGCAGGGAGAATAAAGCTGGCACCAGAATGTCACTGAGGGAAGAGATTGGAGCAAACAGCCAATCAACTGGAAGGGACAAAGGGCACCAGCTAGGCCTTTTTCTGCCCTGCTGCTCCCCTCAACTATTGCTGGTGAAGTCCACCTGCTCCTAGGGGCCAGCACCAGGAAGCCCTATTCTACTTCTCTTGCCCTTCCCTCCACCCATGTATTGGAGGTGAGGGGGAAGTTGCTGGGCCTGCAGCACCTGGAGGGAGGTGTCCAGTTTGTCCAGGTGTATTAATACCAAATAACTCACTAATTAGCTAAGCTCTCTCAGGTGTACAGACCAAGATATCAGGGAGAAAGACATCAGAGAGGAAAAAATGTAGAGTTAGGGTGTCAAACTTGTAAAAATGTTATGCAAGATAATCAGCTATTACAAAAGGTTTTGAAAGGCTGGGAACCTAGACAGAAGGGTTGGGGAGGCTCCTAGCCCACCAGATTTCACATGTGGGACAGCCCATGTCCAATATGCCATCCTAGTACTGTCCTGAAAGGTGAACAGCTTGTGCCTTTTGTTACTCAGTTATGATATCTAAAGTTGGTCTCACTCATTTTCTGCTTTTTTTTTTAACTTGAGAAATTCTAGGAATACCCTGCTTTGACTTCCCTGTTCTTTCTGGAGAACCCTCTAGAGGTCTAGAGAACTAGACTGGAATAATGACCTTACTACAGGCTGATACTCAATCTGCAGCTTCCCAGCCCACAGCTGCAAGGTAATGGATGTTGAGTCAGACTTGGTTTAAACCTCTTTGCTTGTTTGTTTTTGTTAAAACCACTTTAGATTCATAGATTCATAGATACTAAGGTCAGAAGGGACCATTCTGATCATCTAGTCCGACCTCCTGCACAGCGCAGGCCACAGAATCTCACCCACCCATTCCTACAAAAAACCTCACCTATGTCTGAGCTATTGAAGTCCTTAAATCATGGTTTAAAGACTTCAAGTAGCAGAGAAGCCTCCCTCAAGTCACCCATGCCCCATGCTACAGAGGAAGGCGAAAAACCTCCAGGGCCTCTCCAATCTGCCCTGGAGGAAAATTCCTTCCCGACCCCAAATATGGCGATTAGCTAAACCCTGAGCATATGGGCAAGATTCACCAGCCAGATACTACAGAAAATTCTTTCCTGGGCAACTCAGATCCCATCCATCTAATATCCCATCTCAGGGGATGAGTCCTATTTACCCTGAATATTTAAAGATCAATTACTTACCAAAATCCCATTATCCCATCATACCATCTCCTCCATAAACTTATCAAGTAGCATCTTAAAACCAGATAGATCTTTTGCCCCCACTGCTTCCCTTGGAAGGCTATTCCAAAACTTCACTCCTCTGATGGTTAAAAACCTTCGTCTGATTTCAAGTCTAAACTTTCTGGTGGCCAGTTTATACCCATTTGTTCTTGTGTCCACATTGGTGCTGAGCTGAAATAATTCCTCTCCCTCTCCTGTATTTATCCCTCTGATATATTTATAGAGAGCAATCATATCTCCCCTCAACCTTCTTTTAGTTAGGCTAAACAAGCCAAGCTCCTTAAGTCTCCTTTCATAAGACAAGTTTTCCATTCCTTGGATCATCCTAGTAGCCCTTCTCCAGTTTGAATTCATCCTTTTTGAACATGGGAGACAAGAACTGCACACAGTATTCTAGGTGAGGTCTCACCAGTGCCTTGTATAATGGTACTAAAACCTCCTTATCCCTCCTGGAAATGCCTCTCCTGATGCATCCCAAAACTGCATTAGCTTTTTTCACAGCCATATCACATTGGCAGCTCATAGTCATCCTATGATCAACCAATACTCCAAGGTCCTTCTCCTCTTCCGTTACTTCTAATTGATGCGTCCCCAACTTATAACTAAAATTCTTGTTATTAATCCCTAAATGCATAACCTTAGACTTCTCACTATTAAATTTCATCCTATTACTATTATTCCAGTTTACAAGGTCATCCAGATCCTCCTGTATAATATCCCGATCCTTCTCCGAATTGGCAATACCTCCCAGCTTTGTATCATCTGCAAACTTTATTAGCACACTCCCACTTTTTGTGCCAAGGTCAGTAATAAAAAGATTAAATAAGATTGGTCCCAAAACCGATCCCTGAGGAACTCCACTGGTAACCTCCCTCCAACCTGACAGTTCTCCTTTCAGTAGGACCCGTTGCAGTCTCCCCTTTAACCAATTCCTTATCCACCTTTTGATGTTCATATTGATCCCCATCTTCTTCAATTTAACTAATAATTCCCCATGTGGCACGGTATCAAATGCCTTACTGAAATCTAGGTAAATTAGATCCACTGCATTTCCTTTATCTAAAAAATCTGTTACTTTTTCCAAAAAGGAGATTAGGTTGGTTTGGCACGATCTACCTTTTGTAAAACCATGTTGTATTTTGTCCCATTTACCATTGACTTCAATGTCCTTAACTAATTTCTCCTTCAAAATTTTTTCCAGGACCTTGCATACTACAGATGTCAAACTAACTGGCGTGTAGTTACCCGGATCACTTTTTTTTCCTTTCTTAAGAATAGGAACTATATTAGCAATTCTCCAATCATTCAGTACTACTCCTGAGTTTACAGATTCATTAAAAATTCTTGCTAATGGGTTTGCAATTTCAGGTGCCAATTCCTTTAATATTCTTGGATGAAGATTATCTGGGCCCCCCGATTTAGTCCCATTACGCTGTTTCAGTTTCGCTTCTACCTCAGATATGGTAATATCTACCTCCATATCCTCATTCCCATTTGTCATGCTACCATTATCCCTAAGATCCTCTTTAGCCTTATTAAAGACTGAGGCAAAGTATTTGTTTAGATATTGGGCCATGCCTAGATTATCTTTAACCTCCACTCCATCCTCAGTGTTTAGCGGCCCCACTTCTTCTTTCTTAGTTTTCTTCTTATTTATATGGCTATTGAACCTTTTACTTTTGGTTTTAATTCCCTTTGCAAGGTCCAACTCTACTCGACTTTTAGCCTGTCTCACTTTATCCCTACATGTTCTGACCTCAATTAGGTAGCTTTCCTTGCTGATCTCTCCCATCTTCCACTCCCTGTATGCTTTCTGCTTCTTCTTAATCACCTCCCAAAGATGCTTGCTCATCCAGCTTGGTTTACAACTCCTTCCTATGAATTTTTTCCTCTTTCTTGGGATACAGGCTTCCGATAGCTTCTGCAGCTTTGATTTAAAGTAATCCCAGGCCTCCTCTACCTTTAGATCTATAAGTTCTTCAGTCCAATCCACTTCCCTAACTAATTTCCTTAATTTTTGAAAGTCAGCCCTTTTGAAATCAAAAACGCTAGTTGCAGATTTATTTTTGTTAATCCTTCCATTTAGTTTGAACTGAATTAGCTCATGATCACTTGAGCCAAGATTGTCCCCTACAACCATTTCTTCTATGAGGTCCTCGCTACTCACCAAAATTAAATCTAAAATGGAATCCCCTCTAGTCGGTTCAGCAACTACTTGATGAAGGAATCCATCAGCTATCACATCTAGGAAAATCTATTATTATTACTAGCACTGGTCCTCCAGTCTATATCTGGGAAGTTAAAGTCTCCCATGATCACGCAGTTTCCATTAGTATTTACTTTATTAAAAACATTAAAAAGGGCTCTATCCATATCCAAATTAGATCCCGGAGGTCTATAGCACACCCCAAGCACTATCGTAGGAGAGGCTTTACTAGTTATCTTCCCCAATGTAATTTTTGCCCAGATGGACTCTGTCTTATCCATTGCATTGCTTCTTATTTCTTTACATTCTACCTCATCATTGATATACAATGCTACTCCACCACCTTTACCTTTGTTTCTGTCTTTCCTAAAGAGCACATACCCATCAAGACCCGTAGTCCAGTCATGACTACTATTCCACCATGTTTCTGTTATCCCTATAATATCTGGTTTCACTTCCTGCACCAGTAACTCTAGTTCCTCCATTTTGTTACCTAGGCTCCTCGCATTGGTGTACAAACATCTTAATTTTTGCTGTTTGGCCTCACTCACATTTTGTACCCTATTAGGCACAGTCATTCTACAGCCAGTATAACCTATTAGACTAGTATCTAATAGTAGACTTTAACTCTGACTCTACCAAGTTTTGACACAAACAAAATCAGAACTGGTAGGCGCTACTCAGCGTAAGGGTATCAGAATCTGGTCCCCAAAGGGGATTAAACAGAGGTAGGGATTCTCCCTTGTGCTGTGTAAAGAGGTCATGAAAGTCCCAGATCTGCTGGGGGAGAATTCCCTCAGCACTGGAACCAAGCAAGACAACCATAGTCTTTCAAAAAAAAACCTCTTCAAGTCATGGCATAGGGTGCATGCTCAGAACAGGAGGGGGTAGGTCCACAGAGCAATCCTGGGCAGCTCTGCCACCCATAGGCAGCTTGGATAGGCATCTATAAGTTAGGCAGCCCACTGAGGGTCTGTGTTCCCTCAAAGAGAAACAAGAATTGCAAATTCATGGATTTTCATGAAAATTCAAAAAAGACCCCTTTCCCCAACCCATGAGTTTTATCCTGGTCTTCTAAGGGGCTCAGAACGAAATCTCAGGCAGAATGTAATTCAACAGCCCGTTTCCCCTCTACTGAGGCTGGGAGCCAGCAGCTCAGGTTTCTGGTTATTGTGACAGTACCATCCTGCTCAGTCCTCGAAGAGGTCATCTGCAAAAAGCACAAGAATCAAGACCTGCTCATTCTGTTATTAAAAAAAAAAAGAAAAGAAAACCAGCAGAAAAACAGCCTGTTTAAAAACAAAAGCATTGAGGCAGTTTGTAATACCTCATAAACAGGCAAACGTGGGTACAAAGATTTTCCTTGCAGTGCACCTTTAGCCTGAATCAAGAGCAAATCATTTTTTCTATTACACATAAATAAACATATAATTTTAATCCTTTATACTTTTTAAAAATAAAATTTGCTGAGATTTCTGATGCTAAGGCCCCCAATTCTTGCAAACATTTAGGCATGTATAACTTTATGCATTTTAGTAGTCCCACTGAAATCAAGTCAAATTACTTTGCATAACTGGGGCCTAAGTGTAGCTATAGCTACATGACAATGTTGAACTTGTTTCCTTCAACTGCTTTGAGTTATTTAACCACAACAAGAAATCATGGCATTTTGACAGCGGGAAAGAGTGTCTTTTTTGCCCTCATAACTCAAGAAAGGATTTATCTTAATCATCTAAACCAGTTTAGCTCCATCTTAAATGAAATCACCTTTGGGCTAAGATAAAGCCTGGAAAGCTCTATCCCCAAACAGGACATTTTGGAGAAAGATATGAATGAAATCCGGAGTGGGGATGGGGTGGAAGTTAGAATGGAGCCTTACTTGTAGTGTTCACTGTGAGAAGGAAAATAAACCTGAGGTTAGAGTCTCAAAAGACACCCCTCCATTACTTTCTGACATGGGACAAAAAGGTCAGTCTGCAATCTCTGCATTAGGTAAAAAGAACAGGAGTACTTGTGGCATCTTAGAGACTAACAAATTTATTAGAACATAAGCTTTCTAATAAATTTGTTAGTCTCTAGGGTGCTACAAGTACTCCTGTTCTTTTCGCGGATACAGACTAACATAGCTGCTACTCTAAACCTGTTATAGACTTCATCTATAAAATCAAATTTTCACTGGAAAAAAGACTACATACAGCTCTCAGCTCAGATTGATGCCTGTAAACTTACACTGTTGCCTTTTGAAACACACCCATTACTTGCATTTGGAGGGTGAGCAGGACCTGTGTTCTGGTCTCCATCCTGAGAGGACTAATCTGGTGTTTTAGAAATGAGCAATGGGGAGAGCAAGAGAGAGAGTGAATGGGGAAGCAAACATTAAAGGTAAAAGAACAACTGAGGAAAAAGACCAAGTCTGAAATTAAAAATGCCTTGAGGAGAAAGAGAGGGTCCGAGAGGAAAGCGAAATGTCCCAGCTATGAAGAGGGTGAGTGGGAACTATAAAAAGGATGCTGATTCTTATTTTAATGTTCTTTTTTGAAAAGGAAACAATTGCACATGCAAAACATGCACCCACAATTGCAGGGGTGCTGGAACAATGTTTATAGTGGGTGTGCTGCTGATGGAAACTATGTATTTAGTGTTTGTTATTACTACATCAAGCCAGGGGGTGCGGCAGCACACCCAGCACCCCTAGTTCCAGCACTACTGCACAACTGCACTTGTGCAAATGGGTTTTGTAATCTGCTGTCATGCCCTGTTATAGTAACTGCACTATCACAGGGTGAGCTGGCTCCTGTGACTAGATTCCTTCTCAAAGTGCAAGGGGCATGCGATGAGGGAACATGTGAGTGAGAACCAGGCCTGCTGGGAAATATGAGAATACCCTTTGTACAGTCAGGAGGGGAGGTTCAAAGGTGTGTGATGGCTGTTTGGGTAAGCTATTCTGCCACAGTGGAGAAGAGAGCTCAAAGCTGGGAGTGAGTGCTTCAGCATCCAAGCTTGGGAATAGCAAAGAAGCCTAGATAGGCAAGTTGGAAAGGGGGTTCCTAACTTGGGGAAGCCACAAGATGGTTGCCATAGGAAAAGACAGCACGAGAACTTGGGTGGCTAAGGATGTGTCTACGCAGCAAGCTGAAGATGTAAATTCCAGCTTGAGGAGACATACTCACTCTAGCTCTGATCCACCTAGCGTGCCAAAAGTAGTGCAGCTGTATCAGGAGGGGCTAGCTACCCCAAATACACACCTGTCCAAGATGCTAGGTACATACTCAGGGGTGAAAGCACCAACACAACTACACTATTTTTAGCATGTTAGTGGATCAGAGTTAGCAAAGGTATGTCACCTTAAGCTGGAATTTACACTTCCAGCTCAAAGGCAGACACACAATAGATTGGGTAGTCCAATAATACAGGATCCTAGAGCTGGTGGCCAGTAGTGGAGGGAGGACTTGGGAACTCCCTTGTGCTGCCACCTTGCAAGGTGGAGCAGCAGCCCTGTTAAAAAGAGGAAGGAATTATTTGGATCCCAGGAGGGCTTGGAAACTGTAGCCTGGGGAAAGGTGAGGGTTTGTAGTCCCTGAAGAGAGGGCAAGAGGAAGAGGCCCTTGATGGAGGACTGGGATGCCTGTTGACAAGGGGCAGGATAAATTGTGTTAACTTCATTTTAGTCTTTGTTTGGGACTTCTATTTATGCTCTGAAAAGGGTGAACTCTATTACTTAGCTGGGACATTAAATCACCTCAGTGCCAGCAAAGCACTGAAGATTCTAGCATAGGAGCACCAGAGGGGCCTATTAGTCTAGGATGGAGAAGCCAAGAGATGAGTAAATTGAGGCTATGGCAGAATGAGAGTCCAGACCAGATAAACCACTGCTACACGCCCAAACAAATGAAGACAGGCAACTGCATGCACAAGTGTTCTAAACTCTAAAAAGGTACATTCTCTCTGAGTTGGATTTTAAGCAGATTTTATGAGATGTGATGGCTGAGTGATTAAGGTGCTGGGCTACAATGCTGAAGGTCAACATTTGCATCTTGCTTGATCTTGCATTAAAAGGCCATTTCCAGTTCACCCAGCTGCAAAATTGGTACCTGATCCCTTGGGTTAGGGCAAAGGAGGTTGGATGTGATACTGGCCATATCACTTCCTTGTTTACTATGGCTATGAAACTGACATGCATGAACTATGTCGGCTTGATGTGCCATTGGCTCAAGGGAACTTTGACTTGTTCTGTGTGCAAGGAGATCTCTGCCTTTTGTGTGTGGCCCACATAAAGGCCAGGCATAGCTGTAGTCCCTGCCTTTAGGAGGATATTGCCCATGCTCCAAACCAGCCCACAAAATGACTAGAGCGACTATGCTGCGCTCCTTTAAATGCATGTAGCAGTGGATGCATTCCAACTGCATACTGGGGAGCTCTAGGAGGCATTCTGTTTCCCTAGGGCTGAGCTCCTCCTAGAGTTTCTTCTGAGGCAGTATCACTTCACACTGTCCCTGTGCCAACTATGCCTTAAAGACACAATTAAGCCCTAAATGACTTTTGTAGAAGCCAGCATTTACTTTGTTGCTTCCAGCATGTAATCATAGTCCATGCAATAACTGTGGTCATGTTACCTTGTGTTTATGCTCCTGTCAGCTCTTCCCAGCTAAGCAATGTTGGGATGGGTCAGTATTTGGATGAGAGACTGCCAAGAAACAGCTAAATAAGGCTGAAATTTGTGATGTTGACTCAATACATGGCATTCTTCCCTCTGAGTCATCACTGAATCAATGTGTTAGGCTGGTGAAAAGGACACTAGTACTGGAGGTGCTCTCCTGGGGGTAAAAAAGAAAACAAAAGTGTTCATTGAAGATCTCAGCATCCTTTTTGGAAGAGTAGGTAGGATGTTACCTCATGTGTCTTTGACCTTAAAATCACAACATTATGATTGCTGAAAATTAGCTTATAAAACTTTTCCATAAATCTATAACATTTTGTGAATAACTTTTTCACTCCAGAGTTTGATTCAGGTAACTGATAAAAATGATGATGAGCTTAAAAGAAACTTGCTGAAACATATCTAAAATAGCTTTAATATGAGGCATAAACCAAATAACGATGGTGTGGTATGAAGATTTTATTGACACTCATTTGAGGTAATCTACTCAACTAAGTTGTGGCTTCATCAACTCTGAGAAATTTTTCAATGCCAAACCTGTGCCAATAAACTTTTAGACCAAACTGCTCTATCATGTAGTAAATCATTATCTGAGGTCAGAATTATTGCACTGGAGAAAGGGATTAATTACAGAATCTAGGGAGGAAGGGGAAGTCAGTATTCTCTTGGGTTTTCTCTAGCTCTTATTATTTATTTTTAACTTTAAAATATGTTTTGGGTGTGAATTATGTGCTCATTAAATGTACCTGTGTGACAACCCTCAAGACACAGAAGTCTCCAGTTTAGCCACAAAACAGGTACAAGAAAGGCAGTACTAGTACAAGGCTCTTTTACCAACTTCACAATGTTTCCCCAATGGTGACCTGGCTTTGTGCTTACAGAATGAGGGAGCAGCATCGCTCTCTAGTGACTGGCCTATAGAACAGCTTAGAGACCATACTGGTACCAGCTAACAGAGGCTGCTACTTCAGGTTTTTGCTCAAGTGGTAGAGCCTTGTAAAGTGGAAGCTGAAGGACCTGGCTTCTCGTTCCAGCTGCACTCTATGGAGTGATTTTATCTGTTTTGCAACAGGGATTTATTACATAGATTATAAAGTCAGAAGGAACCATTGTGATCATCTAGCCAAGTGGTGCTCAAACTTTTCCTGTAGCGCCCCCCTTACCAGTAATGGAATCTGTCTGTGGCCCCCCCTCCATTACTGCACAATTAGCTCAGTAGAGAAGCTTAGGCTGACGGCAGAGCTGGGGGCAGAACGGCGGTTGGGGGAGGAGCTGGGCTAGAGGCAGAGCTGGGCTGGGGGTGGAGCAGGGGCTAGAATGGAGCTGAGGCTGGGGCTGGAGCTGGGCTGCAGGCAGAGCGGGACTAGGTGGGACTCCCGTCCTGCACTCCTTGGGGGCTAGACTGGCCCTTGTCACGTAGCCCCCGGAATGTTCCTCCACACCCCACTGGGGAGGGAGGCATGCCCCAGTCTGGGGACCACTGATCTAGTCCGACTTCCTGTATAACACCGGTCATAAGATTTCTCCAAAATAATTCTTGTTGAACTAGAGCATATCTTTTTAGAAAAAACCCATCTTGATTTAAACATTTCTGGTGATGGAAAATCCACTCCAGACCTTGAAAAATTGTTCCACTTGTTAATTACCTTAACTGTTAAAAATTGTAGACTTATTTCTGGTCTGAATTGTCTAGCTTCAGCTTCCAGTCATTGGATCATGTTATATGTTTGTCTTCTAGATTGAAAAGCCCTATATTATCAAATTTCTGTTCCTCAGGCAGGTACTTAGAGAATGATGAAGTCACCCTTAACCTTCTCTTTGTTAAATAATAGATTGAGCTCCTTGAATCTATCACTATAAAGCATGTTTTCCCATCCTTTAATCATTCTCCTGGATCTTCTCTAAATCCTTTCCAATTTCTCAACATCCCTCTTGAACTGTGGACACCAAAATTGGACACAGTATTCCAGAAGCAGTCAGACCAGTGCCAAATACGGAGGTAATACAATCTCCTACTTCAGGGGTTCTCAATCTTTTTATTTCTGAGGCCCCCTGCAACGTGTTATAAAAATTCTATAGCCCACCTGTGCCACAACAACCGGTTTTCTGTATATGCAGTAGATTAAAAGCCAGGGCTGGCATTAGGGTGTAGCAAACAGGGCAATTGCCCAGAGCCCCATGCCACAGGGGTCCCCGCGAAGCTAAGTTGCTCAGTCTTTGGCTTTCAGCCCCAGGTGGCAGGGCTTGGGCTTGGGCTTGGGCTTGGGCTTTCTTCCCTGTGCCCCAGAGCGTCTATTACTAGCCCTGCTCTCAGGTTTATTTTGGCAGACCCCCTGGAACCTGCTGGAAGCCCCCCCGAGGGCCCCTACCGTCCTACTTGATACTCCCATTTATACATCCAAGGATCACACTTGCTCTGTTAGCTACAGTTTTTCACTGGAAGCTCATGTTCAGCTGATTATTCACCATGACACTCAAGTCCCTTTCAAAGTCACTGCATCCCAGGACAGAGTCCCCCATCCTATAAGCATGGCCTGCATTCTTTGTTCATAGATGTATGTATCTAGTTCAGTGGTTCACAAATGTATTTGATTGCGCTCCCCTTCTTTGTGTCTCTAGTCAGTTTTGTGTCCCGCTGTAGCAAGGTGGTATGACTCCCCGCCGCCCCGGGGAGGATCGAGGATCGATCGAGGATCGAGCCCCTCCAACCACCAGAGTGGACGGAGCCAGGAAGCTTTGAGCCCGCCCCTCAGAGGGACAGGTGGTGACCCAGAAGCAGAAAGGCGCGACCTGGAAGTATAAAGGCGGGGCCCTCAGCGCTCACTAGAGGACTAGCCACCAGGGAGGCTGGATGTAGCCAGCCTAGCTTGCAACTGGGAAAATCCCACGGCTCCAGGTCCACCCCAAGATTGGCCGGACCTCCCCTGCGCCCACCATCCAGGGGAGTTACCGGACCTGCCCTGCACCTGCTATCCAGGGGAGTTACCAGACCTGCTGCTTGCTCGCTGCCCTGAGGAACCCATGGTGCTGGATCCCCTGGAGAGCACTGCTGCGACCCAGGTACCAGAAGGAGGGGAGTTAGGAAGCAGCCCGGGGACAGCCGACCCTAGTCTGGCTGTGACTCTGCCAGAACCCATGTCAGTGTGTTGCAGTCAGGATCCCCACTGACCCAGCACCAGGCTGGGATGCAATGGAGTGGGTGGGCCTGTGTCCCCCCCCCCCCCGTCACCCAACTTGTGCGTAGCAGTCTCCCATCTTCCAGGTCCTTGGAGGCCTGGGCTAATTCACACATGCTGTGTTGCTCAGCCCTTGCCTGAGCTACTGACTATTTGATGCCCTGCCCTGACGCAGGGCCCAGACCTACGGTGCTCAGGTCAGTTACTGCAAGGGCTGCCAAGGGAGACTCTGATGGCTGGACAAATTCCCCAAAGCTACGTGTGTGTAGCAAGCTGGTGTGGCTCCCCACTGCCCCGGAGGGGGTCAAGCCCTGGCTTAGCCCCTTTATACCACCCCAAAGTACATATTCCACTGCCCAACTCTGAAGGTAGAGTGGAGAGTAATGGCTGCTGGCCAGGCACCCAGCTCTGAAAGCAGTGCCATGCTAGCAGCAGTAGTAAGGGTGGCAATAGCAAAATTGATATTTGCACCCATTTGCCTTCCTTCTGTTCTGCTGCTGCAACCACGGAGCTGAGAGCTGGAGCTCCATGGCCTCCTCCTGGTGAGGGCTTGAAGGAAGGGGGAAATGCGAGCCCGAGCTTGGTCTGCCTCCTGGTGAGGGATCTGGGGAGATCTCTGAGGAGAGCCTGAGCCTGGGCAGCAGGGCTCCGGTTGTCAGCTCCTGGGTGACGGTGCTCCGGCTGTCCCATTTATCCCATGTCCCCACCTCCCAGGTGTGCATGACCCTTCAGCACAAGCCCCAGCCACCAGGCCCTGACCATTAGAGCTTTTTTTTAAAAAAAAATCTTATGCCTCCCTTGACACATTCCCACACCTCCCTTGGGAGATCTGCCCCATAGTTTGAGAACCACTGATCTAGATGTATTTGGCTGTATTAAAACATATATTGTTTGTTTGCAGTCAGTTTACCAAATAATCCAGCTTGCTCTGTATCCGTGATCGGTTCTCTTCATTATTTACCACTCCTACAGTCTGTGTCATCTGCACACTTGACAATGGTGGCTTTCATGAAGTGTGTACCTTGGAGGTCACCAACTCATTTCACAGAAGCCAATGAACAGCTACCAGATGGTAACAACTTTTGGTAATGATTAAGCATCCAGCTACAACAGCTTAAAAAAACAAACAAACTGAGGAAAGGCACCTGTTTACAGCATAGCTGTCCCCTGACCTGGTTAAACACTGTTAAAATGTGTAGTATTGAGAGGACCTAATTGTTTTGCAAACCAGGTTAGAACCTTATTCTTTTTGGTAAGCATTTCTATGATGAGTACTTGTGGCACCTTAGAGACTAACAAATTTATTTGAGCAAAGCTTATGCTCAAATAAATTTGTTAGTCTCTAGGATGCCACAAGTATTCCTTTTCTTTTTGCGAATTCAGACTAACACGGCTGCTACTCTGAAACCTGTCACTTCTATGATGTTTGTCACTGTAGCATTGGACAATCCAACACGCCTTAATGAATGAAACTTTATGGTATCTCGTAAACTAGAACAGTATTATTCCTGATGCCTATTGTACTCCTGGGGGAAAATCACTTAGTCTTTTTGTGCAAGCATTTTGTAGCACACTGAGGAACATAACCCTGATCTCTTGCTAACAAGCACAGTTCTTCATTCGCAGTACTATTCTTCCTCCTTAGGCTAAAGCCTTAGCTCTTCCTAATGTGGTAGTAAATCTCAAGCACAGGAAGTATGTCCTAATCAAAACTAGATAGTTATCTTAAGAATAGAACAAAAAAAAAATCTGACTAACTCAAATACATACCACAGCTGGCATTAGTTCTGGAACTCTCTGGCTATTTGGCTAAATCTCAGAAAGGTGGGAATTCAGGTCCCTTGTTTTAATATTGCCTCGCTTTCTGGTTGCCTAGCTATTCTAGAAATCTGCAATTGGGGTGTACATTCTCTATCAGCATTGCTTTCCCAGTTAGCTGACTCTTTAAATCATGAAGAGAGAAACAACTGCAGCATTTAGGTCAGTGATACACAGACTGAGGCTCATGAGCCACAAGTAGCTCTTTAATGGGTCTCCTGCGATTGTTTGTAGCACATAGTAAACAGTATTTAATTATTATCCAATCAGGATACTTTCACTATGTTATTAACCAATTGTAGTTGATAAAATAATACTTGGTTGGTCATTTTGCTGTAAGAATTTATTTTTATATAAAATATATATATAATAAAATTAGTGTGTGCAATATATCTATATCTATATCTATATCTATCTATCTATCTATATATATATATATATATCTATCTATCTATCTATCTATCTATATATATATATTTGTATTACTGTGGCTATTTTGGGTAATGTTGATTGCTAATTTGGGTCCTGAACCACGGAGGCCTGAGCATCACTTATATAGGTAGTCTCTCTCTCTCTCTCTATCTCTCTGAGAGTTACAATTCGTTCTTCCCTCTCTTCAGCAAGGAAGTATTTAGCTCCTTTTTATGTTCTGGCTTTTTCTTGATCACCTCTGAGGAAGGGGCATATGCTCACAGCCTGGTTTCAGCAAACAGTTCAGATTCTGTCTACTACACTATGTTTTATACTGGTTAATGAGCCTCCTGCTTTTGTAGCAAAGAAGGGCCGTAACCTGGACACCAACTGCTGTCCTCAAGATGAAAGGCCCTGTGTCCCATTACCAACTTTATTCTTTAGGTGCAAAGGGTTATCTTCAGCTGTCATTTGTAGTGTTTCTGATTCACAAGAGATAAGGGAAATGTCCCATATTTCACAATCAAAATATTGATGAACCTGGATACATGCTGAGGGAGGGAGATTGTCTATGAAGGGAGTTTCCAGCAGAAGAGCTGTTTACCTTCACCTTTACTGTGATCTTTTTGTCTTTGGGGATGGAGGTTTGGAGAGAAACTGCTCACAGCCTTTTTCTCAAATGTTCCCTAAAAAAGTAGTTCCCAACTCTCTGGGTAACTGTAGCAGGCTACCAGACTGAGGCCTCAACGCGACCAGTCAGAGCGTTCCACTGGGGGCTTGTCTTCGCTACTGCATTACATGGGCGCAGCTGCATTGATGCAGCAGCACCAATATAGCATAGCTGGTGAAGGATGAGCTATGCTGATGGGAGAGTGCTCTCCCATTGATATAATTACTCCACCTCAATGAGGGGCAGAAGCTATGTCAGTGGGAGATGCTGTCTTGCTGGCATAGCGCGTTTTAGACACTGCTTTAAAGTGATGATGTAACTTGCATTGCTCAGGGGGTGGCTTTTTCACACCCGGGTGACGTTAGTTACATTGACTTAAGCGGTAGCTCAGACAAGTCCTCACTCTGCAAATGAGAGACTAGGGTTTGTTAAAAAACAAACAGGGCCTTGTGAGTTCAGGCACACACAGCTGAATGGGAGGTGATCGGAAGGGAAACACAAAAGCAAGGTTGCAGCATTGTGTTGCTCATCATTTTACTGCAAGTCTTATAATGGTGGGGGGGGGTTCTTAAAGCTCCACAGGGGCTCAGGATGAGGGCATAGGAATCTGAGCCCTCACTTTTTTTTTTTAACACCTAAGTTTCTAGCTCTGAAGGCAGCATGCCTTGAAGATGGGAAAACTCTATGCACCAACATCGCATACAAAAGACCCTAACATTATTTTTAAGTTTTAGGCCACTATGTTTTTTGGGGGGGAGGAGTAGGCAGAGCGGTGATTTTGCAATACGTGGGGTTAGCAATAGCCGGCTGCCGGCACGTCCAAGTTTGCCTCCTGTCCTTGATGGCGGGCTCCTGTCCCAGCCAAACGCCAGGCTGTTGCCAGGCAGCGTGGAGCTATTTCCCGGGGTGAGCCCTGGCACGCCGGCCGGACGCGCGGCCAGCCCCACCTGGACGCGGGCAGCTCCGGCCGCGGCCACTGCGGGAGGCCGAGGGGCGGGAAAGGCGCCGGGGCCCGGGGAAGTGTGTTGGGTCATGTGGCTGCATCACGTGGAGGCGGAGCCAGGCCCAGCTGCAGCCGCCTCAGTAGCAGGGGGAGACGGAGACGGGAGCCAGCCCCAGACGCTGGGCTGCGGGCGGGGGCAGGCTGAGGCTGGGGCTGGGGCTGGAGGGAAGCGGCCAGAGGGTGGCCGCCGCCTGCTCCGCGCCCGGGAGCGGTAAGCTGGGGGGTGCGTGGGGCATGACCCTGGGCGGGGCAGAGCGAGAGCAGCGGCGATGGCCAGCGCCTGGGCTGGAGGGGGAGGCTCGCCCCGGGGGAGGGCAGCGCCGGGGCTGTCTGTGGGCGCCGGGGCTGGAGCAGGGCTGCAGCTGGCGGGCCCCCCGCGCCTGCCCCCGCACGCGGCTGGGAGGCGGCGGCGGCGGCGGCGGCGGGGGGGGGGGGGAATCTGTGCTGGTCGCTTCGCCGAGTTTGCCTCCTGTGCAAAGGGGGGGAGCGCGGAGGGGGTGGCTCAGGGAGCAGCCGGCTCCCCGGGTGAGGCTGTCACACGCACCGAGGCAGGCGGCTCCGGATCTGTTTTTCTTTTGTTCTGGCGGTGGGTGTGAAATGCATGGGCTAGCCGCGGAGATGAGGGGCGCTCGGGACCCGGGCTGCTCGGTGCTGGGTGGTCACAGACAAGCTTCTGCTTCAGCAGCAGCCGCCACCACATTTTGTCAGCAGTGTGATTGGTGCTCCAAATTAGTGTCCTGGAAAGGAGAGACCTCCTCCTCCACTCTCCTCGGACCACTACTACCCAGACTAAGGGAAGGAGAGACCAGTTGGGGGTGGTAGAATTTGTTTCTCAGGCTAATCTCCTCTACCTGCGGTTCTAGATGCAATGGACATCTGGGTAGCTCTGTTTGGGCATTTCTCTTCCTCTAATAAACTGTATTGCTTCCTATGCCCTCATCTCTCTTGTTTTTAAATGGTGCTAGTCCCGCACTTTGAAGCTCTTTGTAAGGACATTTCTGGTGGTAACTTGCACCTAGAAACCGTGGGGGAGGATGGGATACAGTGAGCAAGCGGGTGCTTTTGTGCTGGTGTGTGTGGGAAGCTGTAGTAATGTGATCCTGTGTCAGCTCTAGTCTTCCATGCAGTATCTGTAACACTAGGTTTTTGTCCATGACCTTCTTTCACTCTGGGGTTTGGAAATGTACAGAAGGATGGGGGGAATTTGCCTAGCAACTGTAATTCCTTTTCCTTCTTCTGTTTTCTGGTATGGGTATACTGAAGGGTTCAGTAAATGCCCATGTCCAGGGCACATGCTTGAGCATGATGTCCTGAAAAGTGCAGGAATTATTTGCCCGTTCAGCACTTAATATTTGAATACGAGGTCTCTAGAAGAGAGAACTGGTTTCTTAAATTTGTACTTTAAAAATGTAACTGCAGTCATATACTCTTGAAGGCAAGTCCATTCTTCCAGGCTGAAGTATGCCTGCCCAAGGAATACCCATTCATGAGCCACCCCACACAATGTTTTCAAATTAGAGGTTTTAATAAGTATTATGTACAACTGGGGTTTGTGTGTATCAGAGCTGTAAACTAGAGAGAGAGATTTTAAATGCCAGACTTCACAGACTGGTTGTGAAATTTAAGATTAGAACTGAAAGAATCTGCTGAATGATATTCACTGTATAGCATCAAAATAGCAAGTGCTTTATCATAACCCATTTTTAAAAGATTTACAGCTTTGGAGATGATTATATGAGTAAAGCATGGACCCTGAATATCTAGTGATCAGTTTTTCAATTTAAATAAAAATAGTTTGTATAAAAGGGTGATTTATGAATAGAATAAAATGAAGTTTTCATTAAATTAAGAATTTTGGTAGAATTGTTGTAATAAAATTGTTAAAAGCTATTTTTTTTCCATAACAGTAAAATCTTGGTGAACCTCAGAGATATTAGCTCTGGGTTTGATCCTGGAACCCTTCATCATGCCAGTAGTCCTTACTAATTGCACTCAACTAGATTACTTTTATGAGTAAAGGTCGCAGTAATAGACCTGTTTTTTAGTTTATAGTACAAACAGCAAACAAAGTGCAACTATATAAAATTGCTTATTTTTTATTTAAGGTGAGACCTTAATTAGAAATGTGTCCATCAGTTTTCTGTGAAATAGCAGTTTAAAAACAAACCAGGTTTGAAATGTTTTGTGTTCTGGGTTGTAAACCTGGAAGCTAGCTAATTGCTGTGACTGACTTGTTCATGGAGAAAGATTTTCATGCTACACTTTTTAGTCCCTTTTGTACAGAGTGTGAAAGTTGTTCTCACCTACTTCATTGTTGTGTAAGGATTTTAGAACAAACATATGATTACTAGATTTTAAACTACTGAATAGTTCTTGAAGTGAACTTCAGCCTGATGATGTAGTTCAGTAGGGACAACATACAGTGAGTTGAGAGAAGGAAAAAATCCAAAGTTAAAATGTATGTTTAAATGATTCAGTATTAATGTACACCCACAAAAATATTAGTGTGATTTCAATTAACGTTTTACAGATGATAAAACTGAGGGACAGAGAGAGATTAAATGACTTGCCCAAAACCAATACTGGAAGTTTGGGGCAGGGCCAATAATAGAACCCAGCTCTTTTGACTGCCATCCTTGTGTTGTAGCCACAAGACCATCGTTCTGCTCAATATAATCAGTCTTCAAATTAAAATCCATTTACAACTGATTATGAAAGTGATTTTTGTGATGTTTGAAACTACATATTACCCCTTGCACATCCAGGCTGGAAGGAAAGCCTGGCCTAATGAGTTATGCTAGGTAGGACAGACTTCACTGCCTGATGGTGGAAGGGGGCACCATGGGAGAAGTGGGCAGAAGTGATCTGATCTTGGTGCTGAGGAGTGGGGAACTAGTTAAGAATGGGCCCCATTAAAGTACCAAAAGTTACAACGGAGCAGGCTGCCACCTCAGTTGCAGAGGAGCATGGCTGTCAAGTGAGTTTTGAAAATGGTCCTGAGTTCATTTGTCAGACAAAGGGGTGAACCTGGGATGGGTGTTTACTCGAGCAGAGAGGCATGTTCAGCATCCAGCTAACTGCTTGTGTTCCCTCACTTTCAATCTTCCCTCACTTCCCAATCTTTCCCAAAAGTTGTAGAGAGCTAGGGATATAGAATCTTGCACCTATGTCTTCATTTCTCCTTTGATGTAAATCTGCTCCATGAACGCCTTTTGATGCTAGATGTGTTATATATGTGTTCTCGAATTATTGCTCTGTTTCCAACCATCACTTTCCATTGGGATATTCCTTACACCTGATTATCACAAAGTACAGTATAAGTGCATTTTAAGAATTGCTTCATTTAGGACTTTATTGGTGATAAGATAATATCTCCCCATCCACTTGACCAGTAACCCTGCCAAATAAGGAAATTAGGTTGGTCTGTCATGATTTTTTTTTTTTTTTTTAAATGTGCAGTTCCTTCAGCGGAGCTAGTCAGAAGGCAGGCTTACAGCTGTCTTCATCAGTGCCTGCATCAAAGGAATCCCTTCTCTGGATAGATGTGGGGCCTTTAGAGCCTTTTAATGCTGCTCCAGCCCTCTTCCTCAGCATAAAGGGGCTCATGTGGTCATGAGGTTCTTGCCCAACAACATCTGACAAAATGAACTAGATAAAGCAGTTAAAACTGGTTGAGTACTAGGAAAACATATTTATTGAATACATGTATTAGATGAATATTGTCATTATTAGCTGAGCAATTATGTGATTGAAAAACTGCTAAATTAGCTGACTAATCATGGAATAGTAGTAAACCAGCACCAGTTGCATGTGTTTCCAAGTGAGAATACCTGTAGCAATTTTTCTAGGAAGGAATGGGACAAGTATATAGGGTGGGGTAATCCCAAAGATACGGAACTCCCGTTATGAATCCTAATCAGCCACAGTGAATAACAATTATTTTGTATCTCTAACAACTAAAATCTCTGTGTGGTACTATTAAAAGCAAATAAGAATTTTAAAATGGGGTGATTCAATCCTCTGTTTCTCAGAGCTGCACGTCTTGGAGAGGTCACAGTCTTCATTGGTGTGCCCATCACATACTGCCAGCATACTAAAGAGATGTTTCTTTTTTTTTTTACCAAGTAAATATCTGTGCAGAACATATCTAGTCCATAAAACTCTAACACCATACCACATCATTCACCAGAGAAGCATGGGAGCTTTGGTTCAGGAAGCCTGCCTCCTGGAATCTCAGTTGGGAAAGGGGTTAGTACCCCTTGTAGAAATTATAGTCTGGGTTCACTACTAGTGCTAGTTTATCTATTGCACTAGAAGGCCCCACTATCTTTACGTCCAGAGGTCTGCGGCTTCAAGAATATCTTTTTATTAATACAGAGTTTTGTGTGGAAATACTTGTTACTATGAATAAATGAAATACGAGAGCACTGAGTGAGGATAATGTTGTTGTGGGGGAGGGGGGAAGAGGGATTATCTGAAAAGTCTTGTAAGAACAATTTTGTTTTCACTACCAACTGTGTTGGTGGTTTTTGTGATGGTTATTTATAAGAGAGCAGATGGCTGGAATGGCATTGGTGGGAGTCCTGGGCTGAAGACGACTGATGGTGACCTAAAAATTGCTTAAGATGCAGTACTAGGGTTGTGCAGAATGCAAAAAACAAGTTCTTCGAGATTTTACTGATGCTAAATAGATTTATTCCATGGGTTGGATAGCTTGCTTAGTCCAGGCCCTTCTTCCAGAGGCTGATTCAAGTGCCTTCTGTTGGGAGGAAACTTTGAGCTGTTTTATACTGAAAGTAGCTATGATTCAGACTGAGATGTCCACTGCTGTTGGAACAGAGCAGGATGTTCTCTATTTGAATTTATGCTGGTGGTGTTCACTGAATTTCTGGAGTTACTGGGATAACTTTTTGTTCCACAGTCTGTGTTCTGTGTCCTTCAAAGGATAGCAGGAAAGAACAAGGACCTCTACTGGTGGAAATGGTTGACAGGTCCTTTTAAGGAGGGCAGAATGCACACTCTTGTAAGGAAACATACATACAAACTTTGCATGTAAAACCATTGCTTGACTATGATAGTCTGAGCAGCTGTAGATTTGTTTGTCTTCCATTTTTGGTTGAGATTATGGAGAAGGGTACGGTGAGACAGTGAGTACCTAGAAAGTTCAGATCAGCTTGTCCCTTGTTATGCTACCTTTAGTCCTTGTTATGACACTAAGGCTGTGTCTATACTACATGGTTAAATTGACACAAGTTATGCTGACGATCATAAACCATTATAATGAAAGCACTTGAGCATGTTCACACAATGCTCCTTGTGTCGGTGGAGTGCATCCACAGTTGGTGCTTTAGCATTGAGAGCGAGGAGTGCACTGTGGGTAGCTATTTTACTGTGCAACTTGTCATTTCCTGCAGCTAGGAGTTGTGGTAATGGGGAGTGGATTGCAGTGCATCGTGGATGCAGGCTCACCATCCCATAATGCAGTTTTTTCTGTCCCATCATTCCATGGGCTTCTGACTGCGTTTTGTGCTGTCTTTCAACAGCCCCTGTAAACTGTGTGCCTGCCATCTCTGCCGACTGCTCACCAGTCTTGTGATAAGTATTATGAACACAGTGTGGCTGATCATGCAGTATTTCATGAGCTGCGAATCTGAACTGGAATTCCTGGTGCCTGCCCTGCTGTGTATCATGGAAAGAAACAACCTCAGGTTACTTTTGGTATTTAGAGAGCAGCTGCACACGGTGGACTGTCACTATTGGGCTCGGGGAAACAAGCAGTGTTATGCACTTCTGGGATGACAAGCAGTAGCTGCAGAACTTTTGAATGCGCGAAACCACCTTCTGGAACTGTATGTGTAGTGTGTAGCTTGCCCTTGCCCTGTGGCGCAAGGGCATCAAAATGAGAGCTGTCGTCTTGGTGGAGAATCATGTGGTAGTTGTTGTGTGGAAGCTGGCAACTCAAGTGTAGAGGGCCATTAATCCCATCCTGCTAAGAAGAGCTGTGACTCTAGGAAATGTGCATGAAATAGTGGATGGCTTTGCAGCGATGGGTTTCCCTAACTGCGGCGGGGCGATAGATGACACGCATATCCTAATTTTGGCCCCAGACCATCTTGCGACAGAGTACGTCAATAGAAAGGTCTACTTCTCTATGGTATTGCAGGTGCTGGTGGATCACTGGGGTCATTTCACTGATATCAACGCGGGGTGGTCAGGGAAGGTGCTTGACGCACGCATCTTCAGGAACACTGGCCTGTATGGAAAGCTGCAAGAAGGAACTTTCTTTCCAGACCAGAAGATTGCAATGGGGGATGTTGAAGTGCCCATAGTGATCCTGGGAGACCCAGTGTACCCCTTACTCTCGTGTCTCGTGAAGCCTTACACTGGATACTCCTGTACCAAAAACTAAAAAATTCTGTGCACAGTATTTTAAAATTCTGCATAATTTGTCAGAATAACACTATGTAATCACAGACAAGAAACATTGCCCCAGGAGTAGAGAGTTAAAGAAACCCGTAGGACAACTAAGTTCCTGTTTCTCCGCCCCCTTCCTCCCTGAGCCCAGCCGCAGCGTGACCCCCCAGCTCAGACCCGCACTCCCTTATTGTCAGAGCCCAGCTGTGGGGTACCCCCCGCAGCCCAGACACTTGCACTCACCCTCTCCCTTCCAGAGCTCAGGGATCCAGAGGGAGAACAGCCTGATGCTGGGTCCTGGGCTTGTGTGGAGTTTCCTGTGTGCCACTTCCTTCCTTTAGGGTGTGCTGGAAAGTGCAGCTGCCTGGAACCTTCCAGCTTCGACCCCTCCTCCTGGCAGGGTCTTCTGTTTGCATTGCCGGGTTCAGCGGACCCTACTGGCAACCAGCAGCAGTGCAGCCCATTTCTATGGGCCAGGGGGAGGGGAAGAAATTCTGCACAGAACATTAATTTCTGCACAAATTCTGTATTACGCAGTGGGGCAGAATTCCCCCAGGAGTAACCAGAAACCTTGACAGCAGCAAGGAGCACTTCAACAACAAGCTGAGCAGGTGCAGAATGACCACTAATTGTGAGTTTGGCAGATTAAAAACTTGCTGACACTGCCTTTATGGCAGGTTAGATCTCTGTGAGGAGCCTGTTTCCATGGTCATAGCAGCCTGGTGTACTCTGCATAATATTTGTGAAGCTAAGGGGGAAAAGTTTCCACAGGGGTGGAGTGTCGAGGCTGATGACTGATTTTGAGCAGCCAGATACCAGGGCTATTAGAGGGCTATTTGAATCAGGGAGACTTTGAAGTAGCATTTTTGACAATGAGCCCCAGTAATGTAGTCTGTGTAATGCATTCAGCCAGGTTCTGTTTGTTTGTTTGCCTGGAATGACCCTTGTGCTGATTGCTTCCTGAGCGTGATTTGTAACCTGCAAATGTGCCAGTTGCCTCTGTGTATGGATTCCAGTAGCAAATACCATATGTAGAAAGAAAACGAATCTTTATTTTTCTTTCCGAGTACATTTTTATTAAACGGCAGTAACCAATACGCAGCATTTGATTTCTTGCAAGGGACATGCCATTTAAGAGCACTCCCTTAATGTAGGCTCTCATAGCTGTGTACAAGTCCAGCTGTCCTTAGGGAACCTGTCCGAAGGGGTGGTGTGAAAAGGCTACTGTGATGGGCCAGAAACATGCAAGGAATGCGTGTGAGGAGTTTGGGGAGGGTATGGCACGCAGTCCTGTATAGGCTGCAAGGGGAGGAGAGCGCACACATTTTCTGACTGCAGCGCAGTCGGGGACTTCAGCATCTCTGTTTGGTCCTCCATCAGTTTTATCTTTTGCTCCTCTCCCAGTATAATATGCACCGGGCCCTGCTTCCTCTCTAGGCTACCTATTTTCAGTTTTTCATTAACTGTCTCTTTCCATGCCCTGTGGTCATGATCTGGGGCAGCAGACAATTGGAGCACTCCCCTAAACATGTCCTCCTTACTTCTTCTGGTTGCCCCCTCATCTGATGGAGATGCCTTGCTGGTGTGTAAGGGGTTTCTCTTGAGGGCACATCTGCAGAAACACAATAAACAGAGGCAGTGTTGTGAGTGCATTCACAGCATTGAATCATTTTATAGTTAAATACATCTTTCTCCCTCTCCCTTGGCAAGCACGCAGCTCGGCAAGTGCCCTCAACATGGTGAGTTCGGCCCAGGGGGTTGGTAAAGGTCCAAGATGGGGCAAAGAATCTAAGTGGCTTTTTTTAAGGGGATCACAGCAAGCACCTAGGGACACTATTGTATATTCTACCACCATTTTCCACATGTGGATTAATTGAAGCCGTTAGCTCACTCCTGAGGGTAAAAAAGGATGCATCTCCTGCATGTGTCCGGCTTCAGACTGGGTCCCTATGCTGCTCATTTGTGTGCTGCTTTGGGCCCTGAACAAATGATTGCTGATAGGTGTGGCAAAGTTCCCTACTGCGGGGGAAGAAACAAAGTGGTTTTGCCAAGGAACCTTCGGCAGAGGATTGGCGAGTACCTCCAGGAAAGTTTCCTAGAGATCTCTCTGGAGGATTCCCATGAAATTTTGGTGTGCATTATCAAACTTTTCTGCAGGGCCCCCACTGCATAGGGGAATGGGAAGCACACGCAAATGGTGCTAGTCTTTTACATTTCTATCCCTTAACCCTCTTCTAGCATATAACGAAACAAAGGAAAGTTCTACCTCATGTAACCGAGCAGTATCAAATCAAAATGAGCACTTACCAGAGTTTCCCCTCTCCTGTATCATGCGTGGCAGAGCTGGAGTGCTGGGACTGACTCGAACCCTCCAGAATTGAGAAGAGGTCCTGGCTTGCCATGCTATCGGATGACCCTGTTGCCTATCCCACCTCATCCTCCAGCTCCATTTCCTCATCCACCACTTTTGTCCTCAGGTTGAGTCTGCTGGCTACTGTCTCCAGTCCCCTGAAGTATCCACAGGGCTTTTGGTGGCAGAGGTGGGGTGGCCGCCAAGGATGGTGTCCAGTTTTTTGTAGAAGTGGCAGGTCTTTGGTGCAGCACCAGAGCTACAGTATGCCTCCCTTGCCTTCTGGTATGTCTGCCTCAGCTCCTTGATCTTTGGACGGCACTGATGCATGTCCAGTTCATGGCCCTTCCCCAACATGCCACAAGAAATCTACCTGTAGGTATCGAAGTTCCTACAGCTGGAGCAGAGCTGGGACTGCACAGCCTCCTCTCCCCACAGACCCAGCAGATCCAAAAACTCTGGTGTACTCCAAGCGGGAGAACATTTGCTGCATGGAGCCGTCATGGTCAGCTGGGAAGATGTGATGTGAGCTCTCCATGCTGAGCAAACAGGAAATGGAATTTCAAAATTTCCTGGTCCTTTAATGTGGGAAGGGCATATGCCTGTGTACCTGGCTGCAGGGCAGTGGAGTTCGAACTGCTGACCAGAGTGGTCAGGATGGGCATTGTTGGATACATCCTGGAGGCCATTTTTGGCAACATAAGCAAGTGCAGTGTCTTCGCTGACAGTGTATTGATATAACTTGTTGCAAAAAGCACTTGTTGAGGTGGTTTTATTTTGTCAGTGTGGCAAGAGTATTAAATTGGCTGGAGGAGCATTGTAGTGTGTACGCCTCCACTGTTTTGTCAACAAAACTGTGTAGTGTAGACAAGGCCTGAGCCTGCACTGATGATTGGGTGTCCCTGCTGATATTAGTGGACTGACCATTGATTGTGAGAGATGGTGTTGACTCCTGCTTTGGTTTGTGGGCAAGTAGACAGAGCTTTGTTCCTTTTGAGTGATCCCAGAGAGTGAGTAATTTTCTGTCCTGAGGACTCTGGTGTAGGGTGGGTTAGAGCTTGTCACCTCTCCTCCTGGATGGGTTAATGTGGAGAGATGGCTTGATAGAGCTTCATTATGCTGATAATATTCAGATCTCTCTGCATTTTCATGACCCCAGATGTTGTGGTTGAATCGTAGTGATTGTGGCTTGGATAAGAGTGGGCTGGCTGAGAGTCAATCCAGAGAAGACTGTGATGATGCTGGTAGGATGGGGGCTAGTGGAAGCACTAGAGATGTGGTAAAGATTGTATTGGCTCCTCTGAATGGGGTGAGTGTGACCACGATGCTTTCTTTCCATCTGTCTGGTCATGAGGTTGTGACCTATTTCTTGGATTCAAACATCGCTCTCATCTTGCTTGCCTTTGTTGTTTAAGTTTAGACCTTTGGAACTTTGCTGTATGTTTTATTATACCACTACTCTATGTATCCACCACCATACAAACTTTTGTTTTCTGAATATATTGGCTTTCTTTTAGCAAAATCACTTAAACCACTCATCATACATGTGGTCTTAAAATTTAGCTTGATCCTTGTGCAGTTTTTTAAAAATAGATTTTGTTGTGCAACCAAAAGATGCAGGGCTTTTTTTAAGTGGCTCTACCCAATTTTCATCTCATTTGAATGCCCTCAGGGTTTACCTCCACTTGATTAATTTGAGAAATCCTAATGAATTTTGGGATCTCATTCAATCTTTGCTAATACGTAGATGCTTGAGTCCAGGCTGGATCAGGTTCCACTGTCATTTGTATAGGGGAACCCCTAGTATTTGCATGATGATAACAAGTATTCCAATAATTATATTAGTATGTGCTCTAAGCACTGCTTCTCTGTGATCAGCACACTGGAGCTCATATCATCATAGTTTCTGGATGCTACTGCTACATAAATATTAAAAATAACTGCTAACCTATCTGGATTCGTGCTCTGATTAGATTCCATTGGTTTTTTTTCCCTAGTGAAATCGCATTTCTCTCTTGAAGAGTTACACTATGATCACAAATGCATCTTATGCAGATCTATCTAATTTTTAGAGAATCAGATTGGGAGTCAAGATTCCTGGATTCTATTCCCACTAATTTACTGTGTGATCTTGCATAAGCCTCAACTTCTGTGTCTTACTTTATTCAGCTGTATAATGGGGATAATGCTTTTTGCCTACCTCCTATAGGACTTGTGGGGCTTAATGTTTATAGAATACTTTGGGATCCTTAGATGACAGGTGCTTCTAAAAGTGCAGTCTTTTATTAAAGAAAATAATGTAGCTGGGCATTGGTTCAAACACACACACAACTGAAAATAAAAGATAAGTCGGCAAAGGTTTTAAAAAGGTATATAAAAGGGAAAATAGGAAAGGATAAGCAATATCTTGTTGCATGACTCCCTAGCTACTTTGTCTCTGTCGTATGCAGTGGTGGTGTAGGCATGTTGGACCCAGGATACTAGAGAGATGAGGTAGGTGAGGTAATGAAGAAGAAGCAGCTCTGTGTAGCTCAAAAGCTTGTCTCTCTCACTGACAAAAGTTGTCCAATAAAAGTTATTACCTCACCTACCTTGTCTCTCTTGTCTCTGTGTTGTCTGTTTAGATTGTGAGTTTTTAGGGCCTATATCTTACATGTCTGTAGAGCATCAGGCACAGCTATGCTGCTATAACAATAATAGTTTTAAATAAATGAACATTGGTAATGATATATGTTTGGATAAGATGCATGTAATTGTAGATATCGCTCTAGCATTGATGCAGTTGGAAAACTACTCTTCTGAAACCATCTGTTTGTGAGTAGATAGTGAATGAAGAAGGGGTCTCTGCATATTGCTGAATTAGCATGCTAGTTGCTGACATGATTGGGAGTTAGCAGTGACAAGATTGTATTGATCAGTCATTGGCAAGGATGTGTTTGTGAAGGAGAAGTTGATGGGACAGTCTTAGTGCTTTTCTGTCATTCCTAGCTAGTAGAAAATACTTATATTGGCCATTCATCTTGGTTCAAAGAAATATTCTCTTTTCTTGTTCACCATGAGTGAAGCTTTTCAAGTTTGGATGTAGGGGCTGCCTTTATACTTTAAAAAATTCATTGGTTATTGAAACTGAAAAGAATCAGGGAGTAATAATCTTCCCAATGAACAGTTTTAGGGTGAAATTTTTCACTAGTACTTAATGGCTAGAGCAGATTTCGTAAAAAGAGATTTAAAAACTGCAAGTGATGAGGAATTCATCCCATCCCTTGTACATTGTTCCAATGTTATGTTCATTTTTGTTCTTTAAAATTCTGATAGCACTCAAATTCCTGGTCTCTCCTATCCCTAAAAGAAAACTGGAAAGATTTTGTAGTCAACCAAACTTTCCTGCTTCATTTTGGACTTACTCTCATGCAGGATGGAATGTAAAACATACATCTCTGCAATATAGGCTGAGTTTGTTCAAGGGTGATAGCAGTTGTAGTGGGCTATATGACACCGCTACGCATTTTGTCCAAAATTCCCATTATTGCCGGGGTGCTAGAACAAATTTTTATAGTGGGGGTGCTGAGAGCCATTTAACCAAACTGTAGAACTGTATACAGTATAATGGAAACCACTTCAAGCAAGGGGGTTGCGGTAGCAGCTCTAGTTCCAGCACATAGGACTATTGCTGCTGCCATTTCAGCTCCATAAGTAGAAGCAACGTTGAAAGAGGTAGTTTAGAGAGGGCTCTTGTAGCCACTCGCATTGTGTTAAAAATGCCTGCTAACTTGCTCTGAGCAGGTTTAGGTGCCACAGTGATTTAAAAAAAATATTGGTGGCTGTAGGACTCTCTTTAATGGGCTCTGTAGAGGTTTCTTTGAAAATAACTTGTAGAGTGTCCCTTAACGTGCTAGCAGGAAATGGGTTTCTGCTGCAGCTTACAGGTGTGCAAGCTGGAGAAAGAAGGAATTGGCCATCTTTAAAAGAAGAGGGCAGACAGTAAGGAGAAAATGCTAAGAGGGGAATAGCAGCTTTGGTTTGCCCATTGGTTTTTGAAACATGTTCAGTCAGTTGGATGAAAATAACTCCTTTGACCAACTACTACTAGGTCCTGTCTTCCCCCAGTAAGGGCAATGACTTCAAGATCAGGGGAATAGTACTTTTAGATGGTAGTTCAGCTTTGGCCACGATCCCCTTAGAAAGGAAGTCAGTCAGTCTTTGGAGCTCCTGCCATGTTATTGGGGATGGTTGTGATAGCATTGAAAACTAGGGAGGGGATTCAAATACAAACTGTCTTCAAGGATGCAAAAATATTCAGCATGTCTTGCATTATTTTTAGTCAGTTTCCCCTGCTATGTCTCCTTGCTATGGTGGTATTGGGTTTCTTGCATTTACCCTGAGAACTACATTTCTTCCCCATGATGAGTTTTTCTGTGGCCACCCTGTTGCTCAGCTCTCTTTTCCTTTCCTTCAGATGGAATGTAGGGAAGGTCCTGCTTCTATAAATTCAAGAACCCATTCCTAAAGTAACAAGTCTGCTTGGCCTTACAATAGATTTCTGAATCTCCCAAACCAATATCAGGGGTCGAAATTCAGCAGTGTGACTCATGTCCCTTGCCATCCCCTTTTGTACTGTTGAAATTCCCCTGAAGGACCCTCTCCCACAGCTGTGCTGCTAATGCAGCACATTGTCCCACAGCAAAAATAAAAGTAGCAGTGACTGTGCCATCTTCACTCTGCCACTTGTCAGGTAGCCTGGGCACCAGCACCAGAGACCTTCTCTCTAAGTTTTGTTTTTTCCCTCCCCGTAGGGAAATTTCAAAGCTGTATGCTAATTGGGTGCATTGTAGGCAGCAGGGAGGAGAAGATGTGGGAAGTTGCCTGTTCCCATATTGAATTTAAACTCCCAGAAATGCATAGTTTGTTTACTGGCATCAAGAAACCTCATGCATCTTGCAGCACACTTTCTGTGTTAGGGGTGTTCTTGAACTGACAGCAGAAGACCTTTGCTACAATCTATTTGAGATTACAGGCTTGTGTACAATGGCAGTTAACAGTGCTGCAACTTTCTCGCTCGGGTGTGAAAAAACACCCCCCTGAGTGCAGCAAGTTGCAGTGCGGTAAAGCGCCAGTTTAAACAGTGGCTGTTTACCTTGTTGAGGTGGTGGGTTTTTGTTTTTTTTAAGAGCGGTGGGAGAGCTAGTATCGATTTACAGAGTGGTGCACTGTGGGTAGCTATCCTACAGTCTCCGCTGCCCATTGGAATTCTGGGTTAAGCTCCGAATGCCAGATGGGGCAGAAACAGTCGTGAATGGTTTTGGGTACATGTCGTCAGTCGCCCCTCCTTCTGTGAAAGCAATGGCAGACAATCGTTTTGAGCCTTTTTTCCGTGCAGATGCCATACCACGGCAAGCCTGGAGCCCGCTCAGCTCACTGTCACTGCTGCTGTTGTGTCCTGGGTGCTGCTGTCAGCAGACGGTGTACTGGGATGGCTAATCGTCATCATCTGCTGCAACTCTGCTCTCCTGCTCTTGTAAATGAGCTCAGTCTCTATAGCAAATTTCTCCATGTTGTCGTCATCCACTGCTTCCGCTGCAACTCTGTTCTCCTGGTGGCATGAATCCACCTTGCAGGTCGTCTCATCGTTCTGTATAAATATCTATTCTCGTGGCATCCGTCGTCATCCACCGCTTCCGCTCCAACTCTGTTCTCCTGCAGACACCATACCACGGCAAGCATGGAGCCTGCTCAGCTCACCGCTGCTGTTGTGAGCATTGTAAACATCTCACACGTTATCCTGCAGTATGTGCAGAACTGCAAAAGGAGGCGACGACAGCGCAATCACGATAGTGATGAGGACATGGACACAGACTTCGCTCAAAGCACAGGCCCTGGCATTTTGGACATCATGGTAGTAATGGGGCAGGTTCCTGCCATGGAACACCGATTCTGGGCCCGGGAAACAAGCACAGACTGGTGGGACCACATAGCGTTGCTGGTCTGGGGTTATTTCCAGTGGCTGCAAAACTTTCGCATGCGTAAGGGCACTTTCATGGAACTTTTTGGCTTGCTTTCCCCTGCCCCAAAGTACAAGAATACCAAGATGAGAGCAGCCCTCACAGTTGAAAAGCGAGTGGCGATAGCCCCCTGGAAGCTTGCAACGCCAGACAGCTACCAGTCAGTCGGGAATTAATTTGGAGTGGGTAAATCTACTGTGGGGGCTGCTGTTATCCAAGTAGCCAACGCAATCAAAGATCTGCTATTATCAAGGGTAGTGACTCTGGGAAATGTTCAGGTCATAGTGGATGGCTTTGCTGCAGTGGGGTTCCCTAACTGTGGTGGGGCCATAGACGGAACGCATATCCCTATCTTGGGACCGGACCACCTTGGCAGCAAGTACGTAAACCACAAGGGGTACTTTTCAACGGTGCTGCAAGCACTGGTGGATCACAAGGATTGTTTCACCCACATCAACGTGGGATGGCTGGGAAAGGTGCATGGTGCTCGCATCTTCAGGAACTCTCGTCTGTTTGACCAGCTGCAGGAAGGAACTTATTTCCCAAACCAGAAAATTACTGTTGGGGATGTTGAAATGCCTATAGTTATCCTTCAGGACCCAGCCTACCCCTTAATGCCATGGCTCATGAAGCCATACACAGGCACCCTGGACAGTAGTAAGGAGCAGTTCAACTATAGGGTGAGCAAGTGCAGAATGGTGGTAGAATGTGCATTTGGATGTTTAAAAGCTCGCTGATGCAATTTACTGACTAGGTTAGACCTCAGCGAAACCAGTATTCCCATTGTTATTGCTACTTGCTGTGTGCTCCACAATATCTGAGAGAGTAAGGGGGAGACGTTTATGTGGGGTGGGAGGTTGAGGCAAATTGCCTGGCGGCTAATTACATGCAGCCAGACACGAGGACAATTAGAAGAGCACAGCTGGGTGCCCTGCACATCAGAGAAGCTTTGAAAACCAGTTTCATGACTGGCCAGGCTACGGTGTGACAGTTCTGTTTATTTCTCGTTGATAACCTGCCCCCTTCGTTGACTCTACTTCCCTGTAAGCCAACCGACCTCCCTGCTTTGATCACCGCTTTCAGAGGCAATAAAGTCATTATTGTTTCAAAATCATGCATTCTTTGTTAATTCATCACACACATAGGGGGAAAACTCGCAAGGTAGCCCTGGAGGGATGGGTGATGAGGGAAGCACTCGGGCGGGGGGGAGGGCAGTGTGGTGGATGAGGGGAGGAGGGAAGGACAAGGCCACACTACAGTTCAAAACTTATTGAATGCCAGCCTTCTGTTGCTTGGGCAATCCTCTGGCGTGGAGTGGCTGGGTGCCTGTAGCCTCACTGCCACGCGTTATTGAGGGTCTGGTTGAGGAGGATATGGAACTTGGAGAGGAGGGCAGGAGGTTATACAGGGGCTGCAGCGGCGGTCTGTGCTCCTGCTGCCTTTCCTGCAGCTCCACCAGATGCCTGAGCTTATCAGTTTGCTCCCCCATTAGCCTCAGCATTGCATCCTGCCTCCTCTCATTGTGCTCCTCCCTCCTCTCATCGCGTTCATTTAGCGCTTTCCTGGACTCTGCCATTGTTTGCGTCCATGCATTCTGCTGAGCTCTTTCAGTGCGGGAGGACTGCATTAGCTCTGAGAACATGTCATCACAAGTGGTTTTTTTTCACCTTCTAATCTGCACTACCCTCTAGGACGGAGATGGTAGAGAAACATTTGCAGCTGCGGGAGGAAAAAAAAGGAGAGTAGTATTTAAAAAGATACATTTTAGAGAACAAAGGGAAGACTTTCACACTGAATAAGCAATACACATTACATAGCACATGTGCTTTTGGTACAAGGTCGCATTTTGCCTCTTGTATTGAGTGCCTGCCGGTTTGGTGTGAGACATCACACATGCTCGGCTGGGCAATAGAATTCGGCTTGCAGGCAGCCATGGTAAGGCAAAGGGTTTCGGCTTCTTCAACCTTCATAACATGTGGGAATGGTTTCAAACAGCAGTGCCCTCCTTTTTCATACCAAGCAAAGCCCGCTGGATTGGCCATTTAAAAGGAGGGGCTGCGGTTTTAGGGTGAATGTGCGGCACAACCTCCCCCCACCCCAATTCTCAGATGATCATTTCATCCCCCTCCCCCAATTCTCTGGGATGATCGCTCCCCCCCCCCCCCCAAACTGTGTGGCTAGTATCAGGAAAGATCCATGTCATCCAAACGTGAACCGCTCAGCTGTGCGGTGGGGGGGAGGCCCGTTCATGCTAACAGTGGGGATGGCTTCTTTTCAGCCAAAGGCAAACAGCCCAGCAGGAAGAGGCACCTCTGACCTTTTCCTTGGCATGGTAAAGTGTCCTACCATGGAGGACAGAATAAGGCTGCCCTCTCCAGAAACCTTCTGCAAAGGCTTTTAGAGTACCTCCAGGAGAGCTTCATGGAGATGTCTGGGGATGGAGCGGAAATCCTCCAAGGACACGTTAACAGATTTTTCCAGTAGCTATACTGGCCACGAATGCATCCCAAGTCTTCAGGGCAAATTACTAATTAAACACACTTGCTTTTAAACCCTGTATTATATTTACAAAGGTACACTCACCAGAGGTGTCTTCTCCGGCTTCATGGTCCGGGAGCCAATGGAAGGGTTGGGAGGGTATTGGCTTCAGGGTGATGAACAGTTCCTGGCTGCCGGGGAGAAGGAATTCTCTGCTTGCCTGCTATGCGCTATCCTCTACCACCAGCACCACCTCCTCCTCCTCTTCCTCATCCCTGTTGCGTGAGACTCCCCCCTTGCAGGTGTCCACGGACAGTGGTGGGGTAGTGGTAGGGGCTCCCCCTAAATTGCATGCAGCTCATCATAGAAGCGGCATGAATGGGGCTCTGACTTGGAGTGACCGTTTGCCTCCTTTGTTTTTTGATAGGCTTGCCTGAGCGCCTTAATTTTCAAGCGGCACTGCTGTGTCTCCCTGTTGTAGCTTCTGTCCATCATGCCCTTGGAGATTTTGGCATATATATATTGGCATTTTGTCTTCTGGAACGGAGTTCTGCCTGCATGGATTCTTCTCCCCATACAGCAATCAGATCCAGTACCTCCCATTCGGTCCAGGCTAGAGCTCTTTTGCAATTCTGGGACTGCGTGGTCACCTGTGCTAATGAGCTCTGCATGGTCACTTGTGCTGATCAGCTCGCCACGCTGGCCAAACAGGAGACGAAATTCAAAAGTTCCCGGGGCTTTTCCTGTCTACCTGGCCAGTGCATCTGAGTTGAGAGCGCTTTCTAGAGCGGTCATAGTGGAGCACTCTGGGATAGCTCCCGGAGGCCAATACTGTCGAATTGCATCCACACTACTCCAAATTCAACCTGGCGAGGTCGATTTTAGCGCTAAACCCCTTGCCAGGGAGGAGTACAGAAATTGATTTTAAGAGCCCTTTAAGTCAACAGAACGGGCTTGGTCATGTGGATGGGTGCAGGGTTAAATCAACCTAATGCTGCTAAATCCGACCTAAACTCGTAGTGTAGACCAGGGCTAAGCTATAATGTGTAATGGCTCAGACTTGTGTTTGCTTCTAAAATTCCATAATGTGGTAAGGAACAATATCGGCCCTGTCTAAGGCCCTGATCTCTCATGTACTGAAGTACATGAGTTATTTTACACACACACAAGGTATCTTGGCGCTGTCTTCAGTTGAACAGCTTGTGCATAAAGCAACCCATGCTTATGTATTTGCACTATGCGTTTTTTCTTGGGCATATCTGTACGCTGTGCTTGTGGCAAATACTTAAATTCTCACGGACGAGTCCACTTTCTAAGCAGACATTTTGCTTATGTTGATCATAGCTACTTTGCAGCTTGTGTAGATATAGACGTACTTGTGCTAGCTTTTAATTTAGCTAGCTTGCTGAAAAGAGCGATAAGAATGTGTGGCGTGGGCTGCCAGTGCAAGTGTGGACCCAGGAAGGGGTGGTGGAGAGGGGGTGGTGAGCTTGTGCAGCCTGAGCTGAAGCCTGCACTGCCATGTCTCTGCTATTTTTTGCGAGCTAGCTAGATTAAAGCTAGTGAGGCTACATCCCTGCTTGTAGTAGAGACAGAGCTGAATCTGCACATGAACAATTGCCCTTTCTCTAAAACAATGTCCGTGAAAAGGCTGGAACCACTGGAACCCAGCCGCTTTCTTTCTCAGTAAGAAACATTGCTTAATGTGGTGGTATGTTGGTTTTTTTTTGTATTGTAGGAATTATTTCATGATACTGAAGTAAACTTGCAGCCAAAGGCTTCTGTAGTCAAACACCTCATCTTTACCGTAGCTTTTAGGGCCAAATTCAGCAAAGCACTTCAGCACATTCGTAAGTCCCACTGAAACCACTGGGATTCAAGCATGTTGTTAAATGCTTTGTTGAATTAGGGCATTAATCAGTTGTAAAAGCCACTTAACTGCCTTCTGCTTCTATTTTATTCTCTCTGATATTATGGTAGTTACTAAGAGCCCTAGTCCTGATCCAGGGGCCTGTTGTGTTAGGTGCTGTCCACACAGAACAAAAAGATGGTCCCTGCACTTTATTCCTCAAACATAGGTTGATAAATGCAGTTTCTGGGTTGAGACCACCTAGCTGATTTGTTTTCTTCAGTTGTGCTATATTATGGCAGTAATGGCCAGAAATGTGTTTGGAAAGCACCTAGAACATAAGGTGACACGATCTTTCCTCTGAAGAGTTTACAATCTACATACACTGATGGCAAATGACTAATTGTTTCCCTTTATCAGCTAGCTCTTCACCTGAAGTATAAAATGACTCATCAGTATTTAATGTGTAGCGTACTTAACTGTTCAGTGTGTGTGGTTTTTTGCATATTATTTTTCTTTCTCCCTGAAACGTTCTCAAACCCACATGCTGTGCCTGAAAACTTAAGTGGACACCTTATAGCTAAAGGACTAAATGTTCTAGCTTGAAGGCTTATGAAAGATGAGAGGCCACAACTGTTCAGGGATAGTGGCAACAGGAGAGCTGTTAGGATATTGCCCTTGGACCGTTCTTGGGGCTCAATTTTTCAATAACATCTGGCTAGTAAGTGGTTAAATTTTGAAACCTCCTCCAAGGAAGGAATGGGAAGGGAAGAAAAATGTAACAGAGTTAGAGAGATGGCAGATTTTCTATGAGTAAATTTGCAACTGAGTTTTCATTGTAAGACTGATTTTGTGTGTGACACCCTCCACCCCCAGTAGAAAATCCCAGATTTGCCTAAATTAGTTAAACTCTCACAACTTGAAATAAATGGGACAAAGGGGTTGCTGAGTTGTGACACTAAAATACTTTATCAACTCTTGTGAATTTTTTTGCCACTTCGTAGCAAACCACTAAAAAGCAGTAGAAAAAGGAAACCTAGTTTACTGGACTCCTTTAGCGGAGATTAAATTCACATCACCAAAATTTAGCTGATTAAATTATAATTTAAAGAGGTAATGGTTCTAGGTTGGCATAGCATGTCAAGTGAGTGCTGGAGACCTAAGCTTTCGTATTTGTATGGGTATCTATACCTAATATAAAAATATGCATTAAAGTAAGATCCTGTTGTTTGCAGAGAGAGGTGCAAAATGTTACCTTAACGTGGACACTAAGGGGAATGTAAGAATGGCCATACTGGAACAGCCCAATGGTCCATCTAGCTCCGTATCCTGTCTCTGATAATAGCCAGTGCCAGATGCTTTAGAGAAAATGAACAGACCAAGACAATTATCAAGTGATCCATCTCCTGTCATCCACTCCCAGCTTCTGGAAATCTGAGGTTTAGGGACACCCAGAGCATGGGACTGTGTCCCTGATCATCTTGGCTAACAACCGTTGATGGACCTATCCTCCATGGACTTATCTAATTCTTTTTTGAACCCAGTTATACTTTTGGCCTTCATAATATCTTCTGGCAATACGTCTACAGGTTGACTGTGCGTTGTGTGAAGAGGTGCTTCTTTTTGCTTTTTTTTTTTTTTTTTTTTTTTTTTTTTTTTTTTTTTTTTTTTTTTTATAAAACCTGTTGCCTATTAATTTCATTGGGTGACCCTGGTTTCTTTGGGGACCTGTCAATGAATGGGGTGGGGGGTGATGGCGGTAGATTTTTCCATGAAGAGACTTGGGATGGGGATTAGGCTTTGTGAGAAAGGAATTTCCTAAAGCTTGTGCAGGAGTGTGGCGTTCTCACCTCTCATAGACCTCAGAAAGTTGAAAGGAGAAGGGGAATACTCTTCCATCTCCTTTCCCCTCAAGCCCTCTCCTCTTACCCAGTCTCCCACTTCCACCACAGGCCCCCTGAGATTAGTAGTCAGGAAGCACTGCTGTAGAAGTTGAGATCTACAGGGGGCTTGAGAGAGCAGGAGAATTGAGGGGAAGAGTCAGTGGAACTGGTCTGTCAGAGAGGAACATCCCTAATGAGTCATAGGAAGATCACTTGGCCCTGGGAAGCCTTAGAGTCCCAGAACTCTGCATAAATTCACACCATACTATGCACTATGAATATAAGAAATTCTAATAGTTATCCTCCCCATACTATTGTGTAGTATTGTGTTACTGTGCCTGGGTCACCTTGTCTGTCAAATGTGATGGGTAGGACGCTACCAAATTCACGGCCATGAAAATACGTCACAGACTGAAATCTGGTCTATTGTGTGCTTTTACCCTATCTACAGATTTCACAGAGAGACCAGCGTTTCTCAGATTGGGAGTCCTGACCCAGAAGAGAGGGGCAGGGTGGGGGTGAGGAGTTGCAAGGTTATTTTGGAGGGGTTGCGGTATTGCCACCCTTACTTTTGCACTGCATTCAGAGCCAGGCGGATGGAGAGCAGCAGCTGTTGGCTGGGCACCCAGCTCTGAAGGGAGCACCCCACTAGCAGCAGTGCAGAAGTAAGGGTTGCCATACTATACCATGCCACCCTTATTTCTGCTCTGCTGCTTTTAGAGCTGGGCGGCTGCTGACTGAGGGCACAGCTGTGCAGGCAGCAGTGCAGAAATAAGGGTGGCAATACCATACCATGCCATGCTTGCTTCTGCATTGCTGCCTTCAGAGCTGGGCAGCTGGAGAGCCGTGGCTGCTGGCTGGGAGCCCAGCTCTGAAGGCAGAGCCGCCACCCGCAGCAGTGCAGAAGTATGGGTAGCAGTACTGCAACCCCCTCCCCCACAATAACCTTGCGACCCCTCCCCCTCAAAGCTCCTTTCTGGGTCAGGATCCCTACAATTATAACACTGTGAAATTTCAGTTTTAAATAGCTGAACTCATGAAGTTTACGACTTTTAAAATCCTATGATTGTAAAATTGACCAAAATGGACCTTGACTTTAGTAGGAGCCTGGCGATGGGTTAGTCCTGAGGAAGTCCAGAAATAGAGGCTGTATGAGTTAATGCTCCCATTCTGTGTCACTTACGAATTTTATTAATGTTTTTGTCACCATATATTGGAGGAGTCCCATGTAAATTAATATCCATGAACTTTCTCCAGGGGAACTGTGACGACATCATCTTGGAACTTGATGGCCCATTTCTCAGTTTTCTCTGTTCCTGCTCCAGGCAATTCAGTCTTCCACTCCTGGATAGGCAGATTCCTGTGTTTCTGAATGATTGATTCATCTGGCCAAATCATAGTTTGTTTTTACTTTGGGAAGTGAAAAAAGTCCAACAAAACAAGCAGTGGGCCAGCAACCTCTTGCTGGGTATTCTATCTGACTCCAGGCTTAATAGGCCCTCTGACTTTCCCACATTCTTCCTGTGCTCCCTGGCCATGTCTGCATTATAGGTGCTGCAGATGTCCTGCTGTAGTGTAGACTTCCTACGTCCCATGCTAATCCACCTCTCTGAGAGGTCGTAGCTAGGTTGATGGAAGAATTCTTCTGACAATCTGGCTGTGTCTACAGCAGGGGAAGGTGATCTAATTTTTCACAGTCCTGAACGATGTAGCTAAATATAAGTATATATGTGTGTCTCTAGGTGTTTTCTCTGGGCTCATTATAGATAAGCTCAGAGTACTTTCTGCCACCCATCTTTATCTACTGTAGGAGAGCCTTCTTAGTCCCCACAGGTTTCTCCTTGCAGGTCTCGCCGTCTTATAGAAAGCCTCAATGCCCATCACTTGGGGAGTCAGTTAACTAGGCACAAAGTGGGGTTGAGACCAACTCCCTGAAAGGGCCAGCTCTCCTTGGGGCAGGATCATAATCGAGTTTGTATATTTCATCAATGTTATGGCTATTGAACCTGTTCTGTTTCCGTTTAATGAGTAACCTTCTTCTGAGTAAAATGGCCACCATGGTTTTTCTGTTATGTATTGTTTGGTGTCACTTCCCTGCACTCCTAGCAAGAGAAAATATTTTCATACAAGAGGCACTTAAAGGAAGTTGGCTCTTAAATAACAAGGTGATAGGTGCCTTTTACATGTGAGACAAAGAAATAAAATGTTGGTTATTTTGATGCAATTTCATGGGCTTTGACATAAAAGGGGATATATTTTGGGCAAGATTAAAATATACATGAAGACCTCCGTCGTACTATGTTGATGGGGAGAGAGAGATGATCTAAGCGCAGGACAGGGAGCCAGGAATTCTGAGCTCTGAATCCCTGCTCTGACACTGTCTTCCTCTATGATGTTGAGAAAATCACTCAAACTCTGTGTTTTCCCCAGTTTTTGAAATTGGGATCATACCTCCCTTACAAGGGTATTGTGTGGATTAGCCAACTGTGGTTTGCAAAGTACTTTCAAGATTTGTAAGTGCTAAGATAAGCGGTGGGATGTTTAGGGCTTATATAGGCATTGCCTATCTCTGTCATAAGCTGCCTTACTTTGAAACATTGTATCTTAAGAGATAAACGTGTTGAAGGCATTGCGTTCAGATGATGATAATACTGCCATTCATATGATGGCTCTGCAATAACTTAGATTGAGGGGCTTCACCATCAATGAACTGGCATTGCTATCTGCTGTCTCCATGACAGCAGATGCTGTCATATACGCTTCTAGAGTCTATTGAAGAAGAGATAGGTACGTTTACTACTTTCCCTATCAATGAGCTTTCTAACAGTAAAAACTGTTAAAATATCTTAACATTTCTAAAAATATTGTTGGCTAATTTTGGGTGTCTCATAACAAGAGAATGCTGTTCAATTGCATGCAGTGTTTGGCTTGTCCATTTTAATTTTTAAAAATAAAGTGGTAGCTTTAAAGTTATAAAGAGGATAATTATGGTGGAGTTTGATATAATGAGCCAGGCTACAGTCACCTTGCTTCAAAGAGAGTTGCAGCAGACATTATAAAAAAGAGTGTAGTGCTTCTGCTGTTAGTGATAGCTCCTAATTGTGTAAGGGCAGAATGGGCTAGTGCCCTGACATAGTAAAGTGGTTTGTGAGGCGCCTTTTCCATTGCAGGATAAAAGTGAAACAGTCCTTGATTAACAATGCTATGGGAAGCACAAGGCTAGTTATTGTGATTCACTGAGAAGTTGGTGTGAGACTCAATACAATAGCATTTCCACAGAACACACCAAGTTAATTACAAAAGCTACTTTGAAAATAGACCAACTTTGTTATTTGTAATTCTCATTTCCGAGCATATGAAACAATAACCAATAGAGTAAAGATGTAAAAAGAGTAAAGTGGATCTCTATCCAGACATCCCTCATAGAGAAAAGAACAAACCAATGTAGACCCACCAGCTGTATCAGTCTCTATTGCTTTAACATGATTTCCCTCTTCCTGAGGGGATGAGATTCTTAACATCCCTGTTGAATTCTTGAGGAACTCTCCCTACATTCTTCCAGCATGGTTTACGCCTCCACATTACAGCCACTTTTGTCCCTAGCAGAAGTCTGGATGGGATTCCTTTCAGAGCCTGTCAGTGCTGCACATTAATTGGCCTGGGCTCTGAGAAATGAACGAAAAGTGGCACTGGTGCTCAGCCCATGCTTGCTGAAGAGAAGAGAGCAAAGGATCAGGAATCAGAGTTGATAGTGTAGAGGAGCATTACTACTAGGCTCTGTGCCACGCCATACTCTGTTTAAAATCCCTAATGGGTTAAAATGTTGAAGTACTAAAGAGGAAATAAGTATACAACGTCCATTAACAATCATTGGTAGCCTCGGTTGAATACTTACTCCAGTGGACCCCATTATCAGGAGAAAAATCTATCTAATTTAGGATATTGTGCTCTGCCATGGTACATCAGGCCACTTAGAGTACAGCTTTGTCTTGCTTTAGTTTTACTGTTACTGTCACTGTCTTAAAAGATGGATTTCTCCATCTAAAATGAAATTTTTATGAGCATGCAAATGCAAAGTGAACCAAGAGAAAATTTTGCTCTTTTATGAATTCCAATAATAAAAAGCTGCTCCACTAGTAGGTGTGTTTAAAAGGCCACTGAAATACCAAATTTACATATACGGTAATATTTTCCAGGCGTCATCCTTCACCCATCAAACTTTAAAACTAATCAACATCAAACATGCAAAATGAGACACATAATGGAGTCTGGCTATGCTATTTAGCAAGGTTTGAGATCCATCTGTGGTAGCATCAGCTCCCAGTTCTTTGTTGTTTACATCAGTTAGAAATTTCAGAAAGTATTTGTCTTCAGATGCTAATTGTGATTTAGAAATTAAAAAGAAACCCTGATGATGGGATGATATTTCTTTTTTGGTATTAAAGAAAAAATCCATTAAGAGCATGTCAGCACCTATTGGATAACAGATATAAATTACAAACGTATTTAATACTGCAAAAGAATATCACATAAACTAGACAGCTGCGAACAGTTCGTAGTGCTTGCCTTAGAATTCAGCATGCATGCATTCCCGCCCAAGAGTGAGAAATCCTGTCTTGTGTAGATGTACAGCGGAGAGCTTATAGAGTGATCCGAGTTCAGTGCTTTGGGTAATTTTTGTTGTCTGGCCCCTACAATGACAAATCATGTCTTTTTATTTGGACATAAAAGAGGCTTTCTTACTTCAAAGCAACTGTAGTACTTTATGTGATGGAGAGAAAAGAGTGTGCAGTGTCTGCTTTTAAAGTTCCATGGTTATATAGCTCCCCTTCATCTGCCCACTGCCCTTCCCTTTGCTGTCCTAGCTGTTCGTAATTCACTGCCGGGCAGCATCACAGTTTTTAGCAGGATGGCTGTAGTACAGAAATTATGACGTCGGACAGTGTGTTGGGGATAATCAGAAGAAGCACCCGAGGCTTGTACTTTGAATCCTTGATTTAAACCAGGTGAATGAATTTGTAAGATTGTTCCTCTATAATAATTACCATTTGGTTTTCTTTATTTTTCAGGAGTGTGGTGGAACATTTAACCTGTTTATTTGTTAATCATGTTATAGCCACTAAATAATAAATGAACATGTATATAACCATTTTTGGAACAGAGAATGCCATTTGCCTAGGGGAATAGTGTTTCTGGTTATGTAAGTTTATTTGTCCAGTAGAGTACTCATACTGGAGAGTGAGCAGTCGGCACTTATTTTTCCTTCTTCCAGACTTGTGATTGACTAATCCGAAGAAACCACTTAAGCTCCTAACACTGTAATTATTGCTACCCCTTTCTCTCATATCCCTTTCTCTTAGGGAAATATAATAATATCTAGGAGAATGAACAAATAGTTATTTGTTAATTGATGCTTTTATAATCCTGAACTCTTTATGGTACTGAGCAAGTTTATCTTCAGCCATGCAGTTGTCTATTAGATTGGCAGTCCATTGTAGTCAAGATATAGCTTTGTTTTTGTCTTAAAGTAATTTGACTTGTGCCCAGATTTTAAAGGTATTGAGGCATCTAACTCTTGCTGAAATCAATGGGTGTTAGGCACCCAAATACCTTTAAAAATCTGGCCCTTCGAATTTGTCTTCGCAGCTCTGCAGCGCTGGCTACAGAGTGAATTGCAGCATGCGCTCACATGTTGCTCTGTAAATGCCCCATGTAGTCCCTGCTAGCGCAAACTAAAAGGTGCCTAGTTTGCATTATTAATATGAACTAGTCACCTCTTAGTCGCATTAGCAGAGTCTGAATGGGACAGTTGTGGCTCAGTGCTTTGGCGTGCTGCAGTTTACACCCCCATAGTCAGCACTGTAGGGCCATGTAAACTTAGGTACCATTTGTGTGTTCTGAAGTAACTCAGTAACTACTTTCCATGGTTCTGTTAGTTCTTTTCTTTTTTTTAGTTGTTGATAATCTCTAGTAGTAGAAATACATTTGTATTTTCTGCCTGATCATGGTGATCTCTCTCTCTCTCTCTCTCTCTCTCTCTCTCAATTTGCAGTGACTAGGAAGTGATTGAACAACTTTCAGCTGTCTTCTTTCTGCATTGTAGTGGCATTCCCTAGAACAGTGGGTGGAGAGAGAATTTTCTGAAAATCCCACTCTTGAGTTTGTACGTAATATTAGAAATTCCAGATTACTTGTGCTGAGGAATCCATGACACTGTGTATTTATTACCTATTTCTCTTTTTCACATATCTGGAAATGGACACTATTTCCATTTTACATGAATGTCACCCCAAATCTGTAATCCCTAATATTAGCTGATTCAACCAGATGCTGAAATGTCCATTTTAATAACCTATTTTATGTAGGCAAAAAAGGAAACAGAAGAGCAAATTTCTTCCTTGGCCTACAGCAGTACAAAGTTTTGTTATTGAACAGAACCCTGCTATGTCATGATAGCTTTAGGCACTGAAGTATTATAGTGCCCGATGGTGCTTGGTTCCAGAAAGAAACTGGAATATACTGATCCTCTTAAACTATGAAGTCGGAAGCTTGAGGAGCATGTTCTCGTATAATTTGCTTTAATACACTTTGTGAGCTCCAAAGGGGCCACTGACACTAAGATTAAGATGCCACTTTGCCAAGCTGCTTACCATTAAAAAAACAAATGGCGTTTCCTTGAGCGGTTTACAAGTAGGTCTTGAGTGCAGAAAAGGAATGGTATGGTATGAGAGGGAAGAGGCCTTGCCTCGAAAGAAGAGTCAGAATGGGTTATTTGTGTCAATAGGTCCTGTACCTCCAATTGTTTTTCTTTCACCTTTTCATACAGACTATTGCAATTCATTTGAACAGAATACAGGTTGAAATTTTATTTATAATGTCAACACTTTAAATCAATAAGACAGTTACTGGAGGTGGAAAAATCAAGCACATTCCAGGAATGGTAAAGCAATAATGTTAATACAATAAACTTTCTTGTTACCCACTTCCCCAGACACATTGTGAAATAAGTATTGACTAAATGGAAAAGTTGGTTATACTGAAGTTTTATATATGCATGTAGGAATTCCACACACAAGAACTGAGCCCAAACTGCATTTTTTAATTAGTCAAATTCAATTTAGGTTAGAGTTGGTTACTTCATGCAAAATAGCTGCCAAATTAAAGAGCCACATTAAAAACATAAGTAAAACCCAACATTATTCTCCAATTCATGGGTTTAATAAGAAAAAGGAATAAAGTCAAAACTGCTTTTTACAGTTTAAATCTGCAAACACTAATGTAAAATCAGTGGGACTAAATCATGTACGTAAAGCTACTCGTGCATAAAAGTTTGCAGTATTAGAGCCTGTATTTGTTGAAGTATTTATCAGAAAAGCCTACAGAATTAGGAATCCCCGTTATGTAAACAAAAGCGTATATTACTTTCCAAGTTTTAATACAAAACGTAAGTAGAAAATTTATGAAGTTGCTGTTCTTAGATATTATTTGACTTTTCATCAAGAGGTTCATCTTTCTCCATTAATTTGACTATTCCAAAAATTCCACCACGTCATCTGAAGACATGTTCTTTAGCGTCTTTTAGTATGATGAAACTTAGCATCGAGAAGAATTGGACAAAATAAAACCCTAATTAAGGACACTTAAGTAACTTCTCTTCTTCAGTCTTAGATTTATTTAGATATATCTGGGGAAAATATAGACTTGTTAACTAATATAATGAATCTTCCCTTTTGATTGCCAAACCTGACAGACATCCGAGACTGGACTTTTGCCTGTTATGTTTATAAAAAATCTTAATAAAGAAAAGACATCTAAGGATACTGTATGAGGTTTGCTTTAAGGAAGATAAACAGTTGGACCTAAGCCTGTATTAAAGGTTTTCTAGAAAAAGCAAAATGCTTAAAATAAAAGCACTTTAGGGTAATGGTATATAAATAATGACAAGATAAATGCTGCTTTGTTTTTTTGCTACAGAAAAATCAAGTCTAGTTGTATTGACCCATTTGCTTGGGTGGAAAAAGAAACTTGGTGTCTATTGATGGCCTCTATCAGATGTTGTACCTTTTACTGTGGACATTCTCCTTGACTTCATAGGGACTATTCATGATAACAAGCACTCTGTCTGGTAGTGTTTGTAGGATTGCCCATTAGGCCTGGTCTATGCTGGGAAAATTGTCCGTTGCTCAGCACAGGGTTTCATCCCAGTTTCAGAAATATAATTAATCGGGAAGGCTTCTCTACAGTTTAATATAGTAGAACTGGAAGAATTGGCTTTCTTATTTAAAAGCAATAGAAATCAGAGTTCTGAGTGTGCTGTAACATAAGTTATACATTTAAAAATAAATGATTGTTGCTTTAGCACTAAAGCCAGCTGTTCAAACTCCATTTGGGTTCATTTAAACAATTTACCTTACACTGATAACTGTGATACGCCCTTCCAGCATGACTGTGAACCACTGATAACTACTCTCTGGGAACGAGTTCATTTAAACAGTTTACCTTACAACAACTTTGAAAGTTTCTTTCCCAGTGTTTTCAAGTGAAGGAGTTGATTCTTTCAGCCATACTTGGAATGCTTTAATTTCCTTTTGCTCCTTGTGCCCCTCCCCAATAAATACCCTTTCATTTAATTGATTGTGAATGATTTTTCCAAAAAATGTTTCAATATTTCCTTTAGTGTATTTATTTCTTTGTCCTTCTGTACTGGCCCACATGCTTGGGTATAACACTCCTGCTAATACATCTCAGAATGATGGTGTTTTTTTTTTTTTCTTTTTCCCCCAACAGTGTTACACTGTTCACTCATATTTAGTTTGTGATTCATTATGACCCCCAGATCCCTTTTTGCAGTATTCCTTCCCAGGCAGTCACTTCCTATTTTGTGTCTGTGTGACTGATTGTTCCTTCCTAAATGGAGTACTTTGCATTTGTCATTATTGAATTTTACCCTATTTACTTCACGCCATTTCTGCAGTTTGTCCAGATCATTTTGAATAATAATCCTGTCCTCCAAAGCACTCGCAAACTCTCCCAGCTTGTTATCTGCAAACTTTATAAATGTATGCTCTATGCCATTATCTAAATCACTGATGAAGATATTGAACGGAACTGGACCCAGAACTGATCCCTGCGGGACTCCACTTGATATGCTCTTCCAGCATGACTGTGAACCACTGATACCTACTCTCTGGGAACGGTTTTCCAACCAGTTATGCAACCATCTTATAGTAGCTCCATCTAGGTAGTATTTCTCTAGTTTGTTTGAGAGTCATGTGAGACAGTATCAAAAGCCTTACTAAAGTCAAGGTATATGGCATCTACCTCTTCCCTCCTATCCACAATGCTTGTTACCCTGTCAAAGAAAGCAATTAAGTTAGTTTGACACAATTTGTTCTTGACAAATCCATGCTAACTGTTACTTGTCACCTTATTATCTTACAGGTATTTGCAAATTGATTGTTTACTTATTTGCTCCATTATCTTTCCAGGTACTGAAGTTAAGCTGACTGGTCTGTAATTCCCCAGGTTGCCCTTATTTCCCTTTTTATAGATCGGCACTATATTTGCCTTTTTCCTGTCCTCTGGAATCTCTCACATCTTCCATGGCTTCTAGGGTGTCTGTATGCCTTTCTATCTGGGATGCCTCGTGGCTGAGTCTTGCAAGACTACCAGAACATCCAAAGCTACTGCATCTCATTGCTGTTGAGCCCCAGTGCAAGATTTGTTGTTACCATCTTCATCAGCTGGAGTAGAGATTCCGATAGAGAACAGAGGCATCAGGCCAGAATGAGGGAACAATCGTAGCTTTGGACATTTTACAAAGTAGGAAGACTGGACCAGCATGGGACAATGCGAACTTACATCAGGTGAGGATCTGGTCCACAGGCTCAGGGCATCAACCAAAATGTTACTGTCCCTGATGGAACTTTGATTGCAGGCATCCCCATGCCTGTAGAGGATGTCCAGCTAGCTCTGGGATCTCATTGGGCACTAACACAAACAGAAGAACTTTTAGAGACCATTCAAATTGCTGGTCCCTCTCCCTTTTATTCTAAGCTTGCTCCTGAAGTGAACTGGCCCCTTCCTTAGGTGAATCTCTGTCCTGCTGCAAGCACTCATACAGTGCTCCCAACTTCTACCAAGGCCTCTCTGGTGGTTGTCCTTCTCCAGGAGAAAAGCCTGCCCACAAGCACTCCTGCAACCTGCCTCCCTTATATTCCTGTAATCCTGGGGTACCTTGACCCACTAAATATAACTTTCTAGACTCTTGAATATCATGAAACCTAGAAAGGAAAGAGATGGGCATGGAGAGATGCTCTCCCCCCAGCTTTTTGCTGCGAGGGTGGAAAGCACTCCTCCTCCAGATCTAGAACCACCTGATGATGGTGATGGGGAAAACCCCAGATGACTGGACTCCTCTAGAGTAGAGTGAAATCCCCAATAATGACCCCCCTGAGGAAGAGGAATTTATTCCTGATCCCCACCTCTAAGAGTGGGAAGTGCTAGCTATTTTAAAATCACGGATTTGCCTGTTTTAATGATCACAATCCCTCCAACCCACTGAAGGATTTCTTTATGGTGAGTGACTTATTTAGCAGTCCTAACAGAGCAACCTGAAGTGAACAAAGGGCTGCACAGTGGGAAGCTAATGCCCACATGCTGTTTCACACCTACGATTAGGCTTGCAGACACTACCAGGATTGTCCTTGCAGATAATTCTCTTTTCCTACAGTACGGCAGTTTTCCTGCTTTAACACAGTGCACTGAATCTACTTTGCATCAACAGTCCAGATTAAGCAGATGTGCCATTTATCAGGATCCTGACTGAAATGGATTTGTGCTGTCCATTAAGGCTTATGCTTGGTTTATGGTTCCTACATATTAAGGGAGTTGGTAGCTTCTGTTTTTGTTTTTCCTTCCTTCTCTCTCGTTGTGTATGACACGCCTGGCTTAGAGAGGCACATTGGGATTTTGGGGGAGGATAGCAAGACTTTAATGCATGTTCATAAGGGAAGTATTAAAAGAGCCTGTGGGCAGATATTGGAGATAATTAGGAAGCACATAGAAGTGCTGCAGGCTTGCGGGATATTTGCAGACTGCAGAACATTCCTAAGGGAAAGAAATTGCTCTGTAATTACAAGCAAGGTCATTGCAGTCACTTAAATGGAAAAGAAAGAGTGGGAGTTGAGACCCATTGAAGTTGGTTAAATGTAGTTAACCAGGATACAGTTTTTCCATACTTTAAATAAATAAAGGCTTCAGAGATCTGTGTCTTAATACATGGCATGTGATAATGACAGTGAAACTTTCAAGAGAGAGAATTTACAACTGTAAATGAAGAGAATTTCTCAGTCCTATTTCACTTTTTTTGGGTCCTCAAAAAAATTTGAATGGTATCTCGCTGGCATATAGGAAAATCTACAGTGAGCTTCCTCTGGTCATGGCTTTTATTTTTAAATTTCTTTTCTTCTCTGAAGTTATCTGTGAATTTGACTTTCTCCCTCTGGTTTCAGAAGTGGTTTAGTCCATCTGAAATTGGTTGAAAAAGCAATCTCCCTATTATACCATTTGTCACAGTTACTGGGTGAGCTGTCCTTTAGATGTCTTTGCAGTACCTCTTGAGTGAACCCCTCAGGTGACAATCTTCACTTCTTTCACTTCTCTCCAGGGTGGAATCTTGCATTTTAACCATCTTAGGCTTGAGCTCTGGGTTGGGTTGCAGCTCTTCTGTTTTCAAACTGTTACCAGACCCAGCTGTATTTCTCATCTGCAAGAAACTTCCATCCAGGAGTCTGTGAACAGTGACTGATTAAAGTGACTCAGAACAGCCCTTTCGAAACAAGTGAGTTGTTTATTCACACAAAGGTACATAGCCATTAGAGAAAAGGAGTACTTGTGGCACCTTAGAGACTAACAAATTTAAGTGAGCTGTAGCTCACGAAAGCTTATGCTCTAATAAATTTGTTAGTCTCTAAGGTGCCACAAGTACTCCTTTTCTTTTTGCGAATACAGACTAACACGGCTGCTACTCTGAAACCAGCCATTAGAGAGAAGGGTTAAAAAACAAAAACCTATACACATCTGGTCTTAGTTAGACTTTATCCTTTCATAGCATGTTTAGGACAATTCTGCTTAACCCAGATGTTTTTACTTCTGGGCTGGGAGAGACAGACTGGCTTCTTGCATTTTTTTTTTTGTGTCACTCCTGCAGTGCCTCACCCAATCGGTTGCTGCCTACTCATACACCACCTTCCTCTCTAGAAATGGGTTTTTAATGGTTAAAAACATAATACTTTATTCCTGCCATGAATGCAGGAGAGTGGACTCTTGAGGTCCCTTCCTGTTCTATGATTCTATAACAATGACCATACTGGGTCAGACCAATGGTCCATCCAACCCAGTATCCTATCTTCAGACATGGCTGGTGCCAGATGCTTCAGGGAATAAACAGACCGGGGCAGTTATTGAGTGATCCATCCTATGTCATACAGTCTGAGCTTCTGGCAGTTAGATTTAGGGACACCCAGAGCATGGGTTGTGTCCCTGACCATACTGGCTAATAGCCACTGGTGGACCTGTCCTCCATGAACTTAGCTAATACTTTTTTGAAATCAGTTATACTCTTGGCCTTCACAGCATCCCATGACAGTAAATTCCACAGGCTGACTGTGTGTTGTGTGAATAATTACTTCCTTATGTTTATTTTTAAATCTGCTTCCTATTAATTTCATTGGGTGACCCCTAGTTCTGTGGTACATGAAGAAGTAAATAACACTTCCCTATTCACTTTCTCCACATCAGTCATGATTTTATAGACCTCTATCATATCCCCTCTGTTCTCTTTTCCAGGCTGAACAGTCCCAGCCTTTTTAATTTCTCCTCTTATGAAAGCTGTTCTATACCCCTACTCATTTTTGTTGCCCTTCTCTGTACTTTTTCCAATTCTAATACATCTTTTATGAGAAGAGGCAACCAGAACTGTGCGTAGTATTTCTGGAGTGGGAGTACAAAGGATACAGTATATGTAGTGACATTTATATTTTCATTATTATCTGTCCCTTTTTTGGTGGTTCCAAACATCCTGTTAGCTCCTTTTGACTGCCGCTCTGCACATTGAGCGGATGGTTTCAGAGAACTATCCATGGTAACTCCAGAATCTCTTTCTTGAGGTTTAGTACAGTGGTTCCCAAACTTTATTAAAGCAACCCATCAACTGCGGTTTCTTTTTGGAGACCCACCGTTATCCTTGCTCTCCCTTGCCAGCCCAGCCTGACGCTCCCCCCCCAAACTCCCGGCTTGGTTCCTCCCAATCCACTTGCTCTTGCTCTTCCAGGTCTGTCCCCTCCTGCAGTCCCAGGTGATTCCTCTTTCCTCATGGCTCAGCTGTGATCAGTACCAGGCTGCTGAATGACCACTTGTTGGCTGTGACTGCTTCCTTCAGGTTGCTTCTGCTGCCTGGATCCTGCTGTCACTTCCCCTGGGCAGTGGTGTGGGGAGTGGGAGCTGGGAGGCAGCAGCAGCAGGGAGGAAGCAACTTGAACCAATGAGCAGTCTGTCCCTGCCTTGCATGTGCCCTGGGGATGCTTCTTCCAGGCTGCTGCTACTTGGATTCCACTTCCAGTGCCGCTGCCTGCTACCCAGGGGAAGGGAGAACGTGGCGGTCGAGGAGGGGGAGTTGCCTCCAGGGAACACATGACCCACAGAGACCCTTCTTCCAACCCATTGATGGGTCATGACCTACTGTTTGGGAGAACACTTGTTGTTTTGATCTTGGGGCCCATCCCTGGAAAAATAAGCCTGTTAACCTGTCTGGAGCCAGGTAGGCAGGCATTTCCCAGTTAACAACCCACAATTGCTCTCTTGTTGTTTTTCCTTGGAGGTAAAATGTTTCTCTGGTCATTGTTTCATTTCCTACTTATTTTTTCTAGCAGCCCCTTTCTATTTAAATCTGTGTAGTCAGACAGAATAACAGTAACAGGTAAACTGAGGTACATGTAATATTCATAAAAATAATAGCTAGCTCTCTCATTTTCCATACCATGCTTGGACTGTGCACTGAAACTGAATTATTTTTTGGTTTATAAAAATTATAAATACATCAATGTGTGTGTGTGTGTGTGTATAGAGAGTCTTCTCCCCTCCCACCCACCCCTCAAATAACCAGGGTTAATAATAGGGCAATTGAACACATAAGGAATCCTGATACCTACATTTCTCATTTTAGGTCCTCCAAAATGATTGTTTGGCTTGATTTTAATGTGTGTCAATATATTAGGGTGAGGTAGAATTTTCTCACTACCCATGGTGTAGGGCTGCTGGTCATCTACTGGTATCAACTGTTCATTTTCCCCAGTTATGCCAATCACTGCACTTTGTGTGTTTTTATTTGCATAATCATTGTGCACTTACCTCCTTTGGCTAATACATACTGGCACCAATCGAAGGGCACAGGTTTGCGTATGCCCTGTCTGGTCATTTCTGAGAAACCACCATATACATCTTTCTCTAATTCTGATTAGCTCTTGTACTTTGGCTGTCTCATATACCCAGAATTTTCAGGCCATTTGCAAACAGTGAAGGTGCTTCCTCAGGTTGTCTGCACTAGCTCTTTTGTTGGTCAGGGGTGTGGGAAAAAAAACACCCACCGACCAACGTAAGTTTCACTGAGCACAAGCTCTGGTATGGATAGTGCTATGTTGACATGAGCGCGCTCTCCTGCTGGCACAGAGCAGTTACACGGGAGACCTTGCAGCTGCACTGCTGTAAGGTCTGTAGCGTATACACAGCCGTAGTAGAAAGAGGAAGAAACCTCTCAAATTTACCCAAAAGAAGAAAAAAGTATACTAGTAGAAAGCAAAGAAATGGATCTGTCAGACTACTGAGGGAAAGAGTATTTAACCACACAAACCAGAAATCAAGCATCATTAACCTCCTCCTCCAGCTTTATTCCCTTCCCTTTCCACAGGCTAACAAAGTTCTTGTCCCCAGATTTGTGTTTTCATTGTTTGTTTAGAATCTCCATTCACTCCCAATGAAACTTCAAAACTGTTTATATGTAATTTATTTTGCAGTTATGTTGGGACTTGTGCTGCAACATAATGGGAGGCTGGTGGAGGTGAAGTCAGGAAATAAAAGTGAGGCAAGTGAGCAAGGGGAGATAATTAAAGGGAACGGGTGAAAAGGAAATATGTTAGGGCTAGTTGAAAAGAAGACTATTTGCAAGAAAAAATACCTTTTTTCATAAAAAAAAAAAAAAATTCAAAATGAGATTTCAACCAATTTTATTACCTTGTTTGTGTTAACTGTTATCTTTTTAGGCATCTGACAGTTAATTTTTTTGAAGTTTTCTTTTAAAATGTGAATGTCATATGTCATTGTAATTGATGATTACTGTTAGCTCTTTTAATAACTGTGACTTGGACTAAATAAACCCAGAAGCTGAAATCAATACCCTGGCCTCCATTTTCTAAATGTACAGTAATTGGCCCAAGACATGGTTGTCACATCAAAAACAAGAAGCACCATCAAGTTGCATCCGATGAAGTGAGCTGTAGCTCACGAAGCTTATGCTCAAATAAATTTGTTAGTCTCTAAGGTGCCACAAATACTCCTTTTCTTTTTGCGGATATAGACTAACACGGCTGCTACTCTGAAACCTGTCATTATGCAAGGGACTGAATTTAGCCTTATGGAGTGGAAATCTATCAATTCATGAAAAAACTTGTGCAGGTACAGACAGACATCATCTTCCTCTCCAAATGCAAACAGATGGACATCATACCAAAAGGACTGAAGGTAAAAAATCCATTACAATCTACATACCACGCAGACTGTGCTGACAGATTGTGCCATACGCTCTCAAAGAAACTGCGGAACCACCTGATCAACATCCTCTACAGCAAACAGGGAAAGATTAAGAATGAGCTCTCAAAACTGGATATTTTCATAAAAAAAACAACCTTCCACACAAACCTCCTTGTGGCTGGACTTTACAAAAACTAGACAACCCATTTACAACACATACTTTGCTTCTCTACAAAAGAAAAAGGACACTAAACTATCTAAACTACTACATGCCACAAAGGGCCACAACAGCAATATTGTTATAGCAATAATTCACCCAGCAATATTGTTAATCTATCCAACTATACTCGTAGGACAGATTCTTTTGCTGGACTATCTCGGGGCCTCTCCTTCTGCCCCTTCACTCCACGAACATGATACAGTTCTATGGTGACCTAGAATCCTATTTTCGACGTCTCCGACTCAAGGAATATTTCCCACACACCTCTGAACAACATACTAATCCACAGAGACCTTCCTACTAAGACTACAAAAAGAAGGATTCTGGGTGGACTCCTCCTGAAGGTCGAAACAACAGACTGAACTTCTACATAGAGTGCTTCTGTTGACGTGCATGAGCTGAAATTGTGGAAAAGCAGCATCACTTGCCCCATAACCTCAGCCGTGCAGAACACAATGCCATCCACAGCCTCAGAAACAACTCTGACATCATAATCAAAAAGGCTGACAAAGGAGGTGCCGTCGTCATCATGAATAGGTCAGACTATGAACAAGAGGCTGCTAGGCAGCTCTCCAACACCACTTTCTACAAGCCATTACCCTCTGATTCCACTGAGGGTTACCAAAAGAATCTACACCATTTGCTCAAGAAACTCCCTGAAAAGGCACAAGAACAAATCCGCACAGACACCGCCTAGAACCCCGACCAGCGGTATTCTATCTGCTACCCAAGATCCATAAACCTGGAAATCCTGGACACGCCCCATCATCTCGGGTATTGACAGCCTGATACTGACAGCAGGATTGTCTGGCTATGTAGACTCTCTCTTCAGGCCTTACGCTACCAGCACTCCCAGCTATCTTCAAGACACCACTGACTTCCTGAGGAAACTACAATCCATTGGTGACCTTCCTGAAAACCCCATTCTAGCCACTATGGATGTAGAAGTCCTCTACACCAACAATCCACACAAAGATGGACTACAAGCCGTCAGGAACAGTATCCCCGATTAATGTCACGGCTAACCTGGTGGCTGAACTTCGTGACTTTGTCCTCATCCATAACTATTTCACATTTGGGGACAATGTATACCTTCAAATCAGTGGCACTGCTATGGGTACCTACATGGCCCCACGGTATGCCAACTTTTTTATGGCTGACTTAGAATAACGCTTCCTCAGCTCTCGTCCCCTAATGCCCCTACTCTACTTGCGCTACATTGATGACCTCTTCATTATCTGGACCCATGGAAAAGAAGCCCTTGAAATCATGGTGGAATTCCTCAACAATTTCCATCCCACCATCAACCTCAGCCTGGACCAGTCAACACAAGAGATCCACTTCCTGGACACTATGGTGCTAATAAGCAATGGTCACATAAACACCACCCTATACCGGAAATCTACTGACCGCTATGCCGACCCTCATGTCTCCAGCTTTCTTCCAGACCACACCCCACGATCCATTGTCTACAGCCAAGCTCTATGATACAACCGCATTTGCTCCAACCCCTCAGACAGAGACAAACACCTACAAGATATCTATCAAGCGTACAATACCCGCCTGCTGAAGTGAAGAAACAGATTGGCAGAGCCAGAAGAGTACCCAGAAGTTACCTACTACAGGACAGGCCCAACAAAGAAAATAACAGAACGCCACTAGCCATCACCTTCAGCCCCCAACTAAAACCTCTCCAACGCATCATCAAGGATCTACAACCTATCCTGAAGGACAACCCATCACTCTCACAGATCTTGGGAGACAGGCCAGTCCTTGCTTACAGACAGGCCCCCAACCTGAAGCAGATACTCACCAACAATCATACATCACACAACAAAACCACTAACCCAGGAACCTATCCTTGCAACAAAGCCCGTTGCCAACTGTGCCCACATATCTATTTGGGGACACCATCATAGTGCCTAATCACATCAGCCACACTATCAGAGGCTCGTTCACCTGCGCATCTACCAATGTGTGATATGCCATCGTGCCAGCAATGCCCCTCTGTTATGTACATTGGCCAAACTGAACAGTCTCTACATAAAAGAATTAAATGGACACAAATCAGACGTCAAGAATTACAACATTCAAAAACTAGTCGGAGAACACTTCAATCTCTCCCGTCACTCGATTACAGACCTAAAAGTGGCAATTCTTCAACAAAAAAACTTCAAAAACAGACTCCAATGAGAGACTGCTGAATTGGAATTAATTTGCAAACTGGATACAATTAATTTAGGCTTGAATAAAGACTGGGAGTGGATGGGTCATTACACAAAGTAGAACTATTTCCCCCCTACTGTTTCTCACACGTTCTTGTCAACTGTGGGAAATGGCCCACTTTGATTATTGCTACAAAAGGTGTCGTCCGTCTCTCCCCCCTCCCCCTCTGCTCTCCTGCTGGTAATAGCTCACCTTATCTGATCCCTCTTGTTACTGTGTGTATGGTAACACCCATTGTTTCATGTTCTCTGTGTATATAAATCTCCCCACTGTATTTTCCACTGCATGCATCCGATGAAGTGAGCTGTAGCTCACAAAAGCTTATGCTCAAATAAATTTGTTAGTCTCTAAGGTGCCACAAGTACTCCTTTTCTTTTTGCGGATACAGACTAACACGGCTGCTACTCTGAAACCATCAAGGTACCATTTCTGTTAATAAACTTAGCCTCTTGCGTGCTGTTGGATAGATTTGTACTTGCTTGTCTCCATGAAGGACACCTCCATGGCTCAGTGGGATTTGATAGTTTGTTTCAAGGAGACTGTGTGCTGAGGCTGTTCCTTCAGCACATGCTGAGAGTTTTGGAAGCACTGTGGCATATGGTACAGTAGAACCTCAAAGATACAAACACCAGAATTACAGACTGACTGGTCAACTGAACACCATGTGAAACCGGAAGTAACCAATCAGGCAGCCATGGAGGGTGCCCCTGCCCCCAAAAAAGGGCAAATACTTACTGTACTGTGCCTGTATTGCAGCTTAAAGGTAGATACATTTGGGCTGCGTGTCCCCCACTTGTACTCCCACCCCCATGCGTGGGGCACCCATTTACAGCTAGGAGTTGAAGATGCTGAGATTCGCAGGCAAAACTGTGAGCTCCCAAGGCAGCTGGAGCAGGAGCAGCACTGGGGTCTGCACTGCTTTCCTGTAAGAAGTGGGTGCTATTTTAACTGCCCCCCCCAGTCCCCTGAACAGCGGTGTGTGCTGTTTTTTTTTTCTCTCTCTCTCACACACCCCTGCTAGGAGGGGAACAGGCTGTTTTCTTCACACACATTTCTCCCCCCCCTCCCCCCAACACTCCTGGGTTGGAAGGGGGACAAGCTTGCCCCGGCTTGGAAGGAAGCTGCCTAGCTGCCTCTGGAACCTCTAACGCTTTGAAAAGGGTGGGTGGTTGAGAACCCTTTGTTCAAATGGCCTAAAATTTTCCTCATAAAATCTGCCCCACCAGATTTCAAGCCTATTTATCTATGTATGCAGAGGTTAGATGCAGTACAAAACTAGATTTTTAAGAAAAATGTAACTGCAACATTAATTATGGAGAGGCTATCTTTGCTCCAGAATGTACAATGTAAGCAAATCAGTGCTGTGCTGAGAACTGTAAGATGTCATTTCTTGCCTTCTGTGTGTTAGATTTCTAACTTTAACATTGTAGTAACTTAGTCTCTTCCTTCTAATTTATAATTTGAATGTTGCTGTAATAGTGACTATACACAGCATTATAGGCAAGAAGGTGGTAATGCTGCCCATTAATTAAGGTTGTTCAACACTTCCTGTTATACAACACTGTTTTCAGTTGCTTATAGTTTTGCCAAGCTTTATCTGCTGGGACCAAAATTTTTCTTGCTGGGGTCTGCATCAGGCTGAATATTTCTGGAAAATTTCAGCTAAAACAGTTCAAGCTTTCCTAAGAAATCCATTGTTTTGCCCTTTTTTGTTTTTTAAAAAAAAGAAAAAAAAATGTTGGTGACCTTTTCTTTAAGGAGTTCTGGTGTCACCAAGCTTTGGAATAAGGATTTGAAATTTGGCAGGAGGCTTGCCTTTGTTAGGATTGTGTGTTTTGCCATCCTCGTAAAAGTCCACTTGATTTTCATTGCCCAAACCAAGAGAAATTAAATATTTAAATGACAAATTGATTTTTTTAAAAACATTGTTTTAATAATCTGTTAATAACAAGAAGTTTTGATCCTTAACCTCATATTCTTTTAAGTATACACCCTGAGGCCTGAATCCTACATTCCTTGTGATTGAGCCCTGCCAATCCCCATTGTGTAAAGGGCTGGATTGTAGCCTGATTGCCTTATACGATAAGATAATTGGCTCTGTAGATATGGGGAAAGCGGTGGACATGATATATATTGACTTGTCTCCCACAGTATTCTTGCCAGCAAATTAAAGTAGTATGGATTGGATGGACTACAAGGTGGAAAGAAAGCTGGCTAGATTGTCGGGCTCAACGGGTAGCGATCAAGACTCGATGTATAGTTGGCAGATGGTATCAAGCAGAGTGCCCCAGGGGTTAGTCCTGTGGCTCGTTTTGTTCAACATGTTCATTAATGATCTGGATGATGGGATTAATTGCACCCTCAGCAAGTTTGCAGATGACACTAAGCTATGGGGAGAGATAGATACACTGGAGGGTAGGGATAGGGTCCAGAGTGACCTAGACAAATTGGAGGATTGGGCCAAAAGAAATCTGATGAGGTTCAACAAGGACAAGTGCAGAGTCCTGCACTTAGGACGGAAGAATCCCATGCACAGCTACAGGCTGGGGACTGCAGAAAAGGACCTGGGGATTACAGTGGATAAGAACCTGGATATGAGTCAGCAGTGTCTCCTTGTTGCCAAGAAAGCCAATGGCATATTGGGCTGTATTAGTAGGAGCATTGCCAGCAGATCGAAGGAAGTGATGATTTCCCTCTATTCAGCACTGGTGAGGCCACACTTGGAGTATTGTGTCCAGTTTTGGTCCCCCCACTATAGAAGGGATGTGGACAAATTGGAAAGAGTCCAGCGGAGAGCAACGAAAATGATTAGGGGGCTGGGGCACATGACTTACAAGGAGAGGCTGAGGGAACTGGGGTTATTTAGTCTTCAGAAGAGGGGGGGGGGATTTGATAGCAGCCTTCAACTTCCTGAAGGGTGGTTCCAAAGAGGATGGAGCTAGACTCTTCTCAGTGGTGGTAGATGACAGAACAAGGAGGAATGGTCTCAAGTTGCAGTGGGGGAGGTCTAGCTTGGATATTGGAAAACACTATTTCACTAGGAGGGTAGTGAAGCACTGGAATGGGTTATGTAGGGAGGTGATGGATCCTCCATTCTTAGCGGATTTTAAGACCCGGCTTGACAAGCCTGGGCTGGGATGATTTAGTTGATGTTGGTCCCGCTTTGAGCAGCGGATTGGACTAGATGACCTCCTGAGGTCCCTTCCAACCCTAATATTCTATGATGACCTAAGCTGACAGAGGAATTTCTCCCTTTGGAGGAGGTAGTCTCTACACTGAGGAGGTACAGCATTTTAAGTGTAGACAAGCTCTTAATTTGAAGCCCTACAGGTTGGGAGCTGTGAAATGTAAAGTGGTGTAGAGCTGACTGCAGTATCCATGCTCTTGGCTGTGCATGACTTCTTTGTGTTGACAAAAGGGAGACAACTTGATGAAAGATGCATGAGAGGAAGTGAATGTTTTTCTGGTTGTCCAACTTGCTTAATACTAATAATTTGTACAAGTTAATGGAAGCAGTTGGGAGATAGAAATGCTCAGTAGTTTGGCCCTAAAAGAGGAAAGAAAAGCCAAATCTTGAAGTTAAAATCTTTATTTATTCTTAAAAAGGACACACACACACACACACACACACACACACACACACACACACACACACACACACACACACACACACACACACACACACACACACACGAAGTTCATGAAATGCTAGAGTGGTCCAACAAATTCAAGTGGAGAGAATATTGCTATTCCCACAAGACTGTGGCGGGTGCCAGACACCTCACCGCCGAAATGCCGCTGAGAAACAGCAACACTTCTCAGTGTTGGCATTTTGGGGGTGCGGTGTCCTGCAGGCGCACACAACTGCCCCGGCGGGCGCCATTGCGCTTGCGGGCACCACATTGGGGACCCCTGCTGTAGATGTTTTGCTGGGTGACTGTAGATGTTGCATCATCACCATGAGAATCACAGTATCTGAGACACTATTAGGGAGGGAGCCAGAGGAAAGGTACAGATATTCAATTACACTTCTATCACACCTTCCAATGCTAGAAAGTATAAATACTTTCAGGACCAGTAAACTTTTCTAGGCACTGGTGTTTGACCAGTGATGAGAGAAAATACTTTGAAACCAAAGATAAAATTTCTAGCTGGAGTACATGGTGTAGCCTTTTATTATAGATGGTGCACGTAGTGATATTTGTAGTTAAGGATACCCGACATTTTCCAATGTGAGACCCTGTTTTCTGTTGCTTATATATGTAAATGTTTGTAGTTAAATTTTCCATGCTGGTGTCTGCCTACGGCTGAATTTTTGGAAAGGTTCAGATAAAACAGTTGAGCCATTTTGGAGAATGAGGTTAGGGAAAAAAGCTTTTTTCCCTAATCTTTAAAAAGTAATTAAATAAAAAAACCCACCATCAACAACAAAACCCCAAATTCTTACAATTGTTTCATTGAGTCATTGTAGCACCTCAATACTTTGGAGCAGAAGACTTGAAATTTAGCTGCAGGGGACTGTACTGTGTGGGATTTCTGTGCTCCTAAAAATAATTTCCAAAATTTTGGCCTCATCTGAAAAGTCACGGATCTTACGTACTGAGTAGAGACTTGGAGTTTGACAGCTAAATTCTCGGACTGTACTGATCATGCTCCAGCCCCACATAGCTGCTATGTACGACCAGACTGCGCATGTATCATCCCTACAGAGCAGCTGAGCAAGCTCTATGCCCAGGGCTACAGAGGCTGAGCAGGACTTATCCTGGAATTGCTCTTCTGGGCTACTGAGGCTCCAGGCACTGGAACTGAAAATAGGGACACACTCTGGTGCTGTTGGTATCCTCCCAGCTGGTGCCAAGGAATAAGTTACCTGACTCAGTGCCGAGGGTTGAGGAATGGGAGAGGGAGCAGAGGGTTGGGGTTTAGGGGGTTGAGGGCTCCAACTGAGGGTGTGGGCTCTGGGGTGGGGCTGGGAGTGAGGGGTTTGGAGTGTGGGATGCGACTCTGGGATGGGGTTGGGATGTGTGTAGGGGGTGAGGGCTCCAGCAGGAGGTGGGGCCAGGGATGATGAGTTTTGGAGTGCAGAAGGGGGCTCTGGGCTGGGCCAGGAGGTTGGGGAGCAGTGGGGTGGTGGTGGTGATGGCTGGGGTTGAGGAGTGGTGGGGGGCTGTTGAGAGGTTTGGGGAACAAGAGGGGGCTCCAGGCTGGGCCAGGGGTTCAGGGAGCAGGTTCTCAGCGGCGCTTACTGCAGCTCCGAGGAAGCGGTTGCCAGATCCCTGCAGCCTCTAGGCGCATGGGCGGCCAGGCGACTGTGTGCGCTGCCTTCGTGCCCACAGGTGCTGTCCCCTGCAGCTCTCATTGGTCACGGTTCCCAGCCAATGGGAGCTGTGGAGCTGGCTCTGGGGGTGGGGGCAGCGCACAGAGCCTCTCTGGCTAACCCAGTGCCTAGGGGCCACAGGGACTTGGTGGTCACTTCCAGGATCCTCATGGAGCCAGTGCAGGTAGGGAGCCTGCCTTAGCCCTGGGTCCCTGCTGTGCTGCTGACCGGACTTTTAACAGCCCGGTGGGCAGTGCTGATTGGAGCCGCCAGGGTCCCTTTTCGACCGGGCACTAAATGAAGCAGAAGTCCTTTGGGATCAAATAGTATGTGGGGATGTAATTAAAAACTGCATCACAATGCATACCTACAAGGGGACTGAATGAAGGTCCTGCAGGCAATCTGAGTTCTGGTGTTTCTTAACTTTTGAGTGCTTGAACTTGCAACCTTAATGTTCTTTTAACTTCTTTAATTGTGTGTGTGTGTATAATTCTGCTGCACATAGATTTTATAAATAGACTTTCCTGCTAGAGAAGTAACCATTGTTGTTAAGAAAAATGTTCTTGAGTAATCACTTGCTGTATCCCCTTTGCAGTTATTTCAGATATATTTTTTTTTATTTCTGCCTTTCAGGTAAACTGTTTCTTCTTCTTGATTCTCTAATGAAGTCAGAATCTTTTATATAACATTGGGCATGGGTTTGTAGCCATGGAAGAGATGATACAAAGTCAGCCTTGTTACTTAACTGTGGAATCAAATGGGAAAAAAACTACGGGGAAGCGGGGGAGTGAGTCATTTCAAAAACAACTATTTTCATAAGTAGAGGACAAGAAATTATATGAAAAACCTGTGCAAGGCTATGTATGCTTGTCTGTGGTTTTGAAAATCTCCTTTTAAAAACATGGTATTCATGCATTCAAACAATTGCTATCATGCAGTTCAAACAATTGCTAATTGTGTTGTTCATGTCTCTGTTATTGATGATTCAATGACACCCTTTGCAGCATATTAAAAGCAGTTCTGTTGTCTGCCAGCATGATCTGTTAATACCTGCATCATAGTACAGGCCCCTGCTGTCAACTGAAGACAAGGCAAAGGGAATACTGTTTAATTTAAATCTGTTATCTGCTAGCTGCATCCCCTGCCAGGCTTTTCCTAACAGCTCTGATTCACGATTTCAAGGATCAGGATTGTTTACAGTACAAGCAGAGAGTTTCTCTCTGAAGCCATTGCTTTCCAAATTGAGTTATTCTTCAATGCCAAGTTCATTCAGCATCTGGTTCAGGAGCACTGTAAATTCAGAAAACAAAGTGTGTTGTGTGTTTTTTTTTTTTTTTTTTTTTTTTTTTTTTTTTTTAAATTGTTACCATGCTAATAGGAAAAAACTGTTAGCAACCACCACTTTTAGACCAGTTGTTGCTAGGCAGGTTCTGGTACTGTCTTCCTGACTGGCATGAACAGACTATTTCATAAGAAGCATGCTAGCTAAATTGTGTTGTAAACTACTCCACCTCCTCACCAGGTTGTCCAAGGGATGGATTTATAAACTCTTTGCCAGACGCTGTTGACTCTCATGTAATGGCAATTGTTCTAAATGTGGTGTTAGCACAGTTGAGTGCAATGGTTCTCAACCTATTTACCATTGTGGTCCGCATATGCATAGGGTTGCCAGGTGTCCGGTTTTTGACTGGAATGCCCAGTCAAAAAAGGACCCTGGTGGCACCGGTCAGCACCGCTCATAGAGCCACTAAAAGTTCAGTCGGTTGTTCAATGAGGCTAAGGCAGGTTCCCTGCTTGCCCTGGCTCTGCCCAGCTCCTGGAAGCAGCCAGCACATGCAACTCCTAGGCACAGGGGCGACCTCAGGGACTCTGTGTGCTGCCACCACACTGAGCACTGGCTCCACAGCTCCTGATGGCCAGGAACGGCGGCCAATGGGAGCTGTGGGAGCAGTGCCTGTGGGCGTGGGCAGCACGCAGAACCCCCTGACCCCTTTGCCTAGGAACCAGATATGCGGCCGCTTCCAGGAGCCTTCTGAGGTAAGTGCCACTGGCCGTAGCCCGATCCCCCTCCTGCACCCCAACCCCCTGCCTCAGATTGGAATCCCATCCTTCATCCTTATTCCCTCCCAGAGCCCGCATCCCCTCCCACACCCTTACCCCCTCCCCAGCCCTGAGCCTCCTTCTGCACCCCAAACCCTTCATCCCCACCTGCACTCTGAACCCCTTATTTCTGGCCGCACCCCATGCCCCTGCCCCAGTCCAGTAAAAGTAAGTGCAGGTGAGGGAGGGATGGGGGGGATGGAGAGAGCGGTGGGCGGGGCCTTGGAGAAGGGGCAGGGCAGGGCCTCAGAAGGGGCAGGGCAGGGGTGTTCGGTTTTGTGTGATTAGAAAGTTGGCAGCACTGCATATGGAGCCCACAATGTGTTACATGGTCTGCATCCAATGCTACCTGTATGGGCCGCAGCTCTGTGCTGATTGGGCCATGGGTTGAGAACCACTGGTTTAGTGTGTAGTGTAGGCAAGGCTATCTTTGCAGCTGTAATACTTTCTGTAATGAAATACTGAACCAAAAAGAGGGCAAAATTAGTGTAGACAATAACTTTTAAATGAATGTTAAACACATGCCTCTTACTTATATTTATGCTCATCTTTATAAAACTGAATTTAATTGCTTGGTTCTTTCCCCTCTAATTCAAATGTATATTTGTTTGGTGGCATGTGACCCTTTCAGTTCAAGACATCAGTTTTCTTTAAAACCCATAAATATTTACCCAAAGTTCTAGGCATCCTGTTTTGGAATACTCAGACTTCCTGGAATCACAAGTTAAATCCCAATGGGATCAAGTCACTCCTTCATTTTTTGGAGGCAGATAAATGGAGTATAGCACTATGTAGTTTATTATGTCTCTTACAGGTGACACCTTTTTAAAAACCCTACTTCTGTCTCCTCTACACTTACAATAAAGATCCCATGACTCTTTTGTGAGAGTTGGAGTAACTTTAGTTCCTCCTCCCCCCCAAATGTCCCTTTTCCCCAACTGTGATGTAGTGTGCTATGCAATTAGCTCAGTGGTTTGAGCATTGGCCTGCTAAACCCAGGGTTATGAGTTCAATCCTTTAGGGGGCCATTTAGAAATCTAGGGCAAAAATTGGGGATTGGTCTTGCTTTGAGTAGGGGTTTGGACTAGATGATCTCCTGAGGTCCCTTCCAACCCTGATTTTCTATGATTCTATGAATAGTTAATTGCTCCCTCTCCATTCCAGACCTGGTTGTATTTTGTTAAGTTTTGTATGTGTGTAGACAGTGAAAATCTTTGTGATCCTTTGGAATGAAAAAAGCTATATACATATAAAATATTGAATCATAATACTGAATAACTGTCACAATAGCTCACATGTATCTCAAACTACATTGTTTTGAAGTCTTGTTTTTTCACTGTATTTTGTGTGTGTGCTTTGTTTTACAGAATGGGAAGAATCCAGGATGTCAAGGCTTTGAAGAATAGACATCTTATTAGACTACCATACTGAAGCTGAAAAGGCAGATGCAGTTCCAAATACAAGGTTGAGTGACCTTGTGTACACCGCGGGTATGTATATACCCACATACTTCCACAGCCACGCAGACTTGTTCTTGCATATTCCTGGAAATTTCTCAATCGATGAAAATTAATTTAGGAACCAGATGGAGCAACTTAACAGCACAGGGATCAAGAGCCCACGGAAAGACACCTGCCACTAATGGTCCGCTTTCCACATGGTCTTCACGGGTGAAAAAGGTTTGCAAGAAGAGGAAGAAAACACCCTCTGCCACAGAACAAGCCTCAGAAATACCTCCCACAATCTAAAGGAATAATTGAGAGAGGCAGTGTGGGGAAGAAACTGACTTAGATAATGCAAACGGAACAATGAACTGTCTTTGGCACATTTTTTTGCATTGAGCTCAGTAAACTGTAATTGAGTTTAATGTACTGGACTAATAAATGGTGACCATTTATTGTGTGGTAATGACTGGAAGAAAGTAAGTTTAGGAACAATGGGACAAGTTTGGGCATTGAACTGACAAACCTCATCCTCTGTATTGAGTTAACCGGGTCATTGAACATACTTTGTCCCTTTCTTTTCTTTTCTGTTTTTGCTTAGTATGATATAAACTCATAAATGTTGTTCATCTAAAACCATCAGAAGACTACATACGTTTCTTTCATGTACAGCTGCAAATGTGGTCTTTTGGAACTATGAATCTGAGCTCTAGACAAGCCTCAAGAAGGAAGGAGCCCATCAAACAAGGAAGGAAGATATCTAGGGAAATAGTGAAACTGGGAAGTCAGATTTCTAGTGCTGCTCCTCTTTTTGTTGATTATTTTTCTTCCTTCCTTGAATCCTAGAAGGTTTGCAAATGAGTGCTTTCTTGACGTGCTTTAATTTTGGCACTTGTTTTTGCAGCAGGGTGAAAAGTCTGTGATTCATTTGTAGTAGGAAAAAGGGAAAAGTAAAAGAAAAACAGCCTGACGTGCAGCCCTATTCTGTAGGAGAGAGAATTTCATGGCTCACCTGAGGCAAATTTATCTGCTCTAAAATCTTTAGAGCATTTTTGATTCTGCTAAATGAAAAGGGGTTTTCTTTTTCATGCCCGTGTGGCATTGAGAAGTGGGAAAGCAGGCGAGATAGCATGATAAACAGTTCAGGTTGTGTTGGGTCTCTGGTGGAAAAAAGAGCTGCAATGAAAATAAGACTGTCTTTGGATTGCAAAAACCATTGAATCCACTGCGTAGATTAGCACTGAGAGGGATTTCCCATCTGGCCTGGCACGGTGGTGCCTGCCCAAGCTCGGATCTGTTGTTTCGCACGGTTTGTGTGCCTTTTTTTCCCTTTATGCAATCTCTTTCAGCTTTAGCAGCAGAAATTCGCTTGGTGGAGAAGTTATGCCAGAGGGCAGCTGGGAAAGATGAATGTCATATCTCTCTCTCTCTATATATATATATATATATCTCTACATGTATATGTGTGCACATGTTTAAATTTCTGCGACTGAACTTTTGAAGAAAACCTGACTGGAGGAAATCTTAAAGCCTTAAGTTACTTGAAATCTACACATTTGCAACTCTTTGTCTCTGGAATTGCATTACGCTAAACTGGAATCTCAGGCTGTATAAAGATTATATCAAATTGAGCAAAAAGACGACTTACCACACTTCTTGAGCGCCTCTTATGAAGTAGCTGTTTCTCCAAAGGATAAGTGCATCCTCACTTTTAATGACTCAAAGACAAAAGGAACCTGATTTTTTTTTTAAGTGTTACTTTTTCTTAGCCAACTGCCATTGTCTTTTATAGAAGAATTTTTCACTATGCATTTGGTGGATATTTATAAACACTGACCCATGTTCTCCCCTCCAATGATCTATCCCAGGTCAGTCTTATCAATAAAAAAAAATAGATTTAAATTTTGTGCACTAGACATATTACTTTCTTATGTCAAAAATTAAAGATAAACAAAAGCATGTATGCAGCGGTGGAACATGGGCCTGTTCTTTGCAGCGATTCCAACATCCTCTGCCTCTCCTGGAAAGGTAGAGTTCCCAAAAGCGAGAAGGAGAAACCAGTGTGCAGGAGGCGGTACTATGAAGAAGGCTGGCTGGCAACAGGCAATGGCAGAGGAGTTGTCGGAGTGACTTTCACCTCCAGTCATTGTCGGAGAGACCGGAACACCCCTCAGAGAATCAACTTCAATCTGAGGGGCCACAACAGCGAGGTAAGGGAACTACATGTCATGTGTTGAGATTGAATTTAAAGCTAGCCTCGGCAGCAGTTAAATGGAGGATGCAGCATTTCTGTTTAAAATTTGGCATGCCAGTGAAAAGGGTTGGAGGCTTGGGGCCTGAACCAAATCCCATTGGAGTCAGTGGAAGGCTTTCCAGTGACTCCAGTGGATTTTTGGATTAGGCCCATGGAGAGAAAAGGTCTTGGGACACTGCAGGGAATGAATTTATCTTTGTTTGCTCCTTTCTTCTCTTCTTCCCCCAATGTATTTTAATCCCCAGGCTAGTTCAATAAATAGATTGTGGTGGATTTAAAGACTGTGGTAGTGGTGGTTTACATAATGTTAAACTCTTGCTTAGCAGCCTAAGGAAAGCTATTGAGGATGGAGCCTGGCTCTCTCCTAGAAACTACAAACTGAAGTGCCCTGCAGCAGGCTTGAGTGAGAGATGACGACTGAGGACTTCACAAAACACCCAACTGGTGGTGGAAGATGGATGGGGTTGTCTAGAATAATGTGGAGATGCTCCGCGGTAATTTCTTGTAATTCCAGGATGGAAAGCATCACCCTTACTCTAATGGCCCTGGGATTTTTGTATTTATTTTTTATTAAAGGGATATTTTTGGGTGGTAAAATTGGGACTGCACAACTGAAACACCACTCTTTCTGGCACTTATTTGTGCCATTGCATACTGCCTCATGCAGTCCCTGCTGGGCAAATGGCATGGCATGGGCCACTGATGCCCAATGGTGGGTACAAAGAGTGGAGTGTAAAGTGTTGAGAGCTTTTGATTATGGTTTAATCCTTGCAAGTAATCCTGCTTTTTGATTAGGTAACAGCAGAAAGTGTCCACTGGATAATATCTGCTGGAATTGGAAACTCCACTCGTACAGTACAGTACAGTTTCACCTAGGGATAAAACCAATAGGGCTCTACAGAAATTATTCTAAAAAGCTATAGGATAGAATGGAGAATGAGAACTTTTCTGTAGTAGGTTGTGGTTTTGGGAAGAAAGTGGCTTTTGGCAGCTAGGATTCTGATTCAGTGGCTGTCATTAGAAGCTCCTGCTGGCCTAGTACCCCAAATGTTAGTGTAATGAAAGCTGCCTCTCTGGGCTTGCCTGGCATGGGAACTTCTGTCCCAGATTTGCTGCAATTGGCCTTCTTTAATTTTCCAATAGGGCTCTACAGAAATTATTCTAAAAAGCTATAGGATAGAATGGAGAATGAGAACTTTTCTATAGTAGTTTGTGGGTTTTTTTTTTAAGCTCTGATCCTTTCTCTTCCCTTCCCCTGACACAATGAGCTGACTACTGATTTTGGAGACATACACATACATAGTAGGATATCTCTAATTATATCTATAACTGATGCACAAAGTGTGTGTGATAGGAAGGGATTGACATCAAGTTTAAGCCTCTAATACATAGGCATAGTTATTCGATGACTGGGAATTCCAGTGTCATCTTGGGTGTCATCTTGTCCCTTGCTGGTGGTGATAGATGATTTTCTAGATCAGAGGTGGGCAGACTACGGCCCACGGGACCCTCCTGCCCAGCCCCTGAGCTCCTGGCCTGAGAGGCTAGCCCCCGGCTCCTCCCCCGCTGTTCTCCCTCCCCCACAGCCTCAGTGTGCCATGCTGCTGGTGTACTGTATTAAACTGCTCTGCGTAGGAATGTGCTACTGGTAGCAGTTATGGAGAGCAAGTTACTACATTACACCGGCTTAACGCTCTGGGTGGCGTGGCTGTAGCGCCACCAGCCACCGGTGCTCTGTGCTGCATAGTAAGGGGGCAAGGAGCGGGGGGGTTGGATAGAGGGCAGGGGGCGGGAGTGTGGATGGGGTCAGGGCAGTCAGAGGGCAGGGAATGGGAGGGGTTGAATGGGGGCAGGCAGCAGTCCCGGGGGGGCAGTCAGGGAGCAGGGGGGGTTGGATGGGACAGGAGTCCTGGGTGGGATGTTGGGAGTAAGAAGCAAGCGGGGGGACGGATAGGGGACGGGGGCACAGCCTGTCACAGCCTCCCCTAACCATCCCTCCATACGATTTCCGAAACCCGATGTAGCCCTCAGGCCCAAAAGTTTGCCCTGCCCCTGTTCTAGATACTTCCATTGGGATTAAGCTACTGCTGTATGTCAAGTTTATTGTCTTCCTGACATGCACCGCTGCTTTATTATTATCATGCACTGAATTATAAATGAATGGATTCCTGTAATGAATAGAGTGTAGGAGGTGAAAACTTACGTAGACACATGCTATTGATTTGGGTATAATTAATTTCAACAATATATTATTGGCACAGCAAATGACCATAAAGTTTCAATTCTGCTGCTTTTTATTTAGGGAGGGGATTGTAGAGAAGGTAACTATAACAGTGTGCTTTGGGGCAGCACATGAGACTGTTAAATGAATAGAGGAACTGGGATGCCATTGCTATGTTTTTTGAGACATTTTTGATGATCGTTGAAAATTTTCATTTGAAAACCTGCTTTTTTTGGTATCCAGTGTTCTCTTTCCGATTGTCCTAGCATTCCTGTTAGTGACCAGAGTGACTACCAGGGGAGAGTCTCCAGTAACAGGAAACTGACGTGCATAGAGTGGTGGCTGATTTACTCACTACTTAAATGACTCATTGAATCATACAACAATTGGGTATGGAAAGGCTCTTTGGTGTGAGCCGTAGCTGTGTTTTATACATTTTCTACTGCAAGGTAACTGAAGATTTAAAGGATAATTGTTAGAATTTGAAACTGCAGAGTGGCTGCCATCTTACTCTGACTAGCAAATTAATGTTTTTGCGGTTGCGTAAGAAAAAACTGTGTAATGAAATAGCCTGATCTCATTTATTTTGTTGCAGATGTCAGCATGTGCAAATGGTCTGTTTTGTGACAGAGCTTTTGTTACCTTGGGATAAAGGTTACGGGCCTGATTCTCACTTACTCTAGGGCTCCTTGACACCGCTCTGATACTACAAAAGGGACTTAAAATGGACATACATGTAATGTATTATAGAAACAGAAAGGAATTAATGGTGAGATTTTTCTGAAGTGCTCAGTGTTAACCTAACTGAGCTCCCATTGACTTGTGGAAGTTTTACCATTGACTTTGGTAGGAGCAGTGTTAGGCCAACTCTGAGCACTTCAGAAAATCCTACCCTTACTTTTGTTCCTATAGTGAATTAAGGACCAAGGGTGAAATCCTGGCTTCATTTAAGTCAGTGGCAAAACTTCCATTGATTTCAGTGGGATTTCACCCCAAGAGTCTGAAACGCACCATGCTGAATATCCTTCCATTCTGACCACAGAGGCACTGCTGTGGCTACTTCCTTTTAAGGTGTGTCCATAGGTGCCGACTCCAGGGCTGGAGCACCCCCGGGGAAAAATTGGTGGGTGCTCTGCACCCACCGGCAGCCAAGCTCCCCTCCCTGTCCCCCCGCCTCACCTCACCTCACCTCTGCCTCCTCCCCTGAGCACGCTGCATCCCCACTTCTCCCCCTAGTTCCCAGCGTGGCGTAACAAGCTGTGGGAGGGAAGGGGGAGGCACAGGAACGCGGCATGCTCAGGGGAGGAGGCGGGGCTGGGATGAGTATTTGGGGAAGGAGTCCAATAGGGGCAGGGAGGGGGCGGAGTTGGGGTGGGGACTTTGGGGAAAGGGTTGGAATGGGGGCAGGGTGGGAGTAAGGGGGGTGGGGGCAGGGCAGAGGCGGGTCAAGTATCCACCAGTGCCAGCAGAAGTTGGTGCCTATGGGTGTGTCTACACAGCAGCTGGGTGCATGCTTCAGCACAGGAAGACTGATGCATGCTAGCTCTGCTTGATCTAGCATGCTAAAAATAGCAGTGTAGTGGCGGTGGCTTGGGCTAATCACCCAAGTATGTACTCCTGGGGTCGGGAAGGCTTGTACGCAGTGGCGAGCCTGTGCTACCTTGGCCACATTGCTATTTTTATTGCACTAGCTCCAGCAGAGCTAGCATGTGTCTGTCTGCTCATGCTGGGAAGCAAGCTAACAGCTGCTGTATAGACATGCCCTTAATGCACACCATTGTGCCTAGTATAGGAGATGCTAGTGAATGTCCTTGTGTTCAATAGTTCTTACATTCTCTTAAAATAGTTTTGGTATGTGTGTGTGTACATTTTTTCTTTTTCAAATATGCAAACTGCAGAGTGAATTTCAATGCATTTAGTAAAATTTTGTATGTTAACTAGCATTCCAGTGTGATAGAACTTAAAACATAGTGAGGATAAGTATATGCCCATGCAGTGAATCCAGACGACATGTTAAAAACTTTCCACTTTTGTCAGTCAAAAATTGCTATTTGGTGCTCAGTAAAGTAGAGCAACTCATTTGTTTTCATTCCTTTTCAAAATATCCGAAGTAATTCACTTCACATGAGAGGCTTTAACTAGCTGTAAAAATTTTAGTGTGAAAAGACAACTGCACCTGTTTTCTCACTCCAGTGGTTTGAGAATTAATAGAGAATCCCTGCTCAGCAGGACTGTAGAGTGAAATGTATTTTCATATTCAGATTTTAAAGGGATATGATCAAGTTTAAAAAACAGTTGAATTAAATCTTGCTTCAGATATTATGCCTCCCCTTGAGTGCCTGGCCAATTTTTATGGATTTAGTCATGTTTTCCCAATTAAAAATAAAATAAAAGAATCTCTGTCCCCTTTTGCTGTTTGAAGGACCCAAACAGAAAGGAAACTGACTTTTCCCAAAGGGCAATTTCATGCACAAAGTAAATAAACTGGAAATGAGAAGAAAATAGTTTTTTTTTCCCCTGTGATTATTCAGTGTTAGTAACTGCAGTTGTTACCTTTAATCTATTATTGTTACCAATGTTAGACCAGAATGAAATTTTTAACTTGTCCTTTTAAAATTAGAATTGGCATTTTTGAGCCCAAGCATTAGTCTGGTTACTAAAAAGAAAAGATGAGACCGTTTTTAACCCTTGACAGGGTTGATGCTTGGTACCAATCCTAACCTGCAAATAGTGATAGAACAGTTCTAGGATGTGAATAGTTAGTTGGGAGGAAGTGGGGAGGAACCATAGGGCTGCCTTATGGCTCTAGAAGTCTCAGATGTGCCGCAGGGGAGTAGGAAAGGACTCTTCTTCACCAGCAGCTCGTTCCTGGAGCTATTCTGGCTGAGCTGGTAAGAGGCAGAGAGAGGATGGAGCGGGAAGGGCAACTTGTAGTGGAGCAGCTCAAGTGTCTGACCTTACACTGGAGATGGGCGCAGTGGCCTTTCTGGTGTGACCAGTAGTGCTTTGCTTGCACTCAGGAGGGATGAGTTCTGGGATTGTAGTCGAGGGAGGGAATGGGATCCCTGAGCCTTCTCCATACCATGCACCTTGCAGGGGAGCCACAGTCTGACTGGAATGTTTTTAATTTTTTAAACTCCAGTATTAAAGCACATTAGAAACTGTTTTCATTCTCTTCTGTCAAGTTTCCATGCTGCTGGTATCACCTGGGCTGACGCTCTTTCTTCTCAGCAAGCTGGCCTCCCTGGTAATGGGCTTGGACTTGCTCATTGCAGTTGCAACAAATACTTTTCAAAGCCTTTTTATTTGGAGAGTTAACTTTTGCTCTGTTCATTTTTCTCCCACCCCAATTGTTAAATAGCTCAGCACTGATGCTGTTATTTCCCGTCCCCACCCCCAGAGAGCAGCGTGTGAATGCCAGGGATGTGGTCCAATCCCTTCCTCTTCATCTCTTGTCCAGTGTGACACCCTCCAAGTGTCGTTTCCCTTCCTGTTTACTTTGACCTTATCTTGAATTATGGTCAGCTTTTGCCTTTCAGTCCCCTTCAGAAAATTCTACCGCCATCACTCTTGCCCTGTAACATGTTAACATCTCTACAGCTTCCCTTTGCCTATTTCCCTCAGCCCCTCCATAAACTCTGTCTCTCTCAACTCTTCCCTCTGCAAGTTCAGATATTTTCTGGCTGCTATTGTCACTACCAGGGATCTCTTTTGAAGAACCTAGAGCCAATTCTCCCTGTATTGATGATAGTATCCTCTTTAGCATGGAGCATAAGGCCGTAGTCACACCAGTAAGGGACTCTATGAAGGAAAGGGAGTGCGGTGCTCCGATATTCTTCCTATTGTCTCCACAGTCGCTTGACTCCTTGGCCTAGCATGCCAACAGGAGATCCCACAAACTGACAATAAGGCAGGCCCTAGTGCAGCATTCCCAACCTCAAGCGCTCAAAAATCATGAATTAGGTCCCCCCATCACAGAAGTAAAAAAAAAAAAAACATTTTAGGTAATTTTATTTGCTTCCTGGTTTCTGAGCCTTTAGGGAGCGCTCAAGTCAGATTTTCAATCTTTACTCTGCAAATGTGAGGGTTTAAAAACATCCTTTTTAAAATTGAAAGTGGAAATTCTCCCCTAATCACATGCTGGGGCTTTAAGAAAAGTGCTGGATATCTGTAGGTTCACAATAAAATCACAAGAGCTGGCAACACTGCTTTGCTTTGTTGATTTGAAATGGCTTTTGTGGTGCATATATACAAAGCGTATTTCCTGTGGACTGTTGGTCACCTAGTCAATATTTTTTGGTTTAAAAATGTTACCAAAAAAAATTCATTTTAATGCACTGGTGGAAAAGAATCCAAGGAGAAGAAGGAGAGAGTTTATATGATTTGGGAATAGGATTATCAGGTTTTAGAAATAACCATGTTTTTAAGCAGGTTGACATTGTCCCTTTAGATTTCACTGTGCAGTAGTGTTGTTAAAAAGTTCTTATTGCCAGATAATGTATTCTGCTTAAATAAGAATTTTAGAACTGGAGTCAGACTCAACAGCTTTTTCATAAATGAACCTGAAACCTTTGTTTACATGTGATTTGTTAAAATATATATATTGTACCTTTTAAGATTTCAGTGCCTGGAGATTTTTTCTATCACTTAAATGGCAATGAAGATTTGTTATACCTGGGAAATGTACTTTATTCGTCAGGGATATTCTAATGTATTCAAAGCAAATGTACTTGTTTGTGTGAAGGAGGCTTATTAGGGAGCCAGCTATAAAACTAGCAAGATTACTACCAGATTGCTGATCTGTTGGCTCTCAGAATTTTGATGATAAAGGTCACTTCTAACCTCCTCATGTAACTTTGTCTTGAATATAAATATACACAAAATACATTGAGCATTCAAGTGGCAGAGGAATGAGGATTATGAGCTATGGTAATCATTAAGATAATGGATAAGATGCCCATTAAAAACTATAAACACTTCACAATGTAATTGCAAAGTAATTGCCTGTCAAGTATAGCAGGATTGTTTTAGGACAGACAAATTTATAGACACTTGTCCCTGGGCAGCTGACTTCTGACAGCACCTTTATGCGCATGTTCAAACTTCTAGGAGAGACATAAATATTATGTTTGGTTTAGGTACTGCTTTAAACAGAAATAGCCTTCCTTTTTAGCCTCCCAAAAATGGGTGAAAAGAAAGGATTGAATCAAAGAAACTGTGTTTCATTTGTTTGTGCACAATCACAATCGAGTTGCAATTTTAACTACATTGAATCAAGATACTTCAGTTGGAATTACCTGCCAAAAGACTACCTTGTAGGAAAATAATGCCTTTTTTATATTTCTCCATTCTTTCCATGTTCAGGAGATGAAATGTGCTGTAGAAATAAAATAAGCATGGAGTTGACTTCATTAGTGAAGAAAATATTAGTTTACTTTTCCTAGCTAGACCTACTATACTTGAAGTATTAATGTGCTGATGGTCAGATTTAGCTTCTTCCATGTATGTGTGCAAGTAGTAGAAGTACAAAGAAATAAGCTTTGGAAAATGATCTCCTTTTTTAGGTTTCAGAGTGGTAGCCGTGTTAGTCTGTATCAGCAGAAAGAACGAGGATTACTTGTGGCACCTTAGAGACTAACATTTATTTGAGCATAAAATAATTTGAGCATAAAGCTAAAGCCCACTTCATCAGATGCATGCAGTGGAAAATACAGTAGGGAGATGTATATAATACAGGGAACATGAAAAAATGGGGGTTGCCATACCAACTCTTAACGAGAAATGGGCCATCCTAATTATCACTACAAAAGTGTGTTTTGTTTTTTTTTTGTTTTTTTTTTCTCCTGCTGATAATTGCCTACCTTAATCGTTTGGTCTCATTAAGAGTTGGTATGGCAACCCCCATTTTTTCATGTTCTCTGTTTATCTATCTGTCTGTCTGTCTATCTTCATCAGATGCATGCAGTGGAAAATACAGTAGGAAGTGGGCTTTTGGCCACGAAAGCTTATGCTCAGATAAATTTGTTAGTTGCTAAGGTGCCACAAGTACTCCTCGTTCTTTCTCCTTTTTTAGGTTATTTTAACTTGGAGGTTAGTTATAGTTTTTTAACTTTGCAGGCCCTTAATTGACCATGAATAGTGTGTGTGATGTTTTTTTTTGTGGGGAGGGATGTCATGGTTTACATTAGGAAGAACAGATTGATCTTGAGTATTTATAAACATAAGATCAATATCATAAGATGACTACTTATTTTATACTGTAAAGCAGCATATTTCAGCACGAGTACAAAGTGCAAATGATTATTGTATACTGGGACAAATTTTATTCTGTTACCCAGCATAAATCCCACTGCCTTCCAAAGAGTTGCTTCAGATTTATGCCAGTGTTATTGAGAATAGGATTTGGCCTGCTTATTATAAATTTTTTATTATAAAACAAACTAGTATGTAGAGTGACAGACTAGATTAGAGTAGTGTGTAGTCAGATTACTAAAGTCTCCATGTTATAAATAGCACACCCAGTTTAGTCGTGGCATGATATAACACAGCTGCCTTAGACAGCTAGGCTATTAAACTATATGTACTAAAGAATCAAAATTCTGCTGATTAAATAGTTCCAAATTTGGCTTTGTCACAATAATATTTATTCTTATCTGTATTACAGTAGTGCCTTGGGGCACCATTGTATTAGGCACTATAACAGCTCTTGTTTTTATAGATACAGATATATGGATAGATGAGGTAATATCTTTTATTGGACCAACTTCTGTTGGTGAAAGAGACAAGCTTTTGAGCGTACACAGAGCTCTTCTCCAGGTTTGGGAAAGGTGCTCAAGCCAGGTTTACACTAAAAAGTAAGGTAGACCCAGCTATGTCAGTCAGGGTTGTGAAAAATCCACACCCCAGAGCGATGTCGTTGAGCCAGCTTAACCCCTGACGTAGACAGCACTAGGTCAATGGAAGAATTCTTCCATCAACCTAACAACTGCCTTTTGGAGAGGTGGATTAACTACGGTAATGGGAGAACCCCTCCTGTCACTGTAATGAGGGTCTACACTGAAGTGCTACAGCAGCACAGTGCAGCGCTGCTGCTGTAGCCATTTAAGTGTAGACATACACTTGGTGTCACAGATTATTTAGCATGAGTAGTTAATGCATATTGTAAGTGACCATTCAAGGTGAAGTGGCTGGTTAGCACTTCTGCAGTCATGTGGCAAAAGAGCGGGATTAGTGGGTTGCCGCTTGTTGTAATAAGCCAAAAATCTAGTTTATATAGTCAGTGGTTTATGTATTACTCTTGGTACTGCCAATTTGAGATGTGATTTATCTGTTTTTTCTTTGTCACTGCATGTATTTCCATTGCTTCCCTTTAGCTCTTTTAGACTACACGTTTCCGTCATTGTTAGTCTTCCAATAACTTTGATTCTTAAAATTTAATGTGACAACAGATAAAATCTTCACATATTTCTAAAGAAAAAAATTAAAAATCTGATCAAAGCCAGTTCACGTGGCACTTTCTTGTATTAGAAAAATTAACGGTGTAATTAAGCAATATACAAATAGATTGAAAATGGACAGCTGTTGAAAGGGTTAAGTTAAACAAGTCTGTACTACAGAGAAATTAACTAATTGATGAATTAAATGAATGTTTATCTGGGGACTTCAAGTAGCTCTGTTATGGAGTTTCAAAGAATGATGGATTTATTGTACGATTAATGTTCTCCTCTCCTTATGGACGTTATGGAGCACACTGTGCTCCCATACAGTACCACTCCCATTCATTTCTCCAGAGTGAGAATGGCCACCAGGAACAGGTCAATTAAATGACATTAATGTAACAAGAACTCGCCAGCTATTTTGGCTTAAGGAGGGGGTGTGTGCATGGCCTTCAACACTCCATTGAAACAACAAGAAAGAAGCAGCTGGAGACAAAAAGTAGTAGCAGCAATTGACAATAGGGATTGTGTAAAACCAGCCACCCCATTCATCCCTTTTCCCTGAACCTTTCTCTGCAAAATAAATGTTAATGTTGTGTTGTGGTAGTGTCTAGGTGCCAGAGCATTATTGTGCTAAGTGCTGTACAAGCGTGTAACAAAAAGATGATCCCTGCCCCTAAGGGCTTCCAATCTCTGTTGAATATTTCAGTGCCTTTCCTTGTTCTTCTGTCTGATGTTTTTTGCCTCTCATTCCTTTACTTCTCCCACCCCATTCCCAGTCTCATTTGTTCTCACAGTCTTAGCATGTGCATCCTCCTAGCTCCTCCATGTTCTGCCTTTGTTATTCCTCTCTTGTTCATGGTCATCTTCTCTCCGGCTCCTTAGCCATGTGCTTTTTGCTAAGCACAAAGTGAGGGAGTATTGAGAAGAACACAACACTTGTGCTTATTCCACGTGCTTTAATGCTATCAGCAGTGTGTTGTGGCAAAAGCACAGGGGTGCCGGTATCAGAAAAGCTGCTTTGCATGAATCACATTTAATAAGGCCATAAGCCATAGGTTGACAGCTCTGGTACATGGAGCTATATAAAGAAGATTATTCTTTGCAGCAATTAAGGCCCCTTCCCCCATAAATTATCAAATGGTACCAACCGTTATATGCAGCACATTTCTGTCTGTTTACTCAGAACCTACCAAGGGTTCAGCTGCTGCATAACGGGAAAATGAGTGAATGTGATTTGGAGAGTCATCACAGATGAACCAGAAGCTATCCTAAGTGGAATCAGGCTATGAACATTATTAGCTGAGGAAATGATTACAAGACAGAAGTCCGGTGGTGGTAGTGGTTAGACAGTCAGACATTCCATGACATCTCATGTTCTGACTTTCGAATGACAGTCATGAAAATCTCACCCCACAGAGGTGCTGGGGAGCATCTGTGCACTTGAAACACACATGTCCGTCAGGATCCACTATTCTCTTTTATGAGAGAAATTACTTATATGGAGCTATACATTTACATGGCACATGACAAATATACAGATGAGAGATTTTTAAATCAGTGGTCCCCAATCTTTCTGTGGGGAATAGCACATTCCTATTCCCAACAGACTGTGGCGGGCGCCAAACGCCTCGCTGCCGAAATGCCGCCGAGAAACGGCAACGCTTCTTGGCGGCATTTCGGAGGCACGGTGTCCTGCAGGCGCACGCAACTGCCATCGAGCCCGTGGGCGCTGCGTTGGGGACCCCTGCTTTAAATAAAAGGCCTAACCTATTTTGATAGTGACCCTGTAAGATTCTAATGTTGCATGCAACAGAAGGGGTCACGTTAAAATCAGTAGGTGAGGTGTGGCATTGGTCATGGGCATCAGCCTGCAATACTGAAAGAAAAGGAGTACATCGGATGAAGTAAGCTGTAGTTCATGAAAGCTTATGCTCAAATAAATTTTAGTCTCTAAGGTGCTGCAAGTACTCCTTTTCTTTTTGCGAATACAGATTAACACGGCTGCTATTCTGAATACTGAAAGAGTAAGATTTCTCTTTTCTTTTCGTAATCCCCATATTTTAGCTTGTTCCGCAGGTATATTAAGAAGGAAGAATTTATCTTTTGTAATATGGATGGCTGTACGTGCATTTCCCAGTATTATTTTTTCTAACATCAGGAAAGAATAGTACTACTTTTCCCCATCTTTACTGCTTTAAAGATGCATAATAATAGTTCAGGCAACACTAGAGTCTGTAAGTGCACCCAAGGTGAAGATTACCACCGTATAGTAGTAGCCTTTTGCCTTCTCAGTGGAGACATTTTGTATCAAGATAGTTCATTCTAGTGAGGCTTTATATTGAAGCATCTTGAAAAGTGCAAATAAATTAAGAAGCAAATATCTCCTTTCTGAAAATTGTAAGATATAGATTTAAATAGCTGTTTTTAAAAAAATTCAAACTCCAGGACATCCAAAAACTATAAAAGTATTTGTATCGAAGCCTTGCCTTCTCTATATGGGTGACATTTTAAGGCTACTTATAGCTTGCCATTAAAAAAAAAAATAAAAAAAAACCATTTTCTAACAGGTACCATGCAGTGGTATGGGAGACAACTGTTCATTTCACATAATTAGACCCTGAAGCAGATGAGCAATCTTTCTTAAAAACAAAATTAAAAATTGTGTTTTAAAGGTGACTTGTAAAAGAGAAAAGTTAGTGCCTCCTCCCTCTTTATACTATATAACAACCAGAAAGCTATATTAAAAGAAAATTAGCTCTTGAAACACTCAAAAGTTAAGAAACGCCAGAATTAAGGTTGCCAGTGCATAACTACAGTATCTGAGTGTTTCACAAACATTAATGAATTTATCTTCCTAACACCTCTCCCCATCCCTCTGTATTACAATCTCTTAGCTTCCTCCAGGCTTCCATAGCGTCAGTATCTGAAGCAGTGGGAGTACAGAAGACCGTTCCAGACGGAGTACGGTTCCAGTGCCTGGCACCACAGTGGCTTCTAAGTCAAGCGAGGAGCAATTATGGGTAAAGTCCTACTCAGCCCCTGCAGTCTACTCTGTTGCTCCATGGAAGTAGTGCATGCACTCTGGCCATACGGAGGAACTGAGAAACCGGAACATGCTCAGTGCCAGTGGAATATTTGGAGAATTTGGCTGCAGAATATGTCTCTCAATTGCTCAGGCATTTCATGGCATCTCTGTTGTCATAATCCTACCAGTTGTCCAATAGTCCATAGTGTTGGGGGAAAAGGGTAGATATGAGGTGAATAAGACCCATTAAAACTTTTTTGTAATGCCTTCTATTTGAGAAAAGGAATTAAAACTTTTCTTATTTGCATACACAAGGTGCTGCAGTAGTTTTGCCTTTCTTTGTAATAGTTATACTCTCCTCCGGTAAAAAGATGTGTAAGGCTATTCTTGCTTCATAGGCTTTTACGGCCAGAACAGACAACAATTATGGTAATTTATCTGACATCCTGCACAAAACAGGCTATAGAATTTCACCCCACAATTCCTGTAGAGGAGGGTGTTATTCTTCCCTTCTACTTTGGATATGAGCCAAACCCCACTGAGGTAAAGGGGAGTCTTTTCATTGACTTCAGTGGGCTTTGGCTCAGGCCATAAGTGAACACAAATTGAGTTCAATAACTTCAGTGTGACCTGGGCAATTTATTTGGAGATGATGTTGTTAGAGCTCTGCGCAGATACAAAATTTGATCTGCATCCGATCCACAAAAATGGTCCGCAGATATCTGGAGATACAAAGTGGATATCCATGGATTTGCAGACTCTAGTTATTGCCAAAATTAGCCATCCTGTCCTGAAGAAGGCTACAGGAGTCCTCGTCCTCCATTTGGACAGACAATGAAAGAAGCTTGCCTTAAACTGGATGGGTTCAGATGGTCATGGCCTAATGACATGGAAGGACAACCAGAAAAGAAGCAGCAAAAAGCTGGACAATACCATATCCAATCCTGGGGAAGCAAGCAGCAGTATGACCACAGGTTAACCACACTAAACTAGACCGGTGGGAAGAAAAAAAATATATCAACTGTATTTGATTTTCCAGTATGGAGCTTTTAGGTTCCAGATCTAGCGATATCTGAGTGTATCAAAAAGGACTGGGAGTGCTCCATATGTAGTTTATAAATGTTCTGAAACTGATGTTTTGAATGAAACTTTTTCTATACCCCATTCAGAATGGATTCATGATGCTTATTGTATAGTGCGGTGATTAGGCCATGAGTACAGAAGTGTCCTTTACATAGACTGGACCTAAATTCCTAATATTTTTTAAAAAAGTAGGAACAAACCTTTCAGCATACAAATTTGAGGCTGCCTTTGCACGTTATAAAAAACAAAAACAAAACCCCGTATCGCTCTCCCCTCTTCGTTCCTTTGCCAGTCATTTAGGTGTGGTTTTGGTGAGGTGGGGGTTGTTTTGTTTTTAAAATAAAACATTTAACAATTCTCCTTTGCTTCAGCAAAGTTTAGAAGCAGATGTTTTTATAACTGCATAGACTCCAAAGTTCAAGGTATGGAAAAAATCCTCCTAAATCCATGAAATGGATTTATTATTTAAGCACAATATCCAGAATCTAGACTAGGCCACAAAACTCCCTAGTGCCATTTTAAGGATGAAGTACACTATCAACACAGAGATAAACAATCATATCTTGGTCATTCTTCAAGATGAAATCTCATCTCTATTACAACTCCAACAGCACTCTCAGAAAAATGAGCAAGCTCTGTATTTCACATGGAAGAGTGGTTCCTATTTTTCTAAAGCTGCTGGACCAAAGTCCTTCTCTTCCCCTGAACTTTCTACTTGGTCAACTTTTTGGATTAAGTCAAGATTTATAAATACAAACAGTGATGTTCGTAACCCAATTATCCTATAAATGGGAATCAATCTAATTTTAAGAAGTAGGGGTTTTTCTTTTTATGTATAAATGCAGTTCAAAATCCAGTAATAATAAAACATTGTATCTTTGTGGGAGATGGGAGGGAATTAACGTTAAAGCCTAATAAACAAGTATTAGATTCCTGCAGATTGATTTAGCAAGACATCTACTTGAATAAGTCCCAGCAACAGTAAATGCAGTTCACCATTAAAAATGTTTTCCCACTGTTCTTGTATAGTTGTACCTGAAATACCAGAGTTCTTCCCTTTTTTCCCTGGCATACAGAATAGGAAACAACTGTTCCTCATGCCCACCAAACCAACATTTCTATGGTCTGCATCTAAACTAGTGTGTGTTGGAACAGTCCTTAGATTGGGCAGTATCCTCTCTCTTTTAAAAGACATGGCCTCGGATGTTTGGTTCTCATGGGGATAAAAGAGCACCATGGACTGCTGAGTTGTGTTTTATATGTGAGCTTACTGTGGTTGTCATTGTTTGACAGTTAGTGTCTGACTTGTTTTAAAAACTCTAGCCAAAAAAGCAGCATAAAGTCAGCTGTAGAGAACACTTCTAATAATGCAAATCACACCCCAGTGGTATAAAATAAACTCTCAGCAGAGGTATTCTATAAATTGACTATACTGTTTGTAGTCAGGGAGATATCTGTCCTTACTTCACCCTGTTGTACCTAAGTTTTGCAGGGCTCTCATAAAATTATATAATTTTCTTATATGCTCCATTGATTGAGTGAGTTAAGGCTGGGAATGACAGCTTTTAAAAGAATCTCAAACTTTAAATTGTAGTTCTCTGAAAAGTGACTAAAAATAGCATGGTGGAGTTCCATGTTCATGATCTGTCAAAGATTTTTCATAAAAAATGTGGTCAGTTTACAAAACAAATTCCCCCCCTCTAATTGTAAGCACTGCAAACCTCCACCTTGGCTCAGAGTCAAACTGGGTTTTTAATCAGCATCATCATCAATAAAGGTTCTGTAGGCTAAATTAGTCCCGCAGTGCAACCCCATTGCCTTCAGTGGGCTTGCACATGTATAACTGAGTGGCTCTTAGGCTTGGTCCACCCCTAAAACTTACGTCATCTTACTTATGTTGCTTAGGAGTGTGAAAAATTCCCGAGAAAGATGTAGTTAAGCTGAACAAAGCCCTGGTGCAGACGCAAGTAGGTCAACAGAAGAATTCTTCTGTTGACATAGCTACCGCCTCTTGAGGGGATGGATTTACTACCACGATGGAAAAACCCCTTCTGTCATTGTAGCAAGTGTCTACAGTACAATGCCATAGCTGCAGCTGTGCTGCTGTAGCGCTTGTAGTGTAGACATAGCCTTATAAGTAATTCTTTTGATCATGCCAAAGGAGGAATAGAATTCAGCTTTTCTTCTCTCTGCTGTGTTGGCTGTGCAACTAACAGATGTGTTTAAAAAAAAAAGCAATAAAAGCTTACATCTGTCATGAATGTCGGTAGAGGTGAGACTGAATGCACACAGGGAGCAGATCTCTTGAGCAAGAGGTTGTTCCTTTTGTATGGTGCACTTTTCAGGGTAGAACTGCACTTTAAGGGCTTGTCTATATGTAAAATGCTGCAATGGTGCTGCTGCACCACTGTAACACTTCCCTGAAGATGCTTCTTACGCCAGCAGAATGGGTTCTCCCGTTGGCACAGGTAATCCTCCACCTCGAGACACCTTACTTAATTTTCTTAACTAAAATTACTTAAGAAACATCCAGCAGAAAGCCTGGCTGGGTGTGTTTGCAAAAGGATTTCGAAAGCAAATTAACTTAGCTCGTTGAATTTGTTTGTTTGTTTTGAATTTCAAAAGAGCAAAAGTGATTTAGTCCCTATGGTGGCCCATTATGCTAAAATGGCATTGTCTAGGCCAATCAGAGAGGAGGGATGTTATCCAATTATGGACACATGACAATCTTGCAGTTTTCACTAACTGTGCCATATTATACAAATTCCTGCATTCTGACTTGCTACTAACACATAGCTAGGTTGATGAGAGAATGCTCCTGTCGACCTAGCATTGTCTATGCCTGGAGTGAAAAATCCACATCCCTGAGCAAGGCAGTTAAACAGATTTAATTTCCATGGCTTAAGGCTATGTCTATGCTATGAAATGATGTCAATTTAACTTACGGCAGCATACAACCAGCACAGTTATTAAATCGCTTTTGTGTGCGCACACTTGGCTCTGTATCTTGGTGGTGCGTGTCCTCAATGGGAACACTGTGGGTTGGCTCCTGGGAGTCAGTAACAATCAATTCTAGTAACTCTGTGTGTACATTGACACTGTGTTGACCTAATCACATTGACTAGTACTCTACGCCACTTGGGGAGATGTTATTACGTCGGTGTAGAGAAGCACTTATGTCGGCAGGAGCCAAATTTAGGTGCAGACACTTCCTTAGCTAGGTTGACGCAAGGCAGCTTACATCGACCTAACTCTGTAGTGTAGACCAGGACTAAGTATCTTTTATGGTTAAATTCTTTTATATCGAATTTTGTTATCCCTTTGTACCATTCGGGCAGTGTGAAAGTGGTTGAAAGTGTAATTTAAATCCACTTAAAGACGGTGTACACTACCAGATAAGTTTAAAGGGGCTTTTGTCTTTGTTACTGCTGCCCCGAACAATGCTGACTTCTGTTTACCTGAGATTTTTTTTTTTAAAAGCTGTTAAGCATGGGTGACAGCTCTATTTCACAGTACCATGGCTCTTATTCTCTAGGTAACATCTTTCTGTCAAGAGCTCTCGTCGGGAAACCAGGATTTTTCCAGCAGAATTTTACAAGGGAAAAAATCTCCAAAGTCTCCCATGGAAGAAATCTGATTTTTCTGTGGGGCATTTGGAAATAAAGTGAAAAATGTAATTAAAATGTCCACTTCAACCACAACAACAAATTTCCGTTTTGGGATTTGGAGGCCCCCCATCTTTCCTTCTCCGGACCCCTCCTTTCCCCCCCAAGAGGAAAAATTTTCTAAAATCAAAAGAAAGTGGATGGGGAAATTTAACTTTTTTTTTTAAGTGAAAAAGTGTGAAGATTTTCTTTTAAATATTTAGGGCATATCTACGCTACAAACGTAAGTAGACCTATATTAGTAATTATTGCAGTGATTCATGTCCACACTACCCTCCTTCTGTCAGTGGTGTGCATCTGGGAGCACTTCCACCAACCTAAGAGAGGCAGTGTGGGGCTCGGAACCCAGCTGCCCCCAGGCTCTCTGCTCCCCATTCTCTGTTGGGCACACAGCTGCCTACTCCTGGCTTTCTGCTCTGCACTGGGAGTCTGGCAGCTGCCTGGGATCCCAGTGGGGAGTTCCTTGCCCAGACCCCAGCTGGCTGCTGAGCCCCCCACCTGCCCCAGGGTGATAACCTGATCTGTGAGCTGGGCTTCCTTGTCAATTTCACGGCTCCAGCACAGCGCAGTGAAATTGACAAGAATGACAGCCAACAGCTGATGTAAGTAACCCGCAGTGTCTACACAGACATTGCTTTGTCCTAAAACTACACCAACATAAACTTTATGCCTATCGTGGAGGTGGTGTTGTTATGTTGGTGTAGTAGGGCACTTTTACATCGGCGGGAGCACGGCTGTACTGTGGACACTGGCGCTATTAGGTCGACATAAACTGCTTTCCGTCAGCCTAACTCTGTAGGATAGACTAGGTCTTAGAAAGAGTAAGCAGTTTCACTCATTTCTTTAAACAAATTTTTTCATACTTCAGTTACAAAAATAAAAAAGCGGGCTCTCCCCCCCATCACTTATTCAACTCCCTCACCCCCATTTTCTTTGTTGGGAAAAGGAGAAAGAAACCTCAAAAATACCCAAACCAAAATGGAAAACTGACATTTTTTGGTTTCCAAAAACTTAAAAATAAAAATAATTGAAATGATCTATAAAAAATTTTAGGTCAAAATTTAAAGTTCTTTGTTTGAAATGTCAGTTTGATACACGGTTTTTCATTTTGATTTTTCCATTCAGAAAATCAAAAAATGTGGATGGAAAAATGACTTTTCTGTGGATAATGATTTCCACAAAACTACATTGTCCTCTAGGAAATCTTTTCATCCCACTCTAGTTACAGCTATAAATCTACAGCAGTGTTTAGCAGAGGGCAGTGCACTGATCAATGTTCTGTTTGAGGGGTTAGTGGAGATACAGTAACTCTGAATTTTAGCAACTGTTTTCAAAATCCTCTTCCCAACTCTTTCCTACCAGCGAAAGTTGGAATGATCTGTATAGCCTTTGTGAAGTAGACCAGGCATTTATACCACCGTCCCAATAAGTTGCTGATGATGGCAGTATTTATCAATCTAGATCAGTGATTCTTAACCTATTTAACATTGTGGGCTGCATATTCAGTGCTCTGTGTTACGTGGGCCGCATTCTCACAATATATATACTACCTGTATATCTACAAAAAAATCAGGTTTAGTATTTGTTATAGGACAGCAATACAATTCAAATGGATGTAGTACCTTTCATTTCAACACTGGCAAATGTCTAAGAGCATTTGAAATTTAGCAAAATAAGTCAAAACCTTAACTGTTAAAATTAATTAATTTACTGTAAGGGTGTCATGGCATGGTGTGTTGCCATCCTCACTTCCACACTGCTGCTGGCAGCATGGATGGGCTGAGCTCCTGGAGAACACAGCTGGGGAGCCTACCTGCAAAGATGGAGAGCCCTGCCCAGTGTGGGGTGCCCCCCCCACCAGCCAGGGACTGTTCCCCATGCACTCAGACCCCACAACATGGGCTGACACATGAGTGCCCTGTGCAGGGCAGAATGGCTATTCCAGGGACTGCTTTGTCCAGCATCCAGTCCCCCACCCAGGGACATCCCCCCAGCAACTGCCCTCCAGCTGCCCCAAAAACTGCTTGCCAGCACTCAACTCCACCATCCAAGGACTGCCCCCAGCGACTGGTCCCCCCTCCTAGAGTCTGTCTGCCATGGACTGGCTGCACCCCCCCTCCCATTGGCCCCAGCCCACTGCATTTCTTCCCCCTCCCCCCCGTTGATCTCCTGCCTCAGCTGCATGTAGCTCAGTCCTGCAGCCCGCCTTGCCTGTCTGCCTGCCGCTGTTGTCCTAGGGCTGGGACGCCTGCTCCAGCCACGCTCACTGGATCTGTAATCCTGTGGGGTCAGGGGTGCTGAGCACCCTGGCCTCCTGCTGATGCTTCCTGATCCTGTGCTTCCCCAGTTTTTGCACCACCTCTTAACTCCCAGCAGCTCTGCACCTGGGGCAGGTGCCCCTCCCGCCCCATCCTAGTTACAGCCCTGAGGATGTCACATGGGCCGCAGCTGTGTGCTGATTGGGCCTTGGGTTGAGAACCACTGATTTTAGACCTTATTGCCATGTTTTGATAAGTGTGGTATGAATGTCTAGCTAGTGTGCTTTGTAAAGACCATGTGGATGGCAGAGACACGAGTATGCTTTTGGCTCTTCATCACCTTTTGGTCATGTTGGGCTGATGTTACATAATGCAGTTGCAAGAGCCAAAGTAGTGATATAATAGCAGCGCACAAGGTAACATTTAAAACAGTGTAGTCTAGCAATGAAGCTGCTGCTCTTGAAACACAGCTGCAGGAGACCTTTCATTTGTCACCCCATTCCAGCTGTGCATTGTCATCAACCAGAGATCCCAGTGGGAACAAGCTGAATACAAGCTGCAGGACACAGAGATATTGAGAAGAGATTTACCAATCACAGGGATACCGCGCAGCTGTTAAATATTGCATATATGTGACAGGCTTGTACAAATAGCTGGCTAGACTTCTTTGAATATTTATTTATTATTGCTTTCTTTTATTATATAACTTATTTGTAGAGCACTTTAGGGTCGATTCAGATGAAAGGCACTATATAATGGTGCCTTTGGATGTTTACTTCTTGTCTGGGTCTGTTCGTTCATTTATCACTGAAATGGTATATTGTAACAGCTCCATCCTGCCTATGCATCATGTGATACCATTTAGAATGTCTCTTAATATTTATTTTAGCTCATTTATAAGGTATTGTGATGCGTCTATGGGCTGAATAAAAAACAAATGCAAAACATTAAAACCAAATCCCGACCTTAAACAGCCAAATAAAATACACAGCCAGACAAGAGTTAAAAAAAAAAAAAAAAAAAAAAAAAAAATTGGCACAAGGACAAGCTCAATAGACCTCTTTCAAACCACCCACAAAGAGATCAGTTCCCAACCAGCCCAGAAATGAGAAAAACATGGGTAGCAGATACAAAACCGCAGGGTAGGGACCCAAAAAATAGTTTAAAACAGGTTATCGGAAATAAACAAGACTTACAGTAAAGACTGAGAAGAAGAAATAGAGAAGCACATAGTGAAACGTTACACAAAAATAAATTACTGCCCATGGGAAGAAGGCAGTTTACAAAGTTAGGCCCTGATCCTGCAGTTGATTAGGCATGGGCAGAGTGCTGTGCCTTCACAGAAATCTGTTGGCATCAGTGTAACTGAGCAAGCCTTGCAGTCATCCTGGGAAAGAACAATGGCAGAATCGGAGACTTCCAGAACTCAGACTGTGGGATCAGGGCCTTTGGACCCAATTCAGGATGGCACTTAAGCATGTGTTTAATTTCCATTTCCTTAAATGCTTTGCTGAACTGGGGCCTAAAATTGTGGTGGTGGTTTTTGTTTTTGTTTGGATTTTTTTTTTTAAAGACCCATCCTATAGAGGTTTCATTATTTTCCCAGCCTCGCTACTTGTCTTTCCTTTCCAACAAAGCCTTTTATGTCTTCCAGGTTCCTATTGGAAAAGTCAAGGTGAGTGCAAATGCTCACCCAGAACACCATCTTTTAATAGGAAACTTCTCCCCCAAATGGGCTCAGGCTATTATGCTGATTTCAGTTGAATGATGATATGTTCGGTTTATAATCTGAGCCTAATTCTTTCACATGTGTCTAGTCCATGTCCAGAAACAGGTTAAATTATTTAGCAGAAGGGAGGGAAGTGGGAAGCATTTCTGATAGGATCCACCCACACTCCTAGCTCTGAACTTCCAAAACAAACATGTACGAGTTTCAGTGGACATTATGCTGCTGTTTTATTGTACCTTCTGGCAACCAACATTTGGTTTCTGCTCTGTGTAGTTGCCATCTTATGGAACTTTTACTGTTGTTTTTTCCACTTGGCCTATTTAGATCTTTGTTTAATTGTGGTTAAAAAAAATCTCCTTAGTACTGTAGGCTTTTCCCTGGGCCTAAAGTAACATTCCCATTCTCTCTCCCCTCCCTTCAACCTCTTTCACAATGAGAATATTCTAATTTGCATCCACTTTACTTTTTTCTTCCCTTGTCTGTTCCTTTTGAATCTCTTCAGATGAATTGAGTGCTCGTGAATGGTGCCAGATTGATTGATAGTCCTGGAGATTGTCTGTTCTCTGGCTAATCAGAGGGGCACTAGTGGCAATAAAAACTTCCCCACGTTGTTCCACTGCTGTGCCTTCAACCTTACCTACATAGATGGTGTGTGCCAGTATTTGTGTAAACATGCCTGGAGACTGCCAACACAAGTACCATGGCTTTGTCATTTGGGGTATGTCTACGCAGCAAAGAAAAACCCTCAGCTGGCCCATGCCAGCCGACTTGGGCTGCAGGGCTGTTTCATTGCTGTGTAGACTTCTGGGCTCCTGCTGAAGCCTGAGCTCTGGGATCCACCCATCACACATGTTTAGAATTTCTATGTTGCTGCCCTTCCTAATATCTTTCGTGAGGGAATTTTTTAACCGTGTTGAACAGAAATTTTACCTTTTTTCATTGTTAATTTCCAGAATGAGAGAGAAAAATGTTCCATGTACTCAGGTCTGGTTTCTCATCACCTGCCAGTATTGCTCAGAACCCACACAGTCTTAAACTTGAAATGGTTCTCTGCCTGCCTCTGTTTTTACGTCTCTGACCTGGCAAGCCTTAACTACACAAGCTGCAAATCCCATACAGTTCTCACCAGTAGCTCAGTTTTAATTTTTTGGCTTTCCGGCCTGATTCCCATTGCTTGCCAATGGTGTCGCACAAACAATATTTCCATCTTGTTTCCCAGTGGTGAGATGCTTCAGAAAATCTTAGAAGGTCTCAATTGATCCATGGTCTGAGGCATTAGGTCTGGAGCGGCTCTGTTCAAGGAGGTCTGTATTCTAGAAGCGGGTCCATGGGTTTAGAAAGAATCTGCCTGCTCGTTTTCTGTCTTTACCCTTCAAACATTTTTTCTGCTCACAGCAGCAGCTCTATATTCCAAAATGCTCTTGTGTCAGAGTGACGACTTAATTATGCTTTTGAAAAAAGTCTAACACCATACAATGTGTGTATTTCCCCAAAAGGCTGAAACAGTTCTCAGGGAGCCTTTGTCCACTGGATAAGTTTAAATATTTATTCAACACAGAGTTTCTCAGAGGAAAACACTGCAATTTCTCCCATTTAAAAAAAAAAATTTTGTTTGAGGTGGGGCCTAAATGTATATTAAACCAAAATGGCATTGTCTTAGATTAAAAGATAACTGTGGTTTTTAATATAACCTATCAGGAAAGACCACTAATTGTTTTAAAACAAAAAATCCACAGTAAACCACCAATATTATGTCAGACAAAAACAAGGAAGTTCAAAGTGAAGATTCTCTTTTGTTCAGGGTTGCAGAACTATCCCATTGGTACTTGTTGGCTCTACGGGACATCAAGTGAAACAGATGAAAGCATGGTATGGCTTCTGTCAGGGCTCAAAAAGACAGACACTCGGGGTGGTGGAAAGAATTGTAGTTGAGGTCACCACTGCTCAAGGCAAGAGAGAAAGCAGGTTAAAAACTGAGGCGGGCAAGAAACCTGATGAGTGGTGTGAAGGGAAAGAAGAGACGGAAAGAAGAGACTGAAAGGCAAGGCTAATGATCACAGCTTTTTGTGGACAGAGAGACGGAAATGGGACAGAATCTAACAAATACAGAGAAGGTGAAAATTAAAGCTGAGGCAGGCAGTGTTCTAATTCATGGGCAACTGTGTGTGACTCGTCTGAGGGCATGTCTAACTACCATTTATGTTGGCAAGAAAACACCCCCCTGAGCCCTAGGTTACAGCAGCATGAGTGGTAGTGTTTACAGCGCTATGTTGGATTCTCCCACTTAAGGAATGTTGGTCTGGATAGTACAAAATGTGCTGCCATCTCTCTAAATATTGTTTCTTCCCTAGGTTTGCTTTGGAGGGGATGTCCACTCTTGTCACTAATGATGGTATGAAAAATAAACTGTAAGAAGTGGCCCATTTGGTTGTAAATTTGAATAGACCCCATAGAACGTTCTGTTCCTGAGAGATCCATAGTGACTTGCAGAGTCTCAGTCAACAGGATGAGTGACAACTGACAAAGTTGAGACTAGCTTCACGTAGACACCTCCCATTGCAATAAGCATCTGCCAGTCCAGTGCCCCACTCATATCCCTGATTGTGCACAAGGAGGAGGCCCTCTGTGTGTATATCTCCTATGGGCCACGTTGAAAGGGCAGTCAGCGGCCTTGTGGCACCATTTCTGCCCCTGGACTCTACAGAAAGCTCTTTGCAGTGTAAGGGCTCCATGCAAGAGGAGAAGATGGGCAAAGATGTGGGAGGCTTTGGGCCGAGAGCTCTGTACATATTGTGCCTGCTCCAACCCCATGGAGAATCCACAGATAAGCTAATGCAGTTTGAGACAAATTTTAACTTTTTCAGTGGAGCTCACAGGTGGGGAAACAGGAGGAGAAGCAGTAGGCAGAGGAGTCCACCAATCCTTGCTCATGCTTTTGGAAATGGCTAAGCAGTTATAATCACCAGTAACAGGGGCCCTCTTGCTGACAGCCATTGTTACCAATGATTCATTTTCCAGATATGCAGGGCCGAAGTGAAATAAGGAGTTTATAATATTTTAAATTGATTCTAAAGAACCTTTTGAGCACAGTCTACGGAGAAAAGCCCATGCCTCCTAAGAGTGCAGGTGTGTTAAATGCTGGAAAGTGTAGACCTCTGTTACTTCTCTTCCATAGATCCACCCAACAATAATGAAATCAGGAAGTGTAATTGCAATTCTGCTTCTCCAGATCCAGTATTACTAGATCTTTTGTGTAGGAGGTACATGTCAGTGCTCCAGGTCAACATATACTACTAGGTAACCAGTCCCAGGGAAAATACATTCTAGTAGCCTATACCCTGGAATTATGGGAGGAACTTTTAAATGGCGTTAAAGCCCTAGAGCCAAGCAGAACTTGCTTTTCAGTATGTTGGAAGGTCTGATTCTCCTCCATGGGTTTTGGAATTTTTGAGGGAGTTAATTGGAAAAAGGTATTGTCCAGAACAGCAGGAGAATTTTGCTTATAGTGTGTCTATAGCATTTATGCAAATTGTTTTAATTTTATTGGTTATTCTTACTTAATCCTTTCGTAGAGTACAAATCTGAGCAACTTGTTTGTTTAAAATTGTGCTCATTGTTTAATTTCTTTTAAAGTGTTCAGGCAGGTGGGATTCTTGAATTTTCTTTTCCTTTTTTATTTCTAGACAAATATGTTTACATTGTTTTGCTAAGATTGTTTCAGGGTAATTTTAATATACTTCTATCTATCCTCTGGCAACAGCTGTTATTACTGCCTCCATGACAAGAAGTTAATATGTAAGAGGTGAACCCGTGGGAGTTATACAGAGTTCTTCACTTTCCCAGCTTTTATCGTGCTGAATGTGACAGCACAAGAACAAAACACCATTACCTCATAGTCAGGCTAATGGAGTCAGCCTTTCAATTGGGGTCTATTATACATCACGTAATTCACTTAAATCCTCCTTGAGAACACTGAACATTCCTTAACAGGCTTGTAAGAAAGGGGTTAAATGGCAGATATCAGTACAAAGGTTCTTGACTTCTGTAAAGCAAATGTAAGGAAATGAAGGGAATTAGTGAGGAGCATCCTAAGGGAAGAGATATTAAGATGTAAAGGGTAGCTGAAGGATGGGGGAGCCTTCGGGATACCAGAGCAAATGTAGAAAAGAAAACAATCCCAAAGAAAAGGCCAACATGGCTATAAAGAGAGTTAGTTTAACGTACTAAAGCTTGCAAGCGAAACATTGTGCAAGGAAATGGAAACAGAGGAAATTAGCAAGTAATAAAAACATTAATATAGGTGAAGTTCTTACAGCTTTATTTGTGACCTAAATTTCTTTAAATATGTCAGACACTTGTCCTCTCTGACAACTAAGTCCTTGGAACATTGGTAGTTTAACAATGAACCTTTTTCTGAGTAAATTTCTGAAAAAGCCTTCTAATTTTTAGAAAGGAATATTTTTGTTCTCATTTGCGTAACTTAAAATTTAGTTGACACTTCCAAAAGAAATATTCACGTTTTGGATTGAGGAATTTCAGCCAAAAATACGTGTTTGAGACAGATATGAAGGAGTTGACAAGAGATTGAGAGTGGAAAGGGCCTTTCAACCAATAGAATACTTATTGTCATTGTAATGTCTTTTTGCGTATGTCTACGTTGCAGTTAGACACCCACAGCTGGCCCATGCCAGCCGACTTTAGCTTGAGCTAAGGAGTTGTTTAGGCTTGCGACCTTCCCACCTTTCAGGTTTCTAGATCTTGGGCTCCAAGCCAAGCCTGAGCATCTACATTGTAATTAAACAACCCTTTAGCCTGAGCCCTGCAAGCATGAGTGGGCTGGCATGGGCCAGTTGTGGGTTTTTAATTGCAGTGTAGACATACCCTTAATTTCTTGTCACTGACAGAGAAATCGTAGTTTAGATTCCTCAGGATCTGAGGGAATAAATGATTGTCCTGCAGATGTTAACACATAATGCTAACTATGTTAAAGAGCTATGTTCGTTTTTTTTTTAAACCCTAATTTTGGGAGCTTGCAACTAAACTAATAATTTTCAGCAAAATCTTTGCAGTATACCTTTTAATAAAACAGTACGATTGAGAATTTACATGCCTACAAGAAGGAAATAAAAAGTTACCGTTTCTGCGTTGATTGATATGTACCTAAAAAGAAAACCTAAACAAACCAAGAATACAGAGGTCTCTCTGCAAAGATGAGAGGAAGGTTTGCCCAATGGCTAGAACACTAATTTAGGAGTTTAGAGATCTGGATTGAGTTTCCCGCTCTGCTACATACTTCCTGTGTGAACTTGGGCAAGTCATCTAGCCTTTCTGTGCCTCAGTTCCCCATCTCTAAAATGGGGATAACAACATTTCCCTACCTTTAGTCCTGGGGGAATTCTGCGCCACTGAACATGCACATAATCAATGAGCTGTGCATATTTTTAATTTTTTGTGCAGAAAAAAGCTCCTGCTGGAAAGTTACTGCAGTTCCGCCTTTTGCCCACCAGAGGGTGCTGTGACAATAGAACAGAGCAGCAGCTCCTGGCCAGCTAGGGAAGAGAAAAAGCCTGCCTTCACAGCACCTGTCAGACCAGGTCAGGAGACAGGGGCTATGCAGAGACAATGTGGGGCTGCTAGGGGGTCAGACGGGCTGAATGGGAGTGGAGGTGCAGGGCCACATGGTGATGGGGAAAGGGCTGCAGGGCCACATAGGGACAGGGGAATGGCTGAGTTGGGGCATGGATCAGAGGAAGAGTACAGGGCCACATGAGGATGTGGGGAGTGGGTGAGGAGCACATGTGGATGGTGTGCAAGGGCACATGGGGGTGCAGGGACACCTGGGGACAGGGGCAGATGTGCCTGACTGAATGGGAGAGGCTAGGGTCAGCCAAGATCTACATGGGGGATGCTCCCTAACAATCCCTCCCCCCCAAAAAAACCCAAAAAAGTTGTTCCATGCTTTTCTCACCCATACCCAACAACCCTCCAAGTTCACACACAGGCTCCTTCCCAGCAATTACTTCTCTCTCCCTCAGCTCTTCCGTTACCCTTGACTCCCCCAAGCCTTTGCACTGCTTTGGAGGGGTGTGGGACATACTTTAAACAAATTTTAAATGAGTTTAAATGAATTATTGTATGTTTAAATGAATTATTACTCAGAGTTCTGTATTAATATGCCTAATAAGAAATCTATTTGTTGAAAAACATTTCCTGAATTTTTGTTGTTGTCTGTATTGTTACAGACGCACTTGCTGACAGGTATTTTGAAATAAATGACCAAAATAATTGAAACTGGTTATATTATGTTATTTTGACAAATAAAATATGCAAAATTTGAAAATATTATGTGCAGAATTTTTATTTTTTTTGGTGCAGAATTCCCCTAGGAGTACTACCTTGCAAGGGTGTTGTGACACTAAATGCACTCAGGATTATGAGGCACTGAGTATGTTATTGGAAGCCATGAAAGTATCTACAATAGTTCAGCTTTTGGGATTGTGCCCAAATGAGGATTACATTGCAACTTTACATCAAAATGATCCCTGTAAGGGAGAATACTCGGGGCTGGGGGTGGGGTGGGCTGGAACCCATAAAACCGTGTCAGTGTTTTTTTTGTACTCTCCTATATGTCTCTTGTCTTGTATTTAGATGGTAAGATCTTTGGGGGCAGGGGCTGTTTTTTTGTTCTGTATTTGTACAGCACGTAGCACAATGGGGTCCTGGGCCATGACTGGGGCTCCTGGGGTGCTATAATAATAGAAATAAATTAAATTGAAGAAAGTGAGGGGGTAAATACTTAACATACTGTGTGGATCCAGAAGTTCATAATTTGTAAGAATCATTCATTTTTCTATAGCTCATTATGATATATCAGCTGTGAAGTCCAATTCTTTTATATAATCCAAAAATTAAATTAAATTTTCCTAGTCTTCTCCAGTTTGTCTTCATAAGCCATTCTATCTAGAGCTGCTGTCTAAGGAGGAAATAAGGCTCTTTGGTGTATATGCTGTAGGAGCATTTGGTCATGATGGGTTCTGGGAGGATGTACAGATATTTTGTTATTTTCAGTAACCTATTTACGGGAGATAAAAACAAGGGTTGAATTTAGGAATTGGAATACATTTGACAGAATATTTATTTTAAGAATACATGACCTAAGAGAGAGAGAGCGCAAAGACGTTTCACCTTCTCAAATCAGAAGGAACTGTGTGTAAAAGAGATGTCTTAATGTCTTTGATATCTGGTTTGTTAGCAAGATACCTCAGGTATTTTAGATTTATGGGGACCTAGTGGAAGTTCCCGTGATAAAAATGTTTTCTCATGCAACCTTGAGATAACATAGAGAGTAATCTGACGTTTGTAGTTCAATCTTAAAACTCAGCAAGGATCCAAAAGCATGGAATCTGAATGTATGGAGTGGACACTTCAGACTGGGAAATAAAGCACCAGCAGCACTTGCTATTTCCAGCCTTATGCCACTGGTGCTGTCCGGTGCTAGGGGTTCTAAAGCTATGACAAACAGGCAGGGACAAAGACCATCTTTATCATATACCACAACGTAGATTAAAGACGATGAACATCAGGCTGCTATTGGCTTTAATGTCAGTAAAGAAAACACTAATCCAGCATCAAAATGTTAATTTATTGTTTGCAAAAATCAGGTGATTCCATTCCATTCTGCCCAAAGCTCTTTTATTCTCTAAGAAAACCACCAAGGAGTTGTCTCAGGTTTGTGAAATAGGTATTACATTTATCAGTGGTCAAAAGTTAGTTACCCAGTAACTCTGCTTGATAAATCTTACCTGATTATGAGGAATAAAAGGAGTGAATTTTGAGTCTTCTGGCAATTCCTTTTTACTGGGATTTTGCCGGCAGAGGTATTGGGTGGTATTGGGAGGTATTGGGTGGTAGTTACCACATGGATCTGAGGGCTGGTGATGCCTCATACAGTTCTTAAATTTTTAAGAAAGGTCATCTCTTGGATAAAACTGGAACAGGAGAACTGCTGAAAGATCTGTACAAAGCACTACTAGATTGGATTTTTTGTTGGTATAGCTGTCAATTGTAGATCCATTGGTAGGGGTGAATAGACTGAAATGACTATTATATTGCTGTGTGCAGTGTTGTCGTAGCCATATTCGTCCCAGGATATTAGAGACACAAGGTGGGTGAGATCTTTTTTTGGACCATTTTCTGTTGGTGAGAGACGGAAGCTTTTTTCGGGTCTGAAGAAGAGCTCAGTGTAAGTGGAAAGCTTCTCTCTCTCTCTCTCTCTCTCTCTCTCACCAAAACAGAAGTTGGTCTAATAAAAGATATATATTACCTCAGCCACCATGTCTCTCTTTTATATTGCTGTCATTTAGAGTATTCATATTTAGAATTATTCATATTAGGAAATAACAGAAAAATCCATCCTTCAGTACGAGTTGTGGATTGGAGAGATCAGAATGTATCTTGCTGTGGGTTACAGGTGATATAGATGTAATTTTCTATTGAGGGATGGTCATTGCTAGAGGAATTCAAGAATAGATGAATTAAAACACTTTAGGGAGTAGAGTGGAGGAAAATCCTACTTCCATGCAATTCGGATAGATTGGATAACCCAAGAGGTGAATAAACTGAATGACTGACCTTATAGAATTTTCTGTTAGGGCTGAAAGGAAGAAAGGAGTTTTACAGTTGAAGGAAATTACATGTCTAGCTCTTTGAACTTTATTCTATTACTTGCATTTGCAATTACCAGCCTAGCTAGAGCTGAATTATGATGCCTTAAGGGCAGAGTATCTTGTGGTTCCAATTAGTTAATGTATGTACAGTGTTTTTAATATGAAAAGTTCTATGTATGTGCTAAGTATTGTCATTATGTTTTAGACCATTGGTCTTAATCCACTTTGATTATTTTTATGGCCCAGTCCAAGTCTCACCGTGATTTCCTTTTATTTTTTTTCCATTTGTATTTGTTGGGAAACAGATGTTTTAAAAATCTTTTATCTTTTGCTCTGTGAGTGATGCTAGAATTGTTTCCTATCACTTTCCATGGTTTTACTATAACTGCTGTTGGTGGTGATTTCTGTAACTGATGCATTTTTTTTCTCTTCTTTTAATGTTCTTGTCATAAAAATAAAGGGAAGGGTCAACACCTTTAAAATCCCTCCTGGCCAGAGGAAAAACCCGTTCACCTGTAAAGGGTTAAGAAGCTAGGATAACCTCGCTGGCACCTGACCACAATGACCAATGAGGAGACAAGATACTTTCAAAGCTGGAGGGGGGGAGAAACAAAGGGTCTGTGTCTGTCTGGGTGATGCTTTTGCCGGGGACAGAACAGGAATGGAGTCCTAGAATTTAGGAAGTAATCTAGCTAGATATGCGTTAGATTATGATTTCTTTAAATGGCTGAGGAAAATTAAGCTGTGCTGAATAGAATGGATATTCCTGTCTTTGTGTCTTTTTGTAACTTAAGGTTTTGCCTAGAGGTATTCTCTATGTTTTGAATCTAATTACCCTGTAAGGTATTTACCATCCTGATTTTACAGCGGTGATTCTTTTTACCTTTTCTTATATTACAATTCTTCTCGTAAGAAATTGAATGCTTTTTTCATTGTTCTTAAGACCCAAGGGTTTGGGTCTGTGTTCACCTATGCAAATTGGTGAGGATTTTTATCAAGCCTTCCCCAGGCAGGGGGGTGCGAGGTTTTGGTGAGGATTTTGGGGGGAAAGATGTTTCCAAACAACGCTTTCCCAGTAACCAGTCAAACATTTGGTGGTGGCAGTTGAAGTCCAAGTGCAAAGGGTAAAATAATTTGTACATTGGGGAAGTTTTAACCTAAACTGGTAAAAGTAAGCTTAGGAGGTTTTCATGCAGGTCCCCACATCTGTACCCTAGAGTTCAGAGTGGGGAAGGAACCTTGACAGTTCTAATCTTTGAATTGTGCTCCAGTGGTTTATTGTAACTTCTAACACTCACTTTCTATTTCTGTATATGCAGAAGTGACTGTTCTAAACATAACATTTTAATTTAGAAGACATTTAAAACTATATTTTAAAATCCTATTATGGCCAACATGACAGTCAAACATATTGTACCTGAGTCTCTTTATGACATGGGTTTATATAATATTTCAGATTTCTGTGGCAGTGCAGATTAATAACATTTAGACTGCATCTTTGCTTTGATACAGAAGTTATTGCTTTTCAGAATATGAAATCTTGTTTTTCATATTGAAATTTTTTCATATAGCTAAAACTGACATCTTCAAATCCATCTGCAATTCAAATAAAATTCTTCTTCCATCTTACCATATGATGGTAAAATAAATTTAATTTCTATGGAACAAACTTGAAACAAGTGTTTTAAAAAAAATTGAGCTATTTTGAACTTATAAGGGAGGAGGGAGTTGTGAAGGACAGTAAAACTGCCTTTTCTCCTTTCATATGTATAGACTGTTGTGAAGGAGCGAAATGTATGGACCATAGTGTGAAAGTGGAAGAGAGCTCTAAGCTGCTATGCAAATGAAGGAAAGCAAATGTAGCTTTCAAATACCAAGAACTTGCTTACCATTTATTTTTATTTGTTGATTTCACTAATAATAAGAATGAATGCTGTAATGTTCACATACAGCAAAATTGTATCCTGTGGGTATTTTTAAATAAAATCAGATTAAAACTATTCACAGCAACGAAACTGGTCTTTATAAAGCTATTTGAATATTACCCCATGTCTACCTACCAATAAATAACCGTTCCCAGTTTTATTGTAGTTATTTGTTTAAAGGAACCCCATATAGCAGGTGGCTTCAGAATTTTACAAAGAGCCAATCACAAAGGAAATGTTTACATGGAACCTAAACAAATTTGCTTATTTAAAAACATTCTACAGAGTTTCTTACTGTCCAGTGACATATTAGCAGAAGAAAGTTTGCCTAAGAAATCAGTGGGACTGAAGCTATGTCTACGCTATTGACCTTATAGTGGTACAGCTATACTGTGGCCGTATATGCCAGTGGGAGAGAGCTCTTCCGTCGGCATAATTAAACCACCCCCCAATGAGCAGTAGCTATGTCAGCGGGAGACGCTCTCCTGCCAACATAGTGCTGTCTGCATCCCTGACTGACAAAAGTTTTGCCGACGAAAGTGCTAGTATAGACAAAGCCTAAAGCTTTAAGTGCTTTGCTTAGTGCAGGCCAGAGTGCTGACTGGCCCTGCATGGACCCACACAAATGGCAGTGCAATGGTGGAAGGATTCCCCCAAAAGTGTAGTCTTAGTTCTGCATGGTGGTGTTGAAGAAAAGAAAAAAAAATAAGGATGGCAAAATAAAACTAAAAAGAGATGACAGGAAAAGTTGGTGACTAAAGAGAAATGGGGCTAAGAGTGGGAATATCAAGTTAGAAGCTTCTCTGTGGAGGTATTTAAATCAATGTTGAAGAATGTGCTTGGGGCAGGCAGGGAGTGGAGTCTCTTTTTTTAAACTATGCCTTTCAGGAATTCCCAGTAGTGAGTAAATGGGTCTGGAGTGCTACTTTTTTTAGAACTAGAATCTATTTTCATTATGATCTGTTTTTAAAGCTTTATTTTCTTAAATTCGCTTATGAAAGCAATTCTTCCTTTCCCTCCGAGACACCTTTAACAGTCACATTTTCCTTGGCCACTGAAGGCTCTGTTTCATTGTTTCAACATTTTATTTTAATTTTTTGGTTGATGGCTGAAGGTTATGGTAGCTCCTTGTCAAGAGGCCAAGCTGCTTGCTGGCTAATGTTCACATTAGGCTATTTCAGCTCTCTCAGAAACCCTTTGCCAGCCCAGTGCTATGTAATTCTGTCAGCATTCTTAGGAGTGTAATTTGAAGACTGCTCCAGGAATAGAAAGAGAAACTTTTATGTGTGTATTTAAACAGCGTTCAAGATTTCCATCCTGCCCTACGTGATGAAGACCGAAGACCTAACACCTGACTCCAGCTTCAGGGTGATTTATATAGAATTTTAAAAGAACAACTAGAAATTATAAGAATAGTCAGCAGGCCACGTGACATGGTCATTATAATAGCTCACATTTATCCTGAAACCCACTGTGCTTACATTGCTACAAATGTGATCCTATTTCCTTATATAGTTGATGAGCTATGTACACAGTTGCATCCGATAAAGTGAGCTGTAGCTCACGAAAGCTTATGCTCAAATAAATTTGTTAGTCTCTAAGGTGCCACAAGTACTCCTTTTCTGTGTACACAGTGTCAGCATGAACAAAGTGACAGAAGTAATGTTCAGTCCCAGAGTCCATGTCCACATTTTAATTTAGGAAATTATATTCTCCTAGATTCTTAAAACTTAAAGCCAGAAGGGACCATTAAATCCTCTAGTCTGACCTCCTGTATATCATACACTATTAAATTCCATCTATTTACCCTTGTATTGAACCCAATAACTTGTGTTCGGGCTAATGTGATTGGCAAAAGCATTCTGCCCTTCTGCAATTTCAACTGGAAGAGCTATACTCTGCTTCTTTTGTAATGGTGTAAGCCATTAAATAGTGGCTTCCTTTTAGCGATAGGTGTAGTGATCCTGGTCTGCAGTTTGAAAACTGGTTTCTGTGAAAATGGTGAAGTCTATTGGGATACATCAGGATGAGTTATTAAATTAAATGTTCAGTTGTTACACTGTTTACATCCAAAACTATTAACCTGTTGATAGGTAGGTAAGGCAAGGAAGGTTACTAGAGATAGAGACTTAGCCAATAGAAGGAGTCATCAGAACTCTGGAGCTGCGGTTCCTAGTCCTGTGCTTAGATAATTTGCACCCCGCCTCTCTCATTCTAATGTTGATATCCTGCAATCAACATTTAGTGTTAATGTCAATCTGCTTTTTTATTTTATGAAAGACCACAGCAACTGCAATAAACCAGTTATGTCTACATTTCCTTTTTGGGGAAAGGGAGATTAAAATATAGCTTGATGTGATCACTGAGTTGCCTGCCAAATGCACCTGAGTTGAATCTTTAATATGCAAAAGTACCTCTATGCAAGCTGTCATATTTCTGCTTGAGTATGTATTGTGGAGAGCCAGAAATATAAATGCAAGCCACTGAATGTGGTGAGAGCCTTGTACCTTTTTAAAATGAATGAAATGCAAGAATTGATTTGGCTGTCCAATGGTTCCCAGAATATTAACTTATTCAGATAGCATTTTTAAAAAGAAAAAGGCTGGGTATGTAATGGATGGTCATGGAATCATAGAAGATTAGGGTTGGAAGAGACCTATGCTATGCTTCTGGGTGATACCACGGACAATTTGGCATCAGCACTGCCTAGCCTACTTGATGGCCCATTAAGGACCATCAGCTATATAATTGACCCATTGAGAGAAGGCAGATGCACCTTGTGACTCAGCAAGGAATGCAGGGACATGCCTGTGGACAGAACTCTAACGTTTTTCCATGTGCTGGGTAGCTTGTGTTTGGAACAAAGGAAGCACAAGCCACATGGCAAAAGGACTATAAAAGGCAGCTCAATCATCTCCATTTTGTCTTCAATCCTGCTTCTTACCTCTGGAGGAACTTCACTACACTGAAGCTCTGAACAATGGACTGAATGACCCATCCAAGATGTGGATGTACTCCAGAGATTTGATTTGAACCTGCAGTTTATTCCATCACTACTACAAACCTGAACCAAGAACTTTGCCATTACTGTATGTAACTGATTCCATTTAACCAATTTCAACTCATCTATATTTTTCATTTTATGAATAAACCTTTAGATTTTAGATTCTAAAGGATTAGCAACAGTGTGATTTGTGGGTAAGATCTAACGGGTATATTTACCACGGTCTGGAGCTTGATCCTTTGGGATCGGGAAAACCTTTTGTTGTTTACTGGGGTATTGCTTTTCATAACCATTCATCCCCATAAGGACTGGCGCTGGTGGTGATACTGGGAAACTGGAGTGTCTGAGGAAATGCTTGTATGACTTCTGGCTAGCCAGTGGGGTGAAACCAAAGTCCTCTCTGTTTGGCTGGTTTGGTGTGTCTTAGTAATAAAGGACACCCAGCCTTGGGCTGTGACTGCCCTGCTCTAAGCAATTTGTCCTGAATTGATAGTCTCGGTTGTGTCCCATCAGAGGCCGCGTCTTTACAGTAACCCATTTCAGTGCTTCACCACCTCCTAGTGAAATAGTTTTTCATAATGTCCAACCTAGACCTCCCACATTACAACGTGAGATCATTGCTCCTTGTTCTGTCATCTGCCACCACTGAGAACAGCCTAGCTCCATCCTCTTGGAACCCCCTTTCAGGTAATTGAAGGCCTCTATCAAATCTGCCCTCACTCTTCTCTTCTGCAGACTAAACAAGCCCAGTTCCCTCAGCCTCTCCTCATAAGTCATGTGCACCAGCCCCCTAATAATTTTCATTGCCCTCTGCTGGACTCTCTCCAATTTGTTCACATCCTTTCTGTAGTGGGGGGCCCAAAACTGGACACAGTACACCAGATGTGGCCTCACCAGTGCTGAATAGAGGGGAATGATCATTTCCCTTGATCTGTTGGCAATGCTCCTACTAAAGCAGCCCAATATGCCATGAGCCTTCTTGGGAACAAGGGCACACTGCTGACTCATATCCAGTTTCTCGTTCACTGTAATCCCCAGGTCCTTTTCTGCAGTCCCCAGCCTATAGCGGTGCATGGGATTCTTCTTTCCTAAGTGCAGGACTCTGCACTTGTCCTTGTTGAACCTCATCAGATTTCTTTTGGCCCAATCCTCCAATAGGGTCTAGGTCACTCTGGACACTATCCTTATCCTCCAGTGTATCTGCCTCTCCTCCCATCTTAATGTAATCTGCTAACTTGCTGAGGGTGCAATCCATCCCATCATCCAGATCATTAATGAAGATATTGAACAAAACTGGCCCCATGACTGACCCCTGGGGCACTCTGCTGGATACCAGCTGCCACCTAGCCATCGAGTTATTGATCGCTACCCGTTGAGCCCGACAAGCTAGCCAGCTTTCTATCCACCTTATAGTCCATTCATCCAATCCATACTACTTTAACTTGCTGTCAAGAATACTGTGGGAGACCATATCAAAAGCTTTGCTAAAGTCAAGGTATATCCTGTCCACCACTTTCCCCATATCTATAGAGCCAGTTATCTCATCATAGAAGGCAATCAGGTTGGTCAGGCATGACTTGCTGTTGGTGAATCCATGTTGACTGTTCCTGATCACTTATATTGCAAATGTGCACAGAGGTATGGGGTCCGTTTTAGTCATAATTAGTGTTTAGCGGTTGGAGTACATATTGTCCAAAACTGGTATGTCAAAAGGAGGGAAGGGGTAACTTTAAATTCCTCAATAATGATCTTGGCACTTTTGCTTTTAAAACTGTTTGCTTCTATGGCAGCCAGTCAGTCTTGTTGGTTTTTGGCTGTTCAAAGAACAGATTAACTTAGTCTAGGAATAGAATGTCCTCAGACTAGCACAGATGCTGAAGACTCTGATGTTTCTAGTTTTAAGACAAGTTTTCCAAAACACAATACATAATGAAAATTTAATTCAAGCAATGGTTGGATTTCATTTGTTTGGATTCCAAATGAAACTCTATTCCATTCTTGCTCACTCTACTTAAACTTGAGTTACACGCTGTCTGTAGGGTGACACCATTGTTATTCATTTTAATAGCATAAAACCAAGGAATTTATTTTTTGAGTTCACTTTACAGTCTCTCTCCAATTAGTCCTTCTTACAGATTGCTTGTATTTTTGCTTTGCTTTTTCTTTTATTCTAACCTCAGTTGAATGGATGGCACATGCTACAGAGCCTGTCAACACTGATTCTTAATCAGCCAGAAGGGTGGCTGTTGAACTGGGGAATGGGGCTAAGAGTACTGCCTCCATGGTATTGCCAGCTCCCGCAAGCCTGGCAAGTGAGATGCTGAGAGGACTGGCCAAATTTTGCACCCGGATGGTGAAAATCTCGAGTAACTCCACTGAAGGCAGTCAGAGCTGTGGCTGCTCAGCCGCACCTCTGAAAATCAGGTCACTTATTCAGGTGCCTAAATATGGATTTAGGTGCTTAATGGCCAAGGTTTGTGTAACCACTGGTGTGATATTTCTCATGGAAGAGAAGAGAGTTGCTGATTTCCTCCCCCCTGCCCATCTGAAGCAGCGGTGAGGACAGGATGTGGGACTGCACAAAACTTTGCAGCTGTGGTTGCTGGAGAGTATCTGAGGATGAAGAAGATTTGGGGTGGTGCCTGATGGTGGAGGGCTCTTGGGGGTGGTATGGTACTGGATGAGGGTGTACTACAGTGACATTACAGGAGGCTGGGGGAGCCTGGGGCCAGTACAGGGCCCCTCCTCTTCTGCCTCTGCTGGCCACAGGTTCCACGATTTTCTGCTCCTGTCTCCTCTTTAGGTGTTCCTTCCTCATTGGCTCTAGCAAAGGGGCAGAAGAGAGGTTACTGGACTCTCTGCAGAGCGGAGAACACACCAGCCCCTGGGGACCAAGAGCAGGAGTCATAGGGCCATCCCTGATGTGTGAACCTCCAGCTGGATTGTGGAAATGCATGCAGCCCTGCCAAAATTTGAAAATTGTGGCCATTAAAACCCAAACAATGCCATCTTAAAATAAGTGTGGGGGGGCTGAACTCTATCCATCAGAATAGAGTTAAATGTGACTGCCTCACCCAGATCGTCTGTGGTTTGTTTGTTACAGTTTAAGTGATCCTGGAACTCTGCAGACATGCTCTAAGTGGCAAATATATGAATTAAAGATATTGGATAAAATCTTGGCCCAGTTATATTTTAAACTTTATAATAAATACCAGAATGTAATAAGGTGCATGCACATAAAAATGATTCTCTTCAGCTCTTGGTAATTTTTTCTTTCATTTGTTTGTTTATTTCTTTATTTTTGGACAACTTGGAGTCTTATCCTTACAGCAATCTTGTATCTGTTTTCCCATGGGCAGTTCATTAGTGAAAAATATTAATCATTGTAAAGGTTGTTATGACTAAGAGTAATGTTGGACTGAACTGCCCTTTTTCTAGGATTTTTTTGGCTCATTGTTTAAAAAAGAAAAGCTTTGGTCATATTTCAGAGTAGGAAGATTATAATTAAATGTATGTCACAGATACTTTTGATTCTGTAATCGTACTGCATGTTTGCTTCAGGGAGGCTGTGTAATAAATACTTTGTCAGCAGTGAGGCTTTAGGGCCCAGTTCAGCTTTTCACTTAAGTCAGTGGAAACACTGAAGTTGACTTCAAATGGAATTGTATCAGGCACTTAACTATTACATTGCACCTGTTTTAAAAGTGTGTGGTGCGCGCGCGTGCACACACTATTGTGACAAAATTCCTCCTCTGCCTTGGTGGATCCTGCACTTATGGCAGATTTGCTCGCCTCAGAGGTTCACGGCAGCCCTCAGTTTGGCCACTTTCGTGGCTCAAGTCTGCCGTTTGCTCAGTTCGCCTCATCACTGGCCAGCATGGGGAAAAGGAAGAACAACAATCCCCGCAGTCTCTGCTGATCCACCTAGTAGATCGGAGAACAGGCCAGAGACCTTCCCCTCTGGTGGAACCCACAGTCCAGGTCAACTCCTCCAGTATCAAGTAGGGAGTTGCGGGAATGGAGGGATGGGGAAACCTGGGCCTGCCCGCTACTCCGGGTTCCAGCCCAGAGCTCTGTGGATTGCAGCTGTCTACAGTGGCTCCTGTAACAGCTGCATGACAGCTGCAACTGCCTGGGCTACTTCCCCATGGCCTCCTTCCAACGCCTTCTTTATTCTCACTACTGGACCTTCGGCCTGATGATGCTTGTACTTCTCAATCTTCCAGTAGTACGCCTTCTTACTCTCAGCTTCTTGCACCTCTTGCTCCCAGCTCCTCACATGCAGACCACAAACTGAAGTGAGCTCCTTTTTAAACCCAGGTGCCCTGATTAGCCTGCCTGTCTTAATTGATTCTGGCAGCTTCTTGATTGGCTGCAGGTGTTCTAACGTGGTAGGTCATCTAAAGATAAGGATCGCTACCAGCTCCCCATATGATATTTTAAAGTCTCTAGCAAAATACCAATAAATGCCTAAATGCCAAGGTGGCATATAGCGAAGAGTTTATTACAGAGTTTTAAATAGTATCTACATAATATTGCTACTTTTACACTCTAGATAGCTTTCTATTTTTGAAAAGATATTTTAAGTGAAATTTTTGCTTAATTGGAACCATTAAATCAAATCTGACAGTGTCCATTTCACACATGAAACTTAATTACTGGAAAAATAGGAACAGCAGCCTGTTGATTTCCCCACCCTACTTTTTATGTTAAATTTCAAGTAACTGAAAATACAAAAGATATAGGATAAAATGAATTGTAGAGTTAGGTACATATGATAGTGTTAGACCTGCATTCATAAGAAGCCCAGATCCCACATCTGACTTCATGCAGGTGGAGACAAGGGACTGTCCACATGGAGCCAGTTCCTGGATCCGGTCCGCAGTTTTTAAGTACTGTAATGAGAAGAGAGTTGTTACGCCGCAGCAATGCTGTGAAGTGGGCAGTGTAGACATGCTTTACTGCTGTGGGAGAGCTCACCTGGCAATTAAAATAAAACCTACCCTGAATGAGTTTCGTCAAAAGCGCTGTCTATACTGCTTTTCAGCACTAAAACTTTTGTCGCTCAGGGGTGTGTTTTTTCACACTCCTGAATGACAAAAGTTTTAGAGCTTAAAGTGGCAGTGTAGACACAGCCAAGTCAAGAATGCAGAAATGTAAGAGACATGTGGAAAAGAGTTATCAAGGCTATAATTGTGTAAAATTCAATTGAAGACCAGTGATTTGCATTCAACCCTGTTGCATAATGGATATTTTGGATGCATTGTGAGGAGTGAGATTCAGGATGACATATCATCACCACCCAAACAAGTTTCCAAAAGATGGTACCACATGGGGGAGAAGGGACAGAGTGGTACCTATCATGACTGCCCTTACATAGATTACTGTCCAGTGTATTAGTATGATTATTGCAAGTATGAACTCTTTGGTGCAGGAATATTATCTTCTGTGTGGACAGCACATTGTGGACACTTCTGTAATACAATAATAAATATCAATTTAAAAACTAGTCAGATAATTGTTTTGCTCTGCTTGATAACACTCAGTTATTTAGAGTACAGGGTTCAGTTCTTAATGAAAACTGGAGAGAAAAGGAGAACCATAAAACCATTGTGAAACTGGACCATTGAGGAAAGGTGGAGTGTGTTGACTATCTGCAGCCTAAAGAAAAGGAAGCTGAAGGAAGACACAGTCATGAACTACATGTGTGTAAAAGGGTTTTATAAAGATTAGGGTTTACATTATTCTAGTTGTTCAACAGGGCTGAACAAGTAGGAGGTGGTTTAAACACAATCTGAGAAAATAAGCTTAAATACTAGGGGAAAGTAACTTAGAACTGCAACAGCAGTTAGTCAGTGGAAGAAATTGCCAAGGAGGTGGTGAAATTACCATAATTTAAAATAATAGAGTAAAACGAGACGCACATCTCTCCTGACAATAAAATCATTCCTGCTACAATGCAGGAGGACAGATTAGATGACCAGCTAGAGTTCTCTTCTAATATTCAAAAATGAACACTTTGGACACCAGCTACCTGAGAACTATACCAAACAGGGGCTTCTAGTAGGGTTCAGAGTAAGCCTGAGGGCTGTCAGCTGAGATGCATCTTCAACAGCCTCGTTTAGTAGATTTAGGTGTCTTTGGTAGAATGGAGAAGCTTCACCTTCTTTTATCTTTCCCCTCTGTCTAATTTTTCTCACCCGTGTGAGAGGGAAAGCACTGCACTTTCTCTCACACCCTTGCAGTAAATCAGTAGCTTTCTCTTTCCCTTCCCACGAAGAATTATGTTCGTGGTGTTTTTCAGGCACTTCATTCCCAGCTCTTTTGGGCCCAGAGTACCACATTACTTCTCCCACAAGCCATCAGGAACCCCCAGTGTTTAGTGCCTACCACAGAATCTCAAAGAAAAGAAGAATGATCTTGTGAGTAAAAGCACTGGGCTAAGTCTTGGAACTGGTTTCAGTTCCTGGCTCTTCCATAGACTTCCTGTGTGAGTTTGGGCAAGTCACTTAATCTCTTTGTGCTTCAGTTACCCCTCTTTAAAATGGGGGTAATTGTACTTTCTTATTCCCATGTTTTGTCAGGCTTGTATATTAGGAATGTAAACTCTCATGGTATGTCTGTACTGCACAGTTAACCTGTGCACCTGGGCTGGCCTAGCCCTGGTGTGAGCATTCCACAGCAAAGCCCTTCCTGTGTTACTGTGTCCTTACTGTTCCTGCACTCATCCATGTGTGTCTGGGGACATATTCCATGCTTATTTGTGCTGAGATACTCCAGGTTTCTTTCCCCGTCAGTTGTGTTATTTATGGCAGAATTTGTCTGACCTTCAGGGGGATTTGTGGGAAGGGCACTGGAGGGCTGTCAGCACTTGAGCGATTGTTTTCCTGTATCTTCGCTACAAAGAGGGTGGGTTCCAGCCAGTGATGAGCTGCCAAAATCTTAACCGGATCCCTATAAAAAGTTCCGATTTAAGGGATGTGCCAAGAGGTGGAGGCGGCAGGGGTGTAGTGGCAGGGAAGAGATTGCACAGAGGCAAAAGGGGCTTGTTGCAGGGGGTGCAGTGGCAGGGAGCGAGTGGCACAAGGAGAAGTAGGAGGTTGTTGCAAGGGGCTGGCAGGTTGTTGCAAGGGCAGGCGGTAATATGCATGTGCCAGGGGTTGTTTCAGGGGGGTGAAGGTGGCAGGGAGGGGTTTGCACAGGGGAGGCAGGCGGGGGTGGGGAGGTGTCCTGAGGTTGTTGCAGGGGTGAAGATGACCATGGCTGGCTCGGGGGGGGCAGGAGGGTTGCTGGGTGGAGGTTGCCCAGAGGCAAAAGTGGCAGGACAGGGTGGGTTGTTGGGGTGGGGGGGGTGCACAGGGGAGAAGGTAGGTGGGTGTTGGAGGGGATGGCATTGGCTGGGGGAGGGGTGCCCAGGTTGCTCCCATATATACCATTCTCTAGGCCAGGGACTAGACCTGCCCACCCCTCGTCCCCGTATGGTTCCCCACGGCCCAGCTAGGTACCTTGCAGTCGGAGTAGACACCCAGCTTCTCCGCCCGAAGAGCAGAATGCAGCTGCGCCTTCTTCCCCACGCTGCGGGCCAACCCGGGCTCCCCGCCGTCCCAGGGGCTCTCAGTGGTGGCGGCGACGGCAACCACCCCCGAGAGTTCCAGGGGCGGCGGGGAGCTCGGCTCGGCCTGCGGCACAGGGAAGAAGGTGCAGCTGCTAGTGCTAGACCCTTCCCTTCTACCGGGTGCTCCCCTGGGAGGAGGGACTGGCCGCACCATGGGCGGCCCCTCTGGAGCCAGGAGGCGCAGGGAGCAGTGGCAGCCTTCTGCTCCGCTGTTTAAAAATTTTTTGGGGGGCACTGTTTTTTGGCACCCCCAACCACTTGGCGCCCTAGGCGGCTAGTCCGTCTAGTGGTTGCACGGCCCTGCCCGACAGACCCCCTGGAACTCCCACACCTACCCAAGCCCCTCCATCCCCTAACTGCCCCCCCAGAACCTCCGCCCCCTCCAACTGCCCCCTGCCCCTTATCCAACCCCTCCTCCTAGCCCTGGCCCGGCCTCCTTACCGTGCTGCTCAGGGCAGTGTGTATGGATGCCGCGCAGCCCGCTGGAGCTTGCAGCCCCAGCCCCTTACCATGCCGCTCAAAGCGGCAGGAGCTGCCAAGGAGCTGTCCAGAGCACTGACACCGGCAGCACAGCACGCTGAGGCTCTGCGAAAGGGGGGAAGGTTGGGGAGGGGCAGAGGGAGCCTCCCCGGCTGGGAGCTTAGGGAGCCGTAACAATTTTTAACAACCGGTTCTAAAACTGGTTCCAAAGTTAACAACCGGTTCGCATAAACCGGCTCCAGCTCACCACTGGTTCCAGCCTCAGTTAAAACAGAGCCCTGGTTATGGTAATCATAGAATATCAGGGTTGGAAGGGACCTCAGGAGGTCATCTAGTCCAACCCCCCACTCAAAGCAGGACCGATCCCCAATTTTTGCCCCAGATCCCTAAATATCCCCTTCAAGGATTGAATCCACAACCCTGGGTTTAGCAGGCCAGTGCTCAAACCACTGAGCTATGTTCTTCCATGCCCTCCTGCCACTACCAGAGAGTTTGCTAGCCCAGTCCTAGAGCGCCTCCAAACTTGGTCAGAGACTTTTCTATGTGGGTTTTGGGTGGTGATGTGTTTGTGTGCAGGCGTGGTTTGTGGGCAGTGGGCTAAAACCCAGGTAAAAGCCCAGGTTGACTGTGCAGTGAATACATGTCCTTAGGGACTGTGTATCTTTGTACAGAGCTGAACACAATGGGGCCTCAGTCTCAGGGTGGCCTCCGCCCATTACCATAATACATATAATAGAAATAGTAAGTAAGCTCCATTCCTCACTCTTCTAAACTTCAGGAAGAGCAAGAGTGCTCCTGAGACTGTTGCTTTGCATAAGACCTAGCAAAGTGCCGAAGGCAGTGTTGGGGGAAAATGCTGTCATGCTATGAGTCAGGAGTGGAAGGCACTCATGTGGACAAAAATTTAATTTAGTATTGTTGCATTCATTTTTCAACTTCAGTTTAATATTCCTAAATAAAAACCTCAGTATGATGGAGTTAATGTTGAGAGGTTCATATCAGTACTTTAGGGTAAAATTACCTGGAATGTATAAATATCCCAAAAAACAGCATTACCCAGGAAGTTCAGAATTAAGTTTACATTTAAAAAATCCAAACATGTTAAAAGCTATGGAAATTCACAGTTGAGGCACTTGGACTAACCTGAACTTTTTAGTGATCCCATGTAATAAGCAGACAATTATAATTTCTGGATAAAAGGGTTTGTGGTCCCAGATTAGATTAAATTTGTGACCTGAAGTGCCTAGGGTAGCCCACACTGAAAATGCCAAGGTCATGGCAGGCTGCAAAAGGAGAACAGATTTCTCCAAAACTGGTGGTTAACATTGTAGTTAGATTCACCATCTAGTCACAAACTATGCTCCTGATCCCCCACACTGGTTGTCAAGAAGCTGAAAAAAATAAATCACAGAGCCCCTTTTACTGCATTTTCCAGTCTCTGGCTCCCAGTCAGTAAGTAGGTCCAGTAAAGTGAGAAGCTACTTAAAACTCTATTCACTATACAAAATGTTCTTCTGGTAAGCCACTTTACCAGATCAGTACTAGTTTGGATCTTACCCAAAGTACCATGCTGCCAGCCAGTCCTTTCGTATCCAAAACCAAATGTTTATTGTAAAAGAAAAGAATGAGAAGAGAATTGATAAATGGTAAAAGCATTCAGATATATACATATGACTTCAGAGTCCATATATCGGGTTTTTAGCCACATTGGTGAGTTTGCTGGCTTGTAAAGTTCCTCTGGACTACATCCAAAGCTTGGATGAGTGTATCAGTCCTTTGTTCAAAGCTTCAGTTTGTAGAGAAGTTACTCCAGACATGAGAAGCAGGACTGAAGACAAAATGGAAATGATGCAGCTGTCTTTTTATATCCTTTGCCATGTGGCTTGTAAATCGTTTGTCCCAAACACAAACTCGCAGCACATGGGCATGGAAAGATACTTGGAGTCCCTTGTCCATAGTCATGCCCCTACATGTCTTGCTGACTCATAGGTGGAGCTCCTGGCTTCTCTTAATGAATTCATTGTACAGCTGATTGCCACTGATGGGCCATCAAGCAGGCTGGATAATTCTTATTCCAATCTGCCTAGGGGTGTCGCCCTGATGCACAGCACAAGTTTGAGATATCAATATGCCACACATTTATAACTCGTAATACAAAGTTGATACATATAAACAAGCGTATCATATTTAGTAAATCATAACTTTTCCACTTTTCCTTACATACCATTAATTGCAATTTTGTAATATTGGTATTGATAATACTATAAATGGTCACCCAAATTCTGTTCAACATCACAAAACTGATTTTTTAAAAACCTAATAGATTATATTTTCCTTTTTTTTTTCCCTCTTGGTGTCACTACAGGAAAAAATTAAGGTTGTCGGGGTGCACTACCTGTATATTTCTAAACTGCATTTTTTTTCAGGGAAGTTAGCCCCTAAAAAGAGAAGATACTGGCCATTTTAAAAGAGGGTGCCCAGTCTTCCCTCAGAGTAGACTGTGGCTACAGGTTCCATAACACAAGAACTAGGGATCACCAAATGAAATTAATAGGCAGCAGATTTAAAACAAACAAAAGGAAGTATTTTTTCACACACTGCACAGCCAACCTGTGGAACTCTTTGCCAGAGGATGTTGTGAAGGTCAAGACTATAACAGGGTTCAAAAGAGAGCTAGATGAATTCATGGAGGATAGGTCCATCGCTGGCTATTAGCCAGGATGGGCAGGGATGGTGTCCCTAGCCTCTGTTTGCCAAAAACTGGGAATGGACAACAGGGAATGGATTACTTGATGATTATCTGTTCTGTTCATTCTCTCTGGGGCATCTGACATTGGCCACTATTGGAAGACAGATACGGGGCTAGATGGATCTTTGGTCTGACCCAGTATGTCCGCTCTTATGTTCATTAAGAGTAGGAGATAGCAGACCGTTGAATCGTGGAAGTCAATGAATGGCTACGCAGGTGGTGTCGGAAAGAAGGTTTTGGATTATTTGACCATGGGACGGTGTTCCAAGAAGGAGGAGTGCTAGGCAGAGACAGGCTCCACCTAACGAAGAGAGGGAAGAGCATCTTCGCAAGCAGGCTGGCTTACCTAGTGAGGAGGGCTTTAAACTAGGTTCACCGGGGGAAGGAGACCAAAGCCCTGAGGTAAGTGGGGAAGTGGGATACCGGGAGGAAGCACGAGCAGGAGCGCGCGAGAAGGGAGGGCTCCTGCCTCATACTGAGAAAGAAGGGTGATCAGCGAGTTATCTCAAGTGCCTATACACAAATGCAAGAAGCCTGGGAAACAAGCAGGGAGAAGTGGAAGTCCTGGCACAGTCAAGGAATTATGATGTGATTGGAATAACAGACTTGATGAATAACTCTCATGACTGGAGTACTGTCATGGATGGATATAAACTGTTCAGGAAGGACAGGCAGGGCAGAAAAGGTGGGGGAGTTGCATTGTATGTAAGGGAGCAGCTCAGAGCTCAAGTATGAAACTGCAGAAAAACCTGAGAGTCTCTGGATTAAGTTTAGAAGTGTGAGCAACAAGGCTGATGTCATGGTGGGAGTCTGCTATAGACCACTGGACCAGGGGGATGAAGTGAACGAGGCTTTCTTCTGGCAACTCACGGAAGTTACTAGATCACAGGCCCTGGTTCTCATGGGAGACTTCAGTCACCCTGATATCTGCTGGAAGAGCAATACAGCAGTGCACAGACAATCCAGGAAGTTTTGGGAAAGTGTAGGGGACAATTTCCTGGTGCAAGTGCTAGAGGAACCAACTAGGGGCAGAACTCTTCTTGACCTGCTGCTCACAAACCGGGAAGAATTAGTAGGGGAAGCAAAAGTGGATGGGAACTTGGGAGGCAGTGATGGTTGAGTTTAGGATACTGACACAGGGAAGAAAGGAGAGCAGCAGAATACGGACCCTAGACTTCTGAAAAGCAGACTTTGACTCCCTCAGGGAACAGATGGGCAGGATCCCCTGGGAGAATAACATGAGGGGGAAAGGAGTCCAGGAGAGCTGGCTGTATTTTAAAGAATCCTTATTGAGGTTACAGGGACAAACCATCCTGATGTGTAGAAAGAATAGTAAATTTGGCAGGTGACCAGCTTGGCTTAACAGTGAAATCCTTGCTGATCTTAAACACAAAAAAGAAGCTTACAAGAAGTGGAAGATTGGACAAATGATCAGGGAAGAGTATAAAAATATTGCTCGGGCATGCAGGAGTGAAATCAGGAAGGCCAAATCACACCTGGAGTTGCTGCTAGCAAGAGATGTTAAGAGTAACAAGAAGGGTTTCTTCAGGTATGTTAGTAACAAGAAGAAAGTCAAGGAAAATGTGGGCCCCTTACTGAACGAGGGAGGCAACCTAGTGACAGAGGATGTCGAAAAAGCTAATGTGCTCAATGCTTTTTTTGCCTCTGTCTTCAGGAATAAGGTCAGCTCCCAGACTGCTGCACTGGGCAGCACAGCATGGGGAGGAGGTGACCAGCCCTCTGTGGAGAAAGAAGTGATTCGGGACTATTTAGAAAAGCTGGACAAGCACAAGTCCATGGGGCTGGAAGCGCTGCATCCGAGAGTGCTAAAGGAGTTGGCGGATGTGATTGCAGAGCCATTGGCCATTATCTTTGAAAACTCATGGCGATCAGGGGAAGTCCCGGGGGACTGGAAAAAGGCTAATGTAGTGCCCATCTTTTAAAAAGGGAAGGAGGAGGACCCTGGAAACTACAGGCCAGTCAGTCTCACCTCAGTCCCTGGAAAAATCATGGAGCAGGTCCTCAAGGAATCAATTCTGAAGCACTTCGAGGAGAGGAAAGTGATCAGGAACAGTCAGGATGAATTCACCAAGGGCAAGTCATGCCTGACTAATCTAATTGCCTTCTATGATGAGATAACTGGCTCTGTGGATGAGGGGAAAACAGTGAACGTGTTGTTTCTTGACTTTAGCAAAGCTTTTGACACAGTCTCCCACAGTATTCTTGCCAGCAAGCTAAAGTAGTATGGGCTGGATGAATGGACTATAAGATGGATAGAAAGTTGGTTAGATTGTTGGGCTCAACGGATAGTGATCAATGGCTCCATGTCTAGTTGGCAGCCGGTATCAAGTGGAGTGCCCCAAGGTTGGTCCTGGGGCCGGTTTTGTTCAATATCTTTGTAAATGATCTGGAGGATGGTGTGGATTGCACCCTCAGCAAGTTTGCAGTGACACTAAACTGGGAGGAGAGGTAGATATGTTGGCGGGTAGGGATAGGATACAGAGGGCCCTAGACAAATTAGAGGATTGGGCCAAAAGAAATCTGATGAGGTTCAACAAGGACAAGTGCAGAGTCCTGCACTTAGGATGGAAGAATCCCATGCACTACTACAGGCTGGGGACCGAATGCTAGGCAGCAGTTCTGCAGAAAAGGACCTAGGGGTTACAGTGGACGAGAAGCTAGATATTAGTCAACAGTGTGCCCTTGTTGCCAAGAAGTCCAATGGCATTTTGGGATGTATAAGTAGGGGCATTGCCAGCAGATCGAGGGATGTGATTGTTCCCCTCTATTCGACATTGGTGAGGCCTCATCTGGAGTACTGTGTCCAGTTTTGGGCCCCACACTACAAGAAGGATGTGGAAAAATTGGAGAGAGTCCAGTGGAGGGCAACAAAAATGATTAGGGGACTGGAACCCATGACTTATGAAGAGAGGCTGAGGGAACTGGGATTGTTTAGTCTGCGGAAGAGAAGAATGAGGGGGAATTTGATAGCTGCTTTCAACTACTTGAAAGGGGGTTCCAAAGAGGATGGATCTAGACTGTTCTCAGTGGTAACAGATGACAGAACAAGGAGTAATGGTCTCAAGTTGCAGTGGGGGAGGTTTAGGTTGGATATTAGGAAAAACTTTTTCACTAGGAGGATGGTGAAACACTGGAATGCGTTACCTAGGGAGGTGGTGGAATCTCCTTCTTTAGAAGTTTTTAAGGTCAGGCTTGATAAAGCCCTGGCTGGGATGATTTAGTTGGGGATTGGTCCTGCTTTGAGGACTAGATGACCTCCTGAGGTTTCTTCCAACCCTGATATTCTATGATTCTATGACTTTTTGAAATAGGGGAGTTCTTCATGGAAATCTCTGTAGCAGAACATTATTTATCAGTCTCTGCTGAAGAAACTTTCTATTATGAAGAATAATGGGGAAGGGGAGAAATGACTGTTAATCCTAAAAAATAAAATATAATTTATTTTCAAATGTAGGTAGTGCATGACATTTCAGTGAGTTTTAACTTTGAGATGTTTGAAGAGACTTCATTAAGATAATTTGGAACAAAGAAATAGGGTGACACAGAGTGCTATAATTCTGAAAGGACCCTTTTTACATTTAACTGTAACTCATAAACTAACAGATTTACCTGTGAATTCTTTAAAAAAAAAATCTTACTTTGCTCAAAGACTGAGTGCTGTAATTTTGGTAGGATATGCGGTGTTCTTCACATATAACAAAGCAGTTGAATTCACATGCGGAACTTAACCCGCCCTTAACTAACTGCTGTTGGCTTCCATAATAAATATTATGCATGTGGAAGTATCAGTAACTGAATGTATGAATGCAGGTGTATACAGGGCTCCTTTTTTACTATAAGTTGCATGTGTTTCTAGATGCACATCTTATAATATCCGCTACTGGATTGCTCACCCACTGTGACTAAACATATTAGAAAGCACTTTGTTTCCTGATGACTAATGCTTTTCTAACAATCAAACTACAATATCTGAGCTGACAGGTTTACAATTCAAATTTGATTTGTTTGGTTTCACCACCAGCTCCATGTCTTACCTTTATAAATATACTTAAATAATCTCCAGTTTAGCTAAAATATCAGGTGCCAAGTGGATAGATTTATTTAAGCAAGCACCTGGGAAGACCTTCAGAAGGTTTTGCTTATTTGACAGAACAGAGGTAATCTACAGAAATAGAAAGAGTCTGAAAGATCAAGAGAATGCTCAGAATGAAGCTGCAGGATTATAGTATTTCTTATTTGTATGGAAATTTACCATCTATCTTCCTGATTTTGATCTCAGAGAGCTGTAAATATGGAAGAGTAAAGGACAGAAAATCATTGTTGGAATTGGTCCAGACAGATATGGGTCAGGGCTATGTAGCCAAATCATGATTTACATAGTTGGGGATTATTTGAAATATCTGCTCATTTGAAAAAGCAGGTTGACTGTGTTGGAGACTAATGAGGTGCAGCATCTGCCATTACCTAGACTAATGGCTCTGTGTAGCTTTAAATCATGTAGAGACTTTCAAATGCTGGCAAAGGGGTACCTATTGGATCAAATGTAAGTACCCGCATTTCAGGTACTGAACCTTGTCATTTTGCTGTGCAGAAACATTAGCTGAAATAATGAAAAGGTTATTAATCAAAAGAAATATTTTTATTCAAATTAAAACAAACTTCCCCCGAGATAACTCTGTGTGTGTGTGTGTGTGTGTGTTTGCGCGAGAGAGAATGTGAATTGTAACAGAAAAATGTTGAGTCCCATGAAAATTCACCCAGAATTGTCTGAATTTGTGGCCTTTGAAAAGACCCATTTGCACATGGATCCATAGAGTTTGTAGAGGCTTGCAGATAAAATCTCTGAATGTTCAATTTGCACTGATCGGGCTCCAGCCCCACGCAGCTCCCTACATGCTACCTGCTCTGAGCGTGGATGTGTTTTGGGGGCTGGAGTATGCTCCAGGTGGAGGAGGAGGAGAAGCAGCAGATGCCAGCCCCTCCATTCCCTTTTGATATAGGGGGAGATGTACTGGTTTGTGAGCAAGGATGAGACTCAGTTCTATTCTCAGAATTAACTGGTATTAAATCTGTGCACTTTACAGCACTTATTACTGAGCAAGGTCTAATACCCCTATCTTAATAGGCAGGCAAATATAATTCACCAAATCTACAAATAAGGTAATTAAGAAAACTTGGTTGATGCTTTGAGCTGAGATGTTAAAGGGGAAAGATGGTTTACAATATTTTTTGTACTTGGTTCTTTGCAGGTTGCTCTGTAATAATACTGCATACTAGAAAAATAGTAATTATGCAAATAGCAAGATAATCACTTATGGAGACTTGACATTTCTTATTTTTTCAAGTGTTACATATTAGCTAAATGCTGTCTATCGTCAGCGATTTTTAAGTATAAAACCACTTAAACGCAAAACGGCTTCTTTGTTTTTCAACCAGTAGAACTTTTAGAACTCTGCATGGTGTGGTTGCAATAATCAACTTCCAGAACGTATGCTTTAGTTACAGCTCTGTAGATGGGGTACATTTTCTTTTTCAATTGGATATTGTTCTATGGTACTTGGTGTAAGATCGGGAAGAGCCATCTGAAAAAAGCATGCCTATTTCAGAAGAAGAAGGAGTGTCAACCTATGTATTGCATTGTATTTTTTAGTCATTCTATGGCATATTGCTGTCTCCATTATCTATTTGTTCATGTTACAGATGTTCCAGTTAATTCTATCTGTGCTCTTGTTTCCTGGCAAATAGGAAGCCCCTACATAATAAGGCAGCATCCAGGAAGTGGGGGAAGGAGGAAAAATAAAATCAAAATGTTTTGTATTTCTCTGTCCCTAAAGACCCAAAATTTAGTAAACTTAAAAATTTAGTTGTGGGTTAAAAACTAGGCTAAACACACTTCATGTTATTTCATTTATTTCTTTACTACCTTTACCACAACATGTTTTGTGTGTGATGCATACACTATTTGTATGTGTTTGTGTGTTTATAAAATATTTTCATAGGGATATAGAATCCTTTATAAAAGATCTTCATTTGCTTATGTGTTTGCCAAAAATAGGTCATGACAAACGCATCTAATAGTTGCCTTTGTACCCTCTGATTTAGGCCCCGATCCTGCAAACAGTTAAGCACGTGCTTGCCTTTAATAGTCTCGTAACATCAAGCATGTATGTTAAATGTTTGTGGGATCAGGATCCTTGGTACATAAAGGCAATGCAGTGATGTAGAGCGTTGGGAGTCAATCAAGGCAGAGAATATAATTTCTAATGCATTTATCAATTTACTAATCTGAAGTGACTCCTTAGTAGGTCCCATTCCTCCACATTGCAGAGTCTATACGTGTTTTGGCACAGTCTCAACTCCCTTCTAAAAACTAAGTGGAGTAGTTTTATAGTATGTGTTTTTGTTTTGTTTTAAAATAGAAAGTGAGTGAAAAGCGACTGGACAGCTGCAAACTGCTGCTGAAAGGTGGCTAATCTCATTGTGAGGGCAGGTTAAAAATGCTGACAGACCATAGGTAATGCCATAGATCAACTTGCATTTTAGATCTCCAGCACAATTGCCATAGAAATCCAAACAGCTGTTGTGTACAGACACAAGGGGGAATGGGGAGCCCTAGGCTAAGTAGGGAGGCAACAAAGATGTGGTTCAAAATAGAAAGAATGAGGTCAACTTATGTGCAGTAAAAGGTAAATTAAATTAAAAAATCGATTCACAAAGTAGGTGGACAGCTGCCCAAGGACAATAGGAATTGAGCAGCTTATTGGTCTAACAAATCTTCAACATCTGGAGTTGCCCTCACAGAAACTGTCTCCCTCCCCCCACCCTCGAGCAACAGAAAATGCAAAACTATATTTATTCTGACACTGGAAACACAAAGCTTGGGCCATAGATGAATTCTCCATGGAGGGCCGGGCCATCATGGTAGCGTATGGTCATGAGGTCTGCCTTGTGCTTCCTTACACCTCTGCACAAGCTACCTGTGTCATGGGTAGCTGTGTAGAGAGAGAGAAAACAGACTCTGCAGAGCAGGTGGGAGGGAGAAGGCCAAACAGGGTGAAGAGTGGTGTGGAGCCCTGGCAGTGCCTCCCAGCTTGCTGGCTGGTTTAGCTGCACTGGTGGGCTGGGGAATATAGGCTATGCTGGGTCCATACCTGGTACAATTTGCTCCCTTCATGCTTCTGGGCTGCTCCTGAGGCATAGATTATAGACTTTAAGGCCAGAAGGGACCATTAGATCATCTAGTCTGAGCTCCTGTATAACACCTGCCATGGACAATCATCTATTTATTTCTGTATTGAGCCACTAATATACTGCTTCTTAAATTTGCCTTGTTGAACAGCCATCATTGTTGTCAGACCAGCATTTCCTTCTTTCCCACTGATTTTTGTCTGCAGAATTTAATCTATATTACGTCCATCATCATGGTATGTAGGCACTAAAGGAAGCAAGAAAAATATTAAAAAAACAAACAAAGGATTGAGCAAGGGATATGTCATTGGTATAAACTAGCTAAAAATTTGGAAGAAAGGTCACTTTAAAAAAGCGGACTGACTTATTTGATGATTTTGGAGGGTGATATACTTCAGTGCAGTGTAATGCTAAGTCCTTGGAGGCGAGGTGTGGGCAAGCATCAGTGGAATCATGACGGTAGAAGATTGACAACTGAAGGTGTGAGTGTAGCGAGGGGAGTTTTACCCCATATTAGAGATGCTGAAAATCCATATTTTCTGCATGAGATTTGAGTGGGTTTTTAGATGAGTTTTGGATTCTTTTATGATTAAGTTTAAAACTTTTATTCTTAAAGGTGCTGTGGAAAAAGCATGCACTCTTCTTTTTTTTTGTCAGTCTATTATATATATATGTCAGTATATATAAATTTGCCCCTTTGAAAGGGCATCTCCTGCCCCTGAGAAGTCATTTTGCTTAATAATATAAGTAATATGAAGTCTTTTTTCCCTGGCTTTGCTGGATGGCTAGAGAACTGTAATGGGAGTTTTTACAGCCTTCCGTGGAAGGGCTGACAGTTTTTTTTTTAACAAAGGAAGACTTTTCTCTCGGATGTTGTCAGGTGTTTGAATTAAATAGATGTTAACAAAAACAAAAAAAATGAAATGTTTTAAACAGTGTGAGTAAAAAGCTCTTCCCTTCTCAAATCTTCAGGTTTCAGTCTCTCAGGATGGCTCTAGTTCTCTAGTATTTTGACCTTTCAGCTAGCATACGGTAGATCAGACCTGGTATTTCTGATGTAAAAATAAGTGGGAAAAGAGAATTTTTATAAAAACAAAACAGATCCCAACCACTCAAAAATCGGTCACCTTGTATTGTATAAAGGGGTGGGGGATGGGGAGGCACCATAAACAGAACAGATTTGTTTTCCTTTGCAGATCTCCTTTATATATCTGAAAAACCAAACTGGAATGAATATAGGGCCTTATTCTGCTGCTCTTACTCAGATCAGTAAGTACATGAATACAGGTAACAGAACTGGTCCCATACAATACTGTAGGTTAAACAGGAGGAGAAATGAAGAACAAGGTTTTATGGCCCCAATTCAGGGAGGCATTTGAACACATGCTTAACGCATATTCAAATCAGTGGGATTAAGCACATGCTGAAGTGTATTGCTGAACTGGGACCTGTATAAACATTTGCCTTCACAGGATATGTGAATGTTGCAGCACGGAGTGAACCTCTCAGCCTGAGTAGACAGACTTGAGTTATCAGGGCTCAAACTAGCATGCTAAAAATAGCAGTGTGGATGTTGCGGCTCAGGTTGCAGCTTGGGTTCTCAAGCCTAGTGGGTTGTGTGATCTTGAGAGGCCAGTTCGCAGCCCAAACCAGAGCATCCATATTGCTATTTTTAGCATGCTACCTCAAACTTTGCTACTGCAAGTCTATCTACTCAGGGTGGGAGGCTCGCTCTCAGCTGCAGTGTAGACAAACCCCCATAGCATCGTTTTGATTTCTTATCAATTTTGATTTGATTAACTAAACAAAGAGTTCAATAACAACTGTGCAATAATCAAAGGCACAATTGACATCCCTTTCATACTCCATGAAAAAGAAAATGTGAATGATATATATTGGAGAAGATGGCTTACATTCTGCACCCTGTCACAGCTGTATAACCCCATTGGAGTCAGTCAGTTGCACGGGTGACGCCTTGTGTTACAAAATACTGCATAGACATGTAGAAACACAAGGTGGGTGAGGTAATATCTTTTGTTGGCTCTTTTATTGGACCAACTTCTGTTGGTGAGAGAGACAAGCTTTCGAGCTTGCACACAGCTCTTCTTCAGGTCAGCTATGTTGTAAACTCTAAATCTAGTCTCACAACAGAAGTTGGTCCAATAAAAAATATCGCCTCACCCACCTTGTCTCTCTAATATCCTGGGACCAACACGACTACAATAACATTGCATAGAAATGTAGGCAGTTAAAATGATTGCATATGAAAGGATGTCATTTTTATACGAGGCTTATATAAAGTATGTGCCCGTGCACTAATGTTGCAATTTTATATGCAGAATGTATTTACATAAACCTTGAAAGAGCGCTGGGGCTGAAGCAAGAGTGTATAGTAATCTTGTCATACTTAAATGTGTTTTCCAATGCACTGCTTCTTAAGCTGTCACCAGGGATATTTTCATCTTGTTTTGCCCGTGACATTTACTGTGTCCACTTCCAGGGCAGCCCCGGGCAGACCTCTTTATGAAATGAGATGCATCGGCTTTATATATAGCATCATGTTTTATTGCTGATGAAATGAGCTGGCCTTGTGGCTATAACTTAAACAGCAGCTCTTGTTAATTGGATAAAATGAACTACAACATAGGACAAAAGGGGATAATTATACATTGCCTTTTTTAGAAAAGTGACCAGTCTCCTAATGAAAGGGGTGCAGTCTGTTCCTTATGACACATAGAACTTTAATGCTCTCTAATAAAGTCAGTCTTTACCCTTCATGCCCAAAGATAAGTAAGAATACAGGCAAACCCCAGGCCACTCTAGAAGAGCACAAAGAGCCAATTTCATTATTGCACAAGCTTAGTTGGCTTTCCGGCGCACCTTCCTGTCCAGAAGATATTCAGATTAGTCAAAATTGAAGGCCAAATTCCACTCTGATTGATTTAAATCCTATGAAATCACTGAATGGGGTATAAATCAAGGCAATATTGAATCCTGCATCTGTAGCTGTAATCCCAAAACAATCTACATATCAGATTTACCTGTTATATATCATGTTATAAAGTATGGCTGCATAAGACCTAGGGACACAATAATAATGTTCCTTTGTAGGCAAAAGGTGGATTTCTCTCCTCTCTACCTCTCTGAATTGAAAGTACAAACATGTTTTCACATGTGGATCAGGGTTCTGTATGTAACACTAACAGTGCTTGCTTAAAACTATGGTAGCTTAGCATGTGTAATGAATATCTCTGCATAATCCTTTATCTTGGAAGAAATTCAGTTTTTAGAAGTCTTGACTGATTAGCTGATTATATGGAAGAGGGGGTGAAGTTACATGTGTGTTTCTTAATGGAGGTCTAGTGTGATTGCGTATGAAATACAAACTTGTATAATTAACATGTGAAAACTCATAATCCCATTCATCTTCCTCTGAGTGCTTTCTATCTGGAGAGGGAAAGCTGTAAATTTGTCCCTCTTAATAAGTCTTATTTATTGTTGGTTACCTGATTGAATTGTCCGCATGAAGGGTTTGCTCTTCTAATTGGCTTCCAGTATAATTCATGCTCTGTGGAGTTCAATTAATCCTGTAATATGGTTGTGTGATTTAATCATAAAAAAGCAGGCACTCTTAGACTGAATGATTTTACGACTATATAGATGTTAGATAGTAAGCGCACACCTACAGTGTATTGTTGTCAGACACACTCCTGCTTGTACACGAAGATGCCTGACCTAAATTTCCTTCTACAAGGTTGCCATCAAGGATTTATTTTGTGCTGCTTCTTCTGAAGGCTAATCCTGGCTTCTCAACACATTCCTTCATTCTCTTACAACTCTTCGTGGTTTTTTTAAACCATTTGGCATATTGGACAGTGTTCACTTTGAAAGGCAGATTCATAGGGATGAATGAATCAAAACTGGGAAAGCACAAAAGAAATCATTGATAGATTCACTGAAAATAGGTTTGATTTGTATGAAAGGAAAGAATTAATGATCACTTCTTTATTATTAAAATGTGGTGGTGTTTTTTTAAATTCACCTTACTCAAAGGCTAAGACAGAACAATATTAGAAAAAGAATGGGTTTCAAAATCACTTTGCTGGAGGGAACTTTTTACAGCCCCAACTCAATTCAGCATAGGGTTGGCAATTTTGGTTGGATGTATTCCTGGAGATTTAATCATGACATAATCTTTAATTTAAGATTAATCTTTAATTCCTGGAGACTCCCGGCCAATCCTGGAGGGTTGGCAACCCTAATTCAGCAGCAGTTCTTAGCAATTTTTGGTTCTGCAGCCCAAATCCATCCCACAGCTTCTGAGACCCTGATTTTCCTATGACAGCCAAAAGAATAAACAATAAGTCTATGAGGGGAATGGTGTGATGAGACTATCTACAATGGCATGCGATTGCTAATAGCAAATATTTCCAACAGCCGGTGGGACGCTAGATGGGGAGGGTTCTGAGTTACTACTTTCCCAGGTTTATGTCCTCTGGATCTTGCCAAATGCTCAAGGTCCAAGTAATTGCCATATTTGGGGTTGGGAAGGAATTTTCCCGTGGGTCATATTGGCAGAGACCCTAAGGATTTCTTGCCTTCCTTTGAAGCATGGGACATGGGTCACTTGCAGGTTTAAACTAGAATAAATGGTGGATTCTTTGTAGTTAGAAGTCTTTAACTTCAGTAACTCAGCTAGAGGATATGGGTCTATTACAGGAATGGGTGGGCAAGGTTCTGTGGCCTGGAGGTCAGACTAGATGATCGTGATTGTCCCTTCTGGCCTTAAAGGCTGAGTCTATGAACATACATCAAAAGTAATCTCAGTTTTCACTGAGCCCAGTTCAGGGGCAGATGTAGCCTCCCGATTCAATGGGTACACTGTGTTAGGAAGTGAGGGATGGGGTGCTCGGTTAGGGAATGGTAGTTCAGAAAGAGTCCATATCTGTGGGGTAGCTGAGATTCGGGGAGGCCCCCGGTCTGGCTTCTCCATGAGCTCTGGCCTTACTGTCAGTGGGAGCAGTACCACCAGCCCTACTCCCACTTCCAGGCTCTTGGCCTGGTGGATGGACTTGGGCCCAGTGTGTTGATGCTAGCTGCAGCTACAGTGGGATCTAGGCCTGGACAGGGCAGATGAGTCACTCCCCAGACTATCGATGGCGGTTGCCAAACCTGAGTACGCTGTGACTCTGTGCACAGGTCAAAGCATCACCCACTTCTGGGCCAAACCTGGGTGGTGCTATGTATTCTGTGGGTGCAGTTGAGCTAAAGCTGCCTGTAACTCAGTTGTAAGATTTGTCAAAAGACCAAACTATTAGCCTCCTTTTAAAGAACATTTGATGCTTCCTTTGCCTAGGTAACAGAAATCTTACTGGCTCCAAGAGTCCAGGTTCTAGTATATTGAGCTTAGCTGGCTCTATGAATTTCCATAAACCCCAGCCTCCACAGGTCATCCAGTACAATCAGCAACTATTAAAGGTGAACTGCAGAGTCAAAAAATCCATTGTTTGTTCCCTTTGGTGCACCTCATTTTTTTCATAAATAAAAATTCTGCTTGGTTTTTACCTTTGAAATGTTCAGTCTTGGCTTCCTTGTTCTTGAGTGATTCATAGATACTAAGGTCAGAAGGGACCATTCTGATCATCTAGTCCGATCTCCTGCACAACGCAGGCCACAGAATCTCACCCACCCACTCCTATGAAAAACCTAACCTATGTCTGAGCTATTGAAGTCCTCAAATTGTGGTTTAAAGACTTCAAGGAGCAGAGAATCCTCCCTCAAGTGACCCGTGCCCCATGCTACAGAGGAAGGCGAAAAACCTCCAGGGCCTCTTCCAATCTGCCCTGGAGGAAAATTCCTTCCCGACCCCAAATATGGCGATCAGCTAAACCCTGAGTATATGGGCAAGATTCACCAGCCAGATACTACAGAAAATTCTTTCCTGGGTAACTCAGATCCCATCCATCTAATATCCCATCTCAGGGGATGAATCCTATTTACCCTGAATATTTAAAGATCAATTACTTACCAAAATCACATTATCCCATCATACCATCTCCTCCATAAACTTATCGAGTAGAATCATAAAGCCAGATAGATCTTTTACCCCCACTGCTTCCCTTGGAAGGCTATTCCAAAACTCTGATGGTTAGAAACCTTCGTCTGATTTCAAGTCTAAACTTCCTGGTGGCCAGTTTATACCCATTTGTTCTTGTGTCCACATTGGTGCTGAGCTTAAATAATTCCTCTCCCTCTCCTGTATTTATCCCTCTGATATATTTAAAGAGAGCAATCATATCTCCCCTCAACCTTCTTTTAGTTAGGCTAAACAAGCCAAGCTCCTCAAGTCTCCTTTCATAAGACAAGTTTTCCATTCCTCGGATCATCCTAGTAGCCCTTCTCTGTACCTGCTCCAGTTTGAATTCATCCTTTTTAAACATGGGAGACCAGAACTGCACACAGTGTTCCCGGTGAGGTCTCACCAGTGCCTTGTATAATTGTACTAAAACCTCCTTATCCCTACTGGAAATACCTCTCCTGATGCATCCCAAAACCGAGGGTGATGGACCCTCTGGAGGACTGGAGGGTGTAGTAATGTCTCAATAGACTGAACCCTGAGCTGTGGCTCTTCTAGTCCTCTATTTATTTAGGTGGGAGGGACGGTGAATCATTTGAGAGCTGAGAAAGCTATAGCTATGATTTTGACCTATTTATTTTTGTCGTTATCCCACTCCAGCTGACCAGTCCTCTAGCAAAACTGGGGCGACAAGACACGGTATTGCTAATCTGAAAAAGAAGCAGAAAAAAGTTTTGAAGGAAAAAACTAGAGGTAGCCTTCAGCCAATACAGTATGAACACATACACTTGCTTTACATGTTCAAATCACTGTGCAAGCATGATTCAGTCCTCTCAAACACCCAGTAAAGTGCATAATTAACCATTTTTTTTTACAATGGGGGAAACTGTGGAAGAGGAAATAATGAAGGAGCAAAGAAAACCCAACAACCATGTACAAGTATTTTTTTCTTTGTAATTTACTTATTTTTTTTGTTGCCTTTTCTTTTGTGCACAGTTTTAATTAAGAAGAAAAGAGTTTTAATTATGGATTTCTCTGGGAATCCATCCTGTTGAAATAAAGAATGCTATTTAAAAAACAAAGAAAGCAAAAAACAAAAACGCTTTACCAATGAGAGGCATTTCTGTGGTGTGCCAAATCATAGTACTTCAGTACCTGCAAAGTATTAAAGTGCTCCACCTCTGATGTTCCATTGTTGAACTTGCCAAAGTACATAGAGAGAGTAGGGCTTCCACACCCTAGAGACTGAGGAACAGCTTCTCCCCTACTGGGGAAAAGATGGCTGCCGACAGTCCTCATGGAGGAGGAAGTGAGTATGCTGCTGTAGTTTGCAGCACTCGATAGAGGTGACTGGGAGGGCTTCCACAGGCAAAGATAAATGTAAGAAGGCAGGGTGTCAGGCCAAGGTCATGTTGGAAAGCCCAATGTATAGTTTACTGTCCTCCTTTCAGCAGCCAGCATGCTGCCTCTGAACACTGCTGGAAAAGACCTTGCTCTCAGTATCAGTATCCCAGCAAGACCCTTGGTATATATTGAATGAAAGAGGAAAATAAATGTATAGATAAATGCTGGTAATCACTGAATCAGACTATGATTCTTCAGTGTAGATAGAAACGATAAAGACTATTTTCGTAACTGGGTGGTGTGTGTGTGTGTGTGTGTGTGTGTGTGTTAAAACTATTGCTTCATGTTGCCTGCAAGGCATTTGCAGTATGTTGACAATGAGCTGTGCACCAGGTTGAGAGCAGTTTCCAAATCTTTACCGTGAAGTTCCAGAGTGACTGTCTAGATGGCAGGTGAGACTTCTGGCCTGACAGCCTAGCACACATTCTGTCAGATGAGCAGCAATCTGCTTATGAAATTGTGCTGTTTTCTCCCTTCGGCCTATGAATCTAGCTAGAATTCTACCTAACGATCCATAAATCTAAGGCCAGCACTGGTTCACTGATTCATACTGAGACCTTTGCCAGCATGAACCACTTTGGGCAATGTTGGTACGTAGCCAGACCCAGTTGTCTAAGGCAGTAAGCAGACAAGAAAGCATCAAATACAGTTTTAAAACTATTGGATTGTCCAATGGGATCCTTGGAAAAATCAAGCAGAGGCCTTAAAACTTCTGTATAGATCAAACTTCACAACTGGCCCAGCATTATTATATTGTTTATCATTTTTATTTGTGCAAAGGCCTAAACTATATTAAACACTTTACAGCGAACATAAAGCTATATCTCCCTGCCCCAAGGATCTTAGTTTAATGTTAAACATGACACACACCCACAGGGGAGAACCATTACGACTTTACTGGCCCTGCACACCAGCCTTCAGTGTTGTATGGAGGAGTGACGTGCCATGGAAGGGTCAGCATTCCCTCTACATTTTCTTCTGAGCTAGCTACAAGCCCTGCTGAACACTACATGTTTGTCCTGGGGCAAAACTTGCACTTCTTTCTTTAGTCTTCTTACCTTGTGTTGCATTGAGAAGTGTAAGTTATTTTTAAAGTGACATGTCAGTAATGCATATCCATATGGGGGACACAGACATACAGCTTTGCTTTTGAGTACCTATTGACTTTCAAGAGTTTTAGAGCTAAAATCCACACACAGTTAAAAATCCAGGAAAGCAGGAGAACCTGTCTTTCCTCCACTGAGCTCCTACACCACCCCCTCCCAAGAGTCCCTGCCTTCCCTAACCAGCTCCTTACCCCTCTCTGCAGGTTCGAGGCGCTTGTGGGGGAAGGGATTTTAGGGCCTTCCCCTCTCTGTCCCACAGCCAGCCCTGCTCTCCCCCTCCCTGCTGCGGTTTCCAGGAGGGAGTTCCTGTCACAGCCAGTAGTTGCAGGACCACACAGACCACAGCTTAGCTCCAGGCTTCCCCTCTTCCATGCTTCGCCCTGCGCCGCAGCTCCCTGCCAGACGAGGCTGCCAGGGGCTCATTTCAGTACTGCCGCCCCTCGAATGCTGCTGCCAGTGCCAGGGACTAGTCTTTCCCCACCGCGCTCTGTGGGCCACAGGATGGGACCATGAACAGCCAGCTCACCCACGAATGGCATCCCTGGCTCCTTTCCCATCCCCCACCCCGCTCCCTTCCCTGCCCCACTGGCTTGAGGCTTCCCACAGCTCCAAGAGGCGCTGCTGTGGGTTCTGACAGGAGAGCCCAGCTGGTAGAGCAGGAACTGAGTGTTGGGCATGATCCCTCCCAGGAGCCCCTGCTTCCCCCCGTCCTCCTTCCCCTTCTTCCTGCTAGCTTAGCCTGTTCTGAAAGGAGCAGTCATGGGTTCTGGCACATTGAGGGCCTGGCTGCCAGCTGTTTTCCCAGCCACGTGAGATGTGTGGTCGATACCAGTTTGTTGTGTGATCGTGTGTACACCTGGCTTAAAGGGAACGTTAGTCAGGGCGTAAACTTCTTGCCTGGGCTCTCTGTCCCTCCCACCACACTGGTTCTGCTGCTGTTTGGGGCTGTGTTAGTCAATATGATTTGCCCTTCAGTGTTTGAAAGTTCTCTACCTACATACTGTTAAAACCAGACACATCCCTCAACCTGAACTCATCTGTGCTGTGTATTTTAAAATATTTTTTCTGGGATCTCATTGTACGAGTACCATTTTCAAACCAAAGGGGACAGGCTTCAAAGAACAGAACTCTGCTCCTCGGCCAGAAGTGAGTTAAATTTGCTCATCTGTTTCCTAATTTAGGAGGGCTGTTGTTCTGTCTCCGTATTGTTCTTGTTTGTTTACCAGCCTAGAAAGCCAAATAGCAATATGAAAAATACAGTGTATCATCATGATTAGGAAAAGACATGAAAGCACCCTCACAGGTGTCATTGGGACGGGTGAATGAAATGTGCTGATGACTTCTCAGCAACAGAATAAAATACCTAGGTGAAAACAAAAAGACATCAGTAACACCACATCTTTTTTTCAGCCTTCTTTCCGGAAACCTGTTAGTGGTAATTCCACCGTGCTTTGCAGACGTGAAATTGGGTTTCTATGCGGTCTTCAATAGAAAACCCCATGTGCTCATCCTGTCACGTGGGTAAGTAGCTGTGAACAGATGCCTAGCAGTGAGGAGCAGCACTCCCCTGGGAAGCAGTGCTCTCAGTGTGTCTATGCAGCCCAGGGAAAGAGGAAGGAGCAGGGCTGCTGGCTGTATTATCATAGCACTTGGAAGCCTCAGTCATGGAGCAGAACCCCATTGTGCTAGGCACTGGCTGCTGGCTGAGCTCCTCCCCGGCACGTGGGTTCTGCTTCGCCTTCAATGCTGCTGGAGTCCCTGCCTCCTTGCTGCTGGGCGACCCCATCAGAGGCGTCCCAAGAAATCTGGGTGACGCATGCCCCTCCACATCGCCTCTGTAGCCTCGGGCAGGTGCAGAGTGGCGGCAGCAGGGGCTGCGCTTCACGGTGGGAGAGCTGATAAAGTGGTCAGCTCTCTACCGCCTCCTTCTCTTCTCCCCCCCATCCAGACCTCTAAGAACTACCCAGGGAACCTGGGCTGCTATGGGAAGCCCCGGACCCTCCACCTGCCCTGGGTGGTGTGCCCTGGGGGGCAGGGACACAGGCAGGGGGCTGCTCTCTGGAACCCTGGTTAGGACAGATGGAGGATCTGGGGCTCTCCACAATGGCCCAGTCTCCCTGGATGGCTCCTACCTCAGCCTGGCTCCAGCTTCTGGTGTGGCTGGGGGCAGGGTTTGGAGGAAGAGGAGGAGCAGGGGCAGGGCCAGAGTTCTGGTGCTGGTGGTCCTTCCCATTCTGCACAGGTTCTTGTGCTCCTGGGGCCCCCAAATTGGCCAAGTCCCTTGGGCATAAGCCCTGTGGGCCTGTGCATTAATCTGCCACTGGCTGCAAGGATAAGGGGAGCATAAAATTGGGAGAAAGACTGACAGCAGCAGTAGTGCCAATCTCAAATGTTCAAATACCGTGAGTCAGGCTCACAAAAGATCATGAGATTATGTAAAAATAATAGATTTGGTGTTCTTTTTATTTACCTTCTGCTTTTTGAACCTTAAGGGTGCACTGGGTCCCATTTTGAAGCTTTCTCAACAGCCATGAGGGCTAGAAACTTATTCTTTCTTTAAGAATGAAGGCTTAAAACATCACACACCCATTTGACTCCAGGAGCTGGGGCTTTAAGAAAAACAATAATTATAATGAGACTCATGACAAAATCAGGAGAGTTGACAGTACTGCAGCAGACGGAGGGCAGATGCAGAGAGCACAGATGTGAAACTGTGGGACAAAAGGGGGAAAAGTACACAGAACTGAACGAAGAAAGTGTTGGGTAAAAAATTGTGCTCTCCTCAAAATTTCTTTGAAGCTAGTATCAATTTACTTTGCAGTGTGAAAGGGAGAGAGGTTGCTGGAACTAGCAGGGTTCCTTTTTTGTTTTTACCAGGATAAATTTAAATTAATCTGCTTGTTCCATTCAGTGAAAAGCGATCCATCACCTCCTGAATAACTGCATTCCATCATTATTATTAAAAGGGTTTTGCTCCATACCCCTTTTCTTCCTGGCTCTTCTCTCTGCTATTGTAGATGTATGTCCCTTGTTACCTCCAATGGTGATAGTGGAGCAGTTTTCCAGTTCTAGACATAGTGTCTGAATTTGTGATAGTTGCTTACTTCACAGGATTGCTGTGATGCTTAATTAATGATGGCTGCAAAGTATTTTGCAATTTTGTGCTATGAAGGTGCCATGGGTGTGCCCAGTATTATTATTATCAGAGATGCCAAGGGTTGGCTGTCCTTAAGAATGAGATTTACAGTCACAAAAAGTGAGACTTTCCAGGTGGAATGTTAGTTCACTGCTTAAGACAGGGACTCTCATCTTTGGTCCCTGGCGACATGCAATAGTCCAGGTTTTTAATCCAACCAGCACTTAACAGTTTGTTTTAAAATGTTCACTGCTTAATATAGCATATGAAACACTTGTATGTCCTAATTCATGCTAAAGTCTAGGATAGGGTTGCCACCTTTCTAATTGGTGTTAACTGGACCCTTGAGGCCCTGCCCCTATCCTGCCTCTTCCCTCGAAACCCCTCCCCCTGCTCCACCTCTTCCCCCAAGGCCCTGCCTGTGCTCTGCCTCTTTCCTCAGAAGGCCCTGCCCCATCACTTGCACCTCTACACTGCTCCCCTCATCACTCACTGAATCATCTCCACCTTCCTTTTTCCTCTCCCACACAGCGTTGGCCTCCCTCTGCTCTGAGGCTGGGACGGGAGCTGCTCCAACCTGACAAAGAGGCTGCCTGCAGGGAGGAGGAGATCCTGGGTGAGCAGGGGCTGGAGCGGGTTAGTGACTTTTGGCATCCGGTCAGTACATCTGACCAGACACTACCGGGTCCCCTTTTTAACCAGGGTGCAAGAGGGAGTGCAGAGTCTGGGCTCTGGGAGGGAGTTTGGGTGTGGGAGGGGGCTCAGGGCTGGGGCAGAGGGTTGGGATGCGGGAGGGGGCGAAGGGTGTGGGCTCTGACCGGGTGGCGCTTACTTCGAGCAGCTCCCAGAAGCGACCTGCATGTTCGGCTCCTAGGCTCAGGGGCAGCCTGATGGCTATGCAGACTGCCCTGCCTGCAGGCATTGCCCCTACAGCTCTCATTGGCCATGGTTCCTGGCCAATGGAAGCTGTAGAGTTGGCACTTGGGGTGGGGGCAGTGTGCAGAGACCTCCTGTTGGCCCCTGCATCTAGGAGCCACAGGGAGGTGCTGATAGTTTCCGGAACCATTTGGAGCCAGGGCAGGTAGGGAGCCTGCCTTAGCCCTGCTGCGCCGCCGACTAGACTTATAGTGGCCTATTAACATCTCCTAGATTGCTTTCAGTAGGCATCAGGAGATCGGTAGACTCCCAGCCAATCCGGGAGGGTTGGCGACCCTAAACCCTAGTCTTGGGCATGTGAGAATTCTATATGCAATGCAATCCAGTAGATTTTAATAAAAACATATATTTGTGGGTTGGAACAAAAACCTGTATGATTGGAGATCCCTGAGGATATAAAGTTGTCCAGTGTGGTTTAAATTTTGAATTGTATTTTGCAGAACATACAAACGTTCGTTCAAGTCTTGCTAATTTTTTGGGCGAACTCATATTTTTTTGACTGTTAAGTACACACACACACACACACACACCTGCGTAGGCGCCACATGTGCGCGCATAGAACAAGGGCCTGTAGTCTCTATGGTTACCACAGTCCACCAGTTTCCAAGCTCTGAGCCCTGTGCCTGAGGCCCTGGATGAATTGTTGTCTCTTACAGTGTCTGAGAAATGTTTTAAATCTTTATATAGTTACTCAAAATGAGTGAGATAAGCTTAGGAATGTGTGTGAGAGTGAGATGGCATGCTAATGAGAGAGTCTCACACCCAGTGAGTGAGCTTTGACATGCCTGTATTACACATGGATTTGTAATTCTTCAGGTACACACTTAGCACTTTGATTGATGTCGTGGTTCACTGGGGCTGCAGTGTGGATAACAGGGTGGAAAAAGTTTGTTAAAATAAATCAAAACAGATTGTTTTTGTTTTTAAATTGGGGTTTTTATTTAAATTCATTTTTTATTTTTAAAAATAAACCTATTTAAAATTATGACAACCCATGGTAAGATCTAAACTTACTGATCTATTAAAATTATTTAAATTACATTCAAAGAAATAATATTAAGTAGTATATGTTTGCTGCCAAAGTGTTAAGAAAGTCAAACTGGTAAAAATCCCTGGCTGAGTACCTAGAACTAGTGTTTGTTGAAACACTAAACTAGCTTTTGACTGTAGTACCCTCTTCTGCAGGTGCACAGAGACTATTTTCTTCATTTTGGTTTATTCAGCTGGTTCAGTTCAATGACTACTTCAAAGTTAAGAAACCTGAGTGGGAATTGAAAAAAGCAGGAAAGCTCTTTCCTTTTCCAGTCTATGAACACAAACAAAATGTAAGATGTTGAGATATACTAGTTCTAAAATCTTGAAGGACATGGTGACCAGAAACAATTAGTTTAATTCACTCACTCACTATGTATAATACAGTTAGTTTTAAATTCAAAACAGGTTTTGATCAACTTTTTTCTTGCATACCCACCATATTTAAGGTAATTTTATTTAACTAATACAAAAATTAAAATGCCATTTTAGCAGATTTTTAATTGAATTCCAATTCAATTCCAAATAGAGCTTGACTCAAATCACAAGGAAAAAAATTAATGAGGATCTATTAGAGTGAGAAATGCAACATTCACCATTTTCCAACATTTTAAAAAATGTAAAAATTAAGAATCTGAATGAGTGTGCGTTAAATTATCTAGTTACTTAAATATATATAGATACTGTGTATCCTCCTGGTTAGCAGAAAGAAATACCAAATGTAGTGTAAAGGAAGTATTTATTTGCAAATCACTATGTTTTAACAGTTACTAGCCAAAGAGCATCAACTTTTCCTTTGGAAAATAACTCGAAAGTACAAAAATTCTTGCTTGCTGACTTAAATCACTTTGATTTAAATCGGTTCACATGGTGGATAATAATTGTTAAATACAGAAATAGTTTAAAATATAAACCAAACCAGGTTTTGTTAATAGATTCCAAGGCCAGAAGGGATCACTGTGATGATCAGGTCTAATGTCTTGTGTAACACAGGCCATAGAACTTCCTCAAAATAATTCCTAGAGCAGACCTTTTAGAAAAACTTCCCTTCTTGATTTAAAAATTATTAGTGATTGAAAATCCACCATGACTCTTGGTATATTGTTCCAGTGGTTAATTACTCTCACTGTAAAAAATTTACACCTTGTTTTGATTCTGAATTTGTCTAGCTTCAACATCCAGCCATTGGATCTTGTTATACTTTTCTCTGTTAGATTGTAGAATCCATTATTAAATATTTGTTCTCCATGTAGATACAGACTGTAAAAGTCATCTCTAACCTTCTGTTTGTTAAACTAAATAGATTGAGATCCTTGAGTGTATCATTACAAGGCATGTTTTCTCATCCTTTAATCATTCTCATGGTTCTTTTCTCAACCCTCTCCAATTTATCAACATCCTTTTTGAATTGTGGGCACCAGAACTGGACACAGTATTCTAGCAGTGGTCTCTTTAGTGCCAAATACAGAGGTAAAATAACCTTTCTGTTACTCAAGATCCCCTGTTTATGCATCCCAGGATCGCATTCGTTCCTTTGGCCACAGCATCACAGTTGAGCTCATGTTCATCTGATTGTCCATTACAACTCCCAATTCTTTTTTTTAAAGTCACTGCTTCTCAGGATGGAGTCCCCCATCCTGTATGTATGACGTATGTTCTTTATTCCTAGATGTATATGTTCACATTTAGCATTATTAAAACACATGTCGTTTGCTTGCACCCCGTTTACCAAGCAATCCAAATTGCTCTGAATCAGTGACCTGTCCTCTTCATTGTTTACCACTCCCTCAATTTTCGTGTCATCTGCGAATTTTATCAGTGATGATGTTATGTTTTCTTCCAGGTCATTAACAAAAGTGTTAAATAGTGCAGGGCCAAGAACTGATCCCTTTGGCACCGAATAGGGAAACATACCAGCTTGATAGTGATTCTCTGTTTACAGTTGCATTTTAAGACCTATTATTTAGCCAGTTTTTAATCCATTCAATGTGTGCCATGTTAATTTTATATTGCTCTAGGTTTTTAATCAAAGTATCATGAGGTACCACATCAAACACCTTACATGCTAGTTAGAGTAGGGTTTTTTTTTAAAGGAATGTTAAAGGTGACGTGCACCTTGTATCTTCTCAGACAACTCCAAATGGAACGCTGAATTCATAATGTCAAAAGTCTGAAGAATTATTTTTAACACCTACATGCTGTTCTCCAGAAAACTTCTTAAAATTGACAGGGCCTGCCCTCTTAGTATTTGTTAGCTGCATGTTGGGATTTTTTCCTTCTTGTCTTCTCACTTGATGCCATCGCAAAGAACATCCCTTCAGGCTTCCTAACAGAGGAGCTCTGCCTCGTGATTGTTCTGTTCTTTCACTCAGAATCATGTGGGTGGTGAGGGACTGCAGCTGTCCCTCTCATTGCCTGGTTATATGTCAGCGCTGTTGCAGTGATGCTTCTTGAAATCAGACAGGGCTCCTTGAGAGCAGCAAACTTCCTTCCTCTTTGTGAACTTGATTATAGATTTGTATTAAAATGATCTCAGTTCATTTTTATACTAAGCTGGGGTACTTTTTTTTTTTTTTAACAACTGAAAAATCTTCTAACTGAATGATTGCTGGATTTGTTTATTTATATTTTAGACATAATGTTGTACGAAGAACTGCCAACATTTCAGTAAATAGCTTAGTGAAGAAACCACCATATGGTTATTTGCTTAGTTATGGAGATGGGGAGTAAAATTCTGCTTTGATTTATGTTGGTGTACATCCTAAGCAGTTCCCTTGACTTCAGTGGAGTGACTAGTTTTACACTAGTATATCGAGATCAGAATATAGCTCATAGTTTTAAAAGTTTGGTTTTTTTAACTTCAGAAATATACCTTTTTAAAAAAATCAGCCAAATATGTGACAAATTCGAGAACTTGTCTATAATATATGGCATATCTTTCATCCTGGGGGAGGCGAAAGAGGGTATAATACAGCCGTGTATTTCTTCAGTAGCTTATTCATGTAATGTAGTTACTGTGAATTTACACCAGTGTAACTCAGGTACTGCTTTTCTGCTTATATTGCTTTTGCTTTCTTTTTACATGAACTTTTATAAATTGAAGATGGTGTTCCTTAGAATATGCCCCATGTTAAGTGGGTCATTCCAAATGGCACCAAAGTTTCACTGAAAAGAAAGCATACATGTGTAGGTGTATTTGTGTGTGTACAAATACAAACAACAATGTGTAGCATGTATACAGAGAGAACTCAAAGGGAAGATCCTTTGCGGGTGTAAATTGTCATAGCTCCACAATATTATAACTCCATTGTTAAGCACTCCCTGATGAGATTTTAATAATGCTTGAACCAATACTGGAATATTCACCAACATCTATTGCTTTTGTTTCTCTGTGACTGTAAAAGTCCATGTTTTGCCATTTTCAGATTATCTAAAATCATCAGATGAATATCCGCTCTGCCCTGGCCTGTACACACGATCATACATTGCACTTTTGTAACCAGTACTCTGGTAATTTCCCAGGAACCAAGGTTTCTCTCTCCATGTTTTGCAGTTGTCACCAGCTGAAATGTGTTTGTATGAAAATGACTTGCTGCCATGATATTTTTTTCTTTTTGCTGTTTCAGCATTTTCAGATCTTGAATAAGCCAAAGTAAATTAGGCTGTTTTGAAAAGAAAAGCAGCACTGTTTTGTGTTGGAAGCCAAAAATAGCTTGAATTGCTTGAAGAATGTGCAATATTCCAATAAGTTAGTCATAACTATGCAGAGTCGGGATATACAGAGTTGATTATCCACATCTTGATCATGTTGAAACAGCTCAGAGGCTGCTTACCACTTTTTCCATTCTGTATTGATGAACACTTGTGACTTTACCCTATGTTGATTGCTGCCAAACTCTTTCCTCACTTGAAAGTTTAGTATAAATTGTTATGTAGCGAGTGCCAGCAGCATACCCAACTTGTTCAAAATATGAAGCAGGGCATTGTCATTGTCCCAGAGATCTTGTAATCTAAGGGGCTGATTCTGCATGAGTGGCCTCTGAGAATCATGTCACCCTGAATTCATTGGGAGTTGAGTGCTCTCATCATTTCCCCAGAGATACTAATCGCAATGGAGGATCACGCTAAAAATCAACAATAATACAATTTGGAACACGATGGAGCAGTTGACCAGGAGAGGGAATTTACCTTAAGGCAGTTCAGTGCAGATTCTGCTCTGTTACGTCAGTGTAAATCTGAACTAACTTCACTGGAGTTTCCCCAGATTTTCATCTCTGTAACTGAGAGTGGTGGGATTACGTGTCTACTTTTCAGTAAATTCTTACACATTCAGTCATCTGGATTTTGATACAGCTGGATTGCAACTCAGACTAAGCACTCAAGGCCTTTTATTACCGGAAGTTGTACTTGCTCATATCAAGCTATTATCATCGTGCTTTCTTTACACAAGGGGCTGGGCTAAAAACTGCAATCTGATCTATTAAAGTTTGCTCATCATCCTTATATGGGGCCTGGGGTTTTTGCATTGATTTAATTGGGAGCAGGAACATACTTAAAATTTAAGTCATGCAGGTTGCATGTAGCTGAGCATTCTGAAAGCACTTTTAAGAGTGGTCTCAATCATACTTATAGTCACAAAAACTTTATTGTAATCATTAAAGGACACATAATGAAATCCTCTGAGAGTGATTTTTCATTTAAATGCAAACAGGAGTTCGCTGTCAGGGGATGGCTGTTATCTCCCCCCTTTTGCCCTCCCCCCATGTGTCTGAAATCTACAAATAACACACCAGAGCTATGTTGCAGACCAGACACATGTATTTAGGTCATCCACATCCTTATTATGCATTTAGATTTAATTTATTTTACTCCCTGTAGTCCTGGGAACATCACCTCTCAACACAGTTGGCTCAGACTGTTCTAAGAATCAAAAGCCATATTTTCAGATTCATGACAAATTGCCAAGTCTGTTTTAATTGTAAAGATTAATTAAGTGAGAAGGAGAGAAAAAGAGAAGGTATCTTGTTGATTATAGATGCTAGGATACTTTCTAAAGACCCTTTCTAAGGGTCTGATCCTCTGCCACTGAAGTCAATGAGAGTCATGACTTGGAAGTCAAGAGTGAAGGATCCTGTTTAAGTGCTGGGTGTCACAAGGCTACTGGTAAAAATATCTACCTGAAAATAATGAGAAGCAAAAATAAATAAATAAAACAACAACACACAACAACAATAAAACAACATGATTGAGGGGAGAATGGTAGGAAGAACTGTGGGGGAAGAAATCAGGATGAAATCCTGGCCCATTGATGCCAATGGCAAAACGCCCATTGACTTCAATAGGACAAGATTTTCACTGCTAATGTATAAAAAGAGAGGCAGCAGGATCTCTCTAGTGGACTAATCGCTGGATGAGGAAAGAGGAACTCTTGAAGCTCTTTCACTTGCTGAGTAATTATGGGCAAGTTTCTCCATCCGTGAAGAGGATAGTAATGCTGTCTTTGCAAGGATGTTGTAAGGCTGTGTGTGTTAACATTATATTTGTAAAGTGATGTGAAGATGTAAAGTGTTGAGTGTTACTACTGATGAATGGATATGTGAGGAATCTCTTTGGAATAGGATTATCTGGAGGTGTCTTTCTTTTGGAATATTGTCCCATGTTACACGAATGGCACATATTAAATGCACAGCAGTTGTGTATGAGAAAATAATTGAGGATGAGAAAATTGAGGCAGAACAACCTCAGTCTGTTTGCTTTCACTTGCAGCATGTGATTCATGGGTTGTGACATATGAATGAATGCTCAGCCTCTGCCAAGGTAGCAGTGCTGAGCTAGCTTCTTAGACACTGCCAAGGAGTCAGCTAGAGTTTGAGGAGCAAAATAGAGGGGTGATTTGAATCGAAGCATTACATAAAATAATAGGCATCTTTTGAACTATTGGGTTATAATTCTATATTAGGACACTAACTGCATTCATGTGTTTTGTGGTTAATAAGCTTTTATGATTAATATTTGTATTAAACTTTTATGTATAAAGACACTTTGTAAGTTGTAAGTATTGGTGTTTACCTCAGCAGAGCATCCCCAGAAAATTATATCACTGTCATTCAGTTGCCTTTGTTTAATATATTACTTGGGTGTAAATACCCAAGGCAGCAGTTAGCTTTGAAACTTTTTGTGCTACCTATTTTAGTATGAAAGATACCATAATAAAACGGTGCTTTTGGGAGATTGTGATGGGGTCCTTGGGGTGCAACCTGGACTGTGGGACCTCTGAGCATCTGTCCCACGAACCTGGGCTGCCTCTCACACTGTGAGGCTGATGTCAAAAAAGGTAGTGGACGTGCAACAGCCCTTGTTAACCTGAGCTGAGATTTCTCAAGCATTTCAACCAAAACACACTGTTTGAGGTAAAATATAAAACAGATTTACTAACTACAGAATGGTAGATTTTAAGTGATTATAAGTAGCAAGCATAGAGATCAAAATTGGTTACTTAGACTGTGAATATATTTTTATTTCTTAAGTTCTATAAACTAAGCAGGATTTGAATCAAGCAGTGTCTCACCCTGACAGATGGTAAATCAGGTTACAGATCCTCAATACACAGACTGGACAGCCTTCCAGCCTGGGACCACCCTTCCCCAGTTCAATTGTCTTTGTTTCCAGACCTTCCTCCAGGTGTTGAGATTTGTGGGGCGGGAGGAGGCGAAGTAATAATGTCACTGTGTCTCTTGTGGTAAACCCAGGACAAACAGCTACAAAAGGGGGGTACTAATTAGTCCCAGGGGATTAAAAGGCCCCTCCCTATCCACTGAGGAGAGAGAACCATGGGACAATAGTGTTTAGCTGGAAAAGGGGTTGCTAAGGAACCAATTAGGTTCTGCTGACTTCAACTACTTGGGACCTTTTTAAATCCTCCCCTGGGTAGTAGGAGGGGGAGAGTGAGGGAGTGAGAGGAGCAGGGAAGCTGCCAGTAGACTGTTTGCAGCAAGATACCAGACCTTCCCAGTAGGGAGGCTGCACTTACTCTCCAGAAGGGAAGGAAAACAAGCACAAGGGACTGACTGAGGAGAGGAGTACTAGGACCCTGTGCTACCTATAAGGATTCGCCTTGCCCCAAACCTGAGTCTCCAAGGCTAAAAAGGACTGAGCCTACTGAGGCGAACAGGGTATTTTGCCACACACTTTTATATTTTCTTCCAGCTTACTGGAAAGATCTTTGCTGTGGATTAGTCTGCCTCCATGGTTTATGTGCCTCCTCTGAAAAGTCAATAGGATAGTGGATTGTGTGTTGATGAGCCATTAATGCCATGTGGCTACTCCTTTGTTGTAACTGAAAGACTGGTTATGGCTGTTCCCAGCCTCACAACATATTTCAGTAACACATGTAGCAATACTTCATAACTTCACATACAATGATCATACATACAATCCAACAGGTTATTAATGTTCAACAGATCAAGACTTTTAAAATGATACATCACAAGGTATACTTTGTATAAAACATATAATCATATCACAGTAGTGACTATGGGGGTCCCAGGGTGCTACTTTGAGGTACAGAGTGTCGCAGAGATACTATGCTAATTCAATAGGCAAATTTGGGTTATATTGGAAGAGTACTGTATGTGTAGGGTAAGAAGTGAACTTCAAGAGAATACGCTGCATGGGGCAATTTTAACCTGTTGTAGCATCCCACTTGTCTTGAGGGACTATTTAGCTTTAGGATCACAATTGTCCATGATGATTGGCTATCAGCTGAGAATGCTGCAGGCTGAATATGTAGCAATCCATTCCACTTATGGAGTTAGAAAGCTAGTATTTAAGACCATCCTGGTTCCATTTTTGTTTATGCTAGTCATCGACTATGGATTAAAACAGTGCGACAGTGATACATGTGACCTAAAATTGAACAATTCAAGGCTATTTGATCTAGACTTTGCTGATGACATTGCTCTTATCAATAAAGATGCCAATGGATTACAAAAATACACAAACCAAGTAAAAGAAATAATGGAGAAGATAGTGTGATGTTCCCTTCTGGTGTTATCTGCACTGTTGATCTTCTCGGTCACTCCAATCCTTGACTCTGGGAGCCAGCCTTACCCTGCTCTACTGTGAGAATCCCCATTCCTGGGCTGTTCACGCACAACCTCTGGCATGTAAGCTGCTCCTTGGATTGTGCAACCAAATGACACTAGCCAATATCTCTGACACAACCCTCGGAATCTCTGTCTTGCAGTGTCCAGTTATGCCTGCTGGACACTGCAAGCTTATGAGTTCGTCAGTTTAACAAAGAAATTGATATGTACCAGGCTTGTTATCCCAAGGGGAGTCTTTGACGCACTTCAAACCAAACACACTGCTTCAAGTAGAATATACAAACAGATTTGTTAACTACAAAGATACATTTTAAGTGATTATATGTCAAAGCATAACAAGTCAGATTTGGTCAAATGAAATAAAAGCAAAACCCATTCTAAGCTGATCTTAACACTTTCAGTGCCCTTACAAACTTAGATGCTTCTCACTACAGGCTGGCTGGTTGCCCTTCAGCCAGGCTCTCCCCTTTGATTAGTGCTTCAGTCACTTGGTGGTAATGTCTGTAGATGGAGGGTGGAGGAGAGAGGAAGAGCATGTCAAATGTCTTTCCCTTTTATCATGTCCTTTCTTCCCTCTTGGCTTCCCCCACACACCCTTCAGAGTCAGGGCATTACCTCATCGCAGTCCCAATCTGACCAAAGGAAGGGGGGTGACTTACTGGAGAGTCTAACAGATCCATTGTTGCCTAGGCCAGTGTCCTTTGTTCCTCTAAGGCTGGGCTGGTTTTGTCCCATACATGCCCTGATGAAGTGTGAACTGCCACTCTGCTCCTGGAGAGTTTTTGCCTGGGATTGCTGTAAGCCATGAGGATACATTTTCAGCCTCATAACTATAGACATGAAATTACAAATTGTAACATTACTGAAACAACAATTACTATAACATCACTATAACAACAATGGTCACTGCATCATGAGCCTTCCAAAGACACCAAACATGACAAACTGCATTAGATACCACACAATCATATTATAAGGATGAACATGGGGGGTGTAGGGTATTCCCATGAGGTACAGAATGTCACAGATAGGATTGAGATACAATGCAAAGAAATGTTAAGTCATGTTAATGAGGACTTCAGGGACAGAAATCAAAATTGGAGAAGGTGGACAATTTTACATATCTTGGAAGTACCATCAGTCAAGATGGTACTAATTCTGATGAAATAAGAAGGATCGGAAAGGCAAACACTGCATTTGGAAGACTCAACAACATGTGACAATTCAAAAAATCTCCCTCAAGACAAAACTGAATGTGTACAAAGCAATTGTTATCACCATCACAACATATAGCAGCGAGACATGGCACCTGTAAAGCACTCTACACTCTCTTGTTGGAAAATCCTGTATAATAAGTAAATGTTGTTGGGATGGAGAGTATATTTTTGTTTGTTTGTTTGTTTATTCGCTTCCTGGACCACTGTGTTCCTGGACCACTGTAGGACAGAATTGGAGGGAAGGGAAGGGAAGTGCTGTGGATAGTAGATATGGTGTAACAGTGACAGCATTACATACCTTATGCAAAGTTGTTGTTTCCAGCTAGCACTGAATGTATTTGTGTCTCCAATAGGAGTGACTCAAACTTTGTAAGATTACTTGTTAAGAAACACATTTTGTATCCTTGATTGAAATACTATGTCCTTAGGGGATCCATTTCAAAAGCATATGGCCTCCCTAATGACATGAAGTATCTAGCCTTATTAAGTAATCATGAATGACTTTTACTCTTGAGCTACATGGGTTTTTTGTAGGCAGTGCGGTAGTACCATTAGTACTGCAGTTATATAAGCTGTTGTTGTGTCATTCAGTTCCACTGGCAAATAGCTGTGGGAGACTTTGGACTATAGATGGTGAAACTGCAGAATAGTGTAGTCTGTGTTATGTATTTATGCACTCTTATTTTCAGAACCAGACTTTTTGTAAAGATCTCTTTAGTTGGGCAATGTAATATTTTCATTTTTACATTTACTCTTGCAATATTCCCTTTAATCACACAGAGAGAGGAGAATACTAAAAACACAGGACAGTGCTTGAACTGTGTGCCAGTAATAGGTTAGATTCTCAGATACTTAAGCCTCCTTCTGCTGCTCTGGATAATTAAAGGGATGTTAGTGTCATTGAGAATCTAGCCCAATATCTTTTGCTGAGAATATAGTATGGCACTTGGAACCAGTTATATCAAAAAGTTTCTTAGCAGTGAGTCTCTATATAGTTAGCATGTGTGCAGTCAATATCTTATGCAGGTGCATCTTGTAGCATCATTCTGACAAAACAACATACAGAAAAAATGTGGGTGTTGCAAGATATTTACGTGCCAGATGCGGTAAAGATTCATATGTCCCTCGTGCTTCAGCCACCATTCCAGACGACATACGCCCATGCTGATGACAGGTTCTGCTTGATAACAATCCAAAGCAGTGTGGACGGACAGACGTTCACTTACATCATCTGAGTCAGATGCCACCAGCAGAAGGTTGATTTTCTTTTTTGGTGGTTCAGGTTGTGTAGTTTCCGCCTCAGAGTGTTGCTCTTTTAAGACTTCTGAAAGCATGCTCCACACTTCACGTCTCTCAGATTTTGGAAGGCACTTCAGATTCTTAAATCTTGGGTCGAGTGCTATCTTTAGAAGTCTCTCATGGGTACCTTTTTTGTGTTTCGTCAAAACTGCAGTGAAAGTGTTCTTAAAATGCACAACATGTGCTGGGTCATCATCCAGGATTTCTATAATATGAAATATATGGCAGAATGCGGGTAAAACACAGAGCAGGAGACTCCCCCAAGGAGTTCAGTCACAAATGTAGTTACGCATTTTTTTTTTTAACGAGTATCATCAGCATGGAAGCATGTCCTCTGGAATGGTGACCAAAGCGTGAAGAAGCATGTGAATGTTTAGCATATCTGGCATGTAAATACCTTGCAATGCCTACTACAAAAGTGCCATGCAAACGCCTGTTCTCCCTTTCAGGTGACACTGTAATTATAAACAAACTTGTTTGCCTTAGCTATTGGCTGAACAAGAAGTAGGACTTGCAGGCTCTAAAGTTTTGCATTGTTTTATTTTAGAGTGCAGTTATGTAACAAAAAATAAATCTACATTTCTAAGTTGCACTTTTACGATAAAGAGATCACACTACAGTACTTGTATGAGGTGAATTGAAAAATACTATTTCTTTTATCATTTTTACAGTACAAATATTTGTAATAAAAATATCAAGTGAGCATTGTACACTTTGTATTCTGTGCTGTAATTGAAATCAATATATTTGAAAATGTAGAAGAACATTCAAAAATGTAATAAATTTCAGTTCGTATTCTATTATTGTTTAACAGTGCAGTTAAAACTGTGATTAATCACGATTAATTTTTCTGAGTTAATCATGTGAGTTAATTGTGATTAATTGACAGCCCAACCCGCATCTGTTTCATCTCAGAGCCTGTTTTTTGGATGGGCATTGTCCTTAGAGTAATGTTCAGAAACTGTACAGAACTTCCTTTCTAATAGTAGGAAGATTTCCACTAGGAATTGATACCTAGTCAATTGGAAGCGTTTCTCTGTCTGTGTGCATCAAAGACTTATTTCTCCAGAAGCCATAGATATTCCTCTCATTCTGGACTGTATTCTTTCCTTGAAGACAACAGATTCGTCTGTCAGTTCCTTATGGATCCACCTGTTAGCAATCAATGCATATTATCTGCTTTCACAGAGCTACTCGATCTTCGTACACCCTCTGACTAGCAGATCCTGGAAAGGCCTAATCAGAACCCTTCTGCATGTAATAAAAAAAACCCAAATAGGACTCCTCAATAGGACTTGAATCGTGTTCTTTCAGTACTTACCAAGCCAGCTTTTGAACCATTAGCTTCTTGCTCCATATTTCTCCTATTCCTGAAGGTCCCAATTTGGGTAGCCGTCATGTTAGTCAGGAGGGATGCTGAACTTAGGACATTGATGGGAGATCCTTCTTACGCTATATTCCACAAGGACAATGTTTCATTAGGTTTACATCCTAAATTCACCCCCAAAGTAGTCTCCAAGTTTCACCTAAGCCAGTCTATCCACTTCCCAAAACCTCACACCTCAGAAGAAAAGAGGCTCCATTCCATTGATGTTAAGCAAGCCTTAGCCTTTTTTATGAAGAGAACAAAAACAGAGACTATTTTTCGCCATAGCAGAAATGGTCAGGGATCAGGCTGTATCCTCTCAAAGAAACTCAAAATGTATCTTAGGCTATATTTTGCTCTGCTATCAGTTGTCTAATTTTCCCTCTCCTCATGGGGTAAGAGGTCATTCCACATAAGCACAAGCAACATCTATGATGTTGCTTCAAGAGGTGCATCTGCTTGAAATCTGTAAGGCAGCTACGTGGAGGTCAATCACACATTTGCTACACCCCATTCCTTGGTACAGAACTCCTGTACTGATTAATCTTTTAGAATAGCAGTCCTTTGTTCCCCTCTGCCATCTGTGACCTTGCATTCTGCTCCTATTTGAGTAATGCTTGTCAGTCACTCACAGTGGAATAACCATAGGGGCCAGCATTCAAAAAAGAGAAAGTTACTTTACCTTATTGTAACTGGAAGTTCTTCAAAAGGTGTGGTCCTTATTTGTATTCCACTACTCACCCTTCATCTCTTCTGCTTTGGATATTCTCTGATTCACAGTGGAGAAGGAATTGCAGAGGTGGTTGGTCCACCCTGCCCTTTATCTCCTTGGTTGGTGGAATGAGGTAAGACCACATGTGTGCAGACCAATGGGCATTACTTTCAAAATACTCCAGCTCTGGGCGCATGGAGTGTATGTATATAGTGAAATACAGATAGGGATCACACATCTGAAAGAAACTCCAGTTACTATAAGGGAAGTAAGATTCTCATATTCTCTTTGTGGAGAATCAAGTCCCTGGCTTTTAGGTTGACCAAAACAAATGAGGCAAAAGAATTTTGCATCCTTGCAAACATTTGGATTATATAAGTAGGGACATGTCTTAAATGAAAGCCTGACTAGATGGAAAAACTATGTGCCTGGGGCCTAGGTCTTGTAGGAGCTGTAGGATCAGGCCTAAAGAAAACCACGGAGGAATGGAACAGTTTCTCATTGTGGGAGAGTGGATTCTCACATCCCCCAGGTTGGGGTTTTGACAGTGTATGGGTAGTCTGGGCTGCAGCGCTCAGGCCCTGAAAATAAAAATTTTGCAGTGAGCACTTACGAAGTATCTGTTTCTGGACGTTAGCTTTATCTTTATTTCACACTATCCTTGTACAGTGTTTTGGCCAATTCGGAGTGTTGTGGGAGATGGAGGTGTTGTGAGTGAAAGAAGGACTTTTCAGTCATGAATTCTGCCTTTTGTTGTTGCACATTTTGGGCAAGATGCCAGAAATTTCACACCTGTAATAGAACCATTAAAATCCACCAAATTCTTCATTTTCACTGAAGGTCTGAGCATTTTCTCAAATTCTGGTTAGGGGTCAAAGCATAGATTCTTTAAACATCCATGAGTCTTATGATGAGGATGGAAAATAATACCCACTTAATTCAGAAACTTCAGCCTGCTATCTCAAATTGGCTTTAATGGTTAGAGATGAACTGTGAGTTTAGATTTCAGAGTAGCAGCCATGTTAGTCTGTATTTGCAAAAAGAAAAGTACTTGTGGCACCTTAGAAACTAACAAATGCTTTCCACTGAATGCATCCGATGAAGTGAGCTGTAGCTCATGAAAGCTTATGCTCAAATAAATTTGTTAGTCTCTAAGGTGCCACAAGTACTCCTTTTCTTTTTGTGAGTTTAGAAGTTGTCAAGGTTACTGGGCTTTAAAATGAAAGTGTCTTGACAGCTGTTTCTGTATAAAACAGTAATTCTTGAACAATTTTTTTAAATCTCTCCTTGATACTACACATGCCCCTTTAAAAGAACCAGCCAGCCAACCAAACCCTACAGTGTTTTGTAGTAAAGTTCCAAAATACTTCAGCAACACTATTATGCAGTGGTATCTTTTTTTTTTTTTATTGGAAAGACACACGGAGTTCTCTGCTTCCATGTATGCACCAGTTTGTTAAAGTTCATTTTGTTTAGTGGTGCAGTAAGAGTGGGTTACATTAAGATTTATGGTGGTGGTCTTTAAAAGAACTGGAGTATTGCATGGGACAACTGTCAAGGCAGGTGATTATTAAGGCAAAACTATGTCCTTCAATATAAGTGAGTCGAAAGTTATTTATAGTGAGCCCATTTACAGAACAGACCAATAAATGTTAGTTCAGCTCAAAGAGCCTGGAATGTAAAGAAATAAATGCCTACAAGAAAATGAAAATTACAGACAAATATGAATCCTTTCCCTGTGCACATGTAATGTATTTGTTCCCTATAGCCCTTGAGAGTGAACAGCATAGGTTTGGAATACTGTGTGTGTATAGGTGCAATAAAATAGTGATGAACAAGGCAGAGAGAGCAAAGGGGGAATCGATTGTGCGTGAATAGACTGTGCCTGATATCATGGCTCCTCAGACAGGCCCATTTTCCAGCCACACCCAAGCCATTTTTACCTTCTGTTCTTGCAAAAGGCTTAAGAGTCCCCCCCCCATCTCTCCCAGTGTGGAAGATCATGATGTGATAAGGTTAAGGATTTTACCCAGTGCTTAACCATGCTTACACACATGCATAGACGGTGTTCATTGTCCTGGAATAAGAGCAGCCTGGTATTCCCAGCTATACATCTTGGAAAGGCTTACAGGTTCAAGTTATTACCAAGCATCAATATCTTGAGAAGGCCCTCCAAATGTGTCATGATTACAGGAAAGTAAACTTTATACAATAGCCCTAAACATGTCTTTAATAAGCATTGCTTTGTTGTTGTTGTTCCTTTGTGATCCTTGCCTTGTGATTTGATATGAACGGCACTTCATCTTAGTCTAATCTTAGTTAATATATAGAAGCATAAATTACAGCAGGCAATATGTTAGAGATATTAGAAGGGCTAAGATGGATTTTGAAGAGCAAATAGCTAAGAGTATAGAAACAGACAACAAAAATTCTTTGTGAGTGTCAGAAGCAGGAACCCAGTGAAAGAATTGATGTGTCTGCTAGATCGCTAGGTAGTAAAAGGAGCAATTAAGGAAAGTAAAGACATTGCCAAGAAGCTAAATGATTTCTATGCATCAGTCTTCACTGCAAATATACATCCAAGATTTCTGAGGGAGCCTAGAAATAAGTTGCCAACAAAAAATAGGCAAACTCTCATTAAAAACAGATACTCTAACAGAGGATTGAAGCTATATTTTAAAACCGCTCTAGCGGAGATCTAGGGAATTACAGTCTAGTAAACCTTACATCTGTAGTTGGTTGATTGAAATAATCATAAAAATAGAATGATAATAATACACCTGGAAGATCATGATATGATAGGGTCAAACCAAGTGTTGGTTTTGCAAAGTAAAATTGTCTCACTTATCTTTTATGATTCTTTGAATGTATCAGTATGTGGGTGACTAAAGGAAAATCAGTTGATGTATTGTCTTGGATTAAAAACTGTATAAGGATACAAGAAACAAAAAGTAGAAATAAATGGTTAATTTTTAGCATGGTAGAAAGTTAATAGCCAGGGGCCTGAGTCTTCCAGATCCTGATAATTATTCCATGTGGTAGATATCTGAAGTCAGTGGGGCAAAGTGCATATGCAGGATGTGGCTGAGCAGAAAAGCTTGGAAGATCAGGGCCATAACAAGTACTGTGTCTTAAAGTAATTACATTTCTATGATTCAAGGGAAAAAATACAAACAGACCCAGAAATCTACTTATGTCAGGAGCTGAGAGTAAGTAACAGATTTAGGTGGAAGATGTTGATCTGGATTTTTGGACTATGTATGCTATACATTTTCCATAAAATGCCTCCTCCATTCAAAACTTACTTATGGCAGGGCTGCAGTGATTTCTCTGCTTCTCATATTCTGGAGTTCATTTCACTTATGATGACCTAAAGGCATGGCATGAGCAAGTGTTGTCACATATGATGTCTCCTGTTAATGATCAGTGAAGTGGGCAGGCAGACTTACATATAAACAAAGGAAGATGATCTTTAAAAAACAAGTCCTTTTTTACGTGCTTCACTGTCTTAATTATAAAGGCACATCTGGATATTTTATTGTTGCCGAAACACAGGGTGTTTATGTGTGCACTCGTGTATGTGTATTGGTGTATCTGAATATGTGGTTGTGAGTAGTGAATGCACAAGGTCCAATTTTCAATTCTGCCCAATGATATGTATATTTAAATTAAATAATACTGACTTGGTGACTGATTATACAGTGCCATATAGTAGGTGTAGATATTACTGACAAATAAAATGAGAGGAACCTCCTTGAGGATTTTACTTGATATCTTGTATCTGAATAAACCTTACTATTGGTGGATAGCTGCTGAGTTCTGTCTCCTGGCACTTGCTCAGGTGACATGTTAAAGCATGATGTTTTATGCTTATTTAAAAAGAGACAAGAATGATTAATGATGGTGGATTCAGAACTTGAAGGATATGGGAGGGCCATCTGTATCTGAAAGGATTCCTGTAAACTGGTCCTCTGTAACAAAGGAAAGACCTGTTCGTAAAAAGAGAAACTATCTGCCTCGAAAGTTATGCTCAAATAAATTTGTTAGTCTCTGAGGTGCCATGAGTACTCCTTTTCTTTTTGTGGATACAGACTAACAGGGCTGCTACTCTGAAATCTTATATCTGCCTGGTTACTAGAAGATGAGGTAATTCTTATGCTAATGAGAGCTTTTGACACTTGGTCTTCAAAAGACAGATAGGACAATATCTGCAGGGGTCTCTGATTGCACTGACTCAAACACTAAAGGACTTGATGGGGAGACAGTAAGATGACAGGAAAAAACATCCTGTTTCATAGTTGAATGTAATCAAGGGGTAATAATATGTCATGACTGTTAAGTCACAGTTTGAAAATAGACTTTTGGAAATATTAAAAAAAAATCTCTACTTTTGTGTGCTACTATTTTAACTATCAGGATCACAGAACACAAATAAAAATATTAACTCTATGAGGACTGGCTAAGTTATAATACCTCTGATAGAACAGTCTCACCACACAACAATATATATAGAGATAAGGAGGTGTTAGTACCGTTATACAAGGCACTGGTGAGACCTCACTAGAATATGTGTGCAGTTCTGGTCTTCCATGTTTAAGAAGGATGAATTCAAACTGGAACAGGCACAGAGAAGGGCTACTAGGATGATCTGAGGAATGGAAAACCTGTCTTATGAAAGGAGACTCAAGGAGCTTGACTTGTTTAGTCTAACCAAAAGAAGGTTGAGAGGAGATATGATTGCTCTCTATAAATATGTCAGAGGGATAAATACTGGAGAGGGAGAGGAATTATTTAAACTCAGTACCAATGTGGACACAAGAACAAATGGATATAAACTGGCCATCGGGAAGTTTAGACTTGAAATTAGAGGAAGGTTTCTAACCATCAGAGGAGTGAAGTTCTGGAATAGCCTTCCAAGGGAAGCAGTGGGGGCAAAAGACCTATCTAGCTTCAAGATTAAACTCGATAAGTTTATGGAGGAGATGGTATGATGGGATAATATGATTTTGGCAATTAATTGATCTTTAACTATTCATGGTAAATAGGCTCAATGGTCTGTAATGGGATGTTAGATGGGGTGGGATCTGAGTTACTACCGAGAATTCTTTCCTGGGTATCTGGCTGGTGAATCTTGCCCATATGCTCAGGGTTCTGCTGATCACCATATTTGGGGTCAAGAAGGAATTTTCCTCCAGGGCAGATTGGAAGAAGCCCTGGGGGGTTTTTGCCTTCCTCTGTAGCATGGGGCACGGGTCACTTGTTGGAGGATTCTCTGAACCTTGAAGTCTTTAAACCATGATTTGAGGACTTCAGTAGCTCAGACATAGGTGAGTGGTTTATCGCAGGAGTGGGTGGGTGAGATTCTGTGGCCTGCATTGTGCAGGAGGTCAGACTAGATGATCATAATGGTCCCTTCTGACCTTAATATCGATGAATCTATATAGTACATGACTTGGCATTGTCTTGTTTTACTTTTAGTGCTGACAAATTCTAATTAAAAAAAAGTATGAGACTGATAGGCTGGGTACAGGAGTTTACTCTCTAGTCCCCCTCTTCTGCACTTGGCCAGGGCATCTGGATTCTGACAGGAAATATTCATACTGCCTGATTCCCCTGAGTAAAGGTTACTAGTTTTGACAAGCTGTGGGGGGGGTTCATGTTATTAACAATAATGTTGATGAGATTAGATTTGAGGCTCCTTGTGACCTAAGCAATATTGTGAACTCCCATTAGAAACTGACATTGGTTGGCGAGGGTGGTAGTGACCAAAAGTTTCTGCTATCTGATGATTGGTTCGGTGGCCAATATGAAACAAGTTGATCTCACTCCACTTTCTGTCAACCTTGTTAAAACCACTATCACTGCTGTACTGGCTGACATCTTTGTTGGTGTTCTCCACAGACATGCTGTGGGCATTTTGACTGAGCTACCCTTAAAGGTGTTCTTTTCAGGTCAGGGTTGGAATACGTTAGTGAGGCTTCATGGGAAAGCTTGTATGGCAGCTACTCATGATGCTCCTGTCCAGTGAAGGGTTTTAGTCTCCATTGCAATCTGTACCTTTCTGGTTCACAGAGTTGCCTTGATGCCCGTCTATTCTGTGGCAAGAGGGAGAGCTCATGAGTGCTTCACTCCAGTGTGCCAGGCGGTAGCCCCTCTTCTGCCTCCTTCAGAAGCTGAACCTCAGATTTTGGTTGCACTTTCTCCTCCAACATATTTTAATTTTTGATCAACCCATCCCAAAGCCCCCTTAATTCCAGAGACAAGCTCACAACCCCCTTCCTGTCATTAGCCAAGCCAGCCATTTATAAATCCAGGAAGAGGTTCAATCTAGGGGAGACTTGGTATGACTGTGGGCCTATATTCCTTGCTTTCATTTGTTCACTCATTTGCTGGAATGTTTCTACTGGCTCCTTAAATCTTGTTTTTGAGCACTGTGTACTGTCTGGGGTTCTCTACTTGGTGACCCTTTTGTTACACCTCTGATCCCATCTCTAGCTTACACTTCTGATTTTTTGTTGCTCTCTGGTCTTTTATGGACCCTCCCCTCTTTGGAAGAGGAATCTATTATTTGTGGTGATGGCTGTTCAGGGGCTCTGCCCCTTCTACAGAATTCCCATAGACCACTCAGCAGTTTCCACAAGCACTAGATTAACTACTTTAAAAAATAATTAAATTGAGCTTACTGATCAGCTGTTTGTGTCGATAAAGACTTTCAGAAAAGTAGATGACTCCCCACAGTGACTGACCGCATCATCTAGCCCATCATATTCTCTGTTTGCTTGTAAAGAAGCTGTACTCAGACAATGCTACCATACATGAACCTAACTAGAGTACCCCCAGATAATAGCGCATTGGGGTGAACTGCTGTTTGTTTGCAGATCTGCATGCTAACATGAAAATAGCCTACAGGCCCTTTGCCTTTTTAGTCTAAGTCAGGCACACACAACAATTGTGCTAGAACCATAACGATGGTGATGGAGCAAGGCCAGATGGCTATGGAAGAGTAGTGGGAGATAGATATATTAGCTCCAGGCTAAACAAATCCCTGGTACCAGGATAAGTGAAATGGCAGCTGCTCCAGGTCAATTAAGACACTTGGGGCCAATTAAGAACTTTCCAGAAGGCAGGGAGAAGGCTAGGTTGATTGGGACACCTGAAGCCAATCAGGGGCTGGCTGAAACTAGTTAAAAGCCTCCCAGTCAGTCAGCTGGGTGTGCATGTCAGGAGCTGTGGGAAGAAGTTGCGCTGTTGGAGAGGCTGAGTAGTACACACCATATCAGGCACAAGGAAGGAGGCCCTGAGGTAAGGGTGAAGTGGAGCTTGAGGAAGTGAGGGCTGCTGTGGGGGAAGTGGCCCAGGGAATTGTACATGGCATGTTTCTAAAAGGTCAGCTACCATAGCTGATACTTTTAGGGTCCCTGGGCTGGAGACCGGAGTAGAGGGTGGGCCCGGGCTCTTCCCCCCCCCACCTTTGCCCCCTGTTTAATCACTGAGACTGAGAGACAACAGAGACTGTGCAAGGAAGGATAACTTCTCCTCACCTCCCTCGCTGGCTTATGATGAAAATGGCTCAGTAGACTGTGACCCTTGTCTCTAGAGAAAGAAGGGTTATGTGGAGGGTCACAGTGAGCCTCTGAGGCTAGCAAAATCCAGCAGGAAACGCGGGACCCACGGAGGCAAGGACAGAGCTTTGTCACAACTGGTTTTAGAAGTTCACAGCGTGGTGGAAGAAAGAGGTTTTAAAAAAAAGTGCACTGGGGGTTTGGTTTATTTTTGTTTTGGTTTTTGTTTGTTTGCTTTGTACCACAATGGAGGAGGTGGTAAGAGCTCTGGTATAAACCACGGCAGGCCAGCAGGAGGCCACCCGGGTTCAGGCAATGGCACAACAGGAGTCTATGTGGCTACAGCAGGAAACCAATCAATTATTGATGAGCAAGGCGACCCAAGATTGTGCTCTCTTGAGAGAGGTGGTGGACCAGCTGAAGATCCTCACCACTCAGGCCCAGGGGTCCGACGGGATGCAAACCCTGAGGGCAACTGGTTGTCTGCCAAAGATGTTGTCAAGAGATGACGTAGTGGCATATCTTCTCTCATTCGAAAGGACTGCTCAGCGTGAAGTGTGGCCCCAGGAGTAGTTGGCCAGCATCCTCGCCCCTTTTTTGTGTGGAGAGGCCCAGAAGGCCTACTTTGACTTGCCTGCCACAGATGCCACTGACTATACTCGTCTGAAGGCAGAGATCCTAGCACGAGCAGGGGTAACGACAGCGGTAAGGGCCCAGAGGTTCCATGAGTGGAAATACCAAGAGTACATGAAGATGTCTGGCGATACTGCACCTCTTGTCCGGAGTGTCAGTTATATAGCCCTCGCCCGCACTTGCGGGCTCCTTTGATATCTCTTCCAATAATAGAGGTTCCTTTTGAACCATGGATCTGGTAGGGCCCCTAGAGAAGACAGCTCGGGGCCACCAACATGTGCTTGTTGTACTGGACTATGCAACCCGGTACCCGGAAGCTGTTCCCCTGCACAACACAGCTTCCAAGACAATAGCTAAGGAGCTGGTACAGATCTTTGCCCGGGTTGGGCTACCCAAGGAGATATTGATCAAGGGACACCTTTCATATCCAAGTTGATGAAAGATCTCTGTTCGTTGCTCCATGTACAAACTCTACGGCACTCTGTATACCACCCGCAAACAGATGGCCTTGTGGAAAGGTTCAATAGGACCCTCAAGGCCATGATCAGGAAAGTGGTGAGCCGGGATGGGAAAGATTGGGATACCCTATTGCCTTACCTCATATTCGCCATCCGGGAGGTTCCGCAAGCCTCCATGGGTTTCTCTCCATTCGAACTACTATATGGGCACCACCCTTGGGGCATATTGGATATAGCCAGAGAAGCCTGGGAAGAGGAGCCAAATCCCGGAAGGAACACAGTTGAGCATGTACTGCAGATGAGAGATCGGATAGCCCGAGTTACGCCTATTGTATGGGAACTCTTAGAGAGAGCACAGGAGACCCAACGAACCCATTATAACCACCAAGCGAAACTTCGACGGTTCCAACCAGGGGATCGGGTGATGGTACTGGTGCCCACAGCAGAAAGTAAACTGTTGGCCCAGTGGCAGGGACCCTACGAAATAATCGAAGCCATGGGAGAGGTGAACTATAAGGTGCGGCAGCCAGGCCGCCGGAAATCAGAGCAAATTTACCTCATCAGTCTTCTAAAACCTTGGCACGATCGAGAGACATGCTTAGTCATGCAGGAGACCCTTCCCCATGAGGATAACTTACACGAGCAAGTGAGGATATCATCTGACTTGATGCCGATCCAAAAGATTGAGGCAGCCGACATGATTAATTGCAACAGAGAGATGTTCTCTACAAAACCAGGGCGGACAACTGAGACCTATCACCATATCCGCATGATTCCCGGAGCCAAGGTAACATTTAGACCCTACCGAATCCCAGCAGCTAAAAGAGAGGAAATCAAGGCCAAAGTAAAGAAAATATTAGAATTAGGGGTTATTGAAGAATCTTACAGTCAGTGGTCCAGTCCAATTGTTCTAGTGCCTAAACCTGACGGTACCATGAGATTCTGTAATGATTTTCGCTGACTGAATGAAATATCCCAGTTTGATGCATACCCCATACCACGCATCGACGAATTGGTTGACCGACTGGGTAGTGCCCGATTCTTGACTACACTGGATCTGACAAAAAGGTACTGGCAGATTCCTCTGACCAAAGAAGCTAAAGAAAAGACAGCATTCTCCTCCCCGGATGGGCTATTCCAGTACACCCTCCTCCCTTTTGGGCTACATGGGGCCCCAGCCACATTCCAGCCCCTCATGGATAAGCTGCTGCACCCCCATACTAGTTATGCAGCTGCATACCTAGATGATGTCATCATCCATACGCCAGACTGGGGAACCCACTTGGAGAAAGTTGAGGCAGTACTGCGCACCTTAAGGCGGGCTGGCCTCACTGCTAATCCCGCTAAATGCGCCATAGGGCTAGCAGAGGCTAGGTACCTGGGATATATTGTGGGAAGGGGCATAGTGAAGCCCCAAACGAATAAGCTAGAGGTAATTCAAAATTGGCCCCGACCGATCCGAAAGAAGTAGGACCGTGTGTTCCTAGGTGTGGTAGGCTACTACCGACAGTTTATTCCCCACTTCGCCAATAGGGCAAGTCCCCTAACGGACCTGGTGAAGGCCGAAGGTCCAGACATGGTAAAGTGGACCGACGCAGCAGAGGGGGCATTTACAGACCTTCAGATGGCCCTCTGTAACGACCCCAGACTCATAGCCCTGGACTTTAACAGGGAATTTGTTTTACAAACAGATGCTTCTGAGGTGGGTTTGGGAGCAGTTCTGTCACAAATGGTGAGAGAAGAGGAACACCCAATCCTCTACCTAAGCAGAAAGCTTCTCCCAAGAGAACAGAAATATGCAGTAGTAAAGAGAGAATGCCTTGTTGTCAAATGGGCTATGGAGACACTGCGTTATTACCTCGTAGGCCGGCGATTTACTCTTGTGACGGACTATGCACCCCTCCAGTGGATGCAGCGGAATAAGGAAAAGAATGGAAGGGTCACCAGGTGGTTCTTATCCCTCCAACCATTCCAGTTCCGCATACGGCACAGGACTGGATGCCACCATGGCAATGCTGATGGTCTGCCAAGTTGCCCAACTCTATGGTGTTGAGCAGGGGGTGGGATATATGATGGGGCAAGGCCAGATGGCTATGGAAGAGTAGTGGGAGATAGGTATATTAGCTCCAGGCTAAACAAATCCCTGGTACCAGGATAAGTGAAATGGCAGCTGCTCCAGGTCAATTAAGACACTTGGGGCCAATTAAGAACTTTCCAGAAGGCAGGGAGAAGGCTAGGTTGATTGGGACACATGAAGCCAATCAGGGGTTGGCTGAAACTAGTTAAAAGTCTCCCAGTCAGTCAGGTGGGAGTGCATGTCAGGAGCTGTGGGAAGAAGTTGCGCTGTTGGAGAGGTTGAGTAGTACACACCATATCAGGCACAAGGAAGGAGGCCCTGAGGTAAGGGTGAAGTGGAGCTTGAGGAAGTGAGGGCTGCTGTGAGGGAAGTGGCCCAGGGAATTGTACATGGCATGTTTCTAAAAGGTCAGTTACCATAGCTGATACTATTAGGGTCCCTGGGCTGGAGACCGGAGTAGAGGGTGGGCCCGGGCTTCCCCTCCCACCTTTGCCCCCTGTTTAATCACTGAGACTGAGAGACAACAGAGACTGTGCAAGGAAGGATATCTTCTCCTCACCTCCCTCGCTGGCTTATGATGAAAATGGCTCAGTAGACTGTGACCCTTGTCTCTAGAGAAAGAAGGGTTATGTGGAGGATCACAGTGAGCCTCTGAGGCTAGCAAAATCCTCCAGGAAATGCGGGACCCACGGAGGCAAGGACAGAGCTTTGTCACACTATACAAGGACATGGGTAATTTATCTCCAAACTGGCTTCTTACAGTAGTTGACTGTAGCCTTCCTGTTTCCATGATAACTAGTGTACTGAAATCCAATGACCTTATTTCAAGATATTATATGAGTAACCTAATTAGTAAAATCAAATGTTACAATCACAGCATAGAGAAAAGAAGTGTGCTTGTCTAAAGTAAGAGATAGCATAAGAAAATAACTTCTTGTTGTTATAATTGTTATTTATATTGTAACATAGGATTTTTTGAAATCTCAGTTAATGAACAGGAGACAATAGGAGACCCTGTTAGGTCAATGGGTGGGTCCTGGGAAGGTTCTAGAGGGGTCACCACATCCAGGGTGGATTAGCACATCACTGGGCCCTGGCCTAGACAAACATATGCTTCTCCTGATCTAGTGCAGAGGGGTAGCCCCGGGGGTAGGGTGGGAGGGCACTGGAGAGCAAGCCTGCACTTCACTCACTGCACAGTGGCAGGTCCTGTGCCATGGGTCTGGGCCCATGTCCCACATCTGGACCTTATGACCTGACACCCAGGGTCACAGTATCACTTAAGTTTGGCCAAGCTGCCCCTCCTTTCCACAGCACTTGCTCAAGTTTGACTCAGCTGCCCCTCTGGCATCACCGAGGGGTGGCCAGATGAAACCCGAGTGGTATTGCAATCCACATACAACGCTCAGATCAGGGAGCCAGGCTCATCCCCAGTGCCATGGGACAGAAGCTTTACCTGCGGGATGAGTGAAGGATGGGCTTGCTCTCCAGCCTCCGCCCCCTTTCTTCCTGTGCCGCCTCTTTACAGTGGACTGGTATTAGGGTTGCAGTGCTGGGGTAGAGGATTCATATACTTAATGGGGGGTCATAAAAAAAGACAAAATGCAGTTGGTGGTTCCCCTTAGTAAAACGTTTGGAAAATAACGTGTTAGATCATCCGTGGTCAGTACAAGATAGTTCCCTACAATAAATTTTCTAAAGCTTTGTGAGTTATGGTATTAAATATTTCCAGGGCTGGGCTTCATTCCATCTCTTCCTTTTGGAGACTGTTCTACCATCTAGATCTTGCATGGAAGTTTCACCTCATATTTTAACCTAAATTTTCTTTTTCTTAATATCTTCCTGGTGTGTCTCTGCATTTAATAATTCCTCTTCTCTCTTGTTGTTTTACGTCATTCAGGTACTTATAGGCTATTACAATGACCCTGCTTAATCGCTGCTTTGTTAAGATATATAATATATTTAGATCTTTTATTCTTTCCTCCTAAGCCAGTCTCTCCTGCTGCTTACTTAATTTTGTTGCTCTTTGAACACCCCCCTAATTTTTTATATTTATTTTAAAATACACAAAGTTTAATAAAGGACAAAGAAACCCAAACTTCACTTCCTACATACATAGTCAGAAAGGAAATGCTTGTTAAAGCCCATTCTGCAGTTCTGACATCATTGCTTGATAAGGAAATATCCCAGAAGACAGCTTTTATTGCTTTTGAAATTGGACTTTATAGAACCATTTGGGTTGGACAGCACCTCTTGTGGATTATCTAGTCCACCACCTGCATTATGGAAGTGCTGATTTCATTATATCCAAGCCAAACCTGTGTTGGCTGACTGTAGCTTTAAATACCTCCAATGATGGCAGTTTCAGAGCTTCCCACAGGAGCTTGTTCCATTGTCCTAATTTTTCTGGTGGTTATACATTTTTTTCCTACAGGGAAAGATTTTAAGGAGGGAGTTAAAGGTAACAAATAGGCATCAGAGACCGTGGGAATGGATGGATGGTGGAGAAATCATGCTTTTTGATGAGGAAAATGGCATAATTGAAGGAAGAGACGACAGATTTGCTGTGGGGGGAAGTCTGCCTGGTCAGGGGACCTCTTCAGGAAATGTTCAGTCTGAAATGGGCCATCTTGATTATCACTACAAAAAGTTTTTTTCCCTCCTGCTGATAATAGCTCATCTTAATTAGCCTTTTAGAGTTGGTCTGGCAACTTCCACCTTTTCATGTTCTCTGTATGTGTGTATGTGCGTGTATGTATGTGTGTGTGTGTATCTATCTATCTATCTATCTATCTATCTATCTATCTATCTTCTTACTATATATTCCATTCTATGCATCCGATGAAGTGGGCTGTAGCCCACGAAAGCTTATGCTCAAATAAATTTGTTAGTCTCTAAGGTGCCACAAGTACTCCTGTTCTTTTTATAGAAACAATAGTGGATATTGGGAGCGAGCCATTACTGGAGATTAGGGGGATGGGCTTTGCAGTGGGAGAAGAGGTGAAAATGATTGGTTGTAAAACCACAAAAATTGGCAGGGCATTTCAGAGGTCAGTGTAGTACCTAAACCAATTTAAACTCCATGTTGGCATGTACTTGTTTTTAAATGGGTGATGATATTCCTTTAAGTCAGAGCCTTTAGGTATTTGACAGAGATGTATAAATTGTCAAGCCAAAGACATCTTTAAAATAAAAAATACCTTTGACCTGTAAAAATGGAACCAATGTTTCTCATTACTGGGATAGATTTTCACTTTTAGGACAGTCTAGCAGCAACCTGCCTCTGCTTCTGCGTTGCATCTATCCAGATTAATTCCTGATTTACTGAAGGTCTGAGAGGACAGACATTTGTCCTGAGATTTTTCATATGACAGGAGAGAGGGAAATGGCATCAGGAGCTAATGAGAGGCAAGATATGGACTTACTTGCCTAAATGTAATTAATTCCTTTAGCAGATTTTGTCTTTCTCATTTTCCAGATGTTCAGTAGACAAGCCAGTGACCTGAGACAGAAAATATCTGCATATCTTGCCCAACAGGATCTCCTATAGATTTTACTGAAATACACACACGGGGGAATTTGTACACTTCTCTTTGGGCTTGTCTACGCTGGCACTTTACAGCGCTGCAACTTTCTTGCTCAGGGGTGTGAAAAAACACCCCCCTGAGTGCTGCAACTTTCAGCGCTGTAAAGTGCCAGTGTAAACAGTGCACCAGTGCTGGGTGCCGCACTCCCAGCGGTGGGAGCTATTTCCCTCGTGGAGGTGGGTTTTTTTTATAGCACTGGGAGAGCTCTCTCCTAGCGCTGGTGTCGCGACTACTTGCTAAGGAAGACATGCCCTTAGTTTCTGTTTTTTGAGATAGAGAGATACATAAATATCTAAACTGTAAGGACGACATTTTAACAAAGCAAAACACATGGTCTAGATGGCTCAGAGGCTTGGAAATTGGATATAGATTCTTTCATCTCTAGTTCTTTGGTTCAGATACAACCTGGATTGGTAGCTCTGTGGTGGCCTGTGTGAAACAAGTTTGATCTCACTCCATTTTCTCATAGATCGATGTCCACACCACAGTAATTGATACCATTTTTGGTATTGTCAGCAGGCCAGACCAGTGGAGTCTCCCATAGTTACTTTCTTACTCTTTGAGATAGTCCACCCAGGTTAAGGTCAATCATGGGGCAACATGATGAAGCTTCTTCTACTGTTGGTGGATTAATAAAGGACTTTAGTCACCAGGGCTGTCAATCCATTACTTTTCTTCTGCACTATATTCACATTAAAAAAAGGTGAAGTGTTTCTATTAGTTTGGCTAAGAGTAGATCTTTTGTTAGCAAGACATGGACTATTGAACTACCAGAAAACAGGGGTGGAAGTATCACCTCTAGGATTCTTTGCAGCCTACGAAACCTACAAAGTTTATGATGAAAGAATGCATAGACCTATCCCCTCTGGGATGCTTACAGGAAATGCCAAGTAATAAGAGCCCAGCAAATGGCCTGTTGCTGTTACTGTGACTACTTCTGATGGAGGGGCTTATTTCACCTAAGCATTGAGCATATAGCTATTCTTGGCTAAACATCCTATTAGGACACCTACCCATAGCTTTCCTCTGCCCATATCCTCATTGTTTTAACAAACTGCTATGTATTGACTTTACATTGTAAGCTCTTTGGGGGCTGGGACTGTCATTTACTATGTCTTTTTGTGCAATATCTAGAACAATGGGGGCTTGTCCTGGGCTGAGGCCTCTAGGTGCTATCCTTATAAACAAAATAATAATATTAGTACTTTGCTTCTCTGAGTTGTCAAATCCATGTCTTGTTGTTATGTTGCTAAATGTGTAGTTGATTGCACCCCTTGATGGGTTGTTAAATCACCTAGGAAAAAATAGTGGGGGCTGGTTATTGGACCAGCTGCAATTGTAATGAAATTGGTGTGATTTTTAGTCTATATGAAATGAGGAAAAACTGCCTGTGGGAATTTGTTCTGAATACAGTATACAAAGAATTACAGGTCAAACACAGCTAGGATGACATTTGCAACATCTGCCAGATGGCATTCCCCTAGGGTATTGTATGTCATGATCTAATTAGCCGATTGTTGAATAATATTTGTATCACTTTGGCATGGCCTCTGATTTTAGGTTTCAACTGATAAAACACTTCTGATACTATTACAACAGCAAAAGATATAGGTGTTTATCCAATAAATACTAGAATAACACCAGAAATGGTTACTTTGTATCGAAGGGCTTGTCTACATGGATGGAGCAGTAAGATGGACTACGATAGTGTGATTTCTAAAGCACACTAATGTGTTACACATTAATTGGTCTGTGTAAACTGTGCTGGTGTGCACTAAAGGTTCCCTAGTGTGCTTTAATGTTGTGTTGTCTGAAACAGTATTATGTTAAAGCACACTAGGGAACATTATGAAGAGACTACTTGTTACTACAGCATAGACTGTAACGAGTAATGCATGTAACTTACATTTCTCATTACTGTATTGTGAAAGGTGACTGGCTAGTGGTCAGGAAGGGGTGGGGCCAATGGTCCCCCTTTCTTCTACAGCTCCTTTCTGTGGGGTCGGTCCTCTTTCGGTTCAGCCCTCTGGCTGGGTCACATATTGTAGTCCAACCCTTTCGGGCTAAACAGAAAGAAAAGTCTAATAACGAGAGAAGTCTTTTGGTGCCAGTCAGACTCAGAAGTTGGAGCTGGGGATCAGAGCCAGGATCGGTAGCTGATGATCAGGAGTGAGGCATAAGGTCAGGAGCTGGAGGAGAGACATGATGGGAGTTAGGGCAGGCGCGAGGCAGAAACTAGGAGCCAGAGCAGGGTTGGATGCAGATTGAGCGAGACAGGCAAGAGCAGGATCTAGTAATGTGGCAGCATTAGCAGCAAGGAGTCTGCAAAGTTGCTCAGACAGCCCATTCAGAGGTGCTGACTTCCCCAGTTCCTGGTGGGTGCTTGATCCTTGCTCCGCTCCAGGCCCTGCCCCTACTCTACCCCTTCCCCCAAGCCCTCGTGCCTGCTCCACCCCACCCTGCCTCTTCCTACCCTGTTCTGCCCCCTCCCTCGCCTCTTCCTTCCCCCGCTCCTCCCTCTTACCTGCAGCACCACCTGCATGCTGTGAACAGCTGATCGCGGCAGATGGGAGGTGCTAGGAGGGAGGGGAAGGAGCTGATGGATGGGGCTGCTTTTTTTCCCATGGGTGCTCCAGCTCCGGAGCACCCATGGAGTCGGCACCAATGAGCCCACCCAAAGTCACTTCCAGATTTAAATTGGTGTGAGCCAATCAGGCAGCCTCAGGGGTTGGGAACTCTGATAGGATTTCCTGTGGGATCTGGCCTTCCAGGATTAGTGAGATGCTGCTTCAGCTATCTCCCTTGGTGGTGACAAGGGGGCATCAGCAATCTATGGCCTCCTGAATTCTAGGACCACATCCTTGGATCCTTACATGAATTATTTATTATTATTTTTATTTTTTATTTGTGTTGAGGTGGCGTGTAGGAGTCCTAGTCTTAGACCAGGACCCCACTGTGCTAAGCGCTATACAAAAACACAAAAAAAGAATTCTTGCTCTGAAAAGCTTACAGTCTCAGGAACATCAAGGGAACACATTACTCACCTTCTTTTGTGCCAAATTGTTAACAAATCTTGCTCAGAAAGTGCCTGATCCAACTTCCTTTTAAGTCAACTCTGAGCTAGATGGCATCCGTCCTCATGAATAGCCTATCTGACATGTGTCCTATTCTGCTCTATGACACAAGCAGAGAAAAGCAGATGGCATCTTTAAAGCATATGACCACTTTCATGTTAAAGGTTTAATCCATTTAAGGAAACCATCTGCACAAAGTGGGCAAAAGCTTTCCGGGCTAGGTTAGTGGCCTTAAGTTTCCGGGAGGGCTAATGAACTGATTCTTTGTGCTAGTTCAGGAGATCTCAAACTGAAATGACCACGAGGGCCACATGAGGACTAGTACATTGGCCTGAGGGCCGCATCACTGACCCCCACCTGCAGCCACAGCCCCGCCCCCCACTCAACCCCTTCCATGAGGCCCCACCCCTGCCCCACCTCTTTCCAGCCCCCATTCCAAACCCTTCCCTTCAAGCAATAGGACTTGAAACCTGGCTTCTGGCTTGACTCAGGCTTGGACCCTGCACCCCCATGGGTGCTGTGATCCTGCGTCTGAGCCCTGGGTCAGTGTGATTTGTGTGTAGACAGAAAGGGGTTAGGCTTGAGCCTGAGTTCAAACTCTGGGCTTTACGTTACAGTGTAGACATAGCCGGAGAAAAGATCCAGATAGGCTAATGACCACTCTTGTCCCTGCTGCTGTGTCTGCAGTTTGGAAGGATCTCCTTCTCACCTCTTCCTGTTCCATCCTTGTAAAGGGAGTAGCATGGAAATAAGCAAAGGAAACCTACCAACTTCTTTTAGGGAGATGCTGCAGAAAAAGAAAAGAAACAGAGGAGAATAAATCAGGAAGATAAAGTGATGGGTGGAGAAGCGCAGAAGTGCATGCACACACACACACACACCACAAAAGAGCAGCTTGTATTTGTCAATTTAGTAAAAAAATAAATTATAAAGTCTAACTGTTATCCATGGGGCCCAGACTGCAGAATCCAGAGTAGTCAGCAGCATTAATATAACGTAAGTACTCTAAATAAGCATCCCTTTCTTTCCCATACTTACAACAATTTAGGATGTCTGCCAGGCAACTACAATAAAATAGGTTTCAGAGTAGCAGCCGTGTTAGTCTGTATTCGCTGCATCCGATGAAGTGAGCTGTAGCTCACGAAAGCTTATGCTCTAATAAATTTGTTAGTTTCTAAGGTGCCACAAGTACTCCTTTTCTTTTTACAATAAAATAAAGGTCCTTAAATTGCTTTCACTAGTCAAAAAGTTGTGTTTCTTGTTTTTCCGTTATTCAGTTTCTTAATCTCCAACCTCTCTTTTTTTTTATTTGGTCTCCTTTCTTTCCACTTCCCCTGCCTTTGTCTGAAAAGCAGCATCTCCTTCCTTTTCACTCTTTCTCTCATTTTTACTACCATCTCTGGTATGTTGTCTCCGCAAAGTTAACTCAAGTTATCCTAGACTTATTTCTCTCAAGTTAGCGTAGCTTGAGTGAGAGTGGACACACTGCAAAGTAATACTTGAGCAACTGTGTCCACACTGGTGCTGCACTCACTCATGTGTAGTAGCCCTAAGACTTCTAGGGGCATATCCCCTGCTTATTTGTACTACAGTAAGCTGAGCCATTCTAAGAATTCTTTCCTGGTGAATTGTGGGAGAACTTGTTGGTCCTTTCTGGGCACATGGGGGAAGTATGGGAAGGCATTGGACAATTAATGGCATGTGAGTGGAACTGTGCCTGTGTCCATACTGCAGAATGGTCATGTAAGCAGTTAACAAGTTGTGCTTACTTGATCTTTACCCTGTACCCCATAACAGTCCAGTCAACTTGAATTGAAAACACCACCACACTTGAGATGAGGGGTGTCACACTATCTGAAGTGGCTCATGACTGTGAGTTCCAACCTCAGGGCAGACACCCGAAACTGGGGGTAAGTTTTATCATTAGATTTCACCAAGCCAGTGGCAAATGTGAACTCCTGAATCACTCTAACAGTCTCACCATAGAGTCATAGACAGTCCCCTTAGACACTCCAGGCTATCTTACTACCCATCCAAGTTGGAGCTGATGATAAATGGTCATTTTTACTCCAAAAATCACACACGATATTCAGATTGTCTCCGGTCACAAGAGACCAGTCACTTACCCAGCTCAATTGGTACCCCAGCTCTTGCACCAAGACAATGCCTGTAGCCAATTCTGTAATAAACTATTTAAAGGTTTATTAACAAGGAAAAATAAATAAGAGAATTATTTACTGGTTAAAGCAAGCAAACATGCACACAAATAACTTGCAGTGTAAATCCTACAAATGACAGAGTTGTCGTGATCTATCAATTCGAGGTGTCTTTCAGGAGATAGCTCCCGGGGATCTCTGGCTTCAGTTTGGTGTCTCTGGCTGCTGGCCCTGTGAGTGTTCAACAGCAATGAGAATGAACATTTTCCTGTGTCTTTTATTTTGTTCATTCATCCTCCAAGTCTGTAGGAGGAGCTTCCTTGCATGTACCATTTCCAAGGTGCAATAGGGCCATTAACCAATCCTTTGTATTGTGATGTTCCTTGATGGCCCATCTGATTTTGATGGTTCTTCCAGAAGGGTTGAGGGAAATCACTTCCCATCTTAGTTCACAAGTTTAGAGCAAATATTTTCAAAGTTATAAAGCAAAACTTACATATTGTTTTATAGCATGGAATACAGACATGACAAATAAGATTAATGTGTGCAGCAATTTACAAACATTGTGTAGCGTCTAAACACTGAGTAAATTCTTATAACACTAGAACCTGGTTTGACCAACACTAACACATAAGTGAACTGGTCTCGTCCCTAGCTATGAGTTTGTTAGTTCTTAGCTAATGCCTGCAGCCTTGGCAAGAGCTGGCATTTGGCCTGCCAGCATCTCAAGGGGTTTTGTATGTAGATTGGATTTGAGTTAGGAGTAATACTCAAGTTATAAGAACAGGAGTACTTGTGGCACCTTGGAGACTAACAAATTTATTAGCGCATAAGCTTTCATGGGCCACAGCCCACTTCATCGGATGCATAGAACGGAACATATAGTAAGATATATACATACATACAGATAAGTTGGAAGTTACCATGCAAACTGTGAGAGGCTAATTAGTTAAGATGAGCCATTATCAGCAGGAGAAAAACTTTTGTAGTGATAATCAAGATGGCCCATCTAGACAGTTGACAAGAAGGTGTGAGGATACTTAACTTAAGGAAATAGATTCAATATGTGTAATGACCTAACCAGACTCCCAGTCTCCATTCAAACCCAAGTCAATGGTATCTAGTTTGCACACCAATTCAAGCTCAGCAGTCTCTCTTTGGAGTCTGTCCTTGAAGCCTTTCTGTTGCAAAACTGTCACCCTTAAATCTTTTACTGAGTGGTCAGAAGAGACAGATAGGCAGGGCCAGGGGAGTGCCCAGAGGTTGCCTACTGCAGGGCAGGCCCAGCAGGGAAAGTGGCAGGGCGCTGCTGGCTGTCACCTTTGTCACCCAACTGGAGCCTCTCTAGCACATCATCGGGGATTTACAACCTATCCTGAACGATGCCTCACTCTTGCAGGTCTTGGGGGGGTGGACCGGTCCTTGCTTGCAGACAGTCCCCTAGCCTGAAGCAAGTGCTCGCCGGCGGCCACGCACCACAGAACGAAAACACTAGCCCGGGGGCCTGTCCTTGCAGCGGGGCCCGATGCCAACTCTGTCCACATGTTTATTCGGGTGACGCCGTCATAGGACCTAGTCACATTAGCCACGCCATTGGGGGCTCGTTCCCCTGCACATTTCCCAGTGTGATGTGTGCCAGCGATGCCCCTCTGCCATGTTCATTGGCCAGACTGGACAGTCTCTGTGTGGAAGAATAAATAGACACAGATCTGACATCAGGAATCGTAGCATTCAAAGGCCGGTGGGAGAACCCTTAAACTTCTCTGGCCACTCAGTAAAAGATTTAAGGGTGGCAGTTTTGCAACAGAAAGGCTTGAAGGACAGACTCCAACGAGAGACTGCTGAGCTTGAATTGGTGTGCAAACTAGATACCATTGACTTGGGTTTGAATGGAGACTGGGAGTGGTTTGGTCATTACACATATTGAATCCATTTCCTTAAGTTAAGTATCCTCACACCTTCTTGTCAATTGTCTAGATGGGCCATCTTGATTATCACTACAAAAGTTTTTTCTCCTGCTGATCATGGCTCATCTTAACTAATTAGCCTCTCACAGTTTGTATGGTAACTTCCAACTTATCTGTATGTGTGTGTGGGTACATATATAGATATATATCTTACTATATGTTCCGTTCTATGCATCTGATGAAGTGGGCTGTGGCCCATGAAAGCTTATGCTCTAATAAATTTGTTAGTTTCTAAGGTGCCACAAATACTTCTGTTCTTTTTGCGGATACAGACTAACACGGCTGCTACTCTGAAACCTGACTCAAGTTATAACTTGAGTTAATTTTGCAACGAAGACAAGCCATCTGTCATGCACTGTCTTACTCTCCATCACTCACTTCCCGTGTTCCTTGCATTTTCACATACCTCCCCCATAAGAGTCCCATCTCTTTCTCTGCTCTTCCATTGAGGTCCCCATGTGTCTCTCTCAGGTTTCCCTTTTTTCGAGGTGCCTCTTCCATTTATTGAGGTTTTTCCTTTCCTCTTTCCCCCCTCTTCCCTAAGAAGCATTGGTGCTGGAGGTAGGAGAGGGCTGTGCTCCCCTTCCTGTGCACCTGTGCTTCACGTGCTCTTTCCACCCTGCCACTCTAGGCTGGGAGGAGGTTGAGCCAACTCTTCCTCTTCCTTCTGCCTGCCGATTGAACTGGCATCTTAATGAACTGCCCTCAGTCCTCTTTGGCTGGATGTCATGAAAACAGTTCTGAGAAGGGGCCCACACAGCTGCAGGCTGATGGGGAGTTCACGTGACCTCTTGTATAGCAGGTAGAACTCCAGGCAGTTTTCCCCATTGCTGCACATAAATTTGGGTTCAGCCTCCGAAAAGATGGGGGACCCACAGTCTTTGTGGACCACTCAGGCTATCCCTGATAATTGTACAGATATTCCACAGATGCTCTGACTCTCTGAATGTGTGTATATAATTTACAATCATTGATGTTCCTTGAGTGGCCAGAAATGTTCTAAAAGCACCACTAGCTCACACTGAGTTCCTCTTGATTAGACTTCATTATTGGACTAATCAGTAATTTATTATTTCTTTGAGAATTGGGGATAGTCAAATAGCCCCAGTTCTAGTGGTGGAAAACCTTGGTGTACTATTTGTCTCCATTCTGTCTCTTATGATTATTGGAAATCAAAAAGTGATTATTGGACAGTTATAACTGTAACTTGGGAAATGTCAGGAGATTTGAAAGCGCTGATCTCTGCTTTTTATTTATTTATTTAAGTTTGGATTATTGTAAATCCTTTCTTGAGCAAATTGACCAGTTTTGAAGTGTGATAATGGTCCGATAAGGTATTAAAATGGCACCTTCATGCATAGCATGTCTGCTCCTAGATTTTTGATGTCAGAGCTGTTTACTGACAAAATTAAATTTTTATTATGTTTCACACTGGGGTGAAATTCCTCTGTGTGCAGAGAGCCAACACAAGGCCAGTGCAACAATCAGGTCCCATATAAGTCTTATTTGGAGGGCTATTGTAGCCATTACAGCAGTGGCAGTGCAAGCTAGATTGCAATTTGCCTTGCACATCCATCAGCAAAATTGTCAGCTGAGTTCTGATTATAGAATCTTTACTACAGTTGAGGGTGGGTGTACTCGGAAGAGGTAGAAACAGCACTGCTTGATTTTTCTCAGTGCTGATTTGAGTTTGAAGACCTAGCAGTCGGGAAAATTGCTAGCTATCTTGTAGGCTGAGTGCAGCTGATCTGTATGGATATTGAGAGGTAATGTGGAACCCCATTATATTTTCAAAAAGAAAAGGAGTACTTGTGGCACCTTAGAGACTAACAAATTTATTTGAGCATAAGCTTTCGTGAGTGAATGCATCCGATGAAGTGAGCTGTAGCGCACGAAAGCTTATGCTCAAATAAATTTGTCAGTCTCTAAGGTGCCACAAGTACTCCTTTTCTTTTTGCGAATACAGACTAACACGGTTGCTACTCTGAAATCTGTCATTATATTTTTAGTCATTTCTCAGAGTGCAACCCAAATTGTGCAAAACGTTGTGGGCTGTTGTGTTCTTACTGTTAGTCCAAGCTACATCAGCACATTCCTACTGACACTTTATGTAGCCTAGACATTGGATCCTTTGTAAAGGTTCCTAGCAAACCAAACATTTATTTTTATCTATTTATTTTTCATTTTAACTTTATTTTTTATTAATGTACCTAACATGGTGTCCCTGAGCACATCTAAATATAAACAGTACAGATGTCGTATTCCACTATAATGTATATATCTACATGAGCAGCGGGGTTTACCCACAGATTAGGAAGACAAAATGGTGTGGGATGGGGAAGAATAAATGTTTAGTCTTCCAGTACATTCTCCTCTCTGACCTTCTCCAGCAATTCCATTGCCATACTCACATTCCAAAATAAGATGGTGCTTGCCAAATAAATGAGGGCCTCCAGGAACACACTGATTCAAGGTTCTCATGTAACTGATGTTGGGTGGGAATGTGGGTTTTAAAGAAATTGTTTGCCTCTGCTGTCTCCTCTCACTTTTTGTTTTGCTTTCATGTTATCAGCTAGTGGTCCATCCCTCTGAAGTGTTCTAAGATCTGGTTTCAAATAGTATTTTGTCTTTTTGATAGCACTTTTGAAAACGAGACACAGAAAAGGATCCAGGGAGCTCTGCTGTAGGGGTCTGTTTTTCACATCATTCAGCCCACATCCTCTCCAGCAATTTTTTCTATACTTTTTCAGGCAATAATCTGAAGGGTTGTGAAGGTTCCTTTCTTCTTGAAACTTTTAACAAGAATGTGTCTGACTGCTAAACTACTTTTCGGTGGAAGGGTTAATTTACATTGTATAAGACTTGATGTTCATTTACACTAAGGCCCTTTTGCACTTCACTTAAATTGGGAGTAAATGTAGAGTTTGTAAAGTGATCTTACTTTATCCTGCTGTAAGGCCCCTTTATTCTGTCAAAATGGGGAAAAGAGACTGTAGTGTAATTGAGAATCAGGTCCATAGATTTTTTTTTTTTTATTTTAACCTTGTTCAGAATTCTATGGATTTTTAATTTGGTTTTTATTATTTGTGGGAAAACGTTTGGCCCTTGAAATTTGCACTCAAGGAGACACCAGCTCTGCACAGCTACTTAGGTTTGCCAACTTTCTACTTGCACAAAACCAAACACCCTTGCCCCGCCCACCCTTCCTTGAGGACCCACCCATACCCCACCCCTTCTCAAAGGCCCTGCCCCTGCTCACTCCATCCCCCCTCCCTCTGTCACTTGCTGTCCCTCACTCACTCATTTTCACTGGGCTGGCTCAGGGGGCTGGGGTGCAGGAGGGGGTGAGGGCTCTGGGTTGGGGACAGGGATGAGGAGTTTGAGGTGCATGAGGGGGCTCTGGGCTGGGGAGTGGAGCCAGGGGGTTCAGAGTATGGGAGGGGCTCCGGGCTGAGGCAGGGGGTTGGGGTGTGGGAGGAGGTACAGGCTCTGGACTGGGGGTGCGGGTTCCAGGGTGGAAATGAGGGGTTCAGAGTGTGGGAGGGGGTTCCGGGCTGGGGCAGGGGGTTAGGGGGCAGAAGGGGTGAGGTCTCTGGCTGGGGGTGCGAGCTCTACTGTGGGGCCGGGGATGAGGGGTTTAGGATGTGGGAGGGTGCTCTGGGTTGGGACCGAGGGGTTCGGAGGGCGGGAGGGGGATTTGGGCTGGGGCAGGGGGTTGGGGCACAGGGTGGGGTGAGGGCTCCGGCTAGGGCTGCGGGCTCTGGGGTGGGGTTCAGGATGAGTGGTTTGGTGCTCCGGGCCGGGACTGAGGGGTTCGGAGGTGGGAGGGTGATCGGGGCTAGGTCAGGGGGTTGGGTATAAACGAGGTGGGGGCCTCAGGGGTGCAGGCTTTGGGCAGCACTTACCTCAAGCAGCTCCCGGAATCAGTGGCATGTCCCCCACTCCAGCTCCTATGTAGAGGCACGGCACTGGACAGACGACTCTGTGTGCTGCCCTTTCTGTAGGTGCTGCCACCGCAGCTTCCATTGGCGGTGGTTTCTGGCCAATGGGAGCTTCAGGGACAGCGCTTGGGGTGGGAGCAGCATGCAGAGCCCTTTGCCTGCCCCTATGCATAGGAGCCGGAGTGGGGACATGCCGGCTGCTTCCCGGGAGCCATGTAGCGCAGAGGCTAGCAGGGAGCTTGCCGGCACTGCTGCACAGTGCCGCCAACTGGACAGTTAAAGTGACCAGAGCCATCGGGATCCTTTTTTGACCAGGTGTTCTGGTTGAAAACCGGACACTTGGTCACCCTACAACTACTGTGTATGGTACTCACTATGGTAGCAGAACGGCACCTTTCCCAATACAGCCAATACATGGGGGTAGATAAGTGGGGACTTGGGGGGTCTTTAGCCCACCCAAAAATGTGCGGATTGTATTCATAGAAGTTTATCTTGTTGTATAAAAATAGACAATCTTAATCATGGTACAAAATTACTCATGAAAATAATAATCAACAGCTGTTATTTTATTATTTTTAGCTGTAGCACCCTCAAATAAAGTTGTCTATGCCCCTGCAGTAATGTTACTAAATGCTTCATTGTAGTAAAGGATAACTGTTTTTCTCTATGTGGTTTTGTCCTAGGGTAGCTGAGGCAGAACTGTAGTTCTGCCTTCATACAGTGAGGTGCTGGACACTCCTTTCTGTATTGATGTTCTTCTGCGTATTCAGAAAAAACAAGCAAACAGACAAATCCAAAGCATTTCAAAAATAATCCAAATTAAAATGTCTTCTCATCATATCAGTTTATTCATATCAATTTTGTTTGCAGGTTACTTGGGTTTGGAAAGGTGGCTCATGCACTTCTGGTGGGAGTTGGACAATAGGACTGCCTCCCTATTTTCTCACAGATAAAGCAGTGTACACACATTGGAGACATGAGGGCAAGGGGGTGTCCATGCTGTGGAGGTGTGTGTCTCATGGGGAATGAGTACTGTATGAGTCCAAGGAGAGTTCATTGAGCAAAGAATTGTCTCTACTATGGGGGAGCCTTAGGAAGGTAGGGCACGAAGGAGAGTGAGCCACCAGCGGCATCCCCACCCCTATCCTTCCGTTTCTGGAGGAGAGGAGAGAAGAAAGAGACCACTAGCAGCCTTCCTTCAAAGCTCTCCTGCCGACAATGGAAGATTTTTGTCATCAGGTGAGCCGACAAACAGTGGCTACACTGCGTGCCTTTTAGCGGCAGGGCTGTAGCGACACAGCTGTGTCACGAAAAGCTGTGTAGAACAGACATAGCCAAATATTGCACTGGAGCAGACCTCATGTGGATCTTGTTCAGTCAGGTGTTTTAACTTAGTTCATGTCTTAATTTCTTTCAGACTTGCATCTAGCTCATTTCTTCTTTAATAATCCTTGAAAATGTTGAACAGAAATTGTGAATGTCTTGTCATTTTCGTAATTCGCATATCACCTCCACACCTGAACAAAGCCCTGACAGAGATGCTCAACTTTCCAAATACATTTTGTAAAAATACTTTGGACAAAGTTTGTATTTGCCTAAAAATATCACCTGCCATTTTTTTTCTTTGCAGTTTGATTAAGTGCAATAGTTTCTATGTGAAACAAGCAGTGATGGGATTTTCTTTGGGAATGGGACTCTAGGCCTTACATTAACTTATTCAGAGGAACTGAATTTTTGTTCTTAAATCTGTTTGCCATTTTTAGGGGTGCATTGGGTACACCTCAAGGACATCTCTTCAGATGTTACGTTTTGTGTTCTGTAGGCGCACACAAAACAATGTTATGGCAAATCCGTTCACTGTTTCGGATAATAGACTTCGTATGTAGATTTTTAAATACAAAAATATGTGCCTTATGGTACGTAGGGAGATTTGTTAAGTTTTAGATCTTTTAATGTGCCCCCTGAAAAACAGTTTGAAACCAAGGTGCCTTTGTGCATTCAGTGACAGGTTGACATCACAGGCATTTTAACGTAGGCTTCTTAACCACACTGAGTCTTAACAAGCACATTCTGTTCCTAAAGGAGCATTCACAAAGTAGTTGGGCCCAGATCCTCAAAGGTACTTAAACTCCTAACTTCCATTGATTTCAGTGTAAGTTAGGAGCCTAAATACCTTTGAGAAACTGGGCCTTACACCTTAGAACCAATCTACCTTTGGAGTTGTTCCATAAGTCTACCACCTAGAGTGTTTTAAGGTGAGGTTTTCAAAGGCACTGAAGGGCGTTAGACACCCAACTGCCATTGCCTTTCTGTGTGGGGTCAAATGTGTAACTCCTTTAGCCACCTTTGAAAATCCCAGCCTCAGTCTCTTTGAAAACAGATAGCTGTGGTGGTCAGCTTCAGAGCAAATAAAAGATCACGTTATATAAAAAAATGGTATTAATTGCCCTCTTATTGGCAGCCTCAGCAGAAAGAGAGAGGACTGAATGGTAAGGAATGCTGAACTACCATCTCCCTTCTAAATGGTGGAAGGGCTACTTCTGGTGGTGGTTAAGGCAAATTGGCTGGAAAATCTGCATTGCTACTGCCCATGCTTCGCTTGTTCTGTGGATAAACAGGTGACTATAGTCTCTTGCTGTCAATCTGGCACCTTTTATGAGCATTAAATTTGCATGAAAATTTTTAAAAGGAGAAGGGGGATCAGTGTCCCACTCGTCACCAAAGTGGTGCACAGATACCACCTCCTCTCTTAGTTTCATGTCATTTGTCAAATTATATAAATGTACTGGGGAAGGGACCATGAGAAGTCATCAAGTCCAGCCCCACTGTGCTGAGGCCCAAATAATATTAGATCATCTCTGACAGGGTGCTCATCTCACTTGCTCTTAAAAAACCTCCAATGATGGAGATTTCCACAACCTCCCTTAGACAGCCATATCTCAGAGCTTACCTACACTTGTAGTTAGAAAGTTTTTATTTATGAGTCTGGATTCGTTTCAATTTGGCAATGAAAGGTCCTATCCAACAGCTCTTGCCACACGGAAGTAGTTGTTATTTGCAGAAGAAAGAAGTTCAGGGATGGGGAAAGTTTAACGCTGCGCTTTGGGATTTTTTTTTTAAATAAAGAAAAATGGTACAGCAAAGGTTGCTTTAAAACTAAAACAACCTGGGTATAAAATACTATTACAATGGTACAGTTTTACAGATGTGGTCATTAGTATTAGGGCCAAACCTGTATATATATCATCTGGCTACCATATTGTATTTGAGCATCTCACAATCTTTAATGTATTTTTCCTTTCAGCACCTCTGTGAGATAGGAAAGTAGTATTATCCCCATTTTACTGAAGGGGAACTGATGGAGAGAGAGAGACCACTTGACTTGCCCAAGGTTACACAGGAAATCTGTGGCAGGGAATTGAACTGAGATCTCTCAAGTTAGTGCCCTAACCATTGGGCCAACCTTCCTCTCGGTCTAGCTCACAGGTAGTCAATTATTTTTTCTCAACGTCCAAATTTCTTGGTCAAGGTCCAGACTCCAGAGGAAAATAAATAGAAAAAAACCCAAAAAATCCCACCACCACAAGTAATAATAAGATTTCTGGGTTCCATTCAGAATTGTCTGGCGGTCCTAATTTGGCCAGCAGTCCGCCTATTGACTAACCCTAGTGTAGCTGTTGATTTCAGTTGGAGCAGAGTTAGGCCCATGGTTGGTATTGGTGTCTTGTCTAATTTAGTGATTGCATTAAACTATACTAAAAAATGAGATGTTTCTTTTTTATCACTGTGTTAAATGTAATCTTTTTTTTTCAATCTTCTGGGAAAAGAAAAAATCAACTAATAAAATAATTTCACCCTTATATAGCACTTCTTGTATTTTCAGAACTCTCTATAAACATTACCATTTTTTAAAATTAATACCATTAATACTATTCATATTTGTTTAAATAATATTCATGTAAGCTGAAATTCATTCTCAAGGAGAAAAACTCAGGGTAACAACAACTGGCACAATAATATTTTTTCTCCAAGTAAAAGGTATAATTGCGGGACAAAATGTTAGCACTTGAATATAGGAGTTGAACTGGAAACTGCTGTCCAGTGTAGCAGACATAGCCCTCCGGGTCTGCATGCAGCTGCAGTGCTGTCATTGCATGTTGACAGTGAAAGTTCTTTCTCCTAATGCCAGTGGAAGGGGTACGGGTTATTAAAGGATATCCCTGCAATCCCTTAGATGTCTGAAGGCTACTCCAGGAAGAAAGTTCATTTTGTTGCTATTTAGATTGCGCTAGAATGTGCTAGATGCTTTCCAAACAATAAAGAGTCCAGTCCTGAAGAGCTTACAAGCTCTGATCTGCCAGTCACTTGATCTTGACCAAAATACGCACACAACAGCTATTGCATGTTGACAGTTTTTTCAGTCCCTTTCCAGAAATGACCTGCATTGTGAAATGAGGGTCCAATCCTCGATGAGTGCCTCCAGTTCACATGGACTTCACAGGAAGCATTCAGCATCTCCCAGAATTGGTCCTGTGTAGCCCAAACCACCTCTTTTTTGAGTCAATAGAAAGACTCTCAATTAAGGTGACCAGATGTCCCACTTTTATAGGGCCAGTCCTGATTTTGGGGGCTTTTTCTTATATAGGCACCTATTATCCCCCACCCCCCTGTCCCAATTTTTTTACACTTGCTCTCTGGTCACCCTACTCCCAATGCCTTGCTCATGCAAAAACTTCTGCATGTGCTGTCTATACATCTGAGTCTGTGCATCTGCGTTGTTCCACTAAACCCAGTGGAACTATTCACATACTTAAATGCTTTGCTCGATCAAGGCCATAAAGAATACACTCTCTCTCTCTCTCAGCCCCATTAGACTTCTTTTCTAATCTTTCCTATCCTTATTTTATTCTAAGCAACATTTTATGTATTAATTTTTTGTCTATTGGCATTTTCTGTTTTTTTCCCTTCATTTATCCCTGATTTGTAAAAGGGTCTGTGACATGGTTAATTTCTGTATGGAGTGTTGTAGTGGTGCTGGTCCTAGGATATTAGGAGGATATTTCCTCCCACTGTGGAGGAAAGTATTGTTGATGTGACCCCATCCCACTCTGGGACAAGATCTACGCACTATATGCAGCATAGGCAAGAGCGGTAACACAAGAGGCCTACAGGCCTGCATCCTGCAAGACTTAGCTTAAGCTAAGAGCATTTGAATATGCTGGGCCGTGGTATTTTGACCCAGATAACAAACTAGGCCAACCTCTAGCCTAGCTCAAGTCCCTAGCTGTCCATTATATGCAACCCCCATCCCAAACCTGCAAAAGCCCCTAGACAAAACGCTGCCACAAGCAAACCGCAGATCTTGATAATAACGAAGTGCATCAGCACAGTGCTAATTATGATACTGTTTACTTTGGCTCCTTATAGGCTTTATTAACAATGCTTGAGTGATAAAAAAAATTAAGGAAATATATCATTTGACTTGAATGAAAAAAAACTATACAAGACTGGTATTCTAGGGGCAGGACAGAGAGAGACCAGGGTGGCACATGCGTGTGAACATCTCTGTCTCCTTTTCCCTGCATGCTTGTATTCAAATAAAAGGACTTCAGACTGTTTGAACCAAACAGATGGTGTGACTTGTTTTCCACAATACCCACCATGATTAATTTCTAATTTTTTTAAAATTATAAGTACAGTTATTTTTTTCTCCACCAGATTTTTTTCTTAATGGAAGAAAGATGTTTTGAAACAACCCATACAACTGTTCTTCAAACACCTGAATTAATTCTAGAGTTCTAGAGGCTAAACCTTTTGCTATGCAGTTCAGCAGACACTGTGACTTCACTTTGATGAACTTACTAAAATACTGAAAGATGCAGAGAGAGAGCAAGAAATTCTGACTATGATTACTGAAAGTTTGCAATTCTTTAGATACAGCACAACATTTATTATTCACTATATTTTTCTTCATAATAATTCCTTTATGATCATTGTAACATGAGAGAGGACAGTTCTGATTATAAAATAAAGGCATTGTTATAACTTGGCTTGGCAGAATTAATTTTTTTTTTATAATTTCAACAGATAATATCAATGTTTATGTTTAAGCAATTTTTAGATTTTTGTCAAAAATTTTCATTTTTACAAAATTATGGGGTTATGCATTTTTTTCTATTTTTATCTATGTGAATTTTCACAATTATGGGAAATTATGGGGGAGTCAGGCAATGGGGGTGTCAGACAGTAATTGTCAGCTCCCATTAAAATATACAAAGCAGATGTCCTTAAATGAAACTCGAATAAGTTCTCAAGCAGCATTTTTCTTTCTTTACCTGTAAATTTCAATTATTATTGATGGAAATATTTTTTCATTGGTTATTGTGTGTGTATAGTGTGTGTGTGTGTATACGGTTAAATTAACATTTACTGATGGAAATCTAATCCTTCCAAGCCTACTTATAGCCGAGAAGGGAATGTAATGTCTCTGGAAACCGAAAGACAAAAACATAGCATGTATATGAAGAACAGTGTGTTATTACTGAATGCAATATAAGAAAAGCCGAAAGATAAAATACATGTATATCAAATAAAAAACAGTAGTTGACAAGCTAAATTGCATGCTGTACAAAAAAAATCTTTTGTCATGTATTATTAATAAGAATAATACTTAACACTTATATAGCACTGTGGCTTTCAACACACTTTACAAAGGAAGATAAATATCATTGTGACAACATTATCATCTTGGGGAAAAAAGCCAAAGCCATAATTGAATTATAAAAACAAAAAGGAAAAGGCATGGCACACAATATCTGAATAATAAATTATTATGAGAGAAGATGGAAAAAAATCAACTAAATATCCTTTATTTTAAAAGAAAAAATCCCATGTAATAATAATTAAATGTTTAAAGCCATTGAACTCCAGTTTTCACTACACTAGACACGAAGAACCAATTAAAAAAAACATTTGAGGACTGAATCTTGCTTGACTGGCTGGTATGATGACATGACTTTTGTATTCTAAAAAACCCCTCTAAGAGTCATGATACTTGCTATATATGTGGTGTTGGTGTAGACGTGTCTGTCCCAGGATATTAGAAAGACAAAGTGGTGAGATAATATCTTACTGGACCAGCATCTCTTGGTGAGAGAGACAAGCTTTCGAGCTTACACAGAGCTCTTCTTCAGGTCTGGGGAACGTTCTCAGAGTTCTTGTCATGGTTTTTTTCATGGACGTCATGGCTGTGACAAACATACGGCCTTGGGCATGATACCAGAACTGGATCTGAGTGGGCAGACCTCATTGTAGGACAGGGGACATGATTTCCATTTTAAAGACCAGAGGTAAAGCTGACTTGCCCAAGGTGAAGCAGAGAATCAGCAGCAAAGCTGGGAATAGAACATGCGTCTCCTGATTACCTCTATCTGGTACCCTATCCATTGGAACACACGAAGGGAGGAGGACGTAGAGAAAACTTCTAAATTAATTTTGGTATAACCGTATTGGAAGCAATGTACATACTGGTTCAAATGAAAATGTTTTCCAGAACAGCCTATTCTGCCAAGATGCTTTTTATTAGCATGTCATGTAAATCTTGAATCAGGGTAGCAGAGCAAACCATGTAAATGTCTGAAATTCCATTTAGCAAAATGGGGAAAAACTTATTGCAGATGGTTGATGTTTAGACTATGCTCTGTGATTGTAACGTCAGTAAAATTTGAAATTGCACTTGTCTGTTTTAATAATAAATCTGCCTACTTCTCTTTTTTTCTTTATGCTGTCTTAAAGGATAACTTTTCAATTGTCACCTTTAAATGCGAGGAGTTTACTGGCCTAGAGTGCTCAGGCTTCAGTTTCTAATTTAAAAAATATTCTTGTTCTACAGAGATTTCAAGCTCTTCTGACCAGCATTTGCATTTTAATGATTGGATTATCAAAGTGGATTTGCTTTCTTTTTTGCCTTAACACAAGCTACATTTTAATATATTTATTTAATACATTTTAATATAGTCACCTTCTAGAATTGTTCATTTGTATAGGAAATGAAAGGATCCAGACAAATATGATGAGCATGCTGGGGTCTAACTCTTGTGGCTAGTTTAAAAAAAATAGACTTGAAATATTTTTTTATTTGTATCTTAACTTTGTTTTCACTCAGTCTTTCTCATATCTTCTTGCCTTGGAACATGTTTATAACTTGAGAGATGATATCTAAATTGTCTGGTGGGAATGCTTCAGAATTAAAATAGGTTTATTTTGGGGGGGGGGGAAAACAAATGAGGTAATCAGGGAAATATATACAGGTGTTAGTTATTTTGCAGTTCCTGTTCAGGCAAAACTCAAGTTGAATTTAAATATTGCCTTAATTAGCACTGCAGGATTGGGCCTATAGTGTATCACTGCACTTTACTTTAAAAGAAGTTATACTTTCATCTTGACCTAGGTAACTTTTGTTTAAATAGGGTAAGAAAGGTCAATGAATAGTAAATCTTTGTCCTCATATATCATCATTTTTCTTCTGAGGCTCTCACAGTGCTTCACTAACATTAATTAAGCTACACTGTAACCCCGTTCGGAGCTGCTCCAGTGAATATGTATGAAATAGATGACTGAAGCAATCTGGTGTGTGACCTTGGGGGAATCGTATAAGCTATGAACCAGAAATAGGATCCAAGACACCGGCATCCCTGACTCTGCGCTGACCATGTGGTAACATGCCCATTCAAACTTCTGTACTGTAGATGTTCCAATAATCTACTGGCTTTACCAACTCTATCTACCTGCTCTGTATAAATTCCACAGCTAGGTAAAGTCCGTAGAGACAAATAGCAATAATTAAATGTTCTTGTTGTAGTGTTTGGGGTTTTATTTTTAAATTAACCTCATTATTGGTTAAGCAGTATTAATGTGTTCCATATCAGCATTCCCAATATCACTAGAAACATCGTATGAAGCATTATAGACAAGGACAGAAAAATGTGTATAACCCAGTGCAATATGTTTAATACCAAGGGGTCAAATCTGCCTCACCAACTAATATGTCTTGTCCAGATGAAGTAAATGACTTGTGGCAGGTGAATAAAATTCGATCTGTATTTATATCAAATATAGTATGTGCATGTTTTCTATCAATTAATGTTGCATTGCCCAAAATTCTCTGCTGCAGTAATACCACATGTTTTGTTAGTTGGCAGGGGGGAAGTCTGTTCAGAAGAACATCCTCATCCTCCAGAGCCACCTGCCCTCCAGTAGGATCTTGCTGAGGAGCAGAGGAAGATTGACACTAGCTAGCACTGAGTGTAGATCTCTTTTAGTGGTACATCCTTCTCAAACCTGGAATGAACTGGTGGAATACTAGGAGCAGGTTGCTCTAGCTACCCATACATCTCTAGGCACATGGCCTCCATTGCTGTAGTAACTAATCTAAGTACCATATGTTGAAAGCAAAGGAGACCTGGGATCAAGATTGAAACCACAAAGCAGAGATTTTAACACCATAGACTCCTCACTATTTTAGGTCAAGAGGACCATTTAGTAAATTACACCTATCCTGTAAGAATTGGCAGATACTGACCTATTTGGTCATCTGTGCCAGAAATAAGTGAAATCAGAAATGCTAAAGGCAACAGAAGGCCATATATTCCACCAAGGCCTAACCTTATATGAAACTGAAGAAAATGTGAAAGGTCGATCTTGCTCAGAATGTAATAAAATAAATATGACCACATACATAGTTAAAATCACCATGGCGAAGTGGTGTTGGGAAGAAGTTCCATTTGGTATAAATCATACACATGTCAACTCAAAAACATGTAGCGACCAAAATGCCTTGTCAAAAGCCTTAGTAATTGCATTGCCTGCTGGATGATGATCATTCTGGGGTAATATCTTCCTATGAAGTTTCAGTTTCCATGGCTAGAGCACTAACTGTGCTGGGACTTTATTTTGTTACCTATAGCAATGCAATAGAAAATGAACAAAATAAAAGATAATGTTTTAAAGTACAATTAAACATTCAATCTTTTAAAATAATCAGGTTTCAGAGTAGTAGCTGTGTTAGTCTGTATCTGCAAAAAGAAAAGGAGGACCGATGAAGTGAAAATGCATCCGATGAAGTGAGCTGTAGCTTACGAAAGCTTATGCTCAAATAAATGTGTTAGTCTCTAAGGTGCCACAAGTCCTCCTTTTCTTTTTTTAAAATAATCAGTGAAACTAGCCTATTGATTTTTTTAAAATTAGGCTTACCTGGTTTTACAGGAAGTGATATGTCAATATACTGGAGAGTAGTTCTCCAAGGTTAGAAAGCCGAGAGATTAAACCACAGCAGTGTTCTTATGTTTCTTCAGCCATGGAGCATAGTTTATGTGTAAATCGGGGCTAGTGGGACAACAGAAGAGGAGAGGAAGTAACTAGTGTTCCTATTATAGCATCTTTCATACAAAAGTCTTATTAACTGCTTCATATTTGATTAGTCCATAGTACAAGCATTAAATGCAAACTACTGTATGTTGTAAAGCAGGGGTATGATAAAAGTAAATAGTGGTGTGTTTTACCTGGGAGCTTTCGGGGGAAAGAGAACATGGAAACTGGGAGACTAACAGAATAGAATAGGAATGTTTTATTAGCTCGAAGGATTTAATGCTATCCTGAGGAGGAGAGGTGGAAATTGATTTGAAGAGAGTTGATCAAGTAGGTAAAGAAAGGAATAGAGGCTGTTCTAGGTGATGGAGGATTGTGGGGGAGAAAAGTTTATTCTCCACTGTCGATAGATGGGAGTAACAGCAGTCTGATATTGGAAGCACATAGGGGACTGTATGAAGTTCCAACAATCGCATCTGCTTTCTCACCTCATAACATGGTAGGGACAGGGTCCATGACTGGAGCAGCAATGGTGGTTTAGGACCTAAGATGAATGGTCGGGTTGTATGTTCACAGCATAAACACAGAGGGAGACCATCATTTCCTTTTAATCCCTTGTATTGTGCTTTCCATGTTGCCTAGAAGTAATGATATGTAATGTCATCAGTATTCGCAAAAAGAAAAGGAGTACTTGTGGCACCTTAGAGACTAACAAATTTATTTGAGCATAAGCTTTCGTGAGCTACAGCTCACTTCATCGGATGCTGTAGCTCACGAAAGCTTACGCTCAAATAAATTTGTTAGTCTCTAAGGTGCCACAAGTACTCCTTTTCTTTTTGCAAATACAGACTAACACGGCTGCTACTCTGAAACCTGTCATCAGTATTGTACTTCCAAACTGTACCAGCTACTTAGCTTTGCGCACAGTCATTATTAATGATTTATCTAGAAGTCTTTATATTGTATTTTGCAAAGTCATGTTAGATTTGGGTGTTTATAATATTTGAGTAGGGAGCACAGCACTTTCAGTCAGTTTTATCTGCTTTCTTGATCATACTTGTAAACCAGGTGACTCATTTTTTTTATTTTCTTCTCTAAAAGAAACAATAATATATTTCTGTTTCCAAGGATAAAGAGAAATGACCAAGTAATTTAATCCACCAAATTAAATTGAAATGCTTTTCTTATTTTCATCGGTTTCTTCTTTCTTTAGTAAGAGCTGGAAAAGGGTCTGATTTTCATGGGGTGGTGCTCAGCATTTTCTGAAAACCAGGCCTCTTTACGATACTGTATCTCAAACTGGGTATCCAAAAATGGAGGTTTCCATAGTCACTGGACATTTATGGAAATGTGGGCTATGTTTCCTGCCCTGGAGAGCATACAGTCTCTTGCATGTAGAAGCGATAGAAAAAGTGAAGGCCACAAACAGGAGAGAGGGTATGGGTTGAGGAAGAGCAATAGTTAGAGTAATACAGTCATGTGGGGAATAAGTTTAGGCTATTGCTCATTATAATAATTTCAGTTGAACGAAATTAATTATAATAAATACTCATCATATGTCAACTTCCATTGATAGAGTGGAACAAGAGTCCCAGGGGGAATAGTCTAACAGTGGGAGCTCTCCTGCCTTTCTCTCCTCTCCTCACAAAGGAGGAAGGATGGTCAAGGTTTGAGATAGATAGTCAAGAAACTTGGAGCCTGCTCTGGCTCTGCCACAGAATCACTATATGACCTTGGCCAAGTCACTTAGGCCAATATTTTTAAGCGAGGCTCTTATTTCGGGAGGCTCTGTTTTTGGGTGCAAAAGCTGAGCTGTCTTGGCCTGGACTTTCAGAACTGTTGATTGTTCACACCTCCATTAGAAGTCATTGGGGGTTGTTAATGCTCAACATTGCTGAAAATCTGGCCCAAGGTATCCCAAGTTCAGCACCCAAACTCAGAAGCTACTTGTCATAAATATAAAGGGAAGGGTAAACACCTTTAAATCCCTCCTGGCCAGAGGAAAAACCCTTTCATCTGCAAAGGGTTAAGAAGCTAAGACAACCTCGCTAGCACCTGACCAAAATGACCAATGAGGAGACAAGATACTTTCAAAGCTGGGGGGGGGGGGAACAAAGGGTTCTGTCTGTGTTGTCTTTTTCCAGGACCAGAGCAGGAAAGTAGGTCAGAATTCCTGTAAAGGGTTAATAAGCAATCTAGTTAGATATGCGTTAGATTCTGGTTTGTTTAAATGGCTGATAAAATAAGTTGTGCTGAATGGAATGTATATTCCTGTTTTTGTGTCATTTTGTAACTTAAGGTTTTGCCTAGAGGGATTCTCTATGTTTTGAATCTGATTACCTTGTAAGGTATTTACCATCCTGATTTTACAGAGGTGATTCTTTTACTTTTTCTTTAATTAAAATTCTTCTTTTAAGACCCTGATTGCTTTTTCATTGTTCTTAAGATCCAAGGGTTTGGGTCTGTGTTCACCTATGCAAATTGATGAGGCTTTTTATCAAGCCTTCCCCAGGAAAGGGAGTGATGGGCTTGGGGGGATATTTTGGAGGAAGACATCTCCAAGTGGACTCTTTCCCTGTTGTTTTTGTTAGTCGCTTGGTGGTGGCAGCAATAAGGTCCAGGGACAAAAGCTAAAATAGTTTGTACCTTGAGGAAGTTTTAACCTAAGCTGGTAAAAATAAGCTTAGGGGCTTTTTCATGCAGGTCCCCACATCTGTACCCTAGAGTTCAGAGTGGGGAAGGAACCTTGACACTGCTTTTGAAAAATGTGGTCTTAACTTTCTGTGCCTCAGTATCGCAATCTGTAAAATGATAGTGCTTCATACCTCCCAGGTGTGTTGTGATGCTAAATCATTTACTTTTCATCAATGTGTATGAGATCCTTGGGTGCAACTTTCTATACTTGTTGTTTTATTTATTTTATTAGTATTTTATTATAATGGTTCTCAAACTAGGGCCGCTGCTTGTTCAGGGAAAGCCCCTAGTGGGCTGGGCCGGTTTGTTTACCTGCCACGTCCGCAGGTTCAGCTGATCACGGCTCCCACTGGCCGTGGTTTGTCGCTCCAGGCCAATGGGGGCTGCAGGAAGGGCAGCCAGCACATCCCTCGGCCTGCGCCACTTCCCACAGCCCCCATTGGCCTGGAGCAGCGAACTGCGGCCAGTCGGAGCCGTGATTGGCCAAACCTGCGGACACAGCACGTAAACAAACCAGCCCGGCCCACCAGGGGCTTTCCCTGAACAAGCGGCGGCCCTAGTTTGAGAACCACTGTGTTATTTTGTTAAATTAAATTGATTAATCTTGTGTTTTCAAACATTATAAAAGACTGACTCAGTGGTAATCATAATTTTGTGAGGGTGGGGAAGAGAGTATGTAAGCTGTTTCCCCCCCCCAAATAAATGCAATAACATAAATACAGTAAATGTGTAACTGGGCAATAGTATCATGATCTGCTTGCCTTGGTCAACACAAGTCAGAGTCCCATAGTCCAGCCCTGGACATTTGGACAGTTGTCCACCTTGCCTTATATAATCTCACAGATCTAAGGTCTGGATGATGCAAGCCAACCTGGATGTATCATTTATCATACCAGACCTAAAAAAGAGTTCCGTGGAATGCGAAAGCTTGTCCCTTTCACCAAGAGAAGTCAGTTTGATAAAATATATTACCTCACTCGCCTTGTTTATTCTGTATGTATCATCTCGACTTTCCCAGATTTGTTTCCATTTTGTAGGAGGCAAGGATGATTCTGTATCATCTCTCCTTATGACCTGAATTGCCTGTGATGCCTGCAATAAATTGCCAACTGATAATGACTAGGCAGGTGGCCAGCAGGGATTACTGATACCATTTTGTCTCTTGCTTATTTATATCCTTAAAAAAAAATCAAACCTACAAATTATACACATAGCTAGTCTATGTTAGCCCTGGTGTGTTTCTGTCACTGTCACCCAGTTCCTCCTCCCCTTTCTCCTTCCATTTTTGTTACACCAGTTTATTGCATTTTGTTTTAAGCTAACTTGTCTTAAAATGATCTATACGCGTGGCCCCTGCTGCCTGTGCATTGAAATTGATGGGGGCCTGGCTGCATGTATTAAACCGCAGAATTGATGCCCTTAGACTGTAAGCCCTATGAAGAAGGGGCTATTTCTTTCCTATCAGTTAGTATCGCACTAAGCACAATTGTCTGGATCCCCTGGGTGCTATGGTAAAAATAATAATAATGTTTCAAGGCTTGTGTGAGCCTATTGAAAATGTAGCTGAAATAAACTTTTGCATGCTTCTGTAGAACTGAAAATATATCTTTCAAGCATATTTCAGTGTTGCCAACCTCAAAGATTCCAATATCATGGAATAGAATATTTTTGGCTGAAAAATCACAAGATTTTAAAAAAATAATAAAATTTGGTCTCTTTGCATTTCCCTTCTGGTTTTTGAGCCTTTAAGATTCATGTTTTCAACCTTTTCTCTAAAACCAGAAGAGCTAGAAACTTTCTTTTAAAATAAATAAATAAATAAATAAAAATAAAAACTGAGATTTTCCTGTCTTTGTATGACTCCAAAGGCTGGAGCTTTAAAGAAAACACTGAATATTGCAAGACTCATGATAAAATCATGATAATACTGTGGACATATGTCTCAGGAATGGTAGCCAAATTAATACCTTTTTGCAGGAATACAGTTTCTACTCTGGTACTAATCTGAAATCTGATTCTTAAGGATACTGTGCCAAATTAGGTGGTGACTTGTCCCGGTATTCCATGTCAGATGTAAATAGGCCACAGAATGACTGAATATAGCAGTTTAATTTGCTGCTTTTTAGCATCAGTGGAAGTGCAAACTAGTGTAACTTTCCTACTATGGTGTGGGCAGGGTGGTCTGGCTGAAAAAGTTGTCTGAGCAGAGGCTTCCCTCCTTAACATTGTTCATAGCTATATCTGGCTAGAAATCACACACTCAGGATAAAGCAAGGGACTGTGTGTGAGGTATATGGGGTGCAAGGCAGCTCTCCCTAGCTTGGCTAAACAGCACTCCTGCACAGCTCCCATCCCCCTCCTCCTGGGTTGGAGTGTTAAGAGCTCCTCCTCCTGTTGCAGTCAAGGTTAACCACTGATCATACACACAGTCAAGAAAACAAAAACAGAGTTCAGGCAAATCAGCTGGGAGCTCTAGGTGCTATCAGAATATACATAATAATCGTGGCTGATATACAGCACATCTTTTGTTTAATAAACAATAAGTCCCTACTTGAATTGCAGGATGATTGTCACATAATTGCGGCTGAGTTGCGGACAAGACATGGAAAATCGCAGAAAAGTAATAATGGACCTTAATTAATTGCAGTAATTTGGAAAAGCTGGCAAAGACCTATTTGTTTTAGAAAAATTGCTGGAACAGTATAAACACTCAAGTATTATGTTATGCCTGCAATTTTTTTTGATAACAAGACATTTTGCTGCAACTACATTACAGTCATTAATGCGTGGGGCTGATAGCGGGAGCCCTGCCGTGCTTGGGGCTGACAGCCCAAGCCCCAGCTGCTATCAGCTCAGCTCAGCTCAGCTAAATGGGATTCTACTGTACTAATGGGGGAAAAAGTTTGTATTGCAAACCTCAAAATGTATGCAAAACTTCAGACTGTGCAAAGAAAGCTAATTAATATCAAAATTCCAGAGCAAGCCTAATATTGTGGGATCTGCAATTTCTGCAATATCGCAAATTAAGTAGGGCCTAAATAAACAATATGTTTACATGTTGGCTTTAAAAAAAGACAGAAAAGACAGAAGCATATTTTGTCCTTGGCCAGCCAAATTTGGGATCTAGATAAACAAGGAGCTTTAAAAATATTTCCTTACCCATTTAAAGCCTTGCACTAGAGCTTGGGCTCCACATTGTTGTTGTTTTTTTCAAATTAAAAAAGTGACATTTAATCCTTGCATAGATGTGCTGAGTTTTAATTTATAACATGGAAGCAAAAGATGTGTCACAAGAATAAGAAAGCCTTAATACTGTATGAAAAATTATTTTCAAAGGCTTTCCTTTTCTGTTTCTATTGTGTTCATGTCATCATAATAATAATGCAGTCAGTTCTTGTGGAGAGTTTTTAGTGCCTTTAGTATTAATTAAATGACACTGAAGACAAAACTATGGAAAATTTTGAATGTTTTACTTTTCAACCAAATTCATCATCATCACATATTGTAGAAAAAACATAACAAAAAGGGCCTGATCCAAAACTCGTTGAAGTCCATGGAAAGACTCCCATTGATTTTGTTGGCCTTTGGCTCAAGTACTGTTTATAATGTCAGGTTTCAGAGATGCAGCCGTGTTAGTCTGTATTCGCAAAAAGAAAAGGAGTACTTGTGGCACCTTAGAGACTAACAAATTTATCTGAGCATAAGCTTTCGTGAGCTACAGCTCACTTCATCGGATGCATTTCTATTTAGAATGTATTAGGGCTTACTAAAAAAAAAACAAAAACTATTAGCTATGAGTACACAATGAGGACACAAGGACCCAGATCCTTAATACCTTTGAGGATCTGGGCCCAGAAATGGGAGTTGTGTGCCTAAATACCTTTGAGGATCTGGGCCCAGAAAGCCCAATGGAGAATATTAAAGGTAACACAAGTTTGGAGCCTCTGGGGGTATTTTACACTGTAATGTAAGCCCAGTGTTTGAATTTAGGCTCAAGCCTAGCCTACCTTCCATCTACACACAAGTCTCACTAACTCGGGGCTTGGATCCAGCATTCCAGGACCCTATGGGGGTGAAGGGTCTGAGCCTGTTTCAAGCCAGGACTTAGGGGTTACATTGCAATGTAGATACACCCTGAGAATTTGGGCTGTTAGTGAAGCTTATGCATTGTGGTGGGATGTATTATAGGCCTTGCTCTGGCTCTTTGCTCAGGGGTGAGTTTCACCTTTAATTTGTTTTCATGCATTTTAGCTGATTCAAAAGTCATCTGAATGGTCTGGGCAATCTTTCTTCCTTTCTTTATCTCTCCTCCAAATACAGTAAGTGCCGAATATGAAATTGGAGATATTTGAGCTGTGGAGTCAGCACCTTTGGTCAGATGCTAAATTTAAATGAAGGAAACATCTTAAACATGATCTTGTGAAATGAGAACATCTGCTCTGTGTTTTAAAAAAGTTGGATTATAAAATGCTGTCACAAAAATGACTTCTTTTTGAGCTAGCTACCACCAGACATATGAAGTCATTGCCCTACTTTCATTTGTAATTATAGAAGTGAGTTTATGATTCTAAATGTCAGGTGCTCATTGGTATTTTGATCATGGCAGCTCACATCAGGCTGAGATTTGGTCAGAAACATACTAAATTGGATAGTCTGGGTATACTAGAGGTATGAATATTAGAGTATACATGGACCTAATTATTCTAATTGTATGAATGTCTGTATCTAAATGAACTCTTGGATGGTGTATCAAATTCAAAGAAAGCAGAGATATTTTGTTAGAAGATCGCTTTCACCCAATCATCTTCACTTCCATTTATACCATAATCAGGAGAAGGAGAGAGAGAAATTGTCAAGTTTCGCTAGGGTTCCATTTGAACATAGATAAGAGCCAAGGCATTTCAAGTTAAATATTGCCACTATGTCCTTAGCTTATGTCAGCAGGCCAGTTAGTAAGTGTTATCTGTAAAATCATATCCTCTTCTCAAATCCTTATAAGAGCCATGCACAACAAGGTGATCTTAAAATGCAGGAGCATCTTAACTCAGGTTTTTATGGGATTAGATAAGAACTATAATGTCGTTAGAGCAGTTGGTTTATCTCCTGTACCTAAGTTCCCCTTGCAGTTTGTCTATCTTGTCTGTAAAAAGCCCAGTCAGTACTATCAAGGCCAGGGGTGGCTAGCCTGAGAAGGAGCCAGAATTTACCAATGTACATCACCAAAGAACCACAGTAATACGTCGGCAGCCCCCATTAGTGGGGCTCATGGGTGCAAGGATCCTCCTGTGCAGAATCAGTCACAGAATGGGGCCCTTCAAGAGTATCATCCCATTTTAGTCAACAGCCAAATGAATTTCAGGAAACATAGTCATGTTCTTTGGGAAATGAAGAGTATTTATTTGGATTGATGAGTGCTGTCTAACAATTCAGCATCTAACATTCACCCATCCTAGACTCTGAGTGTCCATTCAACAATTAAATTTACACTCTGATAATTGTCGATTTAATATTTTTGTCTGCAGTTTTCATGTATTATGCTCTTATATGATGGTGAGTCTGTATGTAGACCTAGCTGGATTATTCTGACATTTTGGAAATAAAACTAAATCAGAAAAAAAATGTGAAAGATGAGAGCAGAAGGTAAATGTTTTTTAAGGCTAATTTCTGTTTAAGGTACTAAGACAGGGTGGGCAAACTATGGCCCGGGGGCCACATCCAGCCCTTCAGATGTTTTAATCCAGCCCTTGAACTCCCGCCGGGGATCAGGGTCCAGGGTTTGCCTTACTCCAGCACTCTAGCTGGGGAGCGGGGTCGGTGCTTGCCCTGCTCTGCACATGCTGTTGCTCCGCATGGCTCCTGGAAGTAGCGGCATGTCCCCCCTCTGGCTCCTACATGTAGTGGCAGCCAGAGGGCTCTGTACGCTGCCCCTGCCTGAAGCGCCACCTCTGCAGCTCCCATGGGCTTGGACGCGCCCCCGCATAGGAGCCAGAGAGGGGACACACAGCTGCTTCCAGGAGCTGCTTAAGGTATGCACCATCTGGAGCCTGCACCCCGACCCCATCCCATGCCCCTGCCCCAGCTGTGATCCACCTTCCACCCTCTGAACCCCTCGGTCCCAGCCCGGAGCACCCTCAATCCCTCATCCCCAGCCTCACCCCAGAGCCTGCACCCCCAGCCAGAGCCTTCACCCCCTCCTACACCCCAACCCCAATTTTGTGAACATTCATGGCCCGCCATACAATTTCCATACCCAGATGTGGCCCTTGGGCCAAAAAGTTTGCCCACCCCTGCACTAAGATGATATGGTTCATTTCAGGTACATATTGAGGCCTCTAAAGTGGCTTCATTTATTAACTTAACTTCATGCTAATTATAAATGAGAGACCAGTCATGGCAGGTTTTAGCTTGGTTAAATTCTGTAGGAAGAATCCAATCGTCTCTAATGCGAGAAAGAAGAACCCATACAAAGCTTCTATTTCCTCTGCAATCGGTAACAGAGAAGAAACATTCAAGTTAAATTATGTTCCTAATTCTCATGAATTAGGGAGGCTGGAATGTTTTTAAAGTGGTTGTTGATGCAGGGAGCTAGATTCAATCCTGGTGAAAGTGGACCTGGCTCCGCTGAAGTCAGTAGAATTGGGAATTTGGCCCAGGAAATCTGGTAGCATTTGAGGTGAGGGACAGGGGAAAGTGGTTTGAGAAAGGCAGATTGTGTGTACAGGGACTTCAAGGTTTGTTTACTCTTTCTGCAGTGGAACTCTGGATTACCACATACAACATGTTTTTGTTGGTTTCAAAAGTATCTGATGTCTTCCATAAAGGCCTGACAGTTAGGAGAATTCTGAATTGCTTGACAGCCATAATAAAATGAGTCCTGTAATAAAATGAGTCCAGCTGTTCTTGAGAGCTGCATGATATGATGCCGAAAATTACTATTTTGTAGATCTTATTCAGAATTTAAATGTGACATTGTTTATTTTGCAGTATTAGTTAATTGAGTCTCTTGTAAAACACTTATTAACACTGTATACAGTCATGGTAATGCTTCATTTGTTTGGAATCTATTTAGGTTGTATTGGTGAGATGGAATGAACCATTCCAGAAACTGGCAACCTGTGATGCAGACGGAGGAATTTTTGTTTGGATTCAATATGAAGGCAGATGGTCTGTGGAGCTTGTGAATGATCGCGGGGCACAGGTTGGTATGAACATTTTCTCTTTAGTCAAGAACAGTCAAATCATAAGAAGTTCAAAATGAAAATGATGAAAATGCAATCTTCCTTTTTTTAAAACATTTCTTTATTGAAATAACTAAACAGGGAGTGTTATAGAGATTCCTGCTACACTGAGCTCCTTGGGTTTTACAAACAGGATGAAATTTGCTATGAGGCAGAAAGCCAGGACAAGATTCACACTCTACTTAAGATTTCAAATCAAGGCTTAAGTAAGACTTAAGTGGGATTTTAGTGGCCCACTGGTGAATTTCACTCAGAGCATGATAAAGGAATAGTCCTTTTTTATCCCATTGTATCTAGTTAACAATCTCAAGAAGTTTTTTTTTAACTCTTGTTGCTGGTTCTCAGTGTATTGAGTTTTTCACTGGTGGGACAGTGTGAAATTGCTAAACCATCAATTAATCACCATCAGAAACTCTTCTGATTTCCATTTCATGTGATAAAAATGCGTTCTTCTAAGCAAGTTTTATGACACCATATATTGATTCCATGTTAAACTTCTCCATAATAAATTATATATAAAATTGGTATAGTAATACTTATAATAACTTGGAAATTATTGCATGATTAATGTATAATCTCTTATCTATGTATATGTTAAGGTGAGCGACTTTACATGGAGCCATGATGGGACTCAAGCTCTCATCTCCTATAGGGATGGATTTGTGCTGGTTGGTTCAGTCAGTGGACAGAGACATTGGTCTTCAGAGATTAACTTGGAGAGTCAGATCACCTGTGGCATATGGACTCCTGATGATCAGCAGGTAATGGCATTTACAGAAAGGAAATTAATACCTATATTCATGTTTTATGAAATAACACATCTCAAATCAACATAAATGGTAGAATGAGCACATTGTAAGAACAGTTTCCCTCAGAACTGAGACTAACCAGAGCCCTTCTAAATATTATGACAATTTACCTCAAGAGGTGATTCTCATGCACTAGACAAAAGCATTGGTCAATGTGAATTCTAAATTACTGTGTCATCCAGGGTCATTTTTCACTCCTGGTATGCTGAAACATTAGGGGCCTCATTTCAAAATTATGCATACAAAAAGGGACTGTGCTGTTATGCACCTAATGCATTTGTGCAATTATCTCAGTGATTCAAGTGAACTGGGGTAAGGCTTGTGCAAACAGGCAGTTACTTATCTAACTGGTCATTTGAACTTGCAGTTGCCCAGTTTGCACAAGCAATAAAAGTGACTGTGTCTGTGAATTGTGCATTAGTTGTGCATTTCCATTTGCATCTTTGAACAAGTAAATGGACCTGCCAAATTTTGAAAATAAAGCTGAGAGAAACGAGGGCCTGAAGCAATCAATCTCCTTAAAAAATAAAAAGATTTCTTGAACCATGGAATACATCTTGCTGACATTTTGAAAAAGTCAGATGTAAAATTCTCCATTACTGCTTTCCTAATTCAACATAATATGTTGGTCATGGTGTCATTTATAGTGGGCACTGCTGTAGCCCTTTGGTTTTCATTTGCGGTATATCCAATGGCTCTTGCACTATTCAACTCATGTCCTTACTTGAACAGTCTCTTCTTCCACAATGTTCATCCTCTTTATAATAAATATGTCTGTCATATGGCACTGAGAGAGAGGATGGGGACAGATTACCTTGTGGAAATAGAAGTTGCTTTTTATCAGGATTGGATCATTTTATTTATGTGCTTTATAATTCCTTAAAAATTGTCAGATCCAGGCTCCAGGTGCTTGTGACGTAAATTTGGAATATAGATTCATAGATACTAAGGTCAGAAGGGACCATTTTGATCATCTAGTCCGACCTCCTGCACAAAGCAGGCCACAGAATCTCACCCACCCACTCCTACGAAAAACCTCACCTATGTCTAAGCTATTGAAGTCCTCAAATTGTGGTTTAAAGACTTCAAGGAGCAGAGAAGCCTCCCTCAAGTGACCCGTGCCTCATGCTACAGAGGAAGGCGAAAAACCTCCAGGGCCTCTCCAGTCTGCCCTGGAGGAAAATTCCTTCCCGACCCCAAATATGGCGATCAGCTAAACCCTGAGCATATGGGCAAGATTCACCAGCCAGATACTACAGAAAATTCTTTCCTGGGTAACTCAGATCCCATCCATCTAATATCCCATCTCAGGGGATGAGTCCTATTTACCCTGAATATTTAAAGCTCAATTACTTACCAACATCACATTATCCCATCATATCATCTCCTCCATAAACTTATCAAGTAGAATCTTAAAACCAGATAGATCTTTTGCCCCCACTGCTTCCCTTGGAAGGCTATTCCAAAACTTCACTCCTCTGATGGTTAGAAACCTTCGTCTAATTTCAAGTCTAAACTTCCTGGTGTTCAGTTTATACCCATTTGTTCTTGTGTCCACATTGGTGCTGAGCTGAAATAATTCCTCTCCCTCTCCTGTATTTATCCCTCTGATATATTTATAGAGAGCAATCATATCTCCCCTCAACCTTCTTTTAGTTAGGCTAAACAAGCCAAGCTCCTTGAGTCTCCTTTCATAAGACAAGTTTTACATTCCTCGGATCATCCTAGTAGCCCTTCTCTGTACCTGCTCCAGTTTGAATTCATCCTTTTTAAACATGGGAGACCAGAACTGCACACAGTATTCTAGGTGAGGTCTCACCAGTGCCTTGTATAATTGTACTAAAACCTCCTTATCCCTACTGGAAATGCCACTCCTCATGCATCCCAAAACCGCATTAGCTTTTTTTCACAGCCATATCACATTGGCAGCTCATAGTCATCCTATGATCAACCAATACTCCAAGGTCCTTCTCCTCTTCTGTTATATAAATCCTTACAAAACATAATGGTCCATGCAAAGCCCATTAGGGAATTGTTAAAGGGATATAATAATAATAATAATAATAAAAATACAGGCGAGTCTCATCGTATGCGCATTTAACATGTGCTAATTCAGCTTTGTGCGGTCGGCAAAAACAAAAAAAAAGAAAAAAAAAGAGAGAAAAATAACAATTTAAATACTGTACTTGTAGTGCGGGCGATTCTGCCCGCCATTACACTCAATGTAATTTTGACTATACGTGATTTTCGTTTTACGCACTGACTGTGGAACGTAACCCCACCATAAGATGAGACTCGCCTGTACTTTGTAATTCCACAGAGCTTGTTTATAATCATAGAATCATTGGACTGGAATCCCAAAGTATTTTGCAAAGAGTAATGAATTAATTATTGCAACACCACCCTAGTGAGGCAGATAGTTTTATATTCCCTTTTTGTAGCTGAGAATCAGGGATTAAATGATTTGCTTGAGGTCAGTGGAAACAAACAAGCAGCAGATCTACCAGCTCCAAGTCCTATGCTTTATTCCCTGACTAAACTGTCCTCTCCATAGGGTCTTTCACCTGTGTTTCATTGGTTAAACTCTGGTCACCCTTGAGTTTTTAACTCATTAATTGCCAGGTAATTCAAATTAGCTATCACATTTGTATGTTCCAGGGCACAAATGTTTGTGGAGTGCCAAGACTAGCATGTACAAATGTGTTCGCTAATTCAGGTTAGCTAGAAATCAGTTAACTTGAGTTAAAAATCTTTACTGTAGGCAAATGCTTTGATAGTAACCAAAAACTGATACTATATGATTGCTGTTGTGTAATCTGACATTTTCCATTCAACCCCCATGTTTGCACATGATGCATATTTGTATGCATTATCCAGAGACAGTGTGCAGATGAGGGTAGCTTTCAGTATACGCTTCAACATAATACCCTATCCACGTAAAGGGACTGGGATTACATGAGGTCCAAGGGAAAGCGACTGTGACCATGTGATTACTAAGGACATGAACAGACTATGCACTTATGTGATAAGGACTTAGAGGGAATGGACTGTATTTTTGTTACACACATAGACATGTATGTACAGGACTGAATTCTGATCTTACACCAGTTTTATTCTTGTGTAACCTCACCGAGTTCAGTAGAGTTATGCATGATTAATACTCATGTGAGTGAGATCAGAATCAACCCCACAGTATATTCTATTCTATGGAATAGCTTCAGGACCTTCTCTGTTACCTAGAGCAGCACCACTTGGTAATACAGCAAACGGCAAGTAAACGTCAAATTTTGAATGTACATTTTCCCTATTTTCTTGATTTCTTTCACACAGCAAAAGGCAAGTAAATGTCAAATTTTGAATGTACGTTTTCCCTATTTTCTTGATTTCTTTCACACCTGATTTCTTTCACACACATTCTGTGGCTGATTCTGCACAGGTGGATCCTTGCACCCATGAGCCCCACTAATGGGGGCTGCCGACGTATTACTGTGGCTCTTTGGCGATGTACATTGGTAAATTCTGGCTCCTTCTCAGGCTGGCCACCCCTGGCCTAGATAGTACTGACTGGGCTTTTTACAGACAAGATAGACAAACTGCAAGGGGAACTTAGGTACAGGAGATAAACCAACTGCTCTAACAACATTATAGTTCTTATTTAATCCCATAAAAACCTGAGTTAAGATGCTCCTGCATTTTAAGATCACCTTGTTGTGCATGGCTCCATTTAATTTGTTGGGAGAGGAAATCTTCCCCAATACTCTTGCAGATGGGAAGGTTCTACGTTCTGAAGTGTTATATGTTTGCCTGACTCCCCACCTAGTTTTCCCTTTAATCTCTTCTCCTTCCCTCTCCTGCTCTCATACATGTCCGTCTCTCTTCCTCCAGTTTAGTCACACGCTTCTGTAATCAATTTGTCACCAACAGTCAATGATGACTTGTCCTATCCCCAACCCCTTACCAGTTTTTCCTCATTGAAAAGGATAGAGGAACTCTCTTCCCTCTCTGCCTGCAACAGCCACTCAGAGTAGCTGAGTGCTACTGTCTTATCCATCTATTTTAGGGCTAGAAAATTAGATCAAACCAGCTATGTCACTCAGGGGACGTGAAAAATCCAGATCCTTGAGTGACTAAGGCTGTATCTACACTATCACTTCTGTCAGTAAAACTTTTGTTGGTCAGGAGTGTGAAAATAAACACACACCCCGACCGACATAAGTTTCACGAACAGAAGTGCCAGTGTGGACAGTGCTCGGAGATGCTTTCCTGTCGACATAGCTATCACCGCTCGTTGGGGATGGTTTAATTATGTAGATGGAAGCACTCTCTCCCTTTGGCATAGAGTGGCTCCACAGGAGACCTTTTCGCGGTGCAACTACAGCGGTACAGCTGTGCCACTGTAAGGTCTCTACTGTAGACATAGCCATAGTTAAGCTGACTGAAGTCCCCATGACAGTGGTAGGTTGACGGAGGAATTTTCCCATCGACCTAGCTACCACCTGTCGGGGAGGGGGATTGCCTATGAAGATGCAGAACCCCTCCCTTTGGCATAGGTCGTGTCTACAGCTCTGCTGTAGCGCTTCAGGTGTAGACAAGCCCATAGGCTTTGATACAGCCAATAGTTGCTGAAGTATTGTTTTAGGAGCAGCAGTGATCTGTATGCTCTGTATAACCTGTATGTTCAAAAGGTGTCTTACACCTCCTCCCCCCCTTTGTCTCTTCTCCCTCTTTGAATACCTGTGAAGTGGCTTTCCCCCTTCTCCCCCCTCCCCCCCACGGAATGCTTGTGGGATAAATGGGCTGCTTGAACAGCTGGAAGATCAGAAGAGCTCCCAGGTAGACAAGGTATCTGGGACTCTGATTAGGCAGTGCTCACACACCCAATGCATGGACACTGTCTGAGGTGGAGTGTGACCAACTAGACATGGCCAAGTCATCTCTAGTTGCAGGCCACGAGAAGCAGCCCTTAAAAGGGGAAGGGGCCACGTGCTCAGGAGTGCACTCACAAGCTTGTACCTCCCGTGAAGGCCCTTCACCCGGACCGCCTGGCCAGTGGTTCGTCGCATGCCTCGGGAAAACTTGCTTTCACTTACTTTGAAGAATCCTGACCTTTCTAGTGCTATGCCTGTCCTGGGAGTGTGAGTATGCGAGTGTGAGTATGACCCCCCCACACTTCTTTTGAGCTTAGCTATCAATGTAATAAATGTGCTGCTCTCTGCCAAACTCTGGTGGGTCATTAGTCCTCACTAAGCTTGCTAGCTGGCCCAATTTCAGGTAACAAATATCTGAGTTCCTTCCACATAAAATCAATAGCAATAGCGAAGTCCCTAGTGAACTTCATGGAGTCTCTAGCACTTCTTCCTTTTCGCGGTTGAAACGCTGCCTGGGATAAGGTTTTTGTTTGTTTTGTTGTATTTTTATTAAGGTGGCAGAGGTTGGAAATAGAAGAGAATGTTCGTATTGTGAGTCACAGTACAATAGTTTTCTCAAAAGTTTTGCAACATTTCCTAAACACAGTCAGACTGGATGTGTCTGATCTCCTTGGGAAGACTATTCTGTAGCCTATTCCGTCAGCCAAGAATGCTTTGTTCCAGCTCTCAGGCATTCCGTCTGGGGCTTTGCGATATGCATCATCCCAAAAGAGCACAGCTGTTGCAGTGGGTCACAGATGGAAATTTGTTCTTTGATGTATCTGGGGCTAGATCCATAAATTGCTTTCAAAATGATGACCAAAGCGTTAAACTGGCATTGGAAATTGACTGGGAGCCAATGAAAGGACTTGAGCATGGGTCTGATGGGCTCACAGTGGCTTGACTTATGGAGAAAGTGGGCAGCTACATTCTGCATGAGCAGGAACCCATGTATTCTCTTCACATTTCAGTTTCAACTACAGTGAGTGACAATAATCCAACCTGGAGATGACAAATGCTTGGATCACTGCAGCTGGGACCTCATCCGGGAGGAAACAATTAACTTTCTTAGCAAGCTGGAGGTGAAAGAGGGCATTTTTGGAAACTGCTGCTACCTGGTCATCCACATTTAACAAAGAATCAAAAAGGACCCTGAGGTTTCACACCACTTTGATGAATGAAAGCTGTATGCCCTCACTGGAAGGTGGAGAGAACGTCTTGGCCAGTTTCCAACCAGTATTATTTCAGTTGTGCTTGGTTCAGCTTGAGCCAGCTGGTCTTCATCCAATAACTAATTTCCTGCTGGATTTCTAACATTATAGTAATGGTGGTGATTGCATCAGTTGAGAATGAGATATATAGCTGAGTGTCGACAGCATGGGCAGCTAAGACCCTACCATGTCTCTGTCTCTCCCAGTGGTCTCATGTTGCTATTGAAGAGAAGTACGGATAATATGGACCTCTGAGGGCCTTTGGAGATGAGGAGCTGTTACTTGTGTCTATTGCTATGAGGTGGTTACTTTTTAGTGTCACGAGAGCCATTTCTGTGCTATGCCCAGGTCTGAACCCTTATTGTGAGGCATCCAGGAAGTTGGCTGATGCCACATATTGTTGAAGCATGGTTACTACTTTCTCAATTATTTTGCCCAGGAACAGGAGTTTGGAGACGGGATGATAGTTGGAAAGAGCTTCAGGTTCAGGTTTCCTAAAGATTGGAGGAACTATTGCATTTTTCAAGGCGTTTGATAGATGTGCTTCTCTGAAGGAGGCACTGACTATTTCCATTAATAGTGGGCATAGTTGTTCGTCACTGGCTTTTGCCAGCCATGAGTAACATAGATTGGTTTTATATGTTGTGGCCCTAATATTTTTCAGGGCATCTTAAACTTTGTGATGTGTGAGGAAGACAAACTCAGTCAGGGGTGGTGGGGTTGATAATACAATCCAGTCAGGGGTATGTTAGCTCCGTATGTATTCAGTTGATTCTATCAATGAAGTATGCTGACAGTTCTTTGCAGTGTTCGATGCTTGGATCTGGTGTCTGGGCTATGCAGTCTTGGTTGGTTACCTGTTACACTATGCGAAATAGCTCTGCTGGCTGAGATTCTTCTGTATTGACTGTGGAGGAGTAGAAGGCTCATTTTGCCTCCTTTATCCATTGGCTAAGTCCTGTAAGTGTTGTTTGTGCTGCTGGTGGAATGATTCAGAATGTTTTTTGTGCAACTGGCAATCTAACTTTCTGTGTGTGTACTTCATCTGCTGTAGTTCATCTGTGAACCATGGTGATCTTCCCAGTTGGAGTGGGGGAGAGGATGGTTTGGGGCCAAGGCATTGATGGTAGTGGATATCAGGTGACTGTACTAACTCATTGGAACCTTGGTCTTGTAATTGGATGGCTTGTTCTCCTTGCTCAAGTTGAAAACCTTGTGAGTTCCGGAGCTTTGTTTGCTCACTGCCCTGGTTAGAAGGAGCTTTGACCCCACTCGATGTGGAATCATTCATTTGTAGGAACAGGACCATGCTTGTAATCTCTGAAATCAGTGGGAGCTAGGTACCTGCATACCTTTGAGGAGCTGGGTGTTAGACTCCAACAGTCAGGGCACAGGAATCTAGAGATGAGTTGTAAACCCCGATTTCTTGCATATGCTGCTTCAGGAATTAGTTACCAGTAAGAAATGTTCCTCTAATGTTCTAAAGAGAATGACTGGTTGTCACTTCAAGTGGGACACTCGTATCACATAATTATATGGCATTTTTCATCTCCAAAGTGCTTCACAAACATAAATCAACACTCAGTAGCAGGGCTTTTCAGTTTAGTGAACAATCATGGGGCTCGCATCATTTTTCAGCCTGCCCCATTTTCCAAGCCCCGCATTGGAGCATCTGACCTCATGGGCCGGAACCCTTATTACTGGACATTACGCATATTATTGCATAGAGCCCCATCAGCTGCATGGGACTGCTCATGATACTTAGCACTATATACTCAGTAGTAAGACTTTGCAGGATTGGGCCCTTTGTCTGGAGGGCATCACATAGGTGCTGGAACTGGGGCTACTGCCACACAGCCTGGCTTGAAGTGGTTTCCAGCATATACAGGGTTTACAGTTTTGATTCAATGGCTGTCAGTATCCCCACTATACAAATGGTTGCAGCACCCCTGGAGCAGTGTGACCTGCTATGGTTTACTTCAGCTCCCACTGACTGAATCATTCAGGGGTATGACCTCGTGGCTTCTTGGAAATGGCTGCTTTCCTGCTTCGTCAGGGTCTTGGGAAGTCCCTTTTTGGTCGGCGGAAGAATCTGGAAGGATAATGCAGGAATGAAAATATAATTTGAAATGATGGACAGTATAAAGTCCTAGCCTCTGTCCTGAGACCAAGGGTATCGGAGCCTTCCCAAAAGGGTGGGGCTGGGGGCCCCCACCTCTCCCCTTTCCCCAAGGGCCTGCCCGCGTCGCTCCTGTTCCCCTGGAGGCCCTGCCCCAGGCCAAGCCAGAAGCCTGAGGGGGTGCCAGGGACACCTCCGCCCCTCAGAGTGAAAGCAGCCCCCTCACCATGTCCCCACCCCCCGGAACCCCTGCCCATGGCAGGTGGAGGTACCCAGGCTCCCCAAAACTGCCCATGCGTCTCTCTCTGACCCAGCTCCAGCTTGGGGGGGCCTCGGAGCCTCAGCCTGGCCATGATGAGAGCCATGTGGGCAGCTGTGGGGAGCCGTGGCGGACCCTCCAAAAGCAGCCCCCGGCCTGTGTCCCTGCCCCCAGACTTCCCCGGCCAGGGCAGGTGGAGTGTATGCAGCTCCACACCCTTCTCAGAAAAACTCTTTTGGCATCAATCCTTTTTAAAGAGTATTGTTAAAATGTGCCCCACAAAAAAAGGATTATTTTAATAGTTGGTGATAAGAAAGCTTTTATCTTGTTACCTGGAAGGATGCACTTGTATACTGGATTTTAAAATCATGTTCGTGTTGGTTTTTGGCCATGTATAGAAGTTTATCTCGAGATACTAGAGTTGGGAGAAGGCTCTGACATATCTAATAATGACAAGGAGGTGCTGTATTGCCAGAGGGTTGGACAAGAACTGCACATGGGGCTCAATTCTTTCACTTATGACTGTTTGATACTGATGTAACTCCATTGACTTCACTGGAGTTACTACTGAACTCTGCTGGTGTTTGTGAGAGAAGAATCAGACCCACTGTCTTCAACACAGTAAAGTAGTGTTGAAAATGAATGAATTTGTTTTAATTCCTGGAACAGGCCATATTGAGTTATTGCTGTTAATATCTCAAGAGGTACTATTTACCTACATTTATTCCCTGCATTACCAGTGAAGTAAATTATTAGACTTCTTTTTTTTACAGTCATAAGATCCACTGTCTAGTTTCTCTTTTCCTACTATTAGTTTTTCCTTATGGAGACTCAAGGGCTTGTTAATATTCTGTTTGACCTGGGGGAGTGGTTGATGTGAAACATCACAAGGTATCTTCGTTCTTCAGTTTGATATGAAAATAAATATATAGGCAATTAGCTCATTTAGATTCCAGTCCTGAAAATATTACCAGGCATATTGCTTATTACCACGAGTAGTTCCATAGGCAGCAGTAAGGATACATAGTATTGGGTTCTTGGTTATGCCTCAATTAGCCATTTATATCTGTATCACTATTGTTACCAGTGGTGCAGAAAATAAGCACAGCATTTGGAACATTGGTAGTTTGCAGTGCAAGACCGTGTCGGACGTTTGAGGGGGAGAGGTTCATTATTGTCCCCAGGACTCGCCTTCCCTATTTGCATAGCAACCCTGGCTGCTTCAGCATCATATTTTGTTTCATCCAGCAGACAGAGGCAGACTTCAATTTCTAAATCATATCTTGAACATCTTGAATTTCTTGATGGAATCTGGGACCCAGAAAAGAATCAACATTAAAACAAATTCTCCTTTCTGGGTACTGATGCAGAACAGATGGAATCTGTGTACATTGTATGTCCTGTATGTCTGTAGCTGGATCAGTACCCCATTGTGCTGGGTGCTACACAGAGATACGGTATGACATGATCCTGGCCCAAAAGAGCTTACAAGCTAAATAGATAAGTCAAACAAAGAGTAATAAATGGACACGATATAATCAAAATATTAAAATTACACAACTTTAATAATTAATTTGTGTCCCTGTTCAGTATGTCTGAATATCAGGCCCAAGGTTTTTCAAGTTGGGCACTCAGAAAATGAGAAACCCCTGTGATTGGACACTGAAAAAATACATCAGAGGGACTAGAGCATTATAGTTTTACTGTGCCTTTCTCAACCTCCTGACCTTCTCTCTCCTGAAGCTCAAAAGCACTTGTAGCCTTCAGTGCATGTAGTTTTTTAAAATATTTATACTACAGTAATACCTAGAGGTCCCAATCAATATCCCTATTGTTGGGATTGTATAAACACACAGTCCCTGCACTAATCTAGTACAGAGAAAACCTCTCCAAGGCCAGACATTTTCTATATTTGGGTAGCAAGTGCTGCAGATTTAGGCCCTGATTGCAGAACTGACTGCGTTGCAGGCACATCCTTGTACCCTCTGAGAGCCCTGTTAACTTCAGTGGGGTTTTGTACATTGGGGAAATTCTGCCATTGCACATGTACATGGACATGCACTTCTGGGGAAATTCTGCCACTGCACATGCACAGAATTCATCCCCCCTGTCCCCCAATTTTTTTTCTCTGCAGAATATAGATTCTGCTAGAGAGGCACTGCAGTTACACCTTTTGTCCACCAGGGGCTGCTGCATTGCCAGAAGAGGGGGCAACCAGCTAGAGTGGCTGTGTTCCTCACAGTGGGGACAGGTGAGGAGGCACCATATGGACAGAGCAGGGCATGCAGGGCTGCTGGAGGTCACAGATTGTGGTTCAGAAGGTCTAGTGTGAGGACAGACTGAGGCATGGGCTCAGGGGCTAGTGTGGTGACAACATTGAGCTGGGACTGAATGGGAGGAGGGCTGCAGGGACACATGGGGACGGGGCTGGGAGGTGCAGGGACACATAGATACAGGAGGATATGTGTCTGACTGAATGGGAAAGTCTAGAGGTCAGCCAGGGTCTGCAGGGGGAGACTCCCCAATTCCCTAACAATCCCTTCCCTCCCCTCCACCTCCCTGTCAAGGTTCCTTCCCCACTCTGAATTCTAGGGTACACTTGTGGGGACCTGCATGAAAGACCCCCTAAACTTATTCTTACCAGCTTAGGTTAAAAACTTCCCCAAGGTACAAACTTTGCCTTGTCCTTGAACAGTATACTGCCGCCACCAAGCGTTTTAAACAAAGAACAGGGAAAGAGCCCACTTGGAGTCGTCTTCCCCCAAAATATCCCCCCAAGCCCAACACCCCCTTTCCTGGGGAAGGCTTGATAATAATCCTCACCACAGACCCAGTGGTGGACACAGACCCAAACCCTTGGATCTTAAGAAGAATGAAAAATCAATTAGGTTCTTAAAAGAAGAATTTTAATTAAAAAAAAGGTAAAAGAATCACCTCTGTAAAATCAGGATGGTAAATACCTTACAGGGTAATCAGATTCAAAACATAGAGAATCCCTCTAGGCAAAACCTTAAGTTACAAAAAGACACAAAAACAGGAATATACATTCCCTCCAGCACAGCTTATTTTACAAGCCATTAAACAAAAGAAAATCTAACGCATTTTCTAGCTAGATTACTTACTAACTTTACAGGAGTTGTAAGGCTTGCATTTCTGATCTGTTCTCTGCAAAAGCATCACACAGGCAGACAGAACCCTTTGCTCCCCCCCCCACTCCAGATTTGAAAGTATCTTGTCCCCTCATTGGTCATTTTGGGTCAGGTGCCAGTGAGATTATCTTAGCTTCTTAAGCTTTTACAGGTGAAAGGGTTTTCCCTCTGGCCAGGAGGGATTTTATAGCACTGTATACAGAAAGCTGGTTACCCTTCCCTTTATATTTATGACACGCCCCCCCAAATCACAGATAGGGTGAAACACTGGCTGTGATTTCTTCCTGGAGCTCTAGGAGAAAACAGAGTTAATAAGACACATGCACCTGTAAATATACTACTACTGTATAAAGAGTAACAATATTTTCCACATCTTAAGGATGATTTGGACCAGTTGATTCTGGGAAACTTTCACGGGAGAGTGCATCAGCCACTTTGTTAGAAGCTCCTGAAATGTGTTGTATGTCGAAATCAAAATCTTGGAGAGCTAAACTCCACCGAATAAGTTTTTTGTTATTTTCCTTGGTGGTATGAAGCCACTGTAGCACAGCATGGTCGGTTTGCAGGTGGAGACGCCGTCTCCAAACATATGGGCGTAGCTTTTCCAGAGTGTAGACAATGGCGTAACATTCCTTTTCACTGATTAACCAGTGGTTTTCCATCTCAGACAGCTTCTTGCTGAGAAACACAACAGGATGAAACTCTTGATTCGGTCCTTCCTGCATTAAGACTGCTCCTACACCATGTTCGGATGCATCTGTGGTTACTAGGAATGGTTTGTCAAAGTCTGGGGCCCTTAGCACAGAGTTGGACATGAGTGTCGCTTTAAGTTGGTTAAAGGCCTTCTGACACTCTCTAGTCCACTGAACGGCATTTGGCTGTTTTGTTTTTGATTAGGTCTGTCAGTTGGGTGGCAATTTGGCTGTATTGCGGTACAAATTGCCTGTAATATCCAGCCAAGCCTAAGAAGGTTTGGACCCGTTTCTTTGACTTTGGGACAGGCCACTTTTGGATAGCATCCACTTTGGCCTGTAGGGAGTTGATAGTTCCTTGACCCACCTGGTGTCCAAGATGAGTCACTCTGTTTAGGCCTATTTGACACTTCTTAGCCTTAACAGTTAGTCCCGCCTCCCTTAGGCGCTCGCAGGCTTTTTGTAGCTGTTCTAGGTGTTCTTCCCAGGAATCCTAAAATATGGCCACGTCGTCAAGATAGGTGACTGCATATTCTCCCAATCCCGCTAGGAGACCATCTACAAGTTTTTGGAAAGTGGCGGGTGCATTCCGCAGCCCGAAAGGGAGCACATTAAATTCATACAGCCTGACATGTGTGATGAAGGCTGGCCTTTCCTTGGCGGATTCATCTAGCGGTACCTGCCAGTACCCCTTGGTTAAGTCCAAGGTAGAGAAGAATTGGGCCCGTCCCAGTTTCTCCAATAGTTCATCTGTGCATGGCATTGGATAGTTGTCTGGACGAGTTACAGCATTTAGCTTACTGTAGTCCACGCAAAAACCTATCTCCCCATCTGGTTTGGGAACTAGAACCACTGGAGATGCCCATGCACTGCCAGAGGGGCGGATTACACCATCTGTAACATATCCTGGATCTCCCATTCTATAGCAGTTTTAGCTTGAGGAGACACGTGGTAAGGTTGGGCTCTAACTGGCTGAGCATTATCTGTGTCAATGGAGTGGTATGCCCGTTCAGTCAGTTCTGGGGTGGCCGAGAACGTTGGCGCATAGCTAGTGCACGGCTCCTTGATCTGCTGTTGCTGCATACACCCAAGAGTCATGGAGAGGTTCACCTCTTCCATGCCACCATCACTTTTCCCTTCATAGTAGACATCTTCAGGTGACTCAGCATCATCTTCTCCCTGGGCTGTAAACTGACAAATCTTTAATTTTCTGGAATAAAAGGGCTTTAGAGAATTAATATGGTACACCTTAGGCTTTCGGTTGGAGGTGGGGAATGCTATGAGATAATTAACAGCTCCCAGGTGCTCTTGGACCGTGAATGGCCCTTCCCACGACGCTTCCATTTTATGGGCCTGGAGTGCCTTTAAGACGAGCAGTCCCAGACCACCAGAGAGGCGGGGCAAACCGGAACAAAACGGGTGGAGGGAGGAGAGAGAAACAACCCTGGTCCCCTACTTTGAAGGACCGCTCTCTGGCCTGTTTATCATATCAGGCTTTTTCTTCTTTTTGTGCATCTTTTAGCTTTTCTTTAGCAAGGGCTAAAGAGGTTTGGAGGATGTTTTGTAGGTTGGTTACAAAGTCTAGAATGTTAGTTCCTGGAAAAGGTGTAAACCCCTCCCATTGCAGCTTCACCAACTGTAATGGCCCCTTTACCTCATGGCCATATACAAGTTCAAATGGTGAAAACCCTAAACTTGGATGTGGTACAGTTCTGTAGACAAAAAGCAACTGCTGCAACACTAAGTCCCAATCACTGGAGTGCTCATTTATGAATTTATGTATCATGGCCCTCAAAGTTCCATTAAACTTCTCCACCAGGCCATTTGTTTGATGGTGGTAAGGGGTGGCAACCAAACGATTCACCCCATGAGCTTCCCAAAGGCTTTCCATAGTTCCTGAAAGGAAATTAGTTCCTGCATCTGTAAGGATGTCGTTGGCCAATCTACCCTGGCAAAAATGCCCATTAGTGCCTGCACACACTTTTAGCCCTGGTGTTGCTTAGAGCTACTGCTTCCAACCTTCGGGTGGCAAAATCCATGAAAGTCAGTATGTACTGCTTTCCTCTGGGTGTCTTTTTTGGAAAAGGACCCAGAATATCCACAGCTACTCACTGAAATGGAACCTCAATGATGGGGAGTGGCTGGAGAGGGACTTTGACCTGGTCTTGGGGTTTTCCCTCTCTTTGGCACACCTCACAAGACCGGACATAGGTAGAAACATCCTTGCCCATTATCTCCCAGTGGAATGACTTTCCCAAATGGTCTTTGGTTCTGTTCACCCCAGCATGGCCACTAGGACGATCGTGGGCTAAGCTTAATAGCTTTACCCAGTACTTAGTTGGGACTACCAACTGTCTCTGAGGATGCCAGTCTCTCTAGTGTCCACCAGAAAGAATTTCCTTGTATAAAAGTCCTCTTTCTACCACAAACCTGGATCGATTATAAGAGCTGAGAGGCGGTGGGTTGCTCCGTCCCGCCGTTCAAGCTCTCTGGAGGCTTTCGTCTGCTTCCTGTTCGGTCTAGAACTGTTCCCTTGATGCTGGAGACATTAGTTCCTCAATTGGAACTCATTGGATGGACCTGGGCTTGGTCCATCTGGAAGTGATGCAGGGGATGGGGCTGTTTCCGTTGACTGTGAACAGCTCTCCCCTGTTGCACTATGTTGGGGTTCAGGCTTCAGCTGAGCCTCTTGTGTAGGGCTATCTGCTGCTGCCGGTGCAGGTTCAGTGGGGCCCTCTGGTGTTGGGATTGCAAGTACTGGATTCAGTGCTGGCAATGGTTCGGGTTCTGGTTGTTCCGCCGGTTCCAGTTCTGGGACTTGCTCTGTCTGGGTGTCTGGGACTGGATCCACTACTGCTGTTGCAGATGTTGGCATGGGGTTGGTTCCATCACCTCTGACCGGTCTTGGTAGAAGTTTCCGGAACAGAGGTAGGCGTGATGGCTTGCTTAGCCTGGCTGTGGGTGACCATTCCCACCCTCTTGGCTAGCTTCACATGACTGGCCAAGTCTTCCCCCAACAGCATGAGGATGGGATAATCATCAGAGACTGCAAAAGTCCACGTTCCTGACCAGCCCTTGTACTGGACTGGCAACTTGGCTGTAGGCAAGTCAAAAGAGTTTGACTTGAAGGGTTGAATAGTCACTTGAACCTCTGGGTCGATTAAATTGGGTCCACTAAGGAAGCATGAATAGCCGACCCATGTGCTCCGGTGTCCCTCCACGCTGTGACCTTCTTCCTGCCCATACTCACAGTTTCCCTCCGCTCTGAGGGTATCTGGGAGGCATCTGGGCCTGAGGCCCTCTGGGGTGATTCCAGTGCAATGAACTGTAATCGGTTGGGGTTCTTGGGGCAGTTGGCCTTTACATGCCTGGCTCATTACATTTAAAACATCGCCCAGCTGACGGGTCACTGGGGCGAGGTGGGTTGCTGGAGAACGGTGTGGCGGGACGATAAGGTGTGTGACAAAGCTCTGTCCTTGCCTCCATGGATCCCGCGTTTCCTGGCAGATTTCGCTAGCCTCAGAGGCTCACTGTGACCCTCCACATAATCTTCTTTCTTTAGAGACAAGGGTCACAGTCTACTGAGCCATTTTCATCATAAGCCAGCGAGGGAGGTGAGGAGAAGTTATCCTTCCTTGCACAACCGCTCCAACTGTTGTCTCCCAGTCTCAGTGATTAAACAGGGGGCAAAGATTGGGGGTGGAGCCTCGGCCCACCCTCTACTCCGGGCTCCAGCCCAGGGACCCTAATAGTATCAGCTATGGTAGCTGACCTTTTAGAAACATGCCATGTACAATTCCCTGGGCTACTTCCCCCACAGCAGCCCTCACTTCCTCAAGCTCCACTTCACCCTTACCTCAGGGCCTCCTTCCTTGTGCCTGATATGGTGTGTACTACTCAGCCTCTCCAACAGCGCAACTTCTTCCCACAGCTCCTGACATGCACACCCAGCTGACTGACTGGGAGGCTTTTAACTAGTTTCAGCCAGCCCCTGATTGGCTTCAGGTGTCCCAATCAACCTAGCCTTCTCCCTGCCTTCTGGAAAGTTCTTAATTGGCCCCAAGTGTCTTAATTGACCTGGAGCAGCTGCCATTTCACTTATCCTGGTACCAGGGATTTGTTTAGCCTGGAGCTAATATATCTATCTCCCACTACTTTTCTATAGCCATCTGGCCTTGCTCCAGGTGTCTGGAGTGTTCTTTGGGGTGTAGTTGGGGCCTTGGGCTGCCCCTGGTAGTAGGGTGTAGTCTGAGGGTTTTCCTTCTGGTATCCGCTCCAACTGCGACCAAGGTTGTTTCTCTCTCCTCCCTCTACCCGTTTTGTTTTGGTTTGCCCCGCCTCTCTGGTGGTCTGGGACTGCTCGTATTGATCAGCATAAGAAGCAAGACTTCCTGCTGAGTCCATTTTCTTATCTCATAAACACTGTTGATTCCCTCCCCCATCTGCTGGCTTGCTGCCTCTGGGTTTCTTCCCTTCCCTGGACCTACCAACATTACCTCACTGACTGCCCTCCCCCCTGACATGCTCCCCTCCCCCCTGGGCTTCTTCTCTACCCAGATCCCAAGAAGAGGAGAAGATCCAAAGTAGGGAAGGCCCTGGACTCAACAGCAGCTTTTCCTTGACTCCTCCCCCTCTCCTCTGCTGTAGGGCCAAACATGAAGGCACGTCTCGGTGGCAGGTCAGGTCTGTGTCCTTAGCCCCAAGGCTGCCACGCAGGGCTCTGTCACATGACCAGCCCTGGAAATCACAGGGCTGGAGGAGCTTCTTGTGTCATCATGACAGCTCCTCCTGCTGGCATCGAATTCCTGTGCCACTGCCTTCAGAGCTGGGCATCTAGCCAGCAGCCGCCACTCTCCCGCTGCCCGGGCCGGGCTGTCCAGGGAGGTGTTTCTGAGCCCGGGGGAGTTCCTCGGACATGCATCCCATGACCACCATGCCTGCAGAAAGGGGAAATCTAGAGACGGGTCCACTGGCTCTGCAGGGGCGAGCCCTGCTGCTTACACCTCCCTGCCAGACTGGCCGCTCTGAGCAGCATCGCCTGCACTTATTCCCACTCCAGCAGCCCAGGCCTGCCAGCTTGCAGCACGTAGACGGCACCCCGACCATGGCGCCCTGGGTGGTCGTCCAACTGGCCTACCCCTAAGGCCGGCCCTGCCAGTAGGAAAAATATGATTTGGCAAGTCTATTGCAAGATCATGAATGAGGCTTAATTGTACTTGGAAATCATGTCTCTAGTGATAGATTCGCAAGAGTTGGTATGTCTGCCTATTGGATCAGCCTGCCAAGAGGAGTGATCTCAGTCCCTCTCTCAGCTCCCTGAAATACTCTGATATGCTCCTAGTTTTGTGGAGAGGAATCCGACAGACACATCTGTCCTTGGTCATGGGGCAAACTGCCATGGTTTCTCCCATTGTGCTTGTCTTGGATCTCCATGCCTTCACATATAGCACGCGGATTGCATTTGCTTCTTCCTTATCAGGGAAGGAGCTGTTTTGGACTTCATCTGAAATAAGGAGAAGTAGCTCTGACATAGCTGAAAAAATCTATCTTAGAAATAATGGAGTTCTAAGTGTTCGGAAATTATGCACCACACATGGTCCATTATGCCTTTCCCCTCTAGTTCTTCTTTTACACACTATACTGATGTGTGGTGCTCCAGACTTATGGATTATGTTTCCATTTACCGTATCACTAGTTATTAGTCAGGTGCTGTAGCAGCAGCATGATTCAGCTACTTGTTACTACTGTAGTGTTTGCATTTATTAAGTTTAATTACATACATGCATCTAACTGAAAAAATCTTGAAGACGGGACTTTAATGAGCTGACAGAATGATGAAAGGGAGCTATGTACATGTGGCAGTGATGGGAGAATTTGCCCTAATTATGTTAGATGTGAGGGTGGGAGGAAGGACATAAAAAACTGTAGGATGTAAGAACTGAAAGTATAAGCAGTGCATTTGGTCTTTCTTTATTAAAGTATTCTCCATCTCCTAGTATGGTTCTTTATAGGCTTATATAAAGCAGCTTTTAAAAATGCCAAGAAATAGCTATATTTTTGTCTCTTTGCACATGCAAATATGTTTTTCCCCAATCAAAATTTTGAATGCATCTCACTTTCCAATGTGCTTATCGTACATATTTAGGACGATTAGAAATGAACAGTATTGTAGTGAAGACATTTTAACCTTTAAGAAGGCACAACAAGACATTTCCATTGATAGATACAGTGCACAAATCACTGGGGGAAAATGGCTTCAAAATTTTTATGGCATACAGGAAGTGTTATTAATTAATTGGGTAATTTATTCAATCCACAAAGAATTCAGTGGTTAAATTACATATAAAAGGGACCATGTGCTTTGTGCTGCATAATGGAGCAAAAAACTGGTAGCAGTACCATCAAAAAAGCAAATAGACAACAGGAAAAGTACACTTCAGTTGGCTTTCAAGACAAGTTCTTTTATTTAGAAAAACAGTCAGATAAACCCTGCACAACTTAAATATCTTAATATTTTTAGACTATTTTAGAAGCATTTCAAGCTTTCATGGAAGGCTTATCATTAAAATTAATGACCTTAGGTTGTTCGTGCTAAGAGTTTTATGAATGTTTAATATCCTAATGCAGTCCTTTCTAGACAAAACATGTGGGATTTTTATATATACTCAGAATGTTTAAAGGCTTTTGGTGAGACTTTGCTATTCTTGATATATTATAAATGTTGGAAACAAGTAACATGTGTTTGTTCTTTGCTTAGTAACTTGACCGTTAAAACACCAAATAACAATGTCAGAGCTTTATGAAAGGAAATGATGCTAATTTAGTGAATGTTGTTTGGTCTCTCTCTCTCCTTTTTACTGGATTATTTTAAAATGCATTATGCACTTACTAGAAATAATAGGTTTCTCAGTGCTTTCTTGGGTCCTCTAAACAGTTTCCTTTAGTGTTTGTTCCCTGGTCTTTTCCTTGCCTTTTTTTTTAATCAAGTGGATGCTGTTGCACATTTTCTGAGCACACAGCGTTCGAGGATAAGGATGATACAAGGCGGGAGAGCTCAGAGCTCACAGCCGCTTTGCAGCCAAGCACTGACAGTTCATTCTGTGTTGTGTGCAATGAGCAGCCACATCGTCAGTTTGATAGCACAGCAGATGCTTTCCTAGGCCTCACTTCTATCCTCAGCGGACTTTCTTCAGAGTAAAGATTAAACACATTCTATCTAGGCCTTCTGTGGTTCCTCTGTGGCTTTAAGGGTCTTTGGTGTTCTGTTTGGGATGTATCCTGTAGAGGCCTTTGACAGAGACCCTGAACTGGATTCTGTTCAGAGGGGATCCAGTGCAGGTATTAGGGTGAGGGAGAGAATTGAGCCTTGTGAGGAAAAGTTGCCCATCACGACCCTGTGGGTTCAGTCTGAGAGGAAGCACAGGAGATGTTTGAGGATGAATGTGTTTGTACATCCTGTGACTGGACCGTAGGAGGTCACCCATCAGCACAAGTGCAGTTTGTGTCTCTGTGCCCCATCCTAAAGTGGATATTGGCAGTAAACTTTGGAAATCGCTTCCACCCTTAGTTGACCATAACTAAAGCTATGTTTTCATCACGGGTATTTTTAGTAAAAGACATGGACAAGTCACAGGCAGTAAACAAAAATTCACGGCCCATGACCTGTCCACGACTTTTACTATTTAGTCCTAACTAAAACTTGGGTATTAGTAAAATGCAGGGGGCCATGGGTGCTCTGAGAGGGCGGTTCGGGGGTGCCACAGGTGCTGGGGGAGGTGTCCTGGGACCCTGCTGGTGCTGGGGAGGGGCCGGGCAGCAGTACACGGCCCGGGACCACTACTGGTGCTGAAGGGGAGGGTTGGCGGGTCTGGCAGGGGCTCCCTACCTGGCTCCGTGTGTCCCTGAAACTCCTAGGTGGTGCAGAGGCCAGGGGGTCCATGCACTGCTCCTGCCACAAGCGCCAGCTGCGCAGCTCCCATTGCCTGGGAACTGCAGCCAATGGGAGCTGCGGGGGCATGGCCTGTGGGAAAAGGCAGCACGCTGAGCCCCCTGGGCCCTTCGCCTAGGAGCTGCAGAGCCATGCCAGTGGGAGCTGGGGAGCCCCCCACCCCAAGGTAAGCCCTCTCCTCCCCCCCGCATACCCCAACCCCCTGCACCTAGCCCTGAGCCCCGTCCTGCATACCCAAACTGCTGCTGCTGGCCCAGGGGCAGCCCCTGAGCCAGCACCAGCCGCTATAGAGGTCACGGAAAGTCACGGAATCTATGACAGACTTGCAGCCTTAATCATAACCCAGATTTATTAAGTTCTGGGTACTCTGCCAAGTCTTCCCTGTTACACAAGCATTTGGGGAAGCTCCTTCCACATAAAATCAGTAGGGGAAGGGATGAAGTTTGCCAGCAAGCTAGAAGTGAAAGTGAAGGAAGGATTTTTTCAATATTGGTGCTTCCTGGTCTTCCAGGCTGCGGGAGGAGTTAGACAGGAGTCAGGACCTTGAGGCTTCACATCAATTAGGGGCCTGGCTGCCTTCACTGGAAGGTGGAGACAACATCTCAGCTAGCTGTTCAAAGTGTTTCTGTGTTCTGACTAATCACTTCCATCTTGCCTCGGTCCCATCTTAAGGCAGCTGATGTTCATCCAAGAGCTGACTTCTTGTCAGCATTCTGACATTTTAGTAGTGGCAGTGAATGCATCAGTTGAGAAGGAATGATTCCTTCCTTGCTTTCTTCTTGCTCCCTGGGAGGTAGCCTCTTTACCCCTCCAGATCTCCAGACTCCAGATCTGGGATGCCTGGATAGTGGGCAGGAGTTAAGGCACTTACTGCCTCTTACGTCTTGGATAGACATCTAAGCTGGGTTATGATCTGACCTATGAATTCTGAATTAATAGAACCAAAACTGTAGATTTTACCAGCTAAGTCTTTTCTCCATTGCAGTTTCGCTAGTTCAGAGTGTCACCCTTGTTGCTAGGGCCGTCCTTTTGGATGGCGTTTCTAGCCTGCCTTTTCTTTCTTCATGCCAACAGTTCATTAGCATACTCTCTGAGGGAAGTAAAGTAGGTTTATGCTATCTTTCAGAAAATTGCTAAGGAAGTCTTGGTTTGGAGACAGTACAGGAGGCTGCCAAGTGTGTGTGAGAATGCTGAGTGTCAGCTGGCTTCCACTGCCTGATGGGGTGGTTTTGGTAGAATTAATGGGGCTTGCACATAAAACAATTAGCAGAAAAAATTACTCTGTATTTTACACTACTACTATCCTGATGTATGTGAATAAAATACTTTCCTATGACCATATTGCATTTCCTAACAATTAGGACTGGCAAGCGATTAATCGCATTGTTAAACAATAATAGAATATGGTTTATTTAAATATTTTTGGATGATTTCTACATTTTCAAATGTATTGATTTAAATTACAACACAGAATACAAAGTGTACAGTGCTCACTTTCTATTTGTTTTTGATTACAAATATTTGCACTTTAAAAAAACAAAAGAAATAGTATTTTTCAGTTCACCTAATACAAGTACTGTAGTACAATCTCTTTATCATGAACACTGAACTTAGAAATGTAGAATTATGTACAAAAAACCTGCATTCAAAAATAAAACAATCTAAAATTTTAGAGCCTGCAAGTCCACTCTGTCCTACTTATTGTTCAGCCAATCGCTCAGACAAACAAGTTTGGTTACATTTTCAGGAAATAATGCTGTCCGCTTCTTGTTTGCAATGTCATCTGAAAGTGAGAACAGGTGTTCTCGTGGCACTGTTGTAGCCAGCATCACAAGATATTTACGTGCCAGATGCGCTAAAGATTCATATGTCCCTTCATGCGTTGACCACCATTCCAGGGAACATGTGTCCATGCTGATGACTGGTTCTGCTTGATAACAATCCAAAACAGAGCAGACCAATGCATGTTCATTTTCATTATCTGAGTTAGATTCCACCAGCAGAAGGTTGATTTTCTTTTTTGGTGGTTCAGGTTCTGTAGTTTCCACATTGGAGTGTTGCTTTTTTAAGACTTCTGAAAGCATGCTCGACACCTTGTCCCTCTGAGATTTTGGAAGGCACTTCAGATTCTTAAACCTTGGGTCGAGTGGTGTAGCTATCTTTAGAAATCTCACATTGATACCTTTTTTGCGTTTTCTCAGATCTGCAGTGAAAGTGTCCTTAAAATGAACAGCATGTGCTGGGTCATCATCTGAGATGGTTATAACATGAAATATATGGCAGAATGAGGTAAACCAGCCAGGGACATATATTTTTCCCCCAAGGAGTTCAATCACAAACTTAATTAACGCATTATCTTTTTAACAAGTGTCATCAGTATGGAAGCAAGTCTTGTGGAATGGTGGCCGAAACATGAAGGGGCATATGAATGTTTAGCATATCTGGCACGTAAATACCTTGCAATGCCGGCTACAAAAGTGCAATGCAAATGCCTGTTTTCACTTTCTGGTGACATTGTAAACAAGAAGTGGGTAACATTATCTCCTGTAAATGTAAACAAACTTGTTTGTCTTAGCGATTGGCTGAACAAGAAGTAGGACTGAGTGGACTTGTAGGCTCTGAAGTTTTACATTGTTTTGTTTTTGAGTGCAGTTATGTAACAAAAAATAATGGTTGTCTCTGTATACTGTAACTGAGGGATATTGTCAATCAAGAGTCAGCATGTTAAGCCAAGTGTTTCTGTGGAGGGTCATTCTCTTATTTTAATAATCTAATTGGTATGTCATGATGTGCTAAAGTGTGTCTCGAGAGTCATGAAAGAATGTAGAGATATATATGTACTTTGTGTGATAAGAGACTCAAAACTAGACCAGATATAATTATTGATTTATAAAGAAATCAAACTTCATAGAATTTGTCTGCCTTCAAACAGTATATGCAAGATTATCTCTTTCAGGTGGGCAAGTGTCTCCATTCTCTCATGTCCAAAGTCAGTTTGCTGTTTGGGATCCAGAAGTTGAGAATATAAGTATTTTTGGCTCTAGGAAGAAGATATTAAAAGTCTCTCGATAATTTACATTTACTCCTTTGTAATATCATCATGTTAGATAGGAGTAAAGCAATATTGGCTGGGTACCCTGGTTTTAGTATTTCACTGTTTCTTAAACAGTGTTGTCACCAAGATCTCCAGTGTATTTGCTTTGTCTTCTCACTTGAGAGCTTTGTAATAGTTATCTTTACTTTGAGGACTTCTCCTGTGAAAGTATGCAGCCTATCCAGCAGCACCTGTGAAAATGGTTCATGGCCTGGAATGAGAATTCGTCTGCTCTGTGTATATGGGAGCAAGCAGCAGGATATACTAGTATATCATCCATGTGTTGGCTGTTGCCTCTTTTTCATTCCTGAAGGAAATTGAAGCCTTGCCTTCAGTTTTGTCAAGGTTGAAAGACAGTAATGGAAAATCTAACATATTTTCTTTATCGTTTTTGTGCAAATTGTGGTGATGTTTCTTTCTGTGTCATCTTTAAAGTTCAGGAAATCATATTACAGCAGCTGAATTTTTAATGGAAATAAAAAGCAGTCTGCAGCAGAGCAGCTGTCTGCTCCTGTCCCTATCCCACCTTTCTGCATGTTTAGAAAGGAAGTGGGTATGAAGCCAGAAATGCTGCTCTGATTGTGTGTGAAGAAAAAAAAATCCTAAAGTTGTTTCTCAGCACCAGAGGAGCAGCTGATTATTGCTGTTGTGTTGTCCACAATTTGCAGGTGTAGCTCCTATAAATGAGGGATGCACAAGGGAATACACAATGCTAATTTGGTGACTACATGGACTGTAAAATGGTCTAACCAAAATCTTTCTGGAGATTGACATTTTTATATTAGAATAAGGACTGAAAAGGTTTAGAGGTAATAATTTTCCATATACCTTGACTGTTATTAAATACATCTTCGTAAGCAGATGTTTGTACGTTTGTTTTATGTTTTAATCAGTTTATAGTCATTTAACCATGGATCACAAAAAATAGATTTATCTGTATTAATATGATGGTGTTATGGCGAAGGGTGTAATGTGGATTCCTAGATGAATATTAACGTTTGGCCAGATGGCTGAATTAAAGCTAACAGAGCTTCTGATGCAGCCTTCTTGAACCAGGTACTGCATTTCTGACAATGCAGATACAGTTGGCATTAATGTTTCTTTTTGCAGAATGTCATTTTTGAGGTATCGTTCTGTGATGAGCAATGTGTGTGCGTACGTACACACACACACACACACACACACACAGTTCAGCAACGCCAGAGCAAATGAAGCCTGAACGTAGGATACCAAAAAGTGTCACTAAACTTAAGGTTTCAGAGTAGCAGCCGTGTTAGTCTGTATTCGCAAAAAGAAAAGGAGTACTTGTGGCACCTTAGAGACTAACAAATTTATTAGAGCATAAGCTTTCGTGAGCTACAGCTCACTTCATCGGATGCATTCCGAATGCATCCGATGAAGTGAGCTGTAGCTCACGAAAGCTTATGCTCTAATAAATTTGTTAGTCTCTAAGGTGCCACAAGTACTCCTTTTCTTTTTACTAAACTTAAGAAGGAAGATTTCAGTAAGAAAAGATGATTAGTGAAAAAAAAAGCCCTAAATTTAAATAAATTAAGTAAAATCCTTAGAGGTGAAATGGATGCTACTTAGAAAATCAATACTAGCATTTCAGGAGATATGTGTACTGATGAACAAAAGGGAACAAGAAAGGCAAGGAGTAAATCAATATGCCCTAATGGCAAGGTTAGAGAGGCAATTCAAAACAGAAATTCTTCAAATGTGGAAATCTGACCCAAGAGAAGCCAATAAACAAGAGCATAAATTACAGCAGTTAAATTATAAGAGGGAAATTAGAAGGGCCAGAATGGAGTTAGAAGAGCAAATAGCTAAATATGTAAAAACAAACAGCAAGAGATTCTTAAATGTACCAGAAGCAAGAAGACTGCAAGAATTGATGGGTCACTGGATCACCAGAGGGTAAAGGGAATAATTAATGAAGATAAAGACATTCCTGAGAAGCTGCGGTATTTCTTTCCATCAGTCTTCACCATCAAGAATGTTGGGGAGATTCCTGCCCTAGACATGCTCTTTCTTGGTAACAAAGATTCTCTTTCAGTATCTCATACTCTCGGAGATTGAGGTGACAGAAGAAGAGGTGCTGAAGCAGATTGACAATTTAAAATGCAGTAAGTCACCAGACCAAGGTGGCACATACTGAAGGCGCTTAGTATGAAGTGGTTAAGCTGCTAGCAAAAACATGCATCTCTCATTAAAAACAGCTTCTGTCTCAGACGATTGGAGGGTAGCAAATATACCTGTATTTCAAAAGAAATGTAGGGATTATCTAGGGAATGATAAATCAGTATGTTTATATAGCTGGCAAATTGGTTGAAATGATAGTTAAAAACAATTACAAAACACCCGGAAGATCATGATATGGTAGGGACTAACCAGCATGGTTTGTGCAAGAGAAAATTGTGTTTTACTAGTCTTGTAGAAGTCTTTTAAGATGTCAATAAAGTAGTGGATAAAGAAGAACTGGTAGACATAATTTATATAGACTTGCAAAAGACCTGTAACAAGGTCCAGCTCTAGAGCAGTGGTTCTCAAACTTTAAGAACCTGTTAACTCCTTTTAATAAACTGACGTCTCGCGAACCCCCTTCTAAAAATGAACATTTCCAGGGATTTTCTCCTTTATCTGAATATAAATTATAAAAGCAGTGATCTTGGAAATATAAAATTTGTTTTTATGACATGCTTATTACTCACTATTTATTATTAAGTAATATTTACCATTACAGTATTTTTATTACATTATGAAAATGGCAACACTCTTCCAAGATCTCACTTTTGTGACTTGTATCACTTTGAGTAAGCCTGTTATAAGACAAGGCTCCTGTGTTTCATCAAGGAGTATCAGATGTGAAACAGCATGAAGATATTTAAGAAGTCAACTCAAAGAGTTCCTACTACACAAGCATTCAGGTCTTGAGCAGTCCAGGCAAACAACGCACATTACAACAAACCTTAAACTTGTTCTTCATAATAATTTTAAAAACTATACTAGCTGTCTATTTAATTTTCAAAACAGCAAAAACTATCCCCCTCCCTTTCCATTTCTTATAAGGAGTCTTGATGTTTAAATCTCCTCAGTAGGATAGATATGCTTGCTTTGATCTGCTTAGCTCTTGGATGTCCAGGGGCTCCAAGCTGCTGGCCCCATACTGCCCGGGTTCCCTAGGGACAGCTCTGTCTGCCATTAGGGAATTTTTTCCTGAGAACCCCCGGTAACATTTCGCGAACCCCAGTTTGGGAACCACTGCTCTATAGGCTACCAAAAAAGGTAAGTAGTCATGGGGTTAGAAGCAAATTATTCTCATGGATCAAAAACTGGCTAGGATGCAGAAAACAAAAAGTAAGAGTAAATGGTTAATTTTTATAAAGGCAAAGAGTTAACAATGGGATAGCCCAGGGTTCTGTACTAAGTCCTGTGTTGTTTCATATTTTTTATTAATTATCTGGAAAGGAGGGTGAGCAGTGAAGTAGCAAAATTTGCAGATGACACAAAGTTATTTATGTTAGGACCAGAGAGAATTGTGAGAAACTACAGAGAGACCTAAACAAGCTAGATGACGGGCAACACAATGGCAAAGGAAAGCCATTGTCAATAAATGCAAAGTAATACATGTTGGAGGGGAAAATTTAAACTACCTTACACACCTTACAAGGTTCTAAATTAGCTGTTTCAATTCAAGAAATGGATCTGGGTTATACTGTAGACAGCTCAGTGAAGACCTCTGCTCATATGCAGCTGTGATCTAAATAGCAAACAAGATGTTAGGATATATAAGCAATGGGATGGAGAATATGGAAAATATTACGATGTATCTATATCAATCAGTGGTGCAGCCGCATCTCGAACTGTGTGCAGTACTGTTCGCCATGACTCAAAAAGGCTATTATGAAACTAGAGCAAGGTCAGAGAAGAGCAATGAAAATAACCAGAGACCTAGAAAAACTCTCATATAAAGAGATATTGAAAAGATTGGAATTGTTCATCTTAGAAATGAGATGAATAAGAATGGATATGATAGCCTTTATAAAATGAGTGGTCTGTACGAGGGAAATCATTCTGACTGGTGCAGGGATGGGAGATTGTTTACCTTAGAAAGGAGATAAGTAAGAGGGGATATGATTAATATAAAAATAAAGAATGGTTTAGAGGTGTAGAAAAGGAAATTCTGTTCTCTCTGTCTCATAACACAAATATCTCTGGTCTTAGGAGATATTAGCTAAAAGCAGATGTGGATGGTCCATATGCCATTGTAGGCAGTCTTGTCATACCATCCCCTCCATAAACTTATCAAGTTCAGCCTTGAAACAAGTTAGGTTTTTGCTCTCACTACTCCCTTGGAAGGCTGTTCTACAACTTCGTTCCTCTGATGGTTAGAAACGTTTGTCTAATTTTCAATCCTAAATTTGTTGATGACCAGTTTATATCCATTTGTTCTTGTAGCAACATTGGCCCTTAACTTAAATAATTCCTCTCCCTCCCTGATGTTTTTATAGAGGGTAATCATATCTCCCCTCAGTCTTAGTTTTGTCAAGCTAAACAAGCCAAGGTCTTTAAGTCTCCTCTCATAAATCAGGTTCTCTGTTCCTCCAGTCATCCTCGTAACCTTCTCTGCACCTGTTCCAGTTTTAATTCATCTTTCTTAAACATGGGAGACCAGAATTGCACATGATGAGGTATTCCAGTATACCAGATGAGGTCTCACCAGTGCCTTGTACAGTGGTTATAACACTTGTGTATCTCTGCTGGAAATATCTCCCCTGATGCATCCTAAAATTGCATTAGCCTTTTTCGTGGCTGCATCACATTGGCAGCTCACAAGTCATCCTGTGATTGACCAGTACACTCAGGTCTGTCTTCTCCTCTATCACTTTCAATTGATAAGTCCCCAACTTATAATAAATACTCTTGTTAGTCCTTAAGCTCATGACCTTGTACTTTGCACCATTAAATGTCATCCCATTTCTATTACTCCAGTTTTCAAGGTCATCCACATGTTCTTGTGTGATAGTCCGCTCCATCGCCATATTGGCAATACCTCCCATCTTTGTGTCATCTGCAGATTTTATTAACACATTCCCACTTTTTGTTCCAATGTCGTTAATGAAAATATCAAATAAAATTTGTCCCAAGATCAAGCCTTGAGAAAATCCACTAGTAATGTCCCTCCAGCCTGTCAGTTCACATTTCAGCATGACCCATTGTAATCTCCTCTTTAACCAATTCCTTAACCACCTTCTGATTTTTGTATTAATCCCCACCTTCTCCAATTTAACTATAATTTCCCATGTGTAACAGTATCAAATACTTTCCTTACTGCTACAGTAGTTCAGCTGCCGAAAAATCTCATTTTGACAACATTATTGCTAAGCACCCACCGTGCTTGGTACTTTGCAAACAAGTATGAAGGAACATTCCCTGTAACAGATCAAATTCAGTCAGTTTTACAATCAGATCAAATTCAAAGTAGATCGGTCAAAAAAACAGTCTGTGTTGTCGCGGCATGATGTAAAGGTGGTGATTATCTGTGGAAGGCTTTGTGGAAGATGAACAGTTAGAGGAGGTACTGGAAGGAGAAGTAGGAGGTTTTTTGTGCACAGGAAGATTGGGTGGGGAGGTGACAGTTCAAATCTCAGGGCAGCCTGAAAGGAAACAAGAAGATGAGAGTGGGAGACGAGTACAAATGGTGACAAATAAGAGGGAAGGTTTGGCTGAGCAAAGGGAGTTTCCAGCCTCATACTTAAAGATGGTATTGGCAGGCTGGTAACCAAACCATTACTTAGCATATACATTAATCAGAATTTAGCACATAAGCATTTGTATCACAAAGTGATTATAGTTAATGACCAAATTCTGCTTTGACTTATAGCAGTGCTAATGTGGAATAATGCCATTGCCTTCAATAAGGCCTACATTGAAGTTCCCCTATGAAGTTACTCCAGGTTTGTACAAGTGTAAATGAGAGCAGGATTTGGCTTGCATTGTTTAATTTTATTTTTTTTAAACTTCCAGCCATGAAAAGCTCCCAAGCTCCTCCCCCATTTGCATTACCTCCTCTCACTTTCAGCCTTCTGTAGCTATTGATCAGTACATGATGGGAAATATGGAATGTGTCCTCCTTTCATCTGCTTGGAAAGAACTTTACAATTACATTTCTGTCTGAAACTTTTTAAAGTACTATTTGTACCAGTAAAACCTAGGATCACTGTAGCAGATGAGAAAATAAAATCTGTATTTTCCCTCTCCCCAGCTTGTTTCATTTGTACATTTTCACTGTTTCTCCTGTGTAATCCGTCAGTTTCCCTTTTTATTTATATGGGTGTTTCACACAGCAACAGGATAGAGAAACACACTTGAAATATTGAAAAATGTAAGGGTAAACCCACAAAATTAGGTAGTGCACTAAGGGGCAGATGTAGTACATGAGACTACTTTTAATTCCTTTTTGGAAACTCACTAGATTTCAAGTTGTTCAGTTAAATTTGCCTAAAATATACTTGTCTCGGTTAGAACTATGTGGTAGCAGCAGCTGCCTTGAATAATGCATTTGTCATTTCATGAATTCATTATTATAACTTATTTTTTGTTGGTTGCCAACAAATTGTCTTCTAAAATTCTCTAAACACAGAGACCTTAACTTGTTCAAAACATAAAGGCACAGGACATGCTTAAGGGAGAGAGAACTGTAAGTTCCAGTTTCTGTGGACTTACTGCATCTTCGTTAAATACTATTTTAAACAAGAAAAATCCTCACATCATCCATTTTTTGTTTGATATAGTGGGTGGAAGCTCTCCTCTGTCTTTTCCTGAAGAAGTAACATATTGCCTTCCTCCTGGGCTATAATGATCTAGTTCCAGTTGATTGATTGTATTGTCTTTTGTCACAGTTGTCGGAGGACATTCTCCCACTTTCTCTCAAACTGTCGCTCATCAATTGAATAACTCATCCTCCTCTATCCACCTTTGTGTTTCTCATAATCCATTTGAAATCTCTGCTAAAACCTCACTTAGTCATCTGTCCCTTTAATATTGTAACAGTTCACACATTCTCCTTTCGCCACCTCTTGGTGTTCTGGATTATATAAACTCTAGAGATATTGTAAACACTCTTGTAATCTTTCTCTCACATGCCATTAACAGCAATAAGGGCAAGGTTCAAATAATGTATAGGGGTTCCATTTAAAATAAACAAATTGTTTGTCCTGAGTCCTCACCTGAAAATTTACTCAGTTTTAGGAACTTAAACTTTAAACCCCGTGGTCATCCTTAAAGGTAATTTAATTGTCTTCCCTTCTTCCAAGTACACTCAGTCTGGGTAAGTGAGGAACACAATCCAGTTTCTTTAGGGATAAATAGACAATCGAATAAACTATTAAACTAATGAGGCCAGCTGGTTGATTTCCAGTCCCTCTAAAGTTCTGCCTTCCAGCAGAATCCCCTCCTAGGCCTCACCTGAAAATCCAGTCCACCTCACTTCAATCCGGTGGGCAGAAAGTTCTCTCTTCAGTCCCGCTCTCATTGAGGTCAACAGGAGCAATATCCTAATGCATAAGCAGAAGGGGGTAAATTAAGGTTGCACAGGCAGCCTTATTTCTTGCATTTTCTAATTTATGAGTGCTTGACTTTGCAACCTTAACAACATTCTTTGAACATGTTTTTTTCTGGGTTGTAGTACCAGTTTAGAGACTGACCCGTGAAACACCTCACTACTTTGCTTTGGATTAATTTTCAGTGCACCTAGTTAATTGACAAGATGTATTCTAAGAAGTCTTAAATCAGTTACATTTGATGGAACTGTCTCTCTCCTAAGTGTCCCATTCTGTTGTTTTCAGGTACTGTTTGGCACTGCTGATGGTCAAGTTATCGTCATGGACTGCCATGGCCGAATGCTGGCACATGTTCTCCTTCACGAGTCAGATGGCATCCTCAGTATGTCTTGGAACTACCCCAGCTTCCTGGTGGAAGACAGCAGTGAAAGTGACACAGATTCTGATGACTACTCCCCACCGCAAGGTGATGTTGCCTTCAGCTTTTTTTGTTTAATGTTTGCTAACACTTAACTAACAGTAGTGCCATGGAGCAGTCATGCTTTATAGTAGTATTGGAACATACATCTTCCAAGGTTTCATCCACAAGGGGCAGCGTGAGGGCCAGTATGGGGGCAGCGGATAGAACACTGGACAGGGAGTGAAAGACCTGCATTCTATTCCCACCTCTGCCACTGACCCACTGCAAGTCACTCCCCTCTCTGTGCTACTGTGGCCCCATTGGTAAAGTAGGGATAAGGATACCTTCATAAAGTGCTTTGAGAAATGTGAGTGAAAAACATGGCATAAGAGCAAAGTAGTATCATTACTGAGCACATCTGACACATTTTAGCAGTATAAGCCAGTTGTCCTCATGCATATTGTCAGAGGACAGGTAGTCAGAGAAACTAGTGCATTATAATATAGATCCATATAAAGGGTCACCCATGGCAATAATATTTCCAGTACTGTTAAACATATCTATAAATAGTGTGAGTTTTATTTCCAAGAAATCCTGTTAACCAGTGATCATGCTTCTCAGTATGGGGTCCCTCCCTGCTAGTACTGAGCTTAGTACTTTTCATAAAAGGATTAGATATGAAAATAGCCCTGCGGTTACACTAGCTAGGAAAAGGGTGATTAGGCTGATCAGTCCTCATGTTCCCAAGCATACATTTAATTGCCAGTTGCGGTCAGGATGAAGTCCCTTACTCCCTGCCATGGTATAGTATCACATGATTAGGTGCACCGATTGGTTTTTAAACCCTCATAGAAGTTAGAGATGGCAAAGACCTAATAGATGGTTGTGTCCATTCCTCTGCAAGGGCAGGATATAGTTCCCCAGTAAAAGGACAGTTCAGATACTAAACTGATACTCCTCTTGGCTAGTGCTGGGGACAAAATTATTATTCCAGTATATCAAGTCTCACTAATTTAAAGAATGATGTAAATGTTGATGGGATAGTGGAAAATTAAAGTACATATTGACTAAAGATGAGTCTGAACCAGCACCTCAGATCTGATCTGTTGGTTCCAAACATGCCCTGGCAGTTTAGATCTACTTCAGATCCACTCCAAAAGGGGCATGTTTTCTGTAACCAGTTTAGGTGTAACTTAGAGTGGCAGAAATCTTGTGAGATCAGCTAGCGAGAGTTCAGCACCGTTGAACCTGGGTTTTATCTCAGGCTTTCATATGGATATGAATCACCACCTCAGCCCCTCTCCAGTAGTGGTGGAGCCTTACCTTCGTAAAAGAAGAGGATGGAAAGGATTCCATCTGAATCTGAAAGGATTCAGATTTCCAAGGAAACTTTAGATGAATGGCAAGGAAAAAATTAGTTGTATTTTGTTGCCATTTTGCAATATCAAGGGTCCAATTTTGGGGTGGTGGATTTGGATGAAGGATGGGAGAGAACTAGCAACTCAAAATGATCCTTCGTAGAGCAGGAAACATGCTTACTGGTGCTGAGTCAATCAGGAGTGGGTGGAGTCTCATTACAGGCCTGCTTCTAATGATTATTCTAATATGATGTGTTCTTTTTAAAGCTCTATAGGTGCATCAGAAACTTCTCAAAGGTAACAAGCCTTTGACTCACATAGATGTGTGGGAGGGACTTAACGTATGATGGATTTTTACTCATCTAAAAAACAATGCCAATTTATGTATTTATTTGGAAATGTACCAACTATAGGACAGTTTCTTTCCTCCAGGTACTTTTTTGATCACCCCTCTTGTGAGTTCTGGAAGCACTGCCATTCTTAGCCAACTGTGTCATATTTGATTACTCAAAATGCACTGTGCTTGGGTCCTGATATCTAGGGACTGCAATGTCTTCTGTCAGAACCAGTCAAAGAAGAGAATTAAATAATGAATTATACAGATGGTGCTATTGGTCATTAAATATTAAATACAAAGGAAGTTTCACATGAACACTGAAAAATAAGCTTATGGAGGCAAGGACATTTTAAGAAATGGTCACCAAAGCACCGTTCACTCATATCCCCCTTGCATGTAGGCATCAAGACATGTCTGGACTCTGGTCCGAGGATACACTAGTTAGCGCTTAACATTTAAAGCACTGAAATCTGTAAGGGGTTAGTTGCTATACTCAGATGCACTTACGATGTTCCTGGTGTCTTCAGCAGAATCCCCCAATGTGATAAAATGTAGCAAGCATATAATTGTAAGTATATTATAATGGTGTAATGCAGTATTATATGTATAGTGCTTTATAGGTGTGCTGTGGTAAAAATGTCTGATACCTAGTCTTAGTCACTTCTTGGTGACACTGACTATCCAGCAGTTTCAAACTCCAGCTGAAATGAATGACTCCACCCTCCAATCAGTGGCTGTGGAGAGAGAGAGAGAGGCGTAGACCTAAAATGGAATAACAACAGAGTTTCAGGCAAGGAATACTAGAATACCATAGAGAAGTGGAAAATTTGCTTTCAGTTTCTTGTGATCACACTCTAGAGGTACTGTCCTTCGGATGGGGAGGTCAGAGGTTGGTTTCATAGTGTCAGAGAGGCAGGCTAACTAGCCAAGTGTATTTTGCCTTTGCTCACGTCCATGGGGAAAAATAACCAGGTAGAATTCAAGTCTCAGAACTGGTCGCTGTGACAGTAGGCTGGACTGAAATGTGCTTTTACCTGGGTTTAATCTCATTTGATAGCTCCTTTTTTGCTTACTCAACAATCTTGTTTTTGCAGATGGTCCAGCTGCATATCCAGTCCCGGTGCAGAACACCAAACCACTACTCACTGTCAGCTTCACATCAGGAGACATTAGTTTAATGAACAACTATGATGACTTGTCTCCTACTGTCATCCGCTCAGGGTTGAGAGGTACAAAAGAGAGACATCCCTCCCCTCACATACACAGTTTTTCTTCTGATGTTTTAATTTATTTATTGTCTATATGGTTGTGTTTAGTGTCTTGCCTGGTACCTGCTACAGTGGTTCTCATTGTCAGCAGTGACACCTACTGATATAAAAGCAAAGCACAGCTATTAGACTTCTTGCTTTTGAAATAAGCTGGTAGTTGATTTTATATTTTTAGGAGGCATTTCTGATATTAAAACCTATTTAAACAGTTTGCTTTCCTCCAGACTAATGCCATAATGGTCCTGCCTATATGTGGTTGTTTATGAACGCCCAGGTAACTTAGTTTTCTTTGTATCCTAAATTCATTATGGGATCAGTCATTCTTGTAGCAGCCAAATGTAAGTTATAGCTGGTAGAGTTATTGAGTATTAGGTAGAAATATTAAGATGCAAATCATTTTGAGAAAAGGAAAACTCCAGTGATTAGTTATAATACCTTAGACAGCTAAATATTTACTAAGTCTGTTTGTCTATGTGCGCATGCACACCTTCTTGCAGAGTAAGACACTGTCATCAGGCTGCCGTCCCAACTGGGAGTGGTGTCTTGCTGTGTTTTGGTAGGCATATGCCAGCCACAGTTTCCCCTTTCAAACTTCCCAGAAATTGTCCACAGAGTCTTTCTGCAGATAAATAGGCCTTGTGGGGTCAATTTTATTACAAATATCCCATGCACATTAATCATAACAAAAGTCCTATTACCATAGTCTGGATTTCCCCAGCATAGTCTGAACAGTGTAACATACAGCCCTAGTGTCCCTCACATGCCCCACTTCTCTGGTGCAGCCCTCTCCAGTCCTTATGCTAGGACAGGTGGGAATCATTAGGAAAGGGATAGATAATAGTAAGAAAATATCAGATTGCCTCTATATAAATCCATGGTACACCCACACCGTGAATACTGCATGCAGATCTGGTAACCCACCCCATCTCAAAAAAGACATATTGGAATTGGAAAAGGTTCAAAAAAGGGCAACAAATGATTTGGGGCATGGAACAGCTTCCATATGAGGGGAGATTAATAAGACTGGGTCTTTCAGCTTGGAAAAGAGACAGCTAAGGGGGGATATGATAGAGGTCTATAAAATCATGACTAGTATGGAGGAAGTAAATAAGGAAGTGTTATTTACTCCTTCTCATAACACAAGAACTAGGGGTCACCAAATGACATTAATAGACAACAGGTTTAAAACAAACAAAAGGAAGTACTTCACTCAATGCACAGTCAATGTGTGGAACCCTTTGCCAGAGGATGTTGTGAAGACCAAGACTATAACAGCGTTCAAAAAAGAACTGGCTAAGTTCATGGGAGATAGGTCCATGAATGGCTATTAGCCAGGATGAGCAGGGATGCAAAACCATGATCTAAAGTGTCTCTAGCCTCTGTTTACCAGAAGCTGGGAATGGGCAACAGGGGATGGATCACTTGATGATTACCTGTTCTGTTCATTCCCTCTGAAGCACCTGGCCTTGGCCACTGTCTGAAGACAGGATACTGGGCTAGATGGACCATTGGTCTGACCCAATATGGCTGTTTTTAAGTTCTTATCCCTTCCAGCTGGAGTGCTACCCCACTCTTCCCAGCAGAAACCCTCACAGCCTCTCTGCTGGGAGCATCCTTGCCAGCGGAGCATCCCTCACTCCCCTGGCCCTCTCAGTTCCTCTCGATCCAGCTTTGGAGATGTCAGCTGGTAAGCTTCTCTTTTGCTGCCCAGCCTTCAGCCCTCTCCGGCCCTTGTCTTCAGCCCTCTGGCTTAGAGCCAGCAGGCAACTCTCTTCCCTGCTTCTCCTGCCTTCAGCCCTCCGGCTCTAGGACTCTGGCTTGCGGACACCATCCAACAAACACATCTTAATGCTATCCTGCCTGCAGCCTCCCCCCAGGTCCCAAACATACAGTCTCCTAGCCAATTCCTCTCTCTTCAGCTTTCCACAGAGACATCTTCCAGTCTCCCACCTCTCCTGACTGACTCTCACAAGGACTCTCTCCCTCATTGAGTCTCCTCTGACTGAACCTGGCAACCCTTACCTGCCCTTCCTGACTGAACCAGTCTGCTCTGGCACCGGGGAGCTGGAACTACTTCATTTACTGGGGCTAGCTTCCCAGGCCCCAATTCAACAAAGTACTTAAGCACATTCTTAAAATTAAGTGTGTGACTAAGTCCCATTGATTTCAGTGGGACTTAAACAAGTGCAAAACTGCTTTGCTGACCTGGGTCCTAAGATACTTCTCAGGATGAGTAAGAGAGGCAGAATCTGGCCTCGAAGATAATGCATTGCAGTAGGAGTCTGGAGATTTGGGCTCTGTTCCTGGCTCTGCTGCTGGGTGACCTTGGACAAGCCACTTCAGCTCTCTGTGCCTCAGCTTCCCCATCTGTAAAATGGGGGTAATGACACTGATCTTCTTTTGTAAAGCACTTAGAGCTCTATAGATGAGAAGCAATATATAAGAGCTGCATGTTGTTACAATCATAGATGGGCAAAAGTGCATTTTCAGTCAGAACTAAAAAGAATTGAAGAAATGAGTTTATTGATCTCCTGATATTTACAAAAAGAAAAGGAGTACTTGTGGCACCTTAGAGACTAACAAATTTATTAGAGCATAAGCTTTCTTGAGCTACAGCTCACTTCATCGGATGCATTTGGTGGAAAAAACAGGGGAGATTTATATACACACACAGAGAACATGAAACAATGGGTTTATCATACACACTGTAAGGAGAATGATCACTTAAGATAAGCCATCACCAGCAGCAGGGGGGGGAAAGGAGGAAAACCTTTCATGGTGACAAGCAAGGTAGGCTAATTCCAGCAGTTAACAAGAATATCTGAGGAACAGTGGGGGGTGGGGTGGGGGGAGAAATAACATGGGGAAATAGTTTTACTTCGTGTAATGACTCATCCATTCCCAGTCTCTATTCAAGCCTAAGTTAATTGTATCCAGTTTGCAAATTAATTCCAATTCAGCAGTCTCTCGTTGGAGTCTGTTTTTGAAGCTTTTTTGTTGAAGGATAGCTACTCTTAGGTCTGTAATCGAGTGACCAGAGAGATTGAAGTGTTCTCCAACTTGTTTTTGAATGTTATAATTCTTGACATCTGATTTGTGTCCATTCATTCTTTTACGTAGAGACTGTCCAGTTTGGCCAATGTACATGGCAGAGGGGCATTGCTGGCACATGATGGCATATATCACATTGGTAGATGCGCAAGTGAACGAGCCTCTGATACGATATAACCGCATTTGCTCCAACCCCTCAGACAGAGACAAACACCTACAAGATCTCTATCATGCATTCCTACAACTACAATACCCACCTGCTGAAGTGAAGAAACAGATTGACAGAGCCAGAAGAGTACCCAGAAGTCACCTACTACAGGACAGGCCCAACAAAGAAAATAACAGAACGCCACTAGCCATCACCTTCAGCCCTCAACTAAAACCTCTCCAACGCATCATCAAGGATCTACAGCCTATCCTGAAGGACGACCCATCACTCTCACAGATCTTGGGAGACAGGCCAGTCCTTGCTTACAGACAGCCCCCCAATCTGAAGCAAATACTCACCAGCAACCACACACCACACAACAGAACCACTAACCCAGGAACCTATCCTTGCAACAAAGCCCGTTGCCAACTCTGTCCACATATCTATTCAGGGGACACCATCAAGGGCCTAATCACATCAGCCACACTATCAGAGGCTTGTTCACTTGCGCATCTACCAATGTGATATGTGTAACACACACCATGTACAATTATAGTTCTAGTTATACTATATGTGCTAGTCAGTACTTGAGATCAGACCATGGATGAGGGGGTTAGAGACTGAGTTTGCTGGGGGAAAGTGAAGTCACTTAAGCAAATCTGGGGGACTTTTTATTAGGATTTTTTTTAATTATGCACTTTCCCAGTGTTTCAATCAGACATTTTGCACATGGTTAACTCAAATCAAACATTTCTGATTTTCTAGATCTGAGAATAAATTCAAGCCTGAATGCAACGTGAAGTGCATTTCTTAAGGATTTGCTAGTTTTCTAGATCTGAGAATAAATTCAAGCCTGAATGCAACATGAAGTGCATTTTCTTAAGGATTTGCGAATTGTTTAACATCATGATATTTTTCCAGATTCAAATGATTTTCTTTAAACTTGGTTTGATATTTCAAATCCCACTGAGCCAGGGCTGAGTATTCAAGATTCAGATTATGTAAAGAATATCTACGTTTAGGTCACCACTATTAACAATGATCTTTTAGGAGCATGACAGATTCTAGTTACCAATCTGCCTGTAGCGTCAGGCGATCAGGCTGAGGCTGCATGATCGTTTTTTTGGGGGGGAAGGGGAGGGAAATGAAGGAGCACACCAATGGTCTAAGTTTTAAAGCTTTATTAGTAAAATAATAAAGTAACAGCAGAGAGTGCTGGGGGGGAGGGGTTCCCCACGTCACACAGAGGAAGGAAGAAAGCGTTAGTGACCCAAGCCCTAACCCACTTTCATACTCTCACACTCACTACCCGAGACAGGCCAGGCCTGGGTGTAACGTAAGAAGAAGAGGGGGAGGGGTGGACAGGAGTTCTGTCCTGTGCACACAGATCGTCCAGGGTCTGCTGTTGATCTCCGATTTGCCTCGGCTCTCAGAAGGGTTTTTAAGTCCTGGGTTCTTTTGGGGGCATTTCATTCAGCAACCTCTGTTCCCCGTGCTCTTTGTACCAGTCCAGACCGGGTCTCTGTGGCCTCCTCAGCTTTCCCAAAACACATCCGCTCCAGGGATGCAAAACTTTGTTTTCCCCCCTTTCTGCTGGCCTTTGCCATCTCATTCGTTTTTGCAATCTCTGCAGTCCTGCTCAGCTTAGTTCTCCTTTTCTTATGGCTGGCTGGGGTTGGCTAAGATATGAATAGAGCTGCAGACTTCTCGTCGGGCTCCGTGACCTTGGACTGGGGCCATCGTCTTATCTTCGGACTGAGCTAGCTGAAGTATTGAGTTAACCCGTTCTCTGCTCTCTTCCTCCCTCCCCATTTGGCCTCTCGCAGCCTGAAAAGGAATCTTCCACTCCACACTCACACCTTTGTCTCTTCCCAAAATGGCTTGTGAAGCTTGCAATATCATTAGCAATATACAATGCTGATCTGCCTCTCCCAGGGGACCCCCTGAGGGATGGGGCCATTGGGGTATGACAGGAGCTCCCCATGTAGGGTGACTTTTATCATAGTAAATCCAGATACAAGGATCCTGGATGCCATCTAGTAAAGCCTGGAAGTTCTGCAGAGAAAAGCGCCACAAGTCCAGGAAATCTTTGGCATAGGTTTCTGATCAAGGAAGTTGTTAGCTTTGGTGACATCAACAAGACAGACATCCTCAGGTTTCATTTTTTCTTTTATTTACATCAATAGTATGTCTTTAAAAGTCTGGAAAAATACATATAAAAAAACTAGTGGCATCTCAGCATTAATCTTGAATTATCAAAAACTTCTAAGTCAGGAAGTTGCAGTAGTTGAAATTGGTCCTCCAAGATTAACTCAGCCACCTTGCATACTGGTTATAACTTCTAGCCCAGTTTTCTTTTAAAATATAACCTTTAGTATAGTATTGTTGGTTTGTTATTCCTGTGTATAATAAAAAAGAACATGAATTAATGCTGTTGTAGTGTAGGGACCCTAAATTTTGGAATTTCTTTTGAACATTAGCTATTTCAGCCCTAACATTGCATAGGTTTTTGTGTAGAATTATACTACTACTTTTGGGGAGCAGATCCTTAGCCACACTATGTTAGTGTGTGCACAGTTGGTGCAAAGCTGCCCTAAAACCAGCTTGGTTAGTTTTGGGAAGACCACCTTGCATAGGGGATCCTTGGGTGACATGGAGGCTCCTATGCTGCCTACCCTCATGCCCTCTCCAGCCCAACGGGCTCAGTCAGGGAAATGGTGTCATGGTGGGAGGAACCCCTATAACCTGGGAATCCCCAGCTGCCAGAATGGCTCCTTGGTGCCATAGGGAGCTGGGACAGTTTAGAGCTGCTTTCTGGTCTAATGTCCACCAGGGGACTGGCCCAGCACTCAGTCAAGGAACAAGAGGCACAAGTCATACCCCATTCCATTTCCAGAGCTGTGCTGAGCACAGTGCTGCCATGGCCCAGGATCTGGGCCTATGTCTGTCTGTCTGTCTGTTCTCCCACTACCCTTAACTAGATGGAATATCAGACCTGCTGAAGTATGTATGATCATATAACCCCCATCCCACCCCCCACTCCGCAAGGGCTAAATACTAGGGCACAAGCTATAGTACCAACATCTTTAAAGATTGTGAGCCTGACTGTGTGATTGATTTCAGTTGGAATGGAGGATGCTTAGCACCTTGTAGGATCAGACTATTGAGAGGCAATGGGGGAGGTAGAGAGAGAGAGGTTATGTCACCATTTTGTGGCTTGAGCCTACCCATGATCTGCTGTATACCTGTAGGTATTTCAGGGATTGCTGCTGTAAGTTTATTTGTATTTCCCATGTTTTTTCCTCTTGTCAAAAGAGTGGTCATGCATCTTTGTAACTTTTGGTGGTTATCATCCCATGCTAAGGATGTGGGAGAACTTGAGAACAACACACGGAGTTTCTCTGTGCTCTCTAGCTACAGAGGGCACTACTAGAAGTGCCTCATATTAACTGGATAGTTTTCAATATTGCATGTGAACTCACGTCTATGGGTTTGTGTTTGAATTATGCAAATATTGCTCTGTGGACTCTGCAGCAGGCTCCTTCATCTGTATATACTGCTGAAGGCTACTGTATGTATTTTCCAAATAGACTTCTGTGAAGATATCGCACCCAAAGCAACATCAATATCCTTTTGCTGTTATACCAGCTTTGCTTTAGGTGTAAAACATTCTGTCACTTTGCCAGCAACATTCATATTAATGTTGCATTAGGAAAAAAGCTACTTTTGCTGTTGGAAGAAAATTTGCTTTTCCCAAACTCAAATTCCTCTTTCCATCCACCAAAGATTCATGGAAATTCTAATAGACCTGAGGCAAGTTAAATATAGACTCATAGACTTCAAGGCCAGAAGGGATCATCTAGTCTGACATCCTGCCAATTGCAGGCCGCAGAACCTCACCCACCCACTCTTGTAATAGACCTGTAAATATAGGTCCTGCATTATTCAACACTCTCCCTTTAATCCTTACATTTTACCTTTTAGTTTATGCCCTAGATGCAAGCTGTGTCTCTGCCAACACTGAACCCAACTCTCTGTTACAGTGAGTTGCTTTTCTTTTAGGGTTCAATTGTCCCCTGATGGCACAGCCCAGAATAAGAGTTTGTGTGGAGTAACGTCCCAGAAGGAATGTGTCCCAGAGCTCCAGGGCATTTAACTCGTATCTGCTACTACACCTCTTCCTGGGAGGCAGCTTACTATCCCTCATGTGGTAGGCCAGTTCTGTTGGCTTTTATCATCACCAGGAAAGCTGAATTAACAAGACACATGCCGGTCTTTATCAGGATCACTCCGTTTGTGATCCTTCCACTTCTTCCCCCCACACATACACCTCCCATCGGTCTCTGTCTATTTAAACTTTAAGCTCCTTGGGTAAGGGACTGTGTCTTCTGCATTTGAGAAATGCCAGCCCCATTCTGTGTGAGACCACAAACTAAATAATAATGATATAAACTGTAACTGTAATTATTTGAAGAACAGATGTTCTAAACCCAAAAAGCTACATAAGCCACACTAATGTCCTTGTTCTCTTTCTTGAAATGAGGACAAGAAGAGGCCAAAAAATATTAGAAATGAGATTCCCACCTCTACTTTGGTCTTTTTGCACCAAGTAAAAGAGGTGGAGCAGCATAAATGGGTTGTAAAAGCCCCAGTTGCTGCCAGGGAAGATTCCCCTGGTGCAGGAACTGAGGAAGATAGCTGTGAGGCTGTTATTCAAGGACCACACCACAAGCCCTGACATAGGGGCATGTTGTGTGTGTGGTGGGGTGGCTATGGGGAGAAGAGGGACATATTGGGGGTAGGCTGCAGCACACAGTGTTGTGCAGATTCCAGAAAGGCTGCCACATCTTAGACTTTAAAGCTGTCTAAATTATGCTGGAAGCCGCTCCAGATTCTGGAGCAGGCCAGGATCAAAAGGGCACAAAGGTGTCTTAAATCTACCATAATCCCCCTCTTCCTACTAGGCTGAGAGTTCAAGTATGGCACAGCACATCACCTAGGACTTTTGCCCAAAAGAGGTTGTTCTGTTCTCTTGGGTAAACAGAATTAGGAAGGTTATTAGAAATGGGTTTGGTCTGTCTGTCTCATTGATTTCTAATATGTCTGTTACAGTATCCTAGGAAGAGAATCCTAGGTAGAAACACTTTAAGGGAGAGAATTTAGAGGAACATCATGTGTGCTAGTCTATGAAAAATCCACCTGAGAAACAAACATCCTGCCTCTGTTATGTTCAGAAGCATAATCCCAGTGAGAAATATCATCAGAAAGACAACAGTTGTAGTAATACAAAACCATATTAAAATTGCACATAGAAGTCCCTGAAAATGACAAGTTAACAACTTAAAACAATTCTGAGATCCTTTCTGCCAACTCTCATTTCTCTTCTGCATCTTCATTTGAAGACTGCTTCTTGCCCATAAATGTCTTCAAAAGTTCTTAGAGAAACAAAATGGGTGGATCATTTTCTGTTGGTGAGAGAGAGAAGGTGGAACAGTTTGTTTTGCATAAGTAGTTAACATAGTTCAAGGAATCATTCATGAAACAGTGGCCCATTAATACCTCTCCATTCGTTGGGAGGGGGGAGGGGAAAAATAGGGGTAGGGGGCTAGTGATTTATAGATAGTTGTTATAAGCCATAAATCTAGTGTCGCTGTTCAATCCATGATTTTTAATGTCTAGCGGAGTTATTAATTTAAATTCCCAGACTCATCTTTTGAAGATGTTTTGTAGGTGTCCTTTGAGGATGAGGACTGAGAGGTCAGATACAGAGTGATCGCTTTGTGAAAATTGTTCACCCATAGGTGATGCAGTGTTTTTGTCTTTTATTATTGTTCTGTGAAAGTTCATTTGAGAGTGCAGTGATTTTCTGGTTTCACCCACGTAGTTGTTGTTGGAGCATTTGGTGCACTGGATGAAGTACTGCACATGTTGGGGAGTTGTTTGAAGGACCCTCCAAGCTCATCATTAGAAGCAAGCTCCCCACAGACCCGCACACATCAACTCACCAGACCCTACCAGAACAGCAGATGCAAAATCTGTAAACATATTTCTACTGCTACGATGATCAATACCTGCCACAACACACTTTTCAAGATTGATGGGTCCTACACATGCCTATCACATGTGCACTAAATACCCCAGTGACAACCATGTGTGTGATATGAGACTATCACTGCGTTCTCAAATGAATTTTCTCAGAAAAATAATGTAAGCCAAAAACACCCTATCTCCTGTGGGTGAACACTTGTCACAAAGCGATCACTCCATATCTGACCTCTCAGTCCTCATCTTCATAGGAAACCTGCACAACACCTTCAAAAGATGAGCCTGGGAGTTTAAATTCATAACTTTGCTAGACACTAATGACTGAATAGAGACACTGGGTTTATGGTTTATTACAATAATCTGTAACCTACTAACCACCGCCCATAGGTTCCTCCCCCTGCCCCCATGACTGGAGAGGTGTTAATGGGCCACTACACCCTGAATGACCCCTTGAAACAATCTGTTCCACCTTGTATTTAGCTGTGACGCTCTGAGTACATTTCTCAGACCTGAAGAAGAGCTCTGTGTAAGCTCAAAAACTTGTCTGTCTCACCAACAGAAGTTGGTCCAATAAAAGATATTACCTCACCCACCTTGTCTCTTTAATATTCTGGGACCACCACAGCTACAACAACACTGTATTCAAAAGGTTTTTGGCAGATTGAGCATCCCCAATCAAGCACAGAGTTTGTCTGGCCTGCCTTCCATCTCTGGTTTAAAGGTAAAAGTCTCTACAGGCCTGCTCTGTAGTCCTTGCACACACACAACTGCCATTGACCTTGAAGGCAGCAACACAAAATATTATTCGTGTGCTCTTGCTGAAGTAGATAGGGGGCTGGAGGATGTCAGGGACAGAAATCAGCATCCCAAAATAAAGGCCTGGGCAGATGTCTGTAGGAGAGGGATACCTATTGATCAAAAGAGTTTAGCTGTGTGGGTATTGATATGTATATTGTGTACAACATCTGTAATACATTATTTTGCTCCTTGCTGATACTTACATCCAAAATGTAGGCCCTGATATACATTGTAGACTCTTTGCAAAGCTAAAGAAGGCAATATAGTTTTTACACACCTGTTATATTTTATTAAAGATAGAGCAGATAACATTTCAAAAGTGCATAAGTGACATATTAGCCTAAGAGTCATTGAAAGTCAGTGGGACTTTAGGCCTCTACGAGCTAAGTTTTTAAAGGTGTTTAGGTATTGCTCTATTAAGTGTTGCAGCACCTAACTGACCTTGGAGTCTAATTCCTCTTGACCTTCAGTGAAAGTTGGGTTCCTAAGTAACTTTTGATAATGGGACATGCTACCCATATTGGTTGTGTACTACCCCACAGGTGTCTTATCTTTGTGATTTCAGATGTAGTGGTGCAGTGGTGTACACAGGGAGACCTGCTGGCTGTAGCAGGCATGGAAAAGCAAAGTCAGCTAGCTGACCTTGGTAGCAGTTCCATTCTGAAAAGTGCACTCGTCAAGTTCTACAATGTCCGTGGGGAACATATCTACACTCTGGAGACTCCTGTGCAGGTAAGGGATGTTTTTGAAGTTAGCCCTGGTATTAATGCCAGAGCTTCAGTAATTTTTCACCTACATTATCCCAATAATATAGGCACACATTACTGAAGTGTTCAACTGAATGTGTTTAACGAGTTCTAAGTCTTTGATCTCATAGAGCTCCTAGAATCTGAATTGCAGGAATGTATCATATAAATAATTATTATTATGAGTATTATGGTAGGGCCTTGAGGCTCCAACTGAGATCGGGACCCCGTTGTATGATGCACTATACAGACATATAGTGAGTGACAGTTGCACCAAAGACTTTACAGTCTAGACAAGACAGACAAAAGGATGAGAGACGAGGAACTAAAGAGCAGAGAGACTAAGGCCCTGATTGTTAAAGGTATTTAGGTATTGCTATGGTCAGCTTTGCAATGCCTAACTGATTTAGGAGCTTAAATCTGATTTTCAAAAGGGATTTATGCATTTAGGAGTCAAAATCCCAGTGACAGTTAATGGGATTTTGGTTCTTAAGTGCCTAAATCCCTTTTGAAAATGAGATTTAAGTCCTAAATCAGTCAGGTGTTGCAACACTGAGCACAATGCCACCTAAATATGTTTAACAATCTGTGCCTAAGTGCCTTACCCAAAGTCACAAAGGAAATCTGTGGCAGAACCAGGAATTGAACCCATATCTCCTGAGTCTAAATCCAATATCTTAACCACAAGACTGTCCTCCCCTTCTATTATTTCCTTACATATACAGACAACTCTGTCTTAGTATAGGGTAGGACGACCTGATAGAACAGGAGGTCCTACGATGTATGAACCTTTTATTACCTTTATGGGCACGGATGGTATTATGGGTAAAACACAGGATTCTGAATTGGCTCGTTTCTGTTCCCAGATTCACCACAGACTTCCCACATGACCTTTGGCAAGTCACTTAATCTCTCTGGGTGAACTTCAGCAAAAGACCTATATGCCACTTAAGTCCACAAAATAAGACTTAAGTGGTGCATATGTTTTATGCTGGCTCTCTGAACAGGAATGAATTTCACCTTATGCCTTGGTTCACTGCCTATAAAATAGGGAGAACAACTCTTTCATTCTTCTCCATGGTGTTGTGAGGCTTAGTTAATGTTTAAGTGCTCTGAAATCCGCAAGTGGTGGAATGTTCCATAGATATACATGATTATTATTGTTATTGTTTTGTTGTTTACTTTGTTTATTCTGCAATACCATGAGATGAAGTGGGTACAAAAGGCTGAGTTAAGGACATCATGGCAAACTAACTCCTGCATTTCCATATTTGTATTTATTTATCTCTCAAGAGTAGCATACAGTAATTAATTACTTACATTTTAGTTTGGATTTAATTCTTCTGTAAGTTTGGTCTGTTTATAATAATATGCTCCGCATCCAAGCTTGGGTGCAAAACATTAGGGACCCAAATGTGCATATAGGCATCTATGTGCTGATTTAGCTGCCGAAGGGCTTGTCTACACATACAGTTTGTACCACTGTAACTATATCTGTATAGTTAAAACAATACACTCCCCCCCCCACCACCACCACCACCACCCAGGTGGATGCAGTTATGCCAGTATAAGGGCTTATCTATATGGGGACACTTAGGAAAATTAATTTGAATTACCTAAAGGTGTGAATTTAAATTGGATTAGTTAGACTGCTTTAAACCCCAGTATGGACACCTCATTCAGAATTAAAGTGGCCTTAATTTGGTTTAGCTTCCAAATAGTCTAAAGCAAATTAAGGATACTTTAATTCTTATTGAGGTGTCCACACAAGAGTTTAATGCGCTTTAACTAAAACACTTTAAATGCACATCTTTAGGGCATGGCTACACTTGCAGATGTAGAGCGCTTTGAGTTAAACCAGCACTCGGAGAGCGCAGTAGGGAAAGCACTGCAGTCTGTCCACACTGACAGGAACAAGTGCACTGGCGTGGCCACATTTGCGGCACTTGCGGTGGCACTGGGAGTGGTGCATTATGGGCAGCTATCCCACAGAGCACCTATTCCCATTCCGGCTCTGTGGCTTGTGGGAAGGGGGTGGGGAGTGCGGGGAATTCTGGGTCCTGTCCCAACGCCCCGTGATGCATCGGTTCACATCCCAGCAATCTCTGTGCTTCTATCCAAACTTGGCGCCATCTTTAAACGTTTTTTGTACTGCGTGCTCTGTCTTCCCATTTGGTCTGCGGGAATGGAGCCCCAACTGCTGAGAATATGCTGACAAGTCTCGCCAGCACATCATGTTTGGCAGTCGAGTTACTCCTTAAGATCCAAACTGACAGTGAGGACTCGGACAATGATATTGATTCGAGTAATACATACGACATGAGATTGCTTGTGGCATTCACGGACATGCTCACCCCTGTGGAACGCTGCTTTTGGGCTCAGGAAGCAAGCACCGAGTGGTGGGATCACATCGTCATGCAAGTCTGGGATGACGAGCAGGGGCTGCAGAATTTTTGGATGAGAAAAGCCACTTTCATGGCGCAAGGACACGAGATTGAGAGCTGCCCTGATGGTGGAGAAGCAGGTGGCTATTGCAGTCTGGAAGCTGGCAACTCCAGATAGCTACCGATCGGTTGCTAACCAGTTTGGAGTGGGAAAATCGACCTTGATGCAAGTTTGCAGGGCCATTAATTGCATCCTGCTCAGAAGAACCATGACTCTGGGTAACGTGCATGACATTGTGGCTGGCTTTGCACAAATGGGTTTCCCTAACTGCGGAGGGGCGATACATGGGACGCATATTCCAATTCTGGCACCAGCCCAACTAGCCTTCGAGTATGTTAATCGGAAGGGATATTTCTCTGTGGTTCTCCAGGCGCTTGTGGATCACTGTGGGTGTTTCATTGACGTTAACGCAGGCTAGCCTGGAAAGGTGCATGACGCACGCATCTTTTGGAACAATGGCCTGTTCAGGAAGCTGCAAGCCGGGACTTTTTTCCCAGACCAGAAGATCACTATAGGGGAAGTCCTCTGATATTCTTGTTAACTGCTGGAATTAGCCTACCTTGCTTGTCACCATGAAAGGTTTTCCTCCTTTCCCCCCCCCCCCGCTGCTGGTGATGGCTTATCTTAAGTGATCACTCTCCTTACAGTGTGTATGATAAACCCATTCATGTTCTCTGTGTGTGTGTATAAATCTCTCCTCTGTTTTTTCCACCAAATGCATCCGATGAAGTGAGCTGTAGCTCACGAAAGCTTATGCTCTAATAAATTTGTTAGTCTCTAAGGTGCCACAAGTACTCCTTTTCTAAAATGCCCATTGTGATCCTTGGAGACTCCGCTTACCCTTTAATGCCATGGCTCATGAAACCCTACACAGGAAGCCTTGACAGCAGCAAGGAACAGTTCAACAACAGGCTGAACCGGTGCAAAATGACTGTGGAGTGTGCTTTTGGCTGTTTAAAGGGCCGCTGGCGCTCTCTGTATAGGAAGCTGGACCTGGCTGATGACAGTGTCCCCGCAGTTATAGCCGCGTGCTGAACCCTCCATAACATTTGTGAAGGGAAGGGTGAACGATTCAGTCAGGCATGGAACTTGGAGGTTCAAAGCCTGGAGGCTGAATTTGAACAGCCAGAAAGCAGGGCTATTAGAGGGGCCCAGCGCGGGGCTGCAAAGATTAGTGATGCCTTGAGGGAACAACTTGAGGCTGAAAGCCAGTAATGTCTGGTGCCCTGCACGGGAGTGAAGTGCCGTGGTTCCAATGTTAGTAGGAATCTGTGTTTGCTATGCTGACTTGCAGTGCCTGTTTCTTTCCTGGGCTAAGGTATCTTTTACTTTATGCAATAATAAAGAATTTTTCAAAGCCAAAAAATCCAGTTATTGAGAAGAAAATTCATATATTGAAAAGAAACACAACTGCTTGGGAAACAGAAAGGGCAAGGGCGGGGTTGGGAATGGTACAATCACAGATTTGCATATATCTTGTTATCATATTCAGCCTTTCTGTCTGGAGTGCTGTGCAATGAGTGCTGCACTTCAGGATGGCTATACTGCATGATGATGGGGGTTGAGTGCAGCGGGTAAGGGTCGTAGTTTTCAGGACTGGGTGGTGAAACTGCAGGTGTTGGAGGCAGCTGATGGCGATAAGAACCTGGATGTTGGGGATAGTGGGTTGGAGGTGACATGGGGGCACAAGGGAAAGAGTTTTGGGACAAGGGCTGCAGGGGGAGTGAGCGCAGTAGTGCTCTGCCTGCATGGCTATAAGTGCCTGGATTGCGTTCGCTTGGTGCTCCATGATGCTTATCAGCCGCTCCGTGCTTTGCTGACGGAGCTCCACGCTTTTGTGCCGGTGCTCCGCATTCTGATGGCGGATCCTCCTTTTACTCTCCCTCCACTCCTGCAATTTTTGATTCTCATTAAGAGACTGCTGCATGACTTCATGCAGCATGGCTTCTTTGCTTTTACATGGCCTCTTCCTAATTCATTGAAGTTTTTTGGTCGGTGATAACACGGATGGCTGAGATCTCAAGGTTGCATTTGTAAAGGCAAAATGCAACACTTAACAGAGGCAGCATTGTTCACACCAGACAGAGCAATGATTCCCCAGTACTTAAGGGCAAGCACAGTCTACACAATAGTATAATTTGCCCATCCTAAAGCGAGCGCACATAACCCAGGGGAGCCCCAAAATGATGAGTAAGCACTGGGTCAAGGGGGACTGATAGTTTCACAGCCGCACTATCCTCTAGGTTTCTGTGCTTTGGGAAGAGCCAACAGCTGCAAGGGGCCCCTATACTGAACACTCTCCCCACATTTTCCACAGGAGTTCGTCCTGGAAGATATCTCGCTGCTGAGGGTGCCCTGGGAAGCAAGGGAGGGTCTTCTACTGCAATGCGGCTTCCGCCCTGGCCCATATGCAGCTTGCCTGTGTGCAGCAGTGGTTCCCCCGCCCCTCACTGAACAGTGACACGGACATGTTAGCCTGACTGGGACAAGGATCACAGTGGCTCTCCCAAGAAACCTGCACAAGTGCATTTCCCAACTTCTGAATAAGACCTTTGAAGAGATCACCGAGGCCAATTACTGCAATGTGAGAGAGCACATCAATGCCCTATTTCGCATCTAGGCATGCATGCAGTCCTAACCTTCCTCGCCCCAAGAGTCCGCACTGAATAACTTAATTTCAAAAATAAAAGCCACTTACCAGGAACCTCCTCTGGTGTTTGTCCTTCCCCAAGCACTGGCCGCTGCGACTGGCTACCTTCCTCCTGGCTTTGGAACAGCTCCTGGCTGCATGCATCTAGGGATGCCGGGGTGTCTCCCTCCTCCTCAGCACCCTCGCTCCCACTTACCTCCTCCTCCTCCTGCCTTGTTGAACTGGGCTCTGAGGTGTCCATCGTGGTCCTCGGAGTGGAGGTGGGGTCACCCCCCAGTATTGCGTCCAGCTCTTTGTAGAAATGGCAGGTCACAGGGGCAGCACCAGGGCAGTGGTTTGCCTTGTGGGCATTGTGGTAGGCATTCCGCAGCTCTTTCACTTTAACCCTGCACTGCAGTGCGTCCCACTCATGGCCCTTTTCCATCATGTCCCTTGATATCTCCCCAAAGATATCGTAATTCCTGCAGCTGGAGTGCAGCTGGGACTGGATAGCTTCCTCCCCCCAAACACTGATGAGGTCCAGCAACTCGCCATTGCTCCATACTGGGGATCGCCTGGTGCGTGGAGGCATGGTCACCTGGAAGGATTCGCTGGGAGCACTCCACGCCTGGCTGAGCAAACAGGAAGGGGATTTTCAAAATTCCCAGAGAATTTAAAGGGCAGGTCTGATGGTTGGTCACCTGAGGGCAGGGCAATAGAGTTCAAAGTGATGATCAGAGTGAGACAGACATTGTGAGACACTTCTGGAGGCCGATCAGAGTGCATTAACAGACCAGGGCATCCACACTGGTGCTGCGGCGCTCTAGCGGGGGCACATCAAATGTTATTCCACTTGTTGAGGTGGATTACCAGGAACGCTCTAGCCACGGTGTCAGAGCGCTCTACATGCCTTGCTAGTGTGGATGCGTCATGAGGTAGGGTGCCCGGGGCTGCTTTAATGTGGTCTAACTCGCAAGTGTAGCCAAGCCCTTAGTTAATTCAGATTAATTTTCCTCAGTGTAAGGGCATGGCTACACTTGCAGATGTAGAGCGCTGTGAGTTAAACCAGCCTTCATAGAGCACAGTAAGGAAAGCGCTGCAATCTGTCCACACTGATAGCTGCAAGCGCACTGGCGTGGGCACATTAGCAGCTCTTGCAATGCCACAGAGAGAAGTCCATTGTGGTAGCTATCCCAGCATGCAAGTGGCTGCAACATGCTTTTCAAATGGGGAGGGTGGGGTGGAGTGTGACAGGGAGTGAGTTGTGTGTATGTTGGGGGAGAGAGAATGGGTTTTGGAGGGGCTGAGAGTATGTCAGCATGCTGTCTTTTAAGTTCAGACAGCAGCAGACCCCCCTCACCTCTGCCTCTCTCTCTCACACATGGCATTCCACAGTAATGGCTTGCTTTGTCCTGGAGCAGATGAGCATGCCAGCTGTCAGAAATGGAGCTTTGAAAGGGCATATCTGCATTCCTACAACGAGTTCAAAACAATGAGAAGAGTGGCCACTTGACTTCAGAGGATTATGGGACATTTCCGGAGGCCAATCACAGTGCAGTAATGCAACACCTTGTTCACACTGATGCTGGGGCATTTCAACCGAGACGCACCAAGCTTTATACTTCTGGTGGACATGGATTACCAGGAGTGCTCCAGCTGCAGAGTCCAGGCGCTCTATATGCCTTGCCAGTGTGGATGGGTCGTGAGTTAGGGTGCTTGGGGCTGCTTTAATGCTCTCTAACTCGCAAGTATAGCCAAGCCCCAAAAGTGCTTACACCAGTATAACTGTTTTGGTTATAGCCGTATAATTCCCCAGACAGGAAGCAGAATAAGCTATATGAGTACAAGATACCTTTTTACTGGTATAAGTGTGTCCACACTATGGACCGTACTGGTATATAACTTTCAGTAAAAAAAATCATATCCTAACCAAAATAATTATACTCGTACAAACACTGAGTGTAGACCAGGCCTAAGATTACGGCCTGATTTTCATCTCACATTGGCTTGTGTAATTCTGTTGACTTCAGTTAAACTAATTTATAATTTACACTGGTGAAATTGAGAGGAGTGGGAGCCTAACCAAGGTACTTCGGATCTCTTTCTCCTGTCCTTGGTTCATTTAGATTGTATGTGTCCACAGGTTTCAACACTGGGCCTAATAATATTACCATCCAAGTCAGGGATTGGTAACTTGAAAGGTACTAGAGGGCCATAAAATCCACTAAAATCCTTTGGTGGGTCGGGGAGTGTTGGGTCCTGCCCCCCAGGGGAAGGATAACTTGAGTGGGAGAGTGTCCTGTCCCTGGGTGGTGGGAGGCCCCAAGCAGGCAGGGTTAGAGAGCGAGCCCGCCCTGCACTCACCCTATAGCAGTAGCTCTGGTCCTACGGTGCTGGACCCAGCTCTCTGCTCCAGCCCATTGGATCTCGCCACAGGGTATGTGATACGTGCATATGTGCAGGCCGGCCTTCCCCCCCGCGATGCCCCACCCTGCCATGCCCCCTTCTTAGCCCTGGTGCTGCCAGACCTCCTGTTCTGAGCTGGGACTGTGGCAGACCAAATGAAATGATCTGGTTGGCCGGATGAAGCCCCCTGCTCTCCAGTTACCCATCCCTGATCTAAGCAGCAGTGTACTACAATTTGTAGATCATTTGGATTACTGACAAAATCAGCTAGAACTTAGTATTACACAAAAAGATAGTTAGTGACATTTGTTATTCTACGTGGCTGCTCCAAAGATACATGTAGTGGACAGACTGAGTCCGCGGTCCCAGTCATTTGTCTTATGAACACCAGCAGAAATAAAATCAATAATCTGCTGGAGAATGGCAGTCAGTTCTGCGATGGGATTTTATAAAATTCACCATTGGCAATTGAAAGCGAATGAGTGGGAAGAGGAGAGTTTGTCTCATCTCAAACCCTGCTATGAAAGCTGTTTCCTCTCGAACAGGCAGTGTATGAATGGGATGGTGCATTTATCTTATACCAGCACAGTTCCTGATTTAATTAATGGCAAGAAAGCTTAGCAGCAATGAACGTTGCAGAGATCGGGTTACTGGTGCAAAATTGATTTAGTGTGAGGTATTCCTGGTTCATATGTCTGATAAAGCAGTTATCCGATGTCTTCACTGTAAAATACATTAAACTGTTATTGTTTATGCTGTTTGTATATCCTGGATGTTTTGGTGGAGATTAAGTGACAATTTATTGGGTAATTTATAAAAATAACTCAGTGAAAACTGCTGTAGAATTTATATTCAGTTTAGTTAGATCGTACATTACTTGGTGTAAAGCCACAGCTAGCCACAGAGTAGGAATAAGAACCTCAGAACTGTTCACTTTGGTTTACTCATAAGATGATGATCATTGTCACAGTTTCCCTTGAGAACAAACTGTGCTTTATGTCTCTATCTTCTCCTCCTGCTTTGGTACAGTTTAGTGTTCTACATAACATCTGGTTATCAACTCTTAATCCCTGACCATCAATGAGTGATTATGTTGTTCATAAATGGATAACCTAGTTTTCTGGCTACGATCTCTGAATATAAATAACATCATAAGCAAGGGGATCATGCTCAGTAAGAAGCATTCAATCCAGCCTAAGATTTATATGAAAAATAATTCACAGTTGGGAGAGTATAGACATCAAGGTGTAACAGCCCCTTGGCATATTGCCCTGTCAGTGGCATTAACGCAACACCCATAGCTCCCCTTAACGTCACAAAAATGCATATACAAAAAACCTGGATAGACTGAGCAACAGTGGCAGGCCTTGAACCAGTATTGGAAGAAGTTACCTACTACAGGACAGGCCCAACAAAGAAAATAACAGAACGCCACTAGCCATCACCTTCAGTCCCCAACTAAAACCTCTCCAATGCATCATCAAGGATCTACAACCTATCCTGAAGGATGACCCATCACTCTCACAGATCTTGGGAGACAGACCAGTCCTTGCTTACAGACAGCCCCCCAACCTGAAGCAAATACTCACCAGCAACCACACATCACACAAGAAAACCACTAACCCAGGAACCTATCCTTGCAATAAAGCCCGTTGCCAACTGTGTCCACATATCTATTTCGGGGACACCATCATAGGGCCTAATCACATCAGCCACACTATCAGAGGCTCGTTAACCTGCACATCTACCAATGTGATATATGCCATCATGTGCCAGCAATGCCCCTCTGCCATGTACACTGGTCAAACTGGACAGTCTCTATGTAAAAGAATCAATGGACACAAATCAGACGTCAAGAATTATAACATTTAAAAAACAGTCGGAGAACACTTCAATCTCTTTGGTCACTCGATTACAGACCTAAAAGTGGCAATTCTTCAACAAAAAAACTTCAAAAACAGACTCCAGTGAGAGACTGCTGAACTGGAATGAATTTGCAAACTGGATACAATTAACTTAGGCTTGAATAGAGACTGGGAATGGATGAGTCATTACACAAAGTAAAACTATTTCCCCTTGTTTATTCCCCCTCCTACTGTTCTTGTAAAGTGCTGGAAATGGCCCACCTTGATATCATTACAAAAGGTCCCCCCGCTCTCCTGCTGGTAATAGCTCACCGTTCCTGATCACTCTTGTTACAGCCTGTATGGTAACACCCATTGTTTCATGTTCTCTGTGTATATAAAATCTCTCCACTATATTTTCTACTGTATGCATCCGATGAAGTGAGCTGTAGCTCATGAAAGCTTATGCTCTAATAAATTTGTTAGTCTCTAAGGTGCCACAAGTACTCCTTTTCTTTTTACAAAAATCTGTGAAGTTGTGATCATTCATTCTGCTTAATGACCCAGATAATTTGCTTAGGTGCTGATCCTTTCTATGGGCCTTAAAATTCTCTCTTACATGCACAAAGAGGACAATAGCAACGAGAATTTGGGCCTGGAGATCCTGATTGTGATCTCATTTACATGAGTGTAGATTGAGAGTAACTCCACTGTAGTGTATGGAGTTACACCAGTGTAAAATTGTGGTAAGTAAAGCAGAATCAGGCCAAAGAGAACTAACTGTGTGGAAGGAGAGAGTGGAATCAACATGGCATACTTCATAACTGATTATATACTTAGCAATACTAGGTTTACAGCTGACCTTGATAAACAGACAGTTTTATAGTGTGATCACATTTTTCTCAATGTATCAGTTATTTAAATGTTAGTTCAGTGGAGTGTTCTGTTTAAAAGGTTCTAGTTTTGTGTGTAATTTTTTTTGTTGATTGTTACAGAATCTTTTATTCTGATATTGTTAGAATAGAACAGGAGCTGTACAAATTCAGGAAGGTAGACCTAGTATAAAATGAGTGGAACTGAATTTTTTTAGAAAAAAACAAAGCAAAATATTTTTACTCCAATTTTCTAGTTGGCTGTTGAAAAGCTATAAGTTGCATCTATAAATACTGGGTTCGCTGCTACTGCTTCTGTTAAAATCAATGACAGAACTCATACAGACCTTAATGGGAGCAAGATCAGGCTCAGAAGTTGGCTCTTCTTTTTCTGGTTAATTCATTAATCAAGTATAACCATTTAGTACTGTTGTTCTCAAACTTGGGCAACCTCCAATACCACATTGAGCAATATGGGAAAGGCAGTGTGGCTCAAAACCTGACGCCTATTGGAGGTTTGTGACTCCCTACGTTGAGCTCCCCTGAATTGGCATAATGTAACAGGTTTTTGTAATAAGCAGGCAAGCCCTGCACGTATATCAAATTCACCTGGTTAAAAAAAAAAAAGCATTATGATTCCTCCGGATGTGTAATAAAAGAGAGGAATTAGTTCCTGCCCTGCCTGTTTCAGACAGATTATGGGTCTGTGCAAACTCTTAATTGGCCTGGGCCTAATCTTCCCAGAATACTAGAATTTTGTCTGTAGTGTACAGACCTTGAATTATGGACTGTGGAACTTCCTGTAGGAACAAGTGTTGACAGGTGTTTAACAAAGGTAACTTTTTTTTAAAATAGCTCAATTCAGCAGAATATGGTATTCAGGGATTTCTTTCACCAAATTCACAAACTGTGTTGAACTATACAGAAATAAAGTGACTTCCTTATGACTGTACTTTGAGTGGCACAGCTTGGATTTAAAATCAAGATTCTCCTGCTTCCTAGCACTTTACTATAAGCACAAGGCCTCTCTGCCTTTTAAAATACTGATTCTGTCCCATAAAAGTCCTGGCATCTGAATTGGTGGATTAAAGATCAAGGAATTCTGCAGATACCCTGTAATGGTATACAATCCATTCAACTCAGGACTCCAGGGAGATGGGTGGAATTTTAGGTTAACTTCAGATAAAAAGGACAATGCAGGAAGAGTCTGCCTTTTATATTCTCCAGCTGAACTGACATGCTAATGATCCTAATTGACGTACATGGTCCTAATTGACATCACTTATAGTCCTCAGATTCATTGCTTCTGTGTTATTGTAGCCTTTTGCTTATATCTACTGAACTGAATCCTATTTGGGGGTTGTTGGATGATTGCCACTAAAGCTTCAACATGAGTTTGTTTGTTACAGAAATAGCAACAAAGGCAATTTGGGATGTGTTTCAGAATCTCAGTATAGGCCTTGATGTGCTCAAGTAAGACAGGCCATAAAAACCCATGTAAACTGGTCACTGTCACAGCTGGCAAACATGTTCAGGAATCTTCAGAGTTGTTCATGTCTGAGAATTTGAATCTCTTTTTCTGCAAGTTCATTATCTTGTCTTGGAAAAGACTCATTCAGTTAAAACTGACGTATTTCAGCTGGATTGAGGTGTGAAAAGATGCTTTATTATGGAAACTTTGAGCTGAAATAACTAAGAAACAAAACAGCAAACTAACTGTCAGTTCTGCAGTTTGAAAAATCTTATATGGCCCAATCACTGTGGTATCAGTGTGTCTCACAGTCATTAATGCATTTATCCTCACAACCGGTAAATTAACTGAGGCAGAGAAGCTATGTGACTTGTCACACAGGAAGCCTGGAGCAGAGCAAGGACTTGAATCTATGTTTTCTAAGTCTCAGGCTAGTACCGTAACCACTGGGCCATCCCTCCTCTCTTTTTTAAAAAAAAAAAAAAAAAAAAAAGAGAGAGAGACAGAAGGAAGAGCTAGGAGTTGAATGTGCACCTGTAAAACTTCAATGTTTCTTAAGTGAAGGAGAGAATTAGCAAGCAAAATATATTGTTTAGTTTCTTTTCAGTTGTACTTAAACATATCATTCAGAGACAGATTCTCCTTTATAACTAGATGCTCATTGTTGAAAGATTTGAAATTCTACCGTACTTATCAACGCCAAAATCCCATCTCATTGGTTCATGTCTAGTAGTGAGACTTCCTGCCCCCAAATCTAATTTTCATGGATACTGTGTTTCACAACCAGTGGAGCTTCCAGTCCCAATAGGCAAGGTATTGGTTCAGACAGTGAGCAGGCCTTAGTGAACAGGATTTCTGAGCACATAGGAAATCAATAAGGAGTGTATGACTTTCACTAAATTCAGATTAACTGAACTGTGTGAATGGGATGAAAGGTTTGTATATTATATTTAGACTTGGCAGAATTTGATTTTTATTTTTTAATAATTTCAGTGGATACTATCTGTTTATTTTTTAGTATTTTTTTTCGATTTTTGTCAATTTCAATTTTCACAGTTGTGGGAAATTATGAGGGGAGGGTTAGACATTTAATGACTGTAGAAGTTGATTCACCAAATTAAAGCTTTATAACTGTTCAACATAAATTGTCAACATCACCTGTCAAAATATACAAAGTAAATGTCCTTAAATCAAACTCTAATAAGTTTTCAAGCAGCATTTTTCTTTCTTTTTTCTGTCTTCAGATTTAGATTGTTGTTATTGATAGAAATATGTTTTCATCAATTTGTGTATGTGCAGTGAAATGGATGTTGACCAACATTTACCAATAAAAATCGAATCCTTCCAAGACTAATTATACTGGTCCCCTGGCAGGGGGAGGAATGAGTCAAATAAGAAAAAGTAGCACAGGAAGCTAACTTAATTAGGAGTATCTAGTTGAGCACACTGCTGTAATATAAGGAAGGACATTCTCAGCTGGGATGCACGTAGCAAAGGAGACATACTAGAGTCTCTATTCCCCTTTCTGTTTCTGAAACAATCTAGCTCATTGTTACCCAAGTTTTGAATCTGTGTTTGCACTCAGTGTGCTTCATGTAAATCATTGCCCTTCGGTGTACTGTGTTTAAAATTAGCATTGCTTAGCCCTAAAAGCCTTTTTATTTGTATAGAAATTACACTTTTTTTGGTGTGTTTTTATTTGATCCCTGGGATTCATTCAGGCATTTATATTTTCTGGTGGGATCCTTATAAAATCTGCTGGCGTTTGGTATGATAAAAATTAGGACTGTCAATTGCAGTTAACTCACACAATTAACTCAAAAAATTTAACTGCGATTAAAAAAATTAATCGCAATTAATCACACAGTTAAACAGTAGAATACCAGTTGAAATTTATTAAATATTTTTGGATATTTTTCTACATTTTAAATATACTGATTTCTATTACAACACAGAATACAAAGTGTACAGTACTCACTTTATATTATTTTTGATTACAAATATTTGCACTGTAAAAATGATAAACGAAAGAAATAGCATTTTTCAATTCACCTCATACAAGTACCGTAGTGCAATCTCTATCATGAAAGTGTAATTTACAAATGTAGATTTTTTTTTGTTACATAACTGCACTCAAAAACAAAACAATGTAAAACTTTAGAGCCTACAAGTCCACTCAGTCCTACTTCTTGTTCAGCCAATCGCTAAGACAAATAAGTCTGTTTACATTTATGGGAGATACTGCTGCCTGCTTCTTATTTACAATGTCACCTGGAAGTGAGAACAGGCATTCGCATGGCACTTATGTAGCCAGCGTTGCAAGGTATTTACCTGCCAGATATGCTAAACATTCATATGCCCCCTCATGCTTCAGCCACCATTCTGGAGGACATGCTTCCATGCTGATGATGTTAGTTAAAAAAAATAGTGCGTTAATTAAATTTGTGACTGAACTCCTTGAGGAAAATTGTATGTCCTCTGCTTTAATACACCTGCATTCTGCCATATATTTCATGTTATAGCAGTCTCGGATGATGACCCACCCAGCCAACATTTTTTGGTTTACAAACACTGTCTGCAGATTTGATAAAACACAAAGGTGGTACCAATGTGAGATTTCTAAAAATAGCTACAGCACTCGACCTAAGGTTTAAGAATCTGAAGTGCCTTCCAAAATCTGAGAGGGATGAGATGTGGAGCATGCTTTCAGAAGTCTTAAAAGAGCAACACTCCGATGTGGAAACTACAGAATACGAACTACCAAAAAAAAAAAATCAAGCATTGGTCCGCTCTATTTTGGATTGTTATTGAGTAGAACCTGTCATCAGCATGGATGCATGTCCCCTGAAATGGTGGTTGAAGCATGAAGGGACATATGAATCTTTAGCACATCTGGCATGTAAATATCTTGTGACACTGGTTACAACTGTGCCATGCGAATGCCTGTTCTCACTTTCTGGTGACATTGTAAATAAGAAGCGGGCACCATTATCTCCCGCAAATGTAAACAAACTTGTTTGTCTGATGATTGGCTGAAATAGGACTGAGTGGACTTTGTTTTATTTTTGAATGCAGTTTTTTTTGTACATAATTCGACATTGTAAGTTCAACTTTCATGATAAAGAGATTGCACTACAGTACTTGTATTAGGTGAATTGAAATATATTTCTTTTGTTTTTTTACAGTGCAAATATTTGGATTAAAAATAAATATAAAGTGAGCACTGTGCACTTTGTATTCTGTGTTGTAAATTAAATCAATATATTTGAAAATGTAGAAAACATCCCAAAATATTTAAATAAATGATATTCTATTATTGTTTAACAGTGTGATTAATCGCAATTAATTTTTTTAATCTCTTGACAGCCCAAATAAAAATGGAAATGAAAGTACCAGAATTTGTGGCTATATTTCCCTGCTCCCAGCATAAAAGAAACTCTCACAGATCTTGAGAGACAGGCCAGTCCTTGCTTACAGACAGCCCCCCAATCTGAAGCAAATACTCACCAGCAACCACACACCACACAACAGAACCACTAACCCAGGAACCTATCCTTGCAACAAAGCCCGTTGCCAACTCTGTCTACATATCTATTCAGGGGACACCATCCTAGGGCCTAATCACATCAGCCACACTATCAGAGGCTCATTCACCTGCGCATCTACCAATGTGATGTATGCCATCATGTGCCAGCAATGCCCCTCTGCCATGTACATTGGCCAAACTGGACAGTCTCTACGTAAAAGAATAAATGGACACAAATCAGACGTCAAGAATTAAAACATTCAAAAACCAATTGGAGAACACTTCACTTGGAGAACACTCTGGTCACCCGATTACAGACCTGAGGGTGGCTATCCTTCAACAAAAAAACTTCAAAAACAGACTCCAACGAGAGACTGCTGAATTGGAATTAATTTGCAAACTGGATACAATTAACTTAGGCTTGAATAGAGACTGGGTATGGATGAGTCATTACGCAAAGTAAAACTATTTCCCCATGTTATTTCTCCCCCCACCCCACCCCCCACTGTTCCTCAGATGTTCTTGTTAACTGCTGGAAATAGCTTACCTTGCTTGTCACCATGAAAGGTTTTCCTCCTTCCCACCCCCCCCCCCCACTGCTGGTGATGGCTCATCTTAAGTGATCACTCTCCTTACAGTGTGTATGATAAAACCCATTGTTTTATGTTCTCTATGTGTGTATATAAATCTCCCCGCTGTATTTTCCACTGAATGCATCCGATGAAGTGAGCTGTAGCTCACGAAAGCTTATGCTCAAATAAATTTGTTAGTCTCTAAGGTGCCACAAGTACTCCTTTTCTTTTTGCGAGTACAGACTAACATGGCTGCTACTCTGAAACCTGTTAAACACTGTATGGTAGATTTGCTTGCAGACTCCCTGTAAAGTGTAATAGAATGTATATAAAATGGTATGGTTATCAACAGCATTTTTTCCCTTTTTTATTGGCACTGCCCTAAATAAATGGAATGCTTTATGAGAAGCAAGGACATCTCAGGCCAGCTACTCCACATGGCAGAATTTGGATAGAGCTCTGTGGCAGGTAGATAATTGACTTGCTGCAGTAATCGATCCACATCTTCACAGTTCAGGGAGGAAGCGTGTGAGGGGCAGCCATTGAAAAATGCTATTCTGATCAATGCATTTAAAGGTCAGGCCACATCTGTCAAATGGGTTTTTTTTCCTGTCTAATAGTGAATTTTATTTTTTTTTACTGTACCTCACTTTGAATCCCTATAGTCCTTCCCCTTATGTGAAGTGATACTGGATGTTAGATATGAAGAACACTGTAGAATTGTCCTCCTGCAGTGTTATCCTGAAGAAAATGCCAACAAAGCATTTCTGCAGTATCAATAAGCAAAAGACAAATCGATACCAGCATGAAGATTGGCTGATGGCCTAGAAAATGTTGAGATAAAAAGATGTAAAGATCTGTGGGAGGGAACTGTGCTAAGCCATTTTATATGATAGAGGGATAGCAATGGGAGCGTGTAAGCACTGTGATTTGAATAGAATATAATGTGTGTGTGTGTGTGTGTATATATATATAGTGTGTGTGTATGTGTATGTAACTGCACACATGCGCTGTATATTTATAAACATCACATACACAAAAAACTACATTGGAAAATGTAGTCAAGTCAAGGATGTAAAAGTGAGGAAACAACAAAATTAAGTTTGGGAAATTGAAACTGAACTGCACCAGGCCACACAGTGAGTCAGTGGCAGAACCATGACTAGAACTCATGCCCTCCTAACTTCCCACGTTGTATTGCTCACACTCACACCACCTTCCTGCCAGAGGTGCCACCCATGGTTTCAAAAGTCATGAATGATGTGTCCATCCTACCCACGTTTTGATAAAACTCCAGTGCTAAACCACACAATTGTGTATTCCATCTCTCATGTATTATATACACATCTTACTCTGGAGGAATTCTGCGCCACTGTGCAATGCAGAATTTGTGAAGAATTAATGTTCTGCGCAGAATTTCATGTTTCCCCTGTAGAATTGGTGCTGCAGAGCTGCTAGTCGCCCCTCGGGTCCGCTGGACTCTGCAGAGCCCAGCTCGCAGTGAGCAGAGCGCCCAGCCCAGTGGGGATGGAGGCTCTGCATGCTCCAGCTGCCTGACTTGATCCTCATCTGCCTGGAGATGGGAGAGCACCTGGGAGACCCGGCTCTGGCAAAGGGTGAGGAAAGGCAGGGCGGCACTGCATCACCCGGCGGGACAGTAAAGAAGCTGGGGGGAGTGAAGGCTGTGGGGTGAGGGGGATACAGGTATCTGGGATGGGGTGCTGCCCCATGGCTGGGGTTAGGAGAGGTGCAAGTGTCTAGACCGGGGGGGTGCCCTGCAGCTGGGCTCTGGGGGGGAAGGGAGTGCAGGTATCTGGGCCAAGGGGGACCCTACGGCTGGGCTGTGGGGGAATGGGATTGTGGATGTTTGGGCTCTGAGGGGCCCCATGTGACCACCTCCAGCACCCCCAAACTGGAACTGGGTTGTTGTAGGGTTTTCTTTAACTCTCTACTCCTGGGGAAATCTTTTTTCCCCCCCATTGTTTGTATTGTTGACATACTTGTTGACAGGTATTTTGAAATAAATTACCAAAATAATTGAAATTTGAGTGATTATAGTGTGTTATTTTGACAAATACAATATGCAGAATTTTAAAATATGATGCACAGAATTTTAAATTTTTTGGTGCAGAGTTTTTAATTTTTTTTACGCAGAATTTCCCCAGGAGTAACATGTTGATTCATCCAGCATGTAGAAAAGGGTGTAGTTTAGACCATCTGTACTGCCAGGGGAAGCTGTACTCTCAGTGGGATTCATCACTTGGAGAAAATAGGGGCACTTCTACCCCTGTCCTCTCCAGGGCTCCACAGCATGAATCAGCACATCCCCATGTGCCCTGGCCTTGCCCCTTCCCTGTGCAGTCCTCCCTATTTTATGAGCTGCATTGGCCAGTTCTGAGTTCCCAACCCTGCTGCACCCCCCTGGTTTACAAGACCAAGACTAACTCCTGACCTGTGGAGCCAGGTCCCAGGGGCCCTCAGCACAGGGTGGAGGTTGGTTCTGGCCAATGAGCAACTGATGAATGAGCATAAGGGACTACAAGAGAGATTCCTGCCGATAGTGGCCCAAGGCTAGGTTCTGCCATGAGATAATACTTAGTCCTGCCATGAGTGCAGGGGACTGAACTTGATGACCTCTCAAAGTCCCTTCCTGTCTCATGATTCTTTGTAGAATCTACTGCCAATGGGTTTCCTACTTTTTAAAAAATAACTACAATTAAATATAATTTAGAACAGACAAAATCTCCCGTGTGTGTGGTTATGCTGGGCTGTGTAATAGGTTGTTGATGATAATTCAGGGATTTCTCAGTTCTTGTAAGTGTGTTGCCTGATCTTTAGATTATGTATTAATTATATTGATTACTTAAGAATTCCTAGTTATCACTTTGAGGGTTGACAGGTTCTTGTCCCAAGATCAGTCCCAGTATTTAAATTATTATGTAGCTGGGAACCCCGATGTGCACAGTTGCAACTCACACTATAGGAACTCTTTTATATTTAGAAATATAGTTTATTAATACATTTAGCACAGTCACAAACACCCCAACTTAATAAGATAGATAGAGATACTACAGAATGTACATCTGCACATCCATATACTCATACCATCTCCTGTAGAACAACCTGAAATATTAGCCATTATCTTCCTCATCACCATCCCCTTTCCCCTCATCACCAGTGACCATCATTCTGGCACCTCTCAAGGCTACATCTCCTTCTCCTACTGCCCCTAGGCTGCAATGCCATTTTTATAATCTATTACGCTGACACCATTATGTTTAATGCAGTAGGGGATTTTCCCCCTTTTCTTTATTTGTATTTCCTCACCTTACTAATGTAGGAGTTTCTTTTTCCTATAGATTAGTATATCCATGATCTCAACTTCTTATTATATACATCAGTTCGTTACCAGGGCCCTTTTGTGGTTAGGTATCACATTTATTATTTCTGTCCTAACCGGTTATTTTGGTTCTTTCCAAGTTGTGGTGTACCTGTTAAGTTTAAAAGGGTATGAACTTAGGAAAACCCCTATGCCAATCTGCTTCAATGCATCCTTTATCTATCTATGTTAAAGGTCATAGCCATATATGGAACTTATGCTTTAGCTGATCATCATCTATCTAGGTGACAGATCCCAAACATATGTATGCTAACTTTGCCCTAGCTCAACATACAGGATGTGGCCTGTAGGTCTCTTGCGATACAGCCAAAATATACTCTACTATCAATCTATAAACCTATTATAATAAATCAAATAATCAATCCCATAAGAAACTTATACGAAAAGATATATAAGCAAGCAAGCAGACTAGCCTTAGATGTATCTCATGTACCTGTTATGGACGTCACTTCGTTTCCAGGACACTTCTGTGGTTGAATCATGTACCTGTGGTCAGAACATTCCCTTAAACTCTATTTTCAGCTCCCCAAATACTTGGGGTTTTTCATTGGGCCATTTATCTATGCAAAATTCATAGGCCTCAAGCCTTATGCTAGCTTGCTGAAGCTAATGTCTTACAGGATACAGGCCAATGGAAATAGAATGCAAAGCAGAATAGAATGCAAAGCAGTGAATATAATAAAGGCAAGCTAGCCCACTGGGCTACAAGTGCCATTGTCCACTACAAAGTGCCTTTAGTGGTCACTATGAACATTGTAATGTTCCCCTGTTGCAGTTTTCCATTTGCATAGCAGTCAGCCTGAAGGTTGATACCTCCGCAGGAGTGTGCATGTGGTTGTACTTCATTGTAATCCTCCCGTCTTAAAACCAATATTATCCTTTAAATTTAAAACCAGGGTGAGATGGCACAGCAGGGAAAATCCTCTCTTTTAGAAAGATGCTTCATCCTCCCTTTTCTCTTGATGATAAGCATTGAGGTGGTGTGAAGCAGCTGCACTTGCTGTCTGTCATTCACCTAAAATTATCTTGCTCCAGTTTCTCCTTTTTAAACATTCTGAAGTTGTAACTCAGGGAAAAAAGTCTTTCTTCTGGGCTAGATTAATATTTTCTTCTTAGCAGATCTAACCTAGGTATCTGTACACTATGAAATCTTTCAGATGGAGACCTCGTGTTCCTGATTACTAATTCTCTGTTGCTGCTTGCCTTCTGCATGCTCAATTCTTATTCAGTGTCTTTTGGTTAGAAGTTGAAGACATTTTTAAGTGACCACTTTAAAGTATACCTAACCCTTCAGTAAATTCTGTTCATTCTTTACCTAAAGAACACCTCTCTCTAACCTAGACATTTGTAGGATCAGAACCTAGTCCATCAAGACCAGGATTGTGCCCAGCAGTGGCCCAGGAGCTGGTGCTTCAGAGAAAGGAATAACCCTCTACAATGCACTCACTATAGTCTCTTGTGCAATGTTATTTCCAAAGAAAACAATTTCTTTCTCACCCCTGTTATTTATTTGTATAGTGCGAGCACCTACAGGGCCCAATCTGGAATCAAGACTCCATGGTGCTAAGTGCACAGTGCTTCGACATGGGAGTAGATCAAAGGCACTGGGGAACTTTTAGCACATGGCAGCAGATACATACTGATGCTTAGCACACAGCAGGCTAGTACAGGGTAGATTTACACCCCCAGCTTGCTGCCAACTAAATGTTAGTGTAAACAAGTGCTAAGAGGAGAACCAGAGGTGGATACAGCAAACACGGGGAGAGCACAGGTAAGTGAGTTGATTATGAGAAGCACAGGAAGCAGTTGTCCCAGCACCTGCCTGGCAGTCGTGTAGACTAGAGTGTTTTGGAGGCATTGGGACAGAGGTGACTTGTAAGGAGGATAGAGTGTAGTGGCTTTGCGATGTTTTTGGGAAGCCCCTTCGTTGCATAAGGAGCAAGGTGGGAGAAAGCTCAGAGGGATATGTAGGCAAATTTGACAAATGAGGATCAGTTTACACCCTGAAGCACAAGGTTATCCTTAGTACAGATAGCAATAAAAGCTGGTGGTTATAAAAGTATACACTCTATTTATTTTTTAATCCAGCTACATGAATTAATTTCACAGCTAGATGATACACTATCTGAAAACTGGTTCCTTTGATTTGTTCTAAATTTCCCCGCAGGAGCTTTTCATGTCCTTGTGTTGTGGAAGTGCAAAGGATGGCCCAATCTGGTTTCTGCTGTACCTTTCAGGGGTTAACCTACTTCAATCCAGTCTTCTCTTAACTCTTTATACTTGTGTTTTATTGATATGAATTTAGACATTTAGCACCACAAAGAAATGGATGAGTAAAGAGCAATAGGTGCAGTTTGTTTATGATAGTGCTTTAGATTTTATTTTCATCTGGAAATATATCCTGGGGAGGCAGCATGGGGTAGTGACTTCAGTTTGGGACTCAGAGGCAGGAACTCCTGCGTGCTAATCACAGCTGTGCCACTGATTCACTGAGTGCCCTTAACTGAGTTGCTTAATTTCTCAGTGTCTCAGTTTTCCAAGATGAAAATGTGAGTTATATCACTTAACAGGTAACTCCAGGTGTTGTGAAGTTAGATTAAATCTTTGTAAAACTCTTACAAGGTAGTCTGGTAGTAGACAGGGTTCTGGACAGGGCATCCAAAGACCCGAGTCCTCTTCCTGTTTCAGTTATTGATGTAGTGAGTGATTCTTAAGGAGTGACTTACCGCTTGGGGCCTCACCTTCCTCATCTGTGAAATGGGGTGAAGAATGCTTTACCCACCTGTGTAAAGAGATTTGCGAACTATGGCTGAAGAATGCTATGTAAATGCTAAGTATTGTTACTGAAAATAAATGCTCAATGTTACTCTATACTAGCCCCTTTCTGAGCAATAACATAATGCACAGTTATGTTTATTTTAACTTGTTTTTGAAGGCCTTTGCTAATGCAGCTGGTGCTAGATTAAACTGGCACTACAGAACATATGTCTTGCTGCACAGGTGTCTGGGAGAAAATGCCTCTTGTGTTAAGTTGTGCAATCTTCCTTTCTCGCAGCGTCCCATAATCTCCATTTGCTGGGGCCACAGGGACTCGCGCCTGCTCATGGCTTCCGGTCCTGCACTCTATGTTGTCAGAGTAGAGCACAGGGTCTCCAGCCTGCAGCTCCTCTGCCAGCAGACCATCGCTAGCTCGCTGCGGGATGACAAGGATATCAGCAAACTGACTCTGCCTCCTCGGCTCTGCTCATACCTCACCACTGCCTTTATACCAACAATCAAGGTAAACGGAATCACAGCCTTTTCTTTCTCTTCTTTCCCCCAACTCTGTCCAGGAGATCGTGGCAAACCTTTAATTGACTTCTGTGAGGCCAGGGTTTCACCCAATGCGTCTCAGAAAAGAGGACGATAAAAGGAGGGAAACAACTAATAAATCAAAAGCTTTTACACACATAAAAACCAGAAATTAAGACTAAGAATGCTTTGGCCATGAGGTCTCCTGCAGGGATGGCCTGTAAAGGAAAAGCCTGGGGTTATCTAGCTCTCTCTCTCAGAAAAACTCAGAAGAACCTTATTCTAGTGGCAGCCTTGATCCTCCGTATATTGTCTCTTGGCAGGTTTCAGAGTAGCAGCCAGGTTAGTCTGTATTCGCAGAAAGAACAGGAGGACTTGTGGCACCTTAGAGCTAACAGTTTATTAGAGCATAAGCTTTCGTGAGCTACAGCTCACTTCATCGGATGCTCAAATAAATTTTAGAGTAGCAGCCGTTGTTAGTCTCTAAGGTGCCACAAATCCTCCTTTTCTTTTTGTCTCTTGGTAGACATGGGTATTTTGGGCTGCATGTGAGGAGGCCTCATTTCACAGAGTAGTGAGGTAACAGTCTCCTCTCTATGCAACTCTATGTATACCTGGGTATTCTGCTCAGTTCTGCTCACCACAAGTGTAACTGAGAGCACAATTAGAAGATAAGGGGGCTGGGCAAATGGCCCTGTGATTAGAACTTGGTAAACAATTCTGTTGATGATACCCAAGAAGGGATACTATTTAACTCATTTACTCTTATTTGTTTTGCCTCAGCGAGGCTAGCAGGAGTGAATGGCAGTAAAAACTTGTCTTCATCATCAATTTCAACAGATGTGATTCTGGATTTACACAGGGAATGGGTCTGCTATGTAAGGAGGTGCCATTTTGTAAATAGTCACTTTCCAGAGTAGAGTCGGACTGTGAAATTATTTAATTTCACCCATATTCACAATGATTCCTCCAAAGGGTATAATAGATTCACACTAACTGTAATAGAGTCTCACTCTGTGAATCTCATGCCACTGGTGGATGACGGCTACTTAAACAGCTCAAAGGTCTGAGTGATTGTCTCATTTACCATTCTAATGGCTGGTAACCCCTGTTCTTCAGTTCTTCTCTTTCCACGGATAGAACTGGAAGCTCCTCTTAAGTGCTGCTGTTCAGTGCTCCAATTTTCTAGCTTCAGCAGCTTGATTGATGCTTTAAAGTTGCTGCTTTGTTCTTGTGCCTTTCAGTTCCTACAGCTAAGTGCTCGTTTTTATACTTTCCTGCTTAAAAGAACTGTATTCTTTGATTAGTAGCTGGAAGTCAAGGCTTTGGCATGCTAAGCCTCTGTCATGCACTTCTTTTATTGATGTGTGTCCAGTCTGTTTAGAGACTATAGTTTGGTTTGGATCACTTTTCCCCCTTTTTTAAAGAATGTACCAGATTGCATCAAATGCAGTGTACTAGTACTTAAAAAAAAATTAATACAAAAGGGATGGATTCTCCCGGACTCCCTACAAAGGCTTTATCTACCCCCCCTCTAAAAAAAACTCTGTATTTTGTAGACTGCTGAAATTATATTGCTGAGATCACTTGCACCTGCCAGACCATATTTTAGGATTAGAAAATATGGCTTATAGTGACAGATTCAAGATGCTCAATCCATTTAGCGTAACAAAGAAAAGGTTATGGGGTGACTTGATTACAGTCTATAAGTATCAAAATGGAGAAAAAATATTTAATAATTCTGTCTTTGATCTAGCAAAGAAAGGTATAAGACAATCAAGTTGCAGGAAGTATACTAATTCAGATTGGAAATAAGGTATAATTTTTTAATAGTAAGAGTAATTAACCATTGGAACAATTTACCAAAGTTCGTGGTAGATTCTCCATCACTGAAAAAAAGAAAAGGAGTACTTGTGGCACCTTAGAGACTAACAAATTTATTTGAGCATAAACTTTTGTGAGCTACAGCTCACTTCATCGGATGCTCACGAAAGCTTATGCTCAAATAAATTTGTTAGTCTCTAAGGTGCCACGAGTACTCCTTTTCTTTTTGCGAATACAGACTAACACGCTGCTACTCTGAAATCTCCATCACTGGCAATTTTTAAATCAAGTTGGGATGTTTTTCTAAAAGAGCTGCTCTAGGAATTATTTTGGGGAAGTTCTATGGACTGTTACACAGGCGGTCAGACTAGATCACAATGGTCCCTTCTGGCCTTGCAATCTACGAATCTTCCCTTTTTCCCCTAGGATGTCTCTTAACCCCCAGTCCTGCAAACGTGCATGTGAATAGTCCCAAAATGGACTAAAAACTTATTTTAGTCACTAAAGTAAGCATTAAGAGGCTACTCATGCGCAGGGTTACTTACATGTATCAGTCTTTGCATGACTCTGGCCTTAGGTAGTATATTTTATGTGTTCAGGTGCATCTTATCTCTTTCTTGTTCCTGTTTCATTATATTGGGTCAAATTCATCTTCTGTTTATACCAATGATATAGAGTAACTACACTGTAGACAGTGGAATTAGTCTAGCACTGTTTAAAATGAGAGCAAACCATACCCATAATATAATGTAGTGTGAATCATGCTTTGGCTGGTTCTTGCTTATGAAAAAAATTTTGTGTACTGCTAATTAGGTAATTTGTGTGCACAGAAATCCCAGAAATATCCCAGTGCAGGGTTCTATTATAACTGGTACCTTTGCAGAAACTTACTATACTCTGAAACCTTACTATACCTGTAATTCTTTGCTCTCAGAAGGTATGTAGTGTATAATAGACCTCTGCTAATCTGGTACCTGCCTTTCTCTCAGAGTTAAGGATACTTATTTTTTGTCCTGCTCAGCTTTTTTCTTTATATTCATTTTGAAGCAAACTGAGGAGTGTAGATTCTGTGTTGTTAGCAGTATTTATTTTACTGTAATGTCTAAAAGCTGCATTGTGCAAGGCACTGTACAATACAGAGACAGTCCTTGCCCCAAAGAGTTTACAACCTAAATATACAAGCCAGACAAAGGAAGGATTATTAGCCTCATATTACAAATGGAAAACTGATCTGCAGAAAGACTGAGGCCTCAGTTCAACAGAGCTCCTAAGCAAACAGCCTAAATCACTTGCCTAAGGTCACATAAGTGTCTTGGAAGAGCTGGGAATTGAACTCAGATTTCCTGGATCCCAGTTCAATGTCATCTTAATCACGAGACAATCCTTCCTCTTAAACTGTAGCTAACTTTTATATTCTGTGTACAATTACTGATCGAATCAGTGTGTCCTGGTGGTGGGTGATTCAATAGCCCAGACATTAATCTATGCTAATTCTGAGTTATCACAAGCCATATTCACAGGGTAGGGATGGTATTATATAACTACCTAACTCCAGAGAATAAGAATGACATGTGTTTCTCTTTCCCTCCATTCAATTTAGCCTCCTATCCCAGACCCCAACAATATGAGAGATTTTGTCAGCTACCCAACAGGTGGCAATGAAAGGCTTCACTGCACGATGAAGCGGACAGAAGATGATCCAGAGGTTGGAGGTCCATGCTACACGCTGTATTTGGAATACCTAGGGGGACTGGTGCCTATCCTAAAAGGGCGCCGAATCAGCAAACTGCGGCCAGAATTTGTCATCATGGACCCTAAAACCGATGGAAAAGCAGGTATCATATTTTTATAAGTGGATTGTTCATATTTGTAAAAATGCTTATTGAGAAAGGGTTTAGACTGAAAGTCAGAGATTTAAGTCCTCTTTGTCCACATAACTAGTATAGCATGAAGCAATTGCAATGCTGTTTTTTGTCATGTGAAGATGTCTCCACTGTGGCCTAGAATCAAGCCACCAAACTCATTTCATATTGGCTTTTGGTTTATAAAATGTAACCTCTTGCATTCTGGTTGGTGAGGAGTGGATCACTAATTAACAATAAATATTTTTCAGTCTCTGTCTGTGAGTCACCTGATACAATTGAAAAACTATTCCCCTGAATTCAGGCTATCAGAAATTTTGAGTTTATACTTGGCAGCAAACACTCCCTGCTAGACTTTTATCTTAGCTACTGGTTTTTTTCCCTGATGACTGACAGTTGTAATTGGGACCAGGTTTCTAAAACAGTTCTTAAATTTTTGGGGGCCTGTAGATGAAATCTATGGAAACAGCTTGATTTCCACTGTGATTGACAGCTGCAACTGCTCAGACTCCAGTGATATCGAACTGAGCGATGACTGGGCTGCAAAGAAATCTCCCAAAATCACTCGAGCTAGCAAATCACCCAAACTCCCCAGGTAATGATTTCTTGGGCTTTTTTTCTTCTTCTTTTCTGTGGGTATGGTTTTTTTTGGTTTTGTTTTTTTAATCTTATCTTGACAACCTAAATTAAAGCAAAGGGTGATGTTCTAATGCCTTTCATAAGAAAGAATTTGCGTGTGGAAATTAAAGCTTTTCAGGAGCTTTTTTTCTCTCTCTCTCTCTCTCTCTCTCTCTGAGAAAGAACAACTCAGACTTTCGGTGGTTAGCTATAATAATAATAATAGGCAAACTCCACTGCCTTGGTCTGCCTCTCACAAATAGCTAATCAGATCAGAAAAAATAGTTGAAGGCACACACTGTGTTCAAGATAGCAAAGGAATAGTCTGTAGCTTCTCTAGTTCATTCTTTAGCCTGTTCCGTTCGCTCCCCAACACACACCCAGATGCACACTCAATATGTAGATGGAATCTGTAAGGGGACATACAAACTTAGCAGGACGGAGAGAAAAAAAAGTAGAGAAAATTACATCCAGTTCAACATTATTATTATTATTTGTACTGGAGTAGCACCTATGGGCCCCAGTCGTGAATAAGAGCTCCATTATGATAGGTGCTCTACAAACATTGCCCCCACTAGCCAGAATGAAGGGGCGTTCTACCCAAAGAAAATATTTCTTTTCCAGCTCTGTGTTACGTGATATCTTAGGTACACATACATGCACATAACATAATTCTATATTGTTCTTTTTGTTTTGCATTTCACCATTAAACAGGGCCTGACTCTGCAAACCTGGGCCCTGGTCCTGCAGTGCCATGTGCACGAGCAGAATCCTGGAGCCCTGTTGATATCAGTAAGGCTACCTGCATATCCAGGGTCTACCTGCATGCATTGTGTTACGTTTGTTTCATTATTTTCTCCACTGATGGCCCTTTTCACCCCCTCAGTCTCTCACTCTGGAACCTCCATTTACAATGTTTACATACATGAGGGAGGCGTAAGTAATTTTTTTTATGCTCAGAGGAGTACTGACCAAGTTTGTGAAACCTTAGTTTGAACTAGTGGTACAGGTGTCCAGTAACCAAAGTATCCTCTTTATGTTCTCATTTTGGATCTGTGATGAAAGTGCTAAATGTAGAAAGGTCTGTCGACTGAATTGCCTTGTCTCAGTGACTGGAGGAAAAATTGTTAGTGTTTCATTATGTGTTTTCTAAGCAGCTGTCACTTGTTGATAATTCATTCAACAATAATGTCCATACAGGCTTAGCAGGATGGACAGAAAAAAAGTAGAGAAAATTACATCAAGTTCAACATTTATTATTATTATTTGTATTGGAGTAGCACCTATGGGCCCCAGACTGTCTAAAGTCAGTGCAATCTAATAACACATTCTTACGCCTTTATGTGGAGTTTATAAGTTGCATCATCTTAACCTCCTTTTTGCATCACTAATCAGACCTAAGGGAATCTGAGTCTAAGTTAGAGTAAGGGAATCTGATTTATCTCTCTTTACATATTACCTTTGAATTTGGCCCATAAGATTTAAGATTCTATCCATTAGACTAAGCAGACTTTAGGTAATCCTACCACTTTCTTCTGTAGCTTACATCACCTAAAGAGAATATGCCAGTTTTCTTCACTGTATTTAGTGTATCCAGAAATGTTAAAAGAAAAGGAGTACTTGTGGCACCTTAGAGACTAACAAATTTATTAGAGCATAAGCTTTCGTGAGCTACAGCTCACTTCATCGGATGCATTTGGTGGAAAAAACAGAGGAGAGATTTATATACACACACACAGAGAACATGAAACAATGGGTTTATCATACACACTGTAAGGAGAGTGATCACTTAAGATAAGCCATCACCAACAGCAGGGGGGGGAAGGAGGAAAACCTTTCATGGTGACAAGCAGGTAGGCTAATTCCAGCAGTTAACAAGAATATCAGAGGAACAGTGGGGGGTGGGGTGGGAGGGAGAAATACCATGGGGAAATAGTTTTACTTTGTATAATGACTCATCCATTCCCAGTCTCTATTCAAGCCTAAGTTAATTGTATCCAGTTTGCAAATTAATTCCAATTCAGCAGTGTGTGCCTGATAACTCTAATTATTGCTTTATGTGAAGAATTAATATAGATGCCCGCAAATCTCCAAAGTTGTCACGAGCTGCTCAGGAGATATCAAGATCTCCAAGGTTACCAATAAGGAAACCTTCTATTGGTTCACCAAGCCTAACTCGACGAGAGTTTCCATTGGAAGATATCACTCAGGTATTGCATGACTGTATAATTACCAGACCTGTACCTAAATATATCTTCTCTTTCCAGAAACAACAGTTTATAATATATATCCAGTGGTGACTTCTGAAAATCTGTCATTTAATGGAGTTACTACGCAATGGTATCTGAGATTCTAGTTATGTCTCTGTATTTATAATAGTAGAATGGTAGAATCTCAGGTAGCATTATGTGGTAAGAGCTGGTAAATGATGAGGGTGCTCGCTCCATTGATTTCACTGGGGCTGCGATTTCACCCTGACTTTTTAAAAGGAAACCATTTATCTTAGGAATCCTTATATAAAAGACTTTTAAATTCCAGTTGCTATGTTCTTGGCTGTCAAATGCCCTATGTAGAATTATTTTCTAGTCCTTATTCAGTTCTTTATGGCTAGGTATTGGTATCGTAATACCACTATAGTCACCAGCTTTGTTGTCAGTCTACAGAGACAAAGGAGTTTAATGGGTCAGGGGACAGAACCATCCTGTCCCCCACAATTGGTTCTGCCAGGTGATGGTGGGAACACCATGTTGGGGAAGCTAGCACTTCTGCTGTTTGTACTGTGCACAGTCCATGGGTAAATGAAACACTTCATGCCCCAGGACTGCCTATCTCACCCATTTCACGAGCACTAAATTGATCTTTTTGTATTTCTTTATATACTTTCTGTATTTAAAATACGCAAATGGTAACGCTTGGCTTGTGAAATGTTCTGGATCACTTATATAGCAGCAATAGAAAATAGGGCAGAAGTCCAGTGGGCATGACACTTACCCATCAATTAAAATGATAATATAATAATGTACTCACTGTGATACAGTGCTTTGGGATCTCTGGAAAAATATGCTGTATAAATGCTTGTTAATAATTCCTTTCTATTGTTTTTATTCTTCATTAAGTGGTTCTTAAACATAAAATCCAATGAGAAAATTATATGCTATCTTGTGATTGTTTACTGCAAAGATATACAAATGATACACTATGCTATTGTGTGGGAGAAGCAAGGATCAAAACTATGCCGGTCTTACTGGCCAGCTGCAGTGCTCTCCAGTTATCCCTGCTGCCAGGTCTTCCACCAAGTTGTTTGTGTGGTTGCCATATATCTGATTCATGCGAGCTACTGTGATGGTGGCCAGATAGCAAAATGGGACAGTAGCAAAATACAGGCCTGAATGAAGAGGTGTACTTAGTGGATGGTTAGAGACATTAGGCCATTGCATAAAAAAGAATGAGAAGATATTGTCTTGTATTTGAAATAGCTTTAGTGCTCCGAATATTTTTGTAAGGATTACAAGAGAGTAGACAGTAATATTTATAAGTGAGTTACGTGTAGATATTTCATCATTAGAGTTTCTACAAAGCAGTGCTGTATTATTTTTTGAAAACAAATATTTACTTTTGCTGATTTTGTAGGAGCCAAATAAACTTTAAACCTTTTTTTTTTCTTTTTTTTCCCTTTGCAGCACAACTACCTTGCTCAGGTCACATCTAATATCTGGGGAACCAAATTTAAAATTGTGGGTTTGGCTGCTTTCCTACCAACTAACCTTGGTGCAGGTAAAACTGACCCCTCTTGATTTTTCCAACGTTGAGCCCTTGCTAACAAATAACAAATGCTCCCTACGATTTTCTTTAAAATGATGAAGAGCCTGCTTCAGTAATGCTGTTAATCTTGGCCACAGGGAAATTTCAGTGTAATTGCCATTTAAATCTCTAAATCCAACAACTCAGTCAAAAAAAGATCCATTAAGAATCAAACCAGAACCTACCATTTTGACACTTCAGTTATTTGAACTAGGATTGAAAGAATAATCTTCCCAGTTAGAAAATTTCAGAAATCAGGGAGCTTCTAAGTTATTGTAAGGTAAGTGCTATAATTTTAAAAAAATATGTATTATTTTTTAGAACGGTTCTAACAACTATTATACATATCAAAATAACTTTAAAAAGATCTTACCTTACAGCAACTTTTCCAGAGCTTTTAATGGGGGAAGTCAATTATTTGCGTGGTCACACAGCTCTCTTGCTTAGACAGACAGCAGCAAAATGGTCACCCTCACTGAAAGCAGCCTTATATACTTAGGGCCCTTTCTCCCACCTTTATGTTGGGTAGGCCTTATCTCCAAGTGCAGTCCCTTTGATGTCAGTGGGAGCAGAATAAGGTCCCATTCAGCATGATTAAGGGTGACGAAATTGGAGTGTGGGTGAAGATACTGAAGCAGTTGTAGGAATTTCTAAAAACTCTTTTGAAAACCCCCTTTTTTAATTGTATATTCTTATTTAGTAGAGATGGGACCAGGCAACAATGCTCTGAACTGGATCCAGATCAAAATTTCCCCATGGCTGTTTGGGTTTGGCCCCATCTTTGTTACTTATGAAAGATTTATACAGAGTAGCTTTTTAATGGGATGTCACTAATCTCTGGAGTTTTCATTGAATCTCTTGTTGAAAGCCTGAACAATGTGAATATTTAACCCTAAAGTGGATATTATTGCCCTTAGCTTTCAAATTTATTTGAAGAAGTATCTTTATTTAAAGCCCCTCCACCCTGAACTGGAGTCTTAAAGTAACAACAGTACTACTATTTAACGCAGGGCTTGACTCTCCTGCTGGCACAAGAGAGGTGCCAATTGCACCACCCTGTACCAGTGGGGAAAGTATGCCCCTGAGGGGATTAACCTCCCCGTGAGGGCAAGAGTGTTGGGAGATTATGCCAGAGGAGGGCAGCTTTACATTGCAGATAGGGCTTCATCTCTTGTCATGGAAGAATTAATGACCTTACAAAATAATACCTATCTAATTCAACTAGGTCTCAGTCCTGCACCCACTGAGTGTTGCCATCGATATCATAGGATGCAGGATCAAATTCCTAGGTATTGATGCCAGGCTTGTCACTAGGCTATGTTAAACAAGCTTCCTGAGTTCCTTTGCTTGGGATAGGAGCAGAGTTTGTCTGTCAGCGATGGTCCCTCCTACTGACTAAGGAGCGGTGTTGCATAACTGTACAGGATGTTCCCTCCATTTTATTATTGTTATTATTATTATTATTATTATTTATATGCAGCACCATGCCCCCCAAAAAGCTTATATAACAATCTTTTTACAACCCCATATTTGCAAGGATTGACTCTCACATTTTTACATAGTGAGATTTAGGGGGAAACAGGACAAAAAATCCTTTAGGAGGTGATGATAACCCTTTTCCTTCTCCCCTTGATCCAGTGAAAAATATTAACTGGCTCCAATGGCCTGTTGTACTGACATGTAGAAATTCAATATTTGTGTAGCTCTAAGCTCCTATAGAATGGGTAACTAAAGTGATGCTGCTTCTAGTTAAGGACGAGTAACTAAAAAAACAATCCCAGAAAACTTCCATGCAGTAAGGAACCACCTCTCAAGTCCTGCTACTGTAATGTATTTCATGATTGTTTAGTTAAACACAAGTACATATATTTGTTTGTTAACCAAATTACATAAAATTAATTCCAGCCCTACTCTTGCTTTGAATTGATTTTTCTTGGTTCTCTGTTCTGTTGAACTCTGAATCTTCTCTTAGCCTCTCTATCTAACAAGTATTTTTCCTCTTTTTCCCCCCCTTCCAAGTGATTTATAAAACCAGTTTGCTGCATCTCCAGCCCAGGCAGATGACTATTTATCTCCCTGAAGTGCGTAAGATTTCCATGGACTATATTAACCTGCCTGTTTTCAACCCCAATGTTTTCAGTGAAGATGAAGATGATTTACCAGGTGAGGTTGAATTCAGTGTTTGCACAATTCCATGGGCTTGGCTAGTTTTGAGGACAGATTCTTTCACTCCCTGGCCCCACCCCTGTAAATAAACAAACAAACAAAAAGCAAATCCCTATTCTGTGAGTTTCCTTTATGGAAATATCCCTTTATAGGATATACCCCTATAGAATTTAATAGGATTGAAACTAAAAGGCTTCTATAGACATTCCATTTAAAAGCCTATAGAATTTATTAGAGAATTACATCCCTATGAAGGAATTCCATTGCTTAGTTTAAAGTTCAGCAGAAAGTTAAACATCCTCTATTAAATTCTACAGGAATTCTCCATAGAGTGAAACCCTCTATATACATCTGTGGGGAACTAATATTGTAGAAGCCTATCAGACCCATTCTTAGGATGTGACAGCAGCAGCACTCAGCACTGCTGTGCCAGACACTTGGGTATGAGAGGAGCTGAGATTCCCAGAGCAGCAAAGACTCTGCTCAACTGGGAAATGTGATATGCTCATTCAGTTTTTTATTTATAATTATGATTAAAAGGATGGCAGGAATATTTGAGTAGCCTCTTTTTAATGTTATAATCTGGGATGATATATACATGATCATCCTGCCAGACATGAGAGACATAATGGGAGACCCCAGCAATGCAGGCAGAATTGAGGATGCAGACATGGCAAATGAAAGCAGGTGGAGGCACCAGGATCTCCTTCTATAAAATTAAGCCATGCAAATAAAGAGGCTGGTGCAGCAGCAAATCATTTAAATTACTTTGTTTGCATCATTCCTATAGTGTAGAGGGCAATGGGGAAATTCCTGTTCCAAGGTCACGTTTCTTGGGAATCCAAAGTGTGGCTTCATGAAGACTCAAGTCTCTTTAAGGAGGAAGGTGTGGAAGAAAGTTGAAAAATTACAAACCAATAAAGGATTGGTCCAAAGACCAATGGGAAAGGCTCCTGTTGCCTTTCCTGGGATTTTGGATTGGGCCCTAAAGCCCTGATCTCTTAAAGCACTTGACAGTGTGTCTAACTTCAAGCATCAAAGTAGCCCCATGGACTTCAATGGGACTAATCAGATGCTTGAAGTGCTTTGCTGAATCACCAGGCCTTTGATGATATTCAGCCAAGAACACTGAAGGAACTAAGACACAAAGGTGTGGAGATAAGGAGGAGGGGCTTTAGCATGTATTTGAGAACAATTACTGTTCTCAGCATTAGATATTTCCTAACATGGAGCCCGATCCAGCTGCCATGAACAGCAATGGAAAGACCCACATGGACTTCACTGAGAGTTGGACTGGATCTGTAATGCCTATTCCGTTTATTTGAAAAGAGCTAAAAGACGTGCTGTGTGAACCTTACCTCAGTTTTAAGGAGACTGGGGGAGAGTTAAGGAAAGTGCAATGCAATATTTGGACAAGTATAACCAGGGGTGAAAGTAACTGAGGCCACTTACCAGTACGGGGCGGGGAGCGCTGGCCCCCGGAAGGGGCGGAGCTGTGGGTGGAAGGGGCGGGGTTGGGGGGTCAGCATCCCCCAGCCAGCCCTTCCAGTCTGGCTGGCCTGCGCCGTTCAGGGCTCCTGTGTTGATTTAAAGGGCCCGGGGCCGGATGCCATTGCTGCCGTAGCGGCAGTGGCGTCCGGAGCCCCAGGCCCTTTTAAATTGCTGGCCCCAGGGCAGCTGCTCCCTTTGCCCCCCCCCCCCCCGGCCTGCCTGTCGGCGGCTGGGGGGCCAAAAGGGGCAGGAACGTTAAAGCGCTGCAGGGTCCTTTGCCGCAGCAGCACTTTAACATTGCTGTGCCCCCCGCCGGGGGGGGCGGCGCAGCAACATTAAAGCGCGGCGGCGGCAAAGAACCATCCTCAAAGCGCTGCTGTGGCAGCGCCTTAATGTCCCTGCCCCTTTTGCCTCCCCTGTTGGCGGCCCTGCTGGGACGGACCCTAGCGGCAGGGCCGCCGACAGGGGGAAGAGGTAGTGAAGTTAAAGCACTGTTGCGGCAACGCTTTAAGGATGGTCCTTTGCTGCGGCAGCCCTTTAACGTTGCTGCCCCTTCCTCCCCCCCGCCCCGTCAGTGGCCTGGCCGGTACGGACCCTACCAGCACGGTCACCGACAGGGCAGGCAAAAGGGGCAGGGACATTAAAGTGCTGCTGCGGCAACACTTTAATGTGGGCTGGGTATGGGCCAGTGCAGGTTCTTACCGGTACACAGTACTGGCCCATACCGGCTCACTTTCACCCCTGAGTATAACCTAATCTGATCAAACTACCATGAGATCTGATAGAACTCTTTAAAAGCAAATAAAAAACCATACTGTCCTGTTCTCCTCAGCAATCTTCCTCTTCTTATCCACTTATCTTTTCTGTCAAATTTCTCCTGAAAATTCACTTCTGATCTAGCAAATAGAGTTTATGTAGATTTTCAAAAAGCTTCCCACAAGGTCTCGTATAAGAGACTATTAAGAAAAATAAATAGCCATGAGGTAATGAAGAATATCTTGTAGCTTAAATAGTGCTTAAGCACTAGGAACTAAAGCTATAGTAAACAGTTGCTCTTGGGCTGAAGGGCAGTCAATAGTGAGGTGCCTCAGGGGCAAGTTTAATATAACCACTAATGATTTTGAAGGGAAAATGAACAATGAATTGATTTAATTTGCATATTATGCAAAAAATCAATTAGGAAAAGCCTTGGAGGAATGTGAGAAACTCCTGCTAGATTTAAACACTTTGGGATATCTGACAGCATGATGGGCAATGGAAATTTTACTTTGATGAGTGTAAAGCTTAGATAATAATCAAATCTCATGCTTCAGGGCATAAAGTGATAACCTGTGGCCATCAGAAAAAATGTATGACAAGCCAAACGTATATTTTGCACAGCTGGCCAGATACTTTATGGTTTTGTTTGTTTATTTTAGCTTTTTCCCTTCCTCTAAAACAACTTGGCAGAATTGCCCTGAAAATTTACCAGCCCAGCCACAAAAATCTACTCACCTACCCTTTGCCATGATGATTGATGTTGATGAAAAAGCTAATGCTATCAGAAAAAAAGTTATCCTTGGTGAGTGGGTGAGTAGAATTTTGCAGATATTCTAAAGAATCAGGTATTCGCCATGACTAGAGTATTCCAGACTAGATGGATCTGGGTTTGATTTGGTCCCATCTTTCCATGGGTATCATACATTCTAATAAGCATGGAAACAAACATAATAGATTTACGTACAAATGCCAGTTCTAATTCACCAGTCATCCTTCATGTCCTTTATTTAAGAAGAATCATCAGGGAACTTGGCAAGATTCTTGGGATAATTGCTGTGCAACAATTATCCCTTGCTTATCATACTGTCCATTTAGGTCAGATATTGCCAGAAATCAAACCAGTGCTTCAACTTTGGTACAGAATTAATTGCACTGTATAAAGGTAAAGTCTAACAAAGGAGAGAGTTTAATAAGGCTTCTGTGTTAATCCACATCACAGTGTGACTTGACTCCCTTACTCACTGCAGTGGTGATGAAACTAGTCTCTTAGCCTTTTCTTTCCCTCTCTGCCTTCATTTCCTTTTCTTGGCACCATATGTTTCCTTTTAACTCTGCCACTTCTTCTCATTTTGACTCCTTTTCTTTCCCTTCTCACATCACTGTCCCACTAATCCCCATCCTTCGCACTCCACTCTCATTCACTAATTAGGGGATCACTGTCCCTGATCCAAAGGTACCAACATTTTAGAAAAAAACTTTTCCAAGATAATCCTATGAGGATGCAAGGGCTATAGAGACAAGAATGTGTTTGGGTAGGAGGGTGTTAAGTTGAGGCTTGGTTGGGGGTACAGGAGGGGTTGAGAGGGAGACAGGAGGATATCTGGTGGTTTGGGATGGTCTGAGGGAAGCAGGAGGGGAGTCGACAGCTCATGGGAAGTTGCCAGAAATGAAAAGGAGGTACCCGATTTGGCTTCTGCCCTTTCCACTCCACTGAAACAATCCTGGCCACGATCACTAATCCTCATTTGTCATTGTGATTTGTCAGCTGCCCTCAGCACTGTACAGCACTCTTTCTTCTCCCATCTATTTTCGTTCTTTTCTTGCCTTCTGTGAATTGGTGCTCTTTTGGTTCAATGGCTCCTCATTGCCCTCAGTCTCTTGGTATCTCTTATACTCTGGACTCTCATTCACTCCCTTACTTTCAAATCTACCTCTCTACCCCAAACCTCTCCCCATCTACACAGTTTTGCATCACAAGCTACCATTCAATCACTTCCTCTAGGAGTAGCACCACTAGTTCCAAGCTCAGTCCTGAATTTTTTGGGCCACACCCTACATTGGTGTAAATTGAAATCAATTGAGTGACAGCAGTTTACATCAGCTAAGAATATGGCCCTTTATTTTTCCTCCTGACCTCTTTGCACCTTCTCCTTTCTCAGTCTCCATTGACAACTTTATGATCTTTTCTGTCTCCTGTCCTCAAAATCTCAGTGTCCTCTTTGACTCTTCTTTCTCTTTCTCCTCACACTATATTCAGTCTCTCGCTAATTATATGATCCTGCTCCCATTAAAGTCAATGGGAACATTGCTGTTGATTTCAATGGGAGCTGGATCAAGTTCCATGTCTTGTTGCTGCTTTCTAATGAATATCACCAAAATCTATCCTTTCCTCACTATCTCCACTGCTAAACCCTCATTTGCACCTGGACCCTTTCACATTGATGATTGTAATCTTCTCTTACACGTGGCTTTTCACCTATCCCAGTTCCAGTCTATTCAAAATGTTGCTGCTAAAGTCATCTTCCCTCCCCAGTGCTCTGACCAATTTACCCTATCCTTGAATCCTTTCATTGGCTTCCTGTCTGTTACGGCATCAAATCCAATACCTGGCAATCATAGTGACTGTAGCTGCCTGTCATTTCATTTCCTCCATCCCACCCTTTCTCTCCCTATGATCCTCCCGTTTCTCTTGTGGTACTGTTGCCCTTGTCACCCCTACCATGCTGTCCTGTGCTCTTGCAATACTCTAACTTTTCTTGTCCATCTCTGTCTCCTCCTTCAAATGCCCCCTAAAAATTTACTATTTCCACGAATCACCGTCCTCACCAGTAATAGCCTCAGCCTTCCCTTTCCTGAACGGTTGTTCTGTGTCTTGTCTACCTTAAATGACAAGTTTGCACCTTCCTATCTGTTGGGAAATTGCCACATAAATTTATGGCACTGTCCAAAGCCCTAACCCAGGAAAACATGTGTAGTTCCATTGACTTTAATCTGGGACTACTTCCTTGCCTAAAGTTACATGCATATTTAAGTGCTTTGCTGGATCAGGGCTGAAATGATTGTCATTAGTTGGAGTATGAATGATGGTGTATTATGGATTACCAGATTGCCAGTAGCACAGATAAAATAAAGTTATTTTGCAGCACACGAGGAGGGAATCTAATAATCTCCTTTTTTCCTTTCTGATTATAGCAGTCTCTAAACTGTGCTTATTTTGATTCTTATTGCAGTAACTGGAGCATCTGGAGTCCCTGAGAACAACCCCCCCTGCACTGTCAATATCCCTATTGCTCCTATTCACAGCTCAGCTCAAGCTATGTCACCGACTCAGAGCATAGGACTAGTCCAGTCCTTGTTGGCCAATCAGAACGTGCAGTTAGATGTCTTGACCAATCAGACGACAGCCGTGGGGACGACAGAGCACATGGGTGATAGCGCAGTGCAGTACCCAGTCTCAAGCAGGTACTCCAATCCAGGACAGGTGATTTTTGGAGGAGTGGAAATGGGGCGCATCATCCAGGCACCGCCTCAGTTATCCCTGCAGTCGCAGGGTGCAATACAGATGGCGGTAATGGATCACAGAGACGGAGACAGAGACCACGAACACCACCAAAAGGCAAAAACTTTACGGCCAGTGCAGCAGCTGGCCGAAGGGGACGCTGTTGTCTTCAGCACTGCACAAGAAATACAACTGAACAAAATGAACCCGCCCCCTCCTTACCCTGGAACCATACCAGCTGCTCCCACTGCACCACCACCTCCCCCACCCATCCTGCCCCAGCCACCTATGGATCTCTGTCTGAAAAAGGGAGACTTTTCCCTTTATCCAGCAGGACATTATCAGACCCCTCTTGGCTATGAGCGAATAACGACCTTTGATAGCAGTGGGAATGTTGAAGAGGTGTGCCGGCCTCGAACGAGGATGCTGAACACTTATACCCTGCCAGGTCCCGGCAGCTCTGCCACTTTAAGAATTACAGCAACAGAGAAGAAAATCCAGCAGCCCTGTTCCAGTGCTACCCTGAACAGGCTGACGGTTCCTCGTTATTCTATACCGACTGGGGATCCACCACCTTACCCAGAAATTGCCAGCCAGCTGTCACAGGGCCGTAGCATCGCACAAAGGCTGGACAGTAGTATTATCCATGCTACTCTGCGGAGGAACAGCAGAGAGGCAGCTCTGAAAATGGCTCAGTTGGTCGACAGCCAAAGAGCCACTTTACAACATCCACCAAAACCTAAGAGCAATGTTGTGACAGCACAGTACCAGCAGAGGGCACCGACAGCTTTATACACCTGTAGCCAATGCAGCAGTAACAGCAACACAAATAGCAGCGGCGGTGGGAACATCAGTAATGCCAACGCTAGTAACAGCACTTCCAGTATAAGCAGTATGAGGCCCGACGTAATCCCTGGGAGCAGTTCCCATCACAGCTCTGTCATTGCTCACTCGGTCAGTACTTCGCCCTTGGCCTCCCAATCCTCATACAATTTGCTGAGCCCACCTGATAACTCTCGTGATCGGACCGATTATATCAACTCTGCCTTCACAGAGGATGAGGCACTTTCTCAGCACTGTCCAGTGGAGAAATCGATAAGGCACATGCCTGTAGCCTTGACAGAGGCTGCCGTTGGTGTGAAGCGGCCACCCCCATACCAATGGGATCCTATGGTGAGTGAGGAGATATGGGTTCCTCAGGAAAGGACAGCTCAAAGTTCAGTGCCCAATCCTCTCAAACCTGCTCCCCTAATTGGTCAAGCTCAGCATCTTGATATGTCTCGAGTGCCATTTGTTTCCCCCAAATCTCCAACCAGTCCCACTGCCACTTTCCAGATGAGTTATGGGGTTGGAGTACCTTATCCAGGAAGCTACAGTGCCCCTCCTCTCCAGGGAATGCAGGCTCCCTGCTCCCCCAAAGAAGCTCTGGCCCCAACACAGTTTGCACAACAAGAGCCAACTGTAGTGCTTCAGCCAGGTTATCCATCTAACCTCTCCTATTGTCCCTTGCCACCCATGTATCCAGGAAGTAGCACTTGTTCTAGTTTACAGCTGCCACCAATAGCCTTGCACCCATGGAATTCCTACAGTGCATGCCCACCTGTACAGAATTCCCAAGGCATTTTGCCCCCCAAGTCACTTCTTGTGGTGGAGAAGCCAGTTATGTCTCCGCCGCCAGCAGAGCTTCAGGGTCATGTGGGCACAGAAGTAATGGTGGAGACAGCAGACACCTTCCAGGAGGTTCTCTCCCTCACAGAAAGTCCCATTCCTCAACGGACAGACAAGTTTGGGAAAAAGAACCGGAAGCGCCTGGATAGTCGAGCTGAGGAAGGAAATGTACAGGCTATCACAGAGGGCAAGGTCAAAAAGGAGGCAAGGACACTGACTGACTTCAACTCCCTAATATCCAGCCCTAGGCTAGGAAGGGAGAAGAAGAAAGTCAAGAGTCAGAAGGACCAGCTGAAGTCAAAGAAGCTGAACAAGACGAATGAGTTTCAGGACAGTTCAGAAAGTGAGCCAGAGCTTTTTATCAGTGGAGATGAACTGATGAACCAGAGCCAAGGCAGCAAAAAGGGATGGAAAACCAAAAGGAATTTGAGGACAGCCAGTGAGCTGGATGAGTTCAAGTGCCGGAAGGCCAACGAAAAGGAGGATGGGAGGCTGGGAAGCCAGGGCTTTGTGTATGTGATGGCCAACAAGCAGCCCTTGTGGAACGAGGCGACACAGGTGTATCAGCTGGACTTTGGAGGACGGGTGACCCAAGAGTCTGCAAAAAACTTCCAGATTGAGCTGGAAGGACGACAGGTAGGATGGCAGCAGCAATTGCAGTGACAAGCTGCCCGGGGGGAAGGATACTCTGTTCTGCTCCCTTATCTCTGAGAGTGGGATGCTGCACTGTGCTTCTAACTTACACAAATCTTCCCGCGCTTCTATAAAGAGCTTCTTAGTTCTGCTGGTAGCTCTGTGATCAGCAGTTTTTAAGAATGAGGTTCAGCGTTTACATATATACAATGAAAGCATGTTTATATCCTTTTCCTGTCAGACCCAGGGAAAGGCCCTCCTTTTAATCTCACTACTTATCACTTGTAAAGAAATGTACTTTTAGTAAATAGTCTTAACCTACAGCATTACAAGGAAAAATCCAAGATTTGCTCTTAATACTGCAAACTCCAGTTGCATTTCAAGTTAGAAATTGCTCATGATGGCTAGTTTGATAGCATTAGTGAATCCCAGTATACACTCTCTCTCTCTCGAAATACATAAGGAAGCAGAGATAGAGATGTGAGCAAGCAACCAGTCTCCCTCCAAACCCCAAATCACTCCCAATGAACAGTGACCAATAGTACCTGTGAGAAGGCCAGCTGGTTCTTATTTCCAGAGGAGCAGAAGCTATGGCCCTCCCATTGGAGTAGGAGGATCATGTGCTGCTCTTGAAGAAGAGGTCTTTAGATATTTCAGAAAACCAAAATCAGAAGAGTGAGGTTTTCTCAGTTTGTCCAAGTGGGACATTAATACACCAAAACCAGACCCCAGTGGGCTACTGATAGGCTAGTATAGTGGCTAAGGCACTGGACTGGAACTCAAGAGAGCTGGGTTCAGTTCCTGGCTTTGTCACAGACTTGCCTGTGTGATCTTCAGTCAGTCACTTTTTCTCTATGTGTCTCATTTTCATATTTGTAAAATGGGAATAGTACGTGCCTACCTCCCAGGGGTGTTCAGAGGATAAGATATGTTAATGACCGTGAGGGGTTCGGATACTGCAGTGATGAGGATCATAGAAATACCAAGATAGATTGTCAGCATAAACCAATGGAAATGTTAATTTGCTTACCGATCTTGACCACTGATACTGTCCAAAAAACAGATGGCTAATAACTTCAGAAGGACAAATATGAAAGCAGTGACATTGGTTTCTACCCAATATGATATATGCCAGTTTCCCCTTCAGCTTGTACTGCCATTGTCTTGGAGGCCGGGTCCAGATTTATAGATCTATAGATGTTAAGGCCCAAAAGGGATCATGTTTATCAGAGAGAGACAGCAAAGGAATAGGCGTGAGTGTCATGTAAGGTGTGTGACCTTTGGCAGGTCTGCACACCACCACCAGAGATTATAGAGGCCTCTTCATACTGCTCCAGAGCTGTGCTGGGGGAAAGGATGGAGACTGGTGAGCTAGAGGGAGATGTGAGCAGGCTGGAGTGATGCAAATTGTCCCTCTTCTGGTCTTATAAAATAATAAAATCTTTCCCTCGGAGCTCCTCGCCTATAATTTCCTTGGTATGCTGTGGCCACATAGAAGCCCTGGTAGCAGTTTTGAAGGAATTTGGAGGGCCCCCAGAGGTGGTCTAGAGTCAAAGGGCCTCTGTGCAGATGGCCCTGGCCTTATGCATATGCCAGGGACCCACGTGGGTTAGAGGAGTTCTGCCAGGTTTGGGGCATGGCTCCTAGGATAAAACTACCTTCCTGATAGGGTGATGCAGTGGGATCTCTCTCTGAGGATCCCCTGTGGAGATCCTCCTCTGATTTGTCTGAAGGAGCAGATGATACGGACCTTAGTCCTGACTCAGCATCAATGATTTCAGTGGAGTTAAGTCCACTTACACCAAGGCTGAATCTGTCCCTGGGTCTTTTAAGGCTGTGTATTTCCTCTACAGAGTAGATTTCTATGGGCCTGATTGTGATATCCTCACTCATACTTGTACTTTGTTCTGCGACTGGCCCCATTGATTTTGTATGGAGTAAGGTACTATTCAGTATGAATAAGGGTATCACAGTCTTGCTTTTTTCCTTGTTACTTCTTAGTCTCTCCCTTCTATTGACCTCTTGTTCCTTGTTTTTTTCCTTCCCTCCACCTTCCACCCTCCCCCAGGTAATGCAGTTTGGAAGGATTGATGGCAATGCTTACATTTTGGACTTTCAGTATCCGTTTTCTGCAGTACAGGCCTTTGCAGTTGCTCTGGCTAACGTGACTCAACGCCTCAAATGAAAAGAACAGAGACTGGAGAGAGAAAAACGTTAACAGAACCTTCTCCTAAGGTCCGAACTGGAAAATGTCAGGGCGGCCTGTTTTAGGTGCACAAAGGCGCCAGGGAGTGAAGAAGGCAGTAAAACTGGAAAAATCTCTTGGTGCCCAAAAGAGGGCATTAACTTTAGTCATTATTGGGGTGGGGGAGCTGTTTGGGTTGTTTTTTTGTGGTTTTTTTTTTAACATTGTGCTGGGGTTTCAGAAAGAGCACCGGGTGAGAGCCATTCAGTGTTATATTGGGAAATGTGGCTTTTGGCTTGTTGTGGTGGTTCTGCTGTGTTTGCTGCAGTAGCTGACGTAAGCTCGTAGCGGGGTGAAAAAAGACAGCTCTCTCTGATAGACTGCCTTATATCATGCTGTTCTTTTTAAAACAGGGAACATAACCTTTTTTCTGGTCCAGTTTGTACTATTACATCAGTGATAGCAGGAAAAAAAAAAGCTATAATACTTGAAGACACAGGTTTCTTCTCTGATCATAGCTGAGCACTGCAGGTACCAAGGAGGTTTACAAAGGTAAATATTTAATTTATAAATACTGATGTATTATTCAGAAGAGAAACAAAACTGTTACCATTGGATGGTTTCAAAACACATTTCATCGAAGAAGTTTGTGTCTGCTTTTTGTGTGTGCTGTTACTTGGGATAAATGTGTTTCACTAGATGATGAAGAACAGAGGGAGGAGTTGTGAAAGTTGCATATGTAAATGTATAGGTAAGCAGTATTCTTTGACTTGTACTACACGTGTGTAGTACATGATGCAGCCTGGTGTCGCACATGGGCAAGGGCTACACCTGCTCCTGACTAAAAGATGTTTACACATTAAGAACAAAATTGTTAAAATAAATAAAATGGCCCAATGAGTAAAATTCTTCTAAATCTATGGTGAATCAGAGCATTGCTTTAATTGGGAAAGAGAAAGGCATGTGGTGACAGTAGGGGATTTCTCATCACTGCTGGTTGGAAAAAAGGGAGAAAAGGAAGAAAATATTGGAGAGTACCGCCCTTTTCACCGATCTCCTATTTGAGTACAGCATTATAGGTTGTAGTTTGAATGGTTAACAGTCCAAAAACAGAACGGGAAGCCAAAATTTATATAGCTGGTTATGGCTTTTTAATCAACTATATACAGTAACAAGACTGTTTCTAACTACAAATCTGTCTTATAGAAGTCAAAGCCTGCGTTAGGTGTTTCAATGGGTTGCTTTAGTAAAGAGAGATTCTGTTTATTGCTCTAGTGCCCGCTCTCTCTCACACACACACACATGCACACCCATTTCTCTGTTGAATACGGTTTGTTTTGGAAATGCTTCCCTGGTATCATATGAAAACCCTGATCATTCATTAAATTAAATCCACAGTAGGTTGCAAAATGTAACTGTAGATTTCCTTTAAAAATACTCTTTCAAATCAGAACACATTTAGAAAGATGGGGTGGCGGCTGGTTTATCTCTGTCTGTAAACCTTAGTTTTACTCCTTACTAGGAAACCCTTTATAACTTTGTTTGAAACACAAACCATACACCAAGAGAGTAAAATACATCACTGTGATTGTTTGAAATGTCTGTCAAGGTAGGCTAAGCTAAGTAGTCTTGATTCATTGCAGGGAACCCATTGGGGGCCCAGGACTCCCAGTGGAGGAAGGGATGCAGCAGATCCCTGGCTCCAACCTCCACTGGGGACCCTGAAACCAGACAACACAGGGTAGGTAATGCTGGCAAGATACAGGTTTTGAGAAGGATATCTAGGGATGTGCTGATTCAGATGATTTCCCAGGCAACCTCCAACAGTGTGGCCCCAGAAAGACCCACCTGCAAGATAATGCTGCTCTTCTGTCATGGAAGGATGGTGGTATAATCCTTGTATCCCTGGGGAGGATGGTGGTATAATCCCTGTATCGTCTTGGGGCTCAGCAGTCTCTGCTTACACATGGGAGTGGATCAAGCCCAATATTTCCCTTGGCATTAACTCTTCTATTTGCTTTTATGTATTTACTTTTGTTGAAACTCCATCAATTAGGTGTATATCTTTCTGTTACAAAGGAACCCCACCCCCACCTCCGCAGTTATTTAATAGCTGATTTTAGTGACAGCTTCTGGAGTGTGTGTGGAGAAGAAGGAGGTAGACTGATCAAATGGGCTTGGTCCTGCTGACTTTGAAATTAGTGGGAGTTTGTCATCGACTTCAGTGGGAGCAAGATTGGGCCCAAAGTCAGTGAAGAATTACGTGCTGTTTAGGCAACAGGCTTATTCCCTACTCACATGATTTCAATGGCACTACCCATATGAGTGAGGATTGCGGGGCTTGACCCAATGGTGCTTCTGAAGAGATCCTAATCGCTCTAATGAATCCCATAAGCAACTCATAAGCAGTATTGGAATATTGAGAAGGGTGCACTGAACACGTTGAGGCCAAAAGCATATTGATTCATTTCTTCTTTTAGGAGGAAAGGTGTTCTGTTGCTTTTTAGAAATAATCCTCTTAAAGAGACATTGTCAACTAGTTTTAGGCCAAGAATGCAGATTTAATGGAATTAAGTATGTTTGTACGTTTGTGCTCAACGTACCTCATCTAAACAGAACTGTTTTCATACTGCTGTTTTCTTTAACTTTCCAGGCAAAGGTTTGTCGTCTTTTTTTGAACATTCCCATGCAGTATTATGAACCAAATTAACAGCAGCAATGTGCAAATGCAGGAAAACCAGAAAGCAAATGTGGCGAAAACTTAAGTGAAACCTGCCAGTCTAGTTTTATTATCCAGGATCCATTGGTATTTGGTTCTGGTAGCACACAGGGTCTTGGAGCTTTCCAGACATAGAAGAAGGCCTTGTTCCCACCTCCGGAAGCACAAAAACAAACACCACAAATGGTGAAAATGGTGATTTCTAACGTTCGTTCTGTTTTTATGTTATACGGTCTTTATAAGGTAAAGAGTTTTTCTTCTGTAAGTGTGTTGACAGTGTCCCTCTAAGGCAACAATTTAATGGCATAAAGACTACCTAGTGTTAGGGACAGATTCTGCCCTCAGTTAAGTATACACAATTCCTGCTGAAGTCAACTGAGTTGTGTATATGTACAACTGGTTCCTAAATTATGAGTGTACAGTTGCATCCTAAACTATGAAGACAGCAGGTCATAATGATCATTCTCCTTTTTTTTCTTTGTATGTTGAGAGAAAATTTAAGAAACAACTTTAAAAGCCCTCCAAACTAACTTCCACTAGAATGATTTTAATCATGAAGATTGTTGTTGCGTTCAAGCCAAAACACTAATTGTACATTTTATATTTAAGTGTTACAACTTAGTTTTTGTGTAGACAATTGTAAGTTCTTCTAGGAAGAAAATAGCAACGTGTTCTGAATTACCTAATTCTTTTATACATACAATAGTTTCCAGTAGTTCAATATGGTTTTCAAAAGCTTTCTTTTTTAGTTGTGCAATAATTGTTAAGCCAAGGGGCTTATGTTTTGTTTTTTGAGGGGTTGAGTTATTTTTTAAAGATAATTTAATGCAAATTTCCTGTTAATGTCTGAGTCAAATTATTTATCTTGCTTAATGTAATAAGTGATTTAGGGTTTATTTTATTATTATGTACCCATGAGTTATACACTCTTTCTTATTTATATGAAAAGAGGATCTTTGTAATTGTTTGTTTGCTAGCGATATGTTTTGCTGCAAGAAATTGTTTAAGAATGTGTATAGGACTTTTTTTGCTGGACAGTATTCAACATTTTATAATGTAGGGAAGAATCTTGTTTATCAGGCAGTTGGAAAAAGTAGATATGCTACTGGGGATTCTGTAGATTACATATAGTGTAGATTTTTGGTGGTGGGGGGACCTGCAGAAATCTGTCCTCTATACTGTGTATTTTCCCATTATGTTTTAACTGGCTTTTTCAGTCACAGAGATGGTTTAAAAAACACAAATCATGATTTGCTTTTTTTTCTTAGAGCTAGCCTTGGTTTTGAGGTACAGAACAGAGGAGGGTTCATGGATAAAATAAGTGTTTTATATATGGCTCACTTTGGGTGACATTCATCTCTGTGCAGAGGGCTAATATGCATCACTGAAATCCTATTTAAGGGGCCAGATTACCTGTTGTGGTCAAGTTCTGCTCCTGTTACAGCTCCCTGATTCTGAGGCTAATCTGAGCTGACCCATAGCCCTGGGAATGCTTAGAGTAGCTGAGAAGCTTTAATTGGCCCTGCAGTGGAGGATAGGCAGGGCGGAGCACCATTCCACCATGTGCCTATCTCTCCGACATGCCTCCTGCTCCAAGAGTCGAGAGAGCAGCTGGTGCGGGACTTGGCTGCAGCAGCTTTACACCAGCAGTGACATCCACTATGCCAGGGGATTTCCCTGCTGGCTGATTTGCAGCCAGAATCCATCCCCATTGCACTGCCTGAGTGGCACAAAGGGGCCAGATTTCATTTGACAATCTGGCTCTAGCCCTCAAAATGTGGTTTAAGTGGGTCCGTGTCGGCCCTCTGCAGAGGAGAGAATTTCATCCTGAGAACCACTGGTACTATTCAGCAGTAGTACTATGGTTCTAGAACAGCAGAAATAAATGGGGGGGGGGGCAGGGAGAGAGAGATGAAGGTAGCATAAAGGAAAATTATTGGGTCAAGTTAATAGTTTTACATTCATTCCCAGAGCAGGCAATGGCAATTTCCATATACAGTCAGAATGATCTTGTGTATTAGTACAGTAATTTGCACTAGGGGCCACCTCAAATAGCCACCATCTTAACCAACCTCTTTGAAGTATCCCCAAGGTTTACCATTCCACTTCTGTTCCATGTTTCAATGAAGATTCACTGCCACTATGAGGTAATCAGACTTTGCTTGTGTTTTGAGTTGTTGCTTCAGATAATTTGAGTGCAGGTATTTCTGAAGTCTGTTTTTTGTGGCTATGTTATATCTGGGTGCCCAATGAGCACTTGGCAACTGTTTTCAGAGTAGCAGCCATGTTAGTCTGTATTCGCAAAAAGAACAGGAGTACTTGTGGCACCTTAGAGACTAACAAATTTATTTGAGCATAAGCTTTCGTGAGCTACAGCTCACTTCATCGGATGCAACTTGGCAACTGTGTAAATCTTCATCTGAAAGGGGGAACATGATGGAGGAGGAGCAGCTTTGACAAAAAAGAGGGAAAAATTTGGCTTCTACTAGCTTGAAAGATGGTTTTTGCCGGAGCAGTAGTTAGTTGCACTATAATAAAAGTGGCTATTTCTACAGGGCACAAACTACTCTACACTGTTGGCAACCTAGTGCTAGGTTGCCAGCACAGAGACCTATTGATTTTAGTACAATCCTGTATGGGCACAAGGGTCTTCACACATGAATCCCTCTCTGGGATCAGGGCTTAAGGCTGTTGCTGCATGTATCATGCTGGAGTGAATGAAGCTATATTACCATCTCCCAGGAATGGGCTCAAAGGGGAATCATTGTAAGATTAATTTTTTTCAAGTGTGCACAAATACACAATCACACACAGAAACTTTAAGGATTAAAAAATCCAACCCAGCACGGAGCATTGCATGTTGAGAAAAGTTTTAGGAAAGAATTGCTTTGGGGTTTTGATTTTTTTGTGCTGCATCTGTGCAAATAGGAAAATAATAGTAAGAACAGTTAACCAAGTAAGAGGACAAAGGAGGAGTCACTGAAGCAATTTTTGTTATAAAAATTAAAAACAACTCTACGCCCATAATTCTGCAAATGTGTCTATGCAGGCAGGCTCCTGCACTGCACAGATTGACTTGAATGGGGCTCTGCAAGGGTCTGTCCATACAGATACAATTGAACAATTGGGACCATAATGACTTTGCGGGATGAAAGACAACCCCAAACCACTTCTCTCTCCAAAATGTGCACAGAGAAATTGGATTCATAATGGTAGACAGATGTAAAGACTCTGTAAATGTTCCTAATTGTTCCCCTCTAATTTACACTAACTCCAAATTTAAAAATAAAATCTGATACAGGAGTTTTGGATAGTGACAAAGCTGTCTGTCTGTCTGAATGTTTACTTTGTTGGCCAGATAACTGATTGTGAAAAGATGGCCAGATTAACAGTTGGTTCAAATAATAAAAGTGTTAAGATTAAAAATAATAATAAAATCGAGAGAGACATTTTCATATAATGTTAGCAGATGATTGCGTTTTCAGCATTTCATCAAAATAGTGCTCAGCATAGTTCCTATCAATCTATGTTATTTCTGGTTCCTTGTTGATAAGACTTGTAATTTTCCTTTCTTTTCTTTTGTTAGCTTGGTCTATGTTTTACCTCTGCTTCCTATTCTTTTATTTCTTACTGTGTTTTTCTCTTTTCTTTGTGGATGTGGATGTGGATGTGTGTGTTGGGGGGGATGGCGTTTAAGATCTTGTTTGTTGTAGATGCAAAATATGTGGCTTTGTTGAATCGCATGGGGATGCATTTGATTGAAAAGGCATGGTAGTATTGCCTGAAAAAGGTATATTTTTTTTGCATTTGTTTATAAATGCATTATTTTGGTACTGTAACTTTTGACCTTATTTCTGAATTTATTACTACCGTTTTTGGCTTTATTTTTTTTAAGCAAGTGTGTGGTCATGCAGGTGCCAAGATCCCTAGCCAAATGACCCAGCATGTTCTTTTCAAGCCTTCGGGGAACTTGGTACACGGCTGCATACTATTACATACGTACACTATTTTAAAAACATCTTTCTGGAAATGTTGGGGTTTTTTAAAATATGCCATTCAGAACCAGGTTTTCATTGTAATTATAGACTTAGCCTGATCTGCCTCTCCTTTTATGTATCTTGTGTAATAGATTGTACGGGTGGTACCTAGAAAGCATTAATGGTTTCCCTTTAATAATGTGGTTTGTCCAAATTCTTTACTGTCTACATGATTGAGAGATGGACTGATAGCCCTATTTTTCCTTGATGATTTGGAGTTGTAAGAGTTGTCCAGCTGTTGCTTAATAAAATTTTGCAGACTAGAAAATCTGTGACTCTTTGTTGTCTCTTGCTTCTTGTTGAACATCCTGAATGCTTTTAAAACAGGAGACTAGTCTTAATCAGAAATACTATTCCAGAGCCAGCTTTCTTATAGTTTGCTCTCCTGAACAACTACATCTCTAGACTGGGATTTCCCTGCTCATTCGGAGACCTGCCCATCATACCTGCTGTCATTCATGTGGGAAGATGAAAGACAAAGAGTTTTTACAGTATGTTCTACTGTGCTTGGATATTAGGCAGTTTGCTCTTAATTGAAGGAAATTACATTTGGGATTTGTGTTATTTTTCTTATTGCCACTTATATACTGGAAACTTTAATGTTACCTCAAGTGCTCTCTTTAATAAATAAAAATGCTGTGACGGTTGGTAGTGTGCCTCTTTTTATTTTTTTAACTGAAAAACAAAGGGCAAAAATAAGACTGAAGTGGATTACCTTGTTTTGTGGTGCTAATATTTATAAAATATTAAATGTGAACTGTACTGAACTGAAATAGTACAAAGTGTAATAGGACAAGGCTTTTAAAATCCATTCCCTTGTATGTCACTGCCCAGTGTGAAGGACCTGCAGTCCCACATCACCATCACCTTCTGCAGATTTTCAGCTTTTTAAAAATTCTTGAGCCCTTATGGTTGCAAAGATAACCTTGATCCAATTGTAGCCTGATGCTGTGTTGTCTGCTGAGTCTGCAGACAGCTCTAGTGTTAATGCTGCTGTAATTTTCCCAAGAATCGGTGGAATCAAATAAACAAGACTTTAGTCCCTTTCACCACTGCAGTTCAGAACTTTGTGGTCAGCAGTGAAACTGTGACAGGAATCATTTCACCCTGAGAGCTGCACTGGAGGAAGATGCTGCAATACAGAGAGGGGAAAAGGTCCCAATGACGGTGGCCAGGCAGGGATGGAGGCTAGGCAGGTCCTCCTTGTTGGCCTTTGAACTTGGGAGGAAAGAAATAGAAACTCCCTCTCTTAACAACCAGATGGAGGTAAGTCAGTTTCAAATTTATCATGCACCCATTAGCCAAAGACTGACAGAAAAAGAAGTGTCTAAGTATACAGGAAAAGCATCCTAGTAAGAGTCCAAGCACCTTCTGCATTCCCATCAGATGGGCGTGAAGAGCTCCAGTGGATCCCCTTATTTGTATATTTGTGTGTGTCTCTCTTCGTATGCGTTGTAGACAGTAGTGGCATTAAGTCTATGCCCTCTAAGTTGACACAGAGTCCTTTGCCTCCAGTGCCCTCTGGTTACATCACCCGATCAAGAGGTTGTTGGGGGTGATATCACAGACACCGAGATGGGAAGGGCAGTTGCAGGTCGAGAGGGAGCTGGATTGGGCAGCATTTGTCTTCAGATAGGGACTACAAATCCTAAGATGCCCTGATTGTAGTAAACCTATATTTATGATTAAATACTTAATATGTAGCCCACAAGTCAAAATGAGTGATTTTCTAGATCAGTTCTCTTTAGTATTATTATTCTCTGATCATCAGGTTATACGATCTATCTCCGTGTGGCTGGCATACTATTTTGCTAAGATTAGTGTTAACAGTGAAATGAAAGGAGACAGCCTGCCTTCATTCTTAAATATTTTAAACTATTTGACAGCATTTAGCAATACTGTTGATACAGTGTGAATGGGACAGGCTGGGGAACTAAAGAAATGCCTAGCTGTGGAAGGAGCTGCATGATGTTATGAAAGGAAAAACAGCAGTTTCCATCAGGTGAGGTTCATTTCAAACCCTTCATCCAGTTCCTCATCCATGACAGTTGTGTGTTCTCTATTTCTTATTTTTTCTTCTGTTCACAAGAGGCAAATTTTCAAATCTACTTTTTGCTTGACCAAAGGGCAACCTATTCATCCTTGAAAGCAGTTTTACTGTGTTGCATCCCTTGATATGTCCATCCTTTCCAACTTCGCCACATACTTCCCCTGGACAAAGAGGAAAGCCATACAAGTTATATTTTAATTACCATAAATAACATGTCTTTGTTTTCCATCTTTCTGATTGCTTTCCAGTTGGATGGCTTTTTTTCCTCAAAACAAAGGTGTCTTTGTTCCCTTCAGTGCATAGCTTTGGTGAGATTAATCTCTTCCTTTTGCCTTGACCACGCTGCTGTGTGACTCTTTGATTTCAAAACCATTTAAGTCATCTGTTATTTTTTGTAAACTGAAATGAATGTTTATCTTGGAAAAGAGGCATCCATAACATGTGTAGAAGATGTAACGGTAATAATATTTGTCCAGGCGCAGCAAAGGAAAGACACTAAAGAAAGTTACAGTGGCTTTCCCCCCCATCCCTGGGACCATTCAATTAAAAGGACTCTAGGATACTGGACCCAATCGCCAGGCAAAGACAAACAATCAGCTATGCCCAGTTCAGTCTGTAGCCCTTTCCTCAGGGCTTTGTTTAGTCTTTAACACAAAAAAAAGTGAAATTGGAGCAACAACAAAAAGCAACAGTCCTGTTCTTTTGCTCAGATTGTGGAGCCCTCTGTCTCCAATAGCTTAATGTGCTGGACCTTCCCAAGCCTAAGGGCATCTGCAGGGCTTCCCTGCCTCTCACAGCCTTCTGCTGTAGCCACAGGAGAGTGCACTCCCAGTCCTCTCCTGGTCACAGCCAGTCTCCTGGGGCAGGAGCTCTCCTTTGTATCCCTTGCCTGGGAATTATCAGACTCAGGCACTAGATTCTGTCCAACTGGGTCAGATGATTCCCAGCAGCTGCTTGTGGGCTTCTCTCCAGAACAGGGCTGGCCGCTCCACAGGCCCTTAAAGGGGCAGACTGCCCTGCGACAGACTCCTTTGTGTAACTAGAATGATTCTGTTTTCTTGACTGACCTTTCCATTTCACAAGTTAATTTACTCTTTGATGAAGAAAACATGCATGGTTTCAACATATCTCTGGGCTGGATCTAGCCTTGAGCTGAATACTGATCACAGGAGTCCTTGCCTTGACAATTGCAGACAATGCAGTCAGGGTGGATAAAAATCAATGATTTTTTTAATCAAAAAAATTGGATTTTGATAAAATGCTTTGAGGGAAAAACCTATCTAAAGATAGTTTTAATTAAGATACATTATAGCTCAAAGATATCTCATAATGGAATAGGGATTAAAAGTTCTAATTCTATAGTATGAGACAATATATTCATGTAATGCTTAAGAAAAGTTTTGTAAATGAGTTCCAATAGTTCATGGATTAGGGACCCAATTTTATGGGGCTCCAGGGGCTTCTGTATAGATTATTTAAATTAATCTTTCTGTCTACCCAATGGGACTCAGTGCTCAGTCTCGAAGATACCATCAGAGATGCTTAGTTTTGCAGTTTTCAAACTGTGGATTTGTGTCTTCAGATATAACATGCTTGTTAACAGCAAAAATGTTTTAAAATAAATAATATATAGAGGTAGGAAATAACAGACCTCAACCGTATTGTCCCTCTGCAAATTTGTGTACACAGAGTCACTCCCTTACCTCTCTCTAAAAGTGCAAAGTTTCAAAAAGTTTGATGAATAGAAGATTGTTGGGGGTGGGATAGATCTGGACAAGTAGTAGTAGTCTGGAGATAAATGTGAGAAGGGAGGGACAGGCAGTAGAAACAAAAGTGAAACTATTTGAGCAGCATATTCTAAAAGTCTTGAGGTCTTTCTGAGTCTTTATTGATTTGAGATCTACCATACCATTCTCTCACTAGAAGGGAAAACCTATAATGACAGCAGGCCATAAAGGAGACTCAGTTTGGGAATATTTTAATGAAGTTCCTCTGTCTGTGGGTAAGACAGGCATGCATGCAAAATATGAACAGTGCAACAAAGAAATGCAAGACCTGGATGCCCGAATGAAACATCATCATGAGAAGTGTTCCTTCTCAGGAGGAAGCTGCATTGAAGATGATGAAAGGAACATGTCTGAACGTGCAGGATCTTCAGGTTGGTACATTTTTTTATTTCATACTTCTTTCTTAAGGACTGCCTCTCTTCCTTCTGGACTATTCTTGAATTCTCATGTTTGAGCAAAAAATTTTGTTCTTACTCTATAGTACTATCATTTTATATGCAGTTGTGATAAAAAAATAAATAGCTGAAATAGGCAGATCTTCCTTTTATAATTTCACCTTTTAAAGTAGTACTCAGTGTCAGTGAATGCAATGACTAATACTAAATGAGCAGTCTGGTAATAATAATTAAATAACTGCATTTACTTATTTTGTTTAGGAGAATCCATCCTCAACATACAGGATTCTGAAGACTATCCACCTTCAAGATCATCATCATTTTCTATAGTTTCAGAGTTATCTGCCAATGACAGTGTTTCAATCACATCATGTATGTCACATAGTCACAGTAAATCACCTGTAGCAAAAAGAAAAAAAAATCTCCATCATCCAGAAACAACCGTAGATAAGTTTGTGATAAGAATCAGCAGATTACAAAAAGACATAATTGATGAAAAAATTGTCCAGTTTGTGTATGCAACAAACTCTCCTTTCCATATGATTGAAAACCCACATTTCATTAGCATGGTTCAGTCATTAAGACCAGGATACAGTCCACCCAACAGAGCAGATGTTGCAGACAAATTGCTGGATAAAGCGTATGAAAGAGAAATTGAGCAGTGTGCAAAAGCTCTAGAGGGTGAAATTGATGGGTGGAGCAATGTCCACAATGATCCTGTTGTATGTGCTTGTGTGACAACAGAAGAAGGGAATGTCTTCCTTACAGAAACAATTGATACATCAGGAAATGCACACACAGCAGAATACTTACAAGAAGTAGCAGTACAAGCTATAACTGTGAAAAAAAATTCAAATGTCTAATATGCAGCTTGGTCTCAGACAATGCTGCAAATATATCCAAGATGAGAAGAAATTATTTAGAAGAGAGTAAAGAGAGTCCCAAGCTAAGAACATACGGTTGCAGTGCTCATTTGACGCACCTCCTAGCCAACGACTTCGGTGTTCCAGAAATAAAGGCTAATGTTGAAATTGCAAAATATTTCCATAACAACCACTTTGCAGCAGCTACTCTGAAAAAAGTTGGAGGAACCAAGTGAACTCTCCCACAAGACGTGCAATGGAACTCAGGAGTGAACTGTTCTGAGAACTTGATCAAGAACTGACCTAATCTGATGACAGCTTGTGAACAAAATCGTGAAAAAATAGATAGCCCTGTCACAGCCAAAGTTCTCAACATTGGTCTTAACAGAAATGTTGAACACCTGCTGAGTACCCTGAAGCCTGTTTCTGTAGCCTTGAACAAAATGCAGGGAAATAGCTGTTTTATTGCTGACACTGTTGAAATTTGGAAGGAACTGAGTGAGATCTTAAAAAGAGAAATGTGCAATGACAGAGTTAAATTACAAGCATTTAAAAAACGAATGGGACAAGCACTATCTCCAGCTCATTTTCTTGCAAATATTCTCAATAGTTGGTACCAGGGTCAAACCTTAACTGCTGAAGAAGAGGAGTTCTCTATGACATGGACATCCAGCAATCATCCCTCCATAATGCCAACTATAATAAACTTCAGAGCTAAGTGTGAACCATTCAAAAAATATATGTTTGCTGATGATTTTTTAAAGAAAGTCACACCAGTGAACTGGTGGAAGTCACTTAAGCACTTGGATTCAGAGACTGTTGAAGTGATAATCTCACTTTTAACAGCAGTAGCTTCTACTGGTGTAGAAAGAATATTTTCTTCCTTTGGACTAATTCATTCCAAATTGAGAAATCATTTGGGACCTGAAAAAGCAGGAAAGCTTGTTTTCATTTTCCTGTTTCTTCATCATCTGGAAAAGAAAGGTGAAGATGACTGAGTTAGCTGCAGAAGCCAATATTTTAAGTTTCTCATATTGACCGGGCTGACACAGTCGATTTAATATTTTTTTATATATTTCATTTAACTATTTTAGTTAAACAATTTTAACAAAAACAAAACCTGATTTTAAAAAACTTGAATGTTTAACTAAATTCAAAAATTCATATGCTTGTTTTGTTAAAATATTATAGATTTGCTGTTGAAGAAGAAAATCCAGAATACTTCACATTGTTGTTTTAGTTCAATATAACAATTTAAATGACTGTCTGAAGATGTTCTCCAGCTAATACAGCATGGCAAGAAAATCCTCCAAATATTAATGATTAACCTGTTGATAATTCACCTCCCAATGACTTCATAAATATCTGCTTCAATTACTTTTGGTAAATGAAATAACCAAACAATCACTCATTTTCTGATATAGCTGTAAAACTAATCTGAAAAGTTTTCAAAATAAATCACTTTAAAAATGTATAGTATGTACGTTCTAAAAATGAAACCTACATCTATCTCTGAGTTGTGAAGAATATGTATTACGGTTATAACAACCAACGAGAATGCACATTTATGTAGAAATCCATGATTAAATCGAGTCTTCCTGACTAGTGATTTAAATCATGATTTAAATCAAATCCACCCTGGATGCTGTGCTGGGATTGCTGGGCAAATGAACTGGAGCTCCCTCCCAAGTGGCTCCTGGCAGAGTTTTTTCTAATGCTGTAAAGCTGAAGAGCACCACAGTAACTGTTACCCCTGTCAGATCCATAGTAAAATCTGTTCAGTGGCTAATCTATCATTACAATTCACCAGTGCTGCATTCTGTGACACAGTGCACTGGCCCTTCATGGCCCCCTACCAGAAGCCCCAAGGTCCTACCACACCCTGCCCCAGTAAAGAAGCAATGAAGATGGGTCCTTCAGGCCTGCCTAGAGAGGGTACATAGAAGCAACCAATCAGAGCCCAGCAGGCTCAGATGAAAGGAGCAGGTCAGTTCCTGGCTGGGGCCAGAGACACGGGGCTGGGGATTACCTGCTGGTCACAGATGCTTGAGGGAGAACCAGAAGGTGGGCTCAGGTTGCACTGGCATGCAGCAAGGAAGAGGAGGATCTGAGAACTTCAGCCCTGAGGTCAGGGTGAAGCAAAAGGGGCTACATGGGAAAAGGCCCAAGAAACTGGAGGCAGCAGTATGTGGTTGCTATTCACAGAGTCTCTGGGTTGGGACCTGGAGTAGTGGGTGGGCCTGGGTTCCCCCACCAGCCACTAGCAAAGTGGCCTAAGCCCCAAGAGGGTAAGAGGCTTGTTTAGAAGTCGCAGTAAAGAGCAGAATTTTAAAGGGCCCAGAGACAGGGCTGAAGACCCTCATGAGGGCAGATAGTTTTGTTGGACTTTTGCTACCCTGGAAGGGCTGCATCCATTTTTGATTGTGTAACTTGGCTGGAGGGCTGAGTCATTGAAGACCTGCCTAATAAGGTCAACAACCTACAGGGGGCACCAGCAGCAGGACAAAGAGTGCAGTACACATCCAGCCACTAGGACGCACTGGAGGTGAGTGTCCTGTTAAATGTTCTTACAACTTTCCTCCTGGCTTCTCTATATTGTCTTTTACCTGATGTATGCATCAAGCCATAAGAAATTAAAAAGAAATTCATCTCTGTCAAAAAAGCGGTGCATCTGCTTGTAACATAGTGCTTACCACCTGGCCTTCTAAGTTTGGAGTCTGTATTAAAAGCCATGCTGCTACTGACAACTAAGGAGTTTTAGAAGTCAAAGTGGCTTCTATCCCTGTGGGCACTTGTGATGTATGCTTTCCTCAAGATATAGCTTTAGTATGGCAATAATTGGTCCCATTCTGCATCTGTGCCATTTTTTGTTAAGAAACAAAGAACAATAGGGAATCTTGGAAGTGAAACTACTCAAAAGGAAACCTAAAGGTAAGTAAAATCATCAGCCTTTGAACCGTCTCAACTCACCCCTAACAACACTCACCTAGAATGTGTCTTATGCCAACTTTAGTGATCACAGTTTTCACTGTTGCTGTTCAGAAACCTGTGAAATGGCCATGAATTGCATCAATTTCACTTCAGTGCTTCTGGGGAAAGCTGGTGCTGGGTAGCGCAGGGGAGATGTCCTCTCTCACACAAGGCAAGGGATAAAGCAGTGGAGATCCTCCCTCCCCACAACAGCCTCAAAACCCTGAGGTAGGAGGGCAGAGAGTGAGGGCTTCCAATTTAACCCCTTCTACACTGAAGCTGGTACAACAGATGACGCTCCAGTGTGGAGCCCAGGATCAGTACTTGTAGGAATCCCAGCAGCTTGGATGGACTGGGGTATTGCCCCTGGATGGCAGGGGTCCTCTCTTTTCTTATATTAGCATCTGCTTACATTTCTAGCAGACTTCCAGCCAGGGCATCACATCAGAAACATTGATGAATTATGTTTTGCCTTAGATTCTTGGCATCAGTTGGTCCAGTTGTATCTAGCATCCCAAGGCATTCTTGCTTAAAGCTACTAGGTGATGCTGCCATCTTAGCTAGTATTGTTTGAATCCACCTTGAAACTCAGCCACAGGAAGCCCAATCTCTCCATTTTAGACACCTTAAATCTGCTAATACCAGGGGAAATCCTGTGACCAGATCAGTTCTGTGCTTGGTCTATAGCTGGGAAGGAAATGAACACTGATGAGGAGATCTGTATTTAAGGACCTCCTAGAGAAAAAGACTGGCTTAGTTTCACTTTGAGAAGCCCTTCCCTGACACTGACATGCTCTCTCCTTGATAGAAAGACATGGATGAGATACTATGTAGCTGGGAGATAAGTATTCTCTTCTTGATGCTTTTCAATATTATCCCAATCACACCAGCTATAATTTCTACAAAGACAGTGGAAAGGAAGGAAAACAGGGCTCTGGTCAGAAAGATTAATTGAAAATGAATAGTGCCAACCCTGAGCAGTCAGGCCATGAATCAGGGCCCAAAAAGTTGGTTTTTGTTTTTTTAAATAATATATTTTGGGTTCTTTTCTTTACCTTCTGGTTCCTGAGCTTTAGGATGCACTCAGGTCACGTATTCAAGTTTTCACCCACAACCACAAGGGCTAGACACTTCCTTTCTTTTTAAATGAAAGTTGAGATTGTCACATAATCACTTGACTAAAGTAGCTGGGCCTTACAGAAAAACACCAAATATTATGAGACTTGCAATAAAATAGCAGGAGTTGGCAATCCTGCCAGGGGGTCCACAATTCTCATGTTCAGCCAGGGCCTTTTCTAAAAGGGGAAATGGGGAGTGTCTGCTGGGTGATAATCAAAAAGGGGTGGAACAAAATGTGGAGTGAGAATGTGAATAAACCTGCTGGCTCATTACTAGGCAGTGGTGCCCCCCACTCCTAGTTCAACAGCCAGCCACTGGCAGGCTCCATAATTGCTCCAGTACAGGGAAGGGAACTGATATTTAGAAGAGACCAGGCAACTGCATGGCAGCAGGAGTAACAGACTGGAGGCAGCAGCAGCTTGGGAGCTGACTGTGGACAGAAGCTTGAGAGTTAGAGTGGGGAGCAGCCCGTTACAGGCAGGTGGCCAACATGGCTGGTGAATACTTGGGAATGCTCTGCAAACAAGAGGATTGTGTGGATGGTCCTTGTGGTGAACAGACCTAGGTATCTATGCAGAAATTATATTAATAAATTAAACATTTGTCATTAGACTTGCCTGTGCCTTTATTGAAGTTTACAATAGATTTATCACTAATTTCATACCTAAGATGCTTGGAAAAGTGTACCTCCATGAATATATTTTTTTGATTAAATGAAATATTCAAGTAAAAAAAGGGATGTTTTACCTTCTCTTCCCAAGGACAAGTCTCAGGAATGTAACCCCTCCTTAGCCATAAAACCATGTTTATTACCAGTAAGAGTATTTATACAAATTCAGAAAAACAGAATTTTAAACTTTCTTAGAATCATAGCATCATAGGACTGGAAGGGACCTCAAGAGGTCATCTAGTCCAGTCCCCTGCACTCATGGCAGGACTAAGTACTATTTAGACCCATTTATGCCCATTTCTCTTGTGCTGTGTTTTGAAAAATGGATGTACGCTTGGTTGTGATGACTGGTGCTTTGTATGGAATGTCTGATAGGCGTTAATTGTAAAAATCGCAACTGGTAAACACAAGGACTTGAGAAGTAAAACTAAAGACCCTTATCACACAATAAAACCTTGGGGATAAACGGGACCTCTGCCAGCCCCCCCTTCTTTTCAACTAAAAATTTCTACCTCTGTCTTTAAAATCCTCTAGGGAAAATATGTGCAGCTGGAAATGTTTCAAACCTTTATTTGTTAAGGTTGAAATGGCAAACACCTTTGTGAAATGCATACTTCCAAATATGTTAACTAAATATAAAGTTCCTAATATCATTGCTATGTAAAATGCTTTATATATCAACAAGGAATCTAATGAACTTGCTAAACTAATTACTAATATAAAAAGCCATTTAAGTATAGAATATTTATATTCATGGGAAATTAATTAGTGGAAGGCTCAAGCAACTCCCTCATACAACTCAAGACGACAAGAAAAATAGTCTTTCCAAAAAATTGTCATGTGGTATCAACTTAAGATAGAGACTTTCTAAAGGTTATTTAAATTTAAAGATTTTGAAAACTAAAAACTTCCTTTTTTTAGAGAACAGGAGTGTTTGGACTTTCTGAAAACAGAATTTAATTTCCTGTTGAACTCTAATAAAATTGAAGGAATAGTTCAAAATGAATTGAATAAAAAGGAAGAGTTAAATTCTAACTGTAAAAGGTTATCTGGATTTTTCCCTCCACAAGAAGGACAAAGGCAGTTAGAAATGATGCATATTTCTTAAACAGACTGCATATTCAGGAATCAAGGTGTCGCCTAAACCAGCTTGTGAAGGCATGGAGCTAATGAAAGAGTAACAACAATCACCTTTGATTCTAAACAAGCCTGAAAGAGGTGTGTTTTCCTTCCTGTTTCCATGAAATTATGAACAGAGCATAAATAAATCTGAAATGACCACTCCTCACATAACCACTCGCCTTCTGCTACCCTGCTTAAACAGCAAACGCTCAGCATATCCTGCCCATCTCAACAAGCAAGCTGCTGCAGCAGCTGAGAAAAACAGAAAAGACTCAAGAAGAAACCAACCCAAGGAAACCTCCCCAACACTTCAACATGGATTAGTGAAAGAAAGTTAACTAAGACACAGGGAAGGGATTATGTTTAAAAAACTTGTGTAATGATTTTGTTGGAATATTGAAATGCTGTTGTAACTTAAAATATTAACAATTTCTCCTGTTAATCACCGAATGGTTAGACCGTGTATTCCTGGAGAGGAAATGGGCTAAAGACTGATAGAAAAGTAGTGGGTTTTAATTGATTTAAGATGCTTAATATTTGTTTACTAGCCTGTCTCAAGACAGCTCTTAAATGGCTTCTCCTAAGTAACTGATTTAAATATTTTCTTTGATTTCATAGGATATAGTTAAGATTTCTTACTATGCCCATCTATAAACTGGCTACTGGTGGTGATTGTTGTTGTTGTTGTTGTTAATAGTTAGCTAGGTTCCACCTGCCCTTAATTTGTCTTGCCCACACATAAAACAGCTTTTATATATCTAATAAAATACTAAGACTTAACTTTGGAAAACAATATACTTTGGTCTTAACTTACCAAACAAAGAACACCTCAGAACCAGTCCATTCACAAAGGTGTAATATCTGCTAAAAGCTCGCCACAGAGGCATACAGAAGAAATTTTAACAGAAGGTAACCAGTTTATCATCTGTGTTTGTCTAATGTTTTCTTTTCCTTCCTGTAATAATAAATAGCCATGGAAAATAACTGTGATTATTTTGCTTAGTCTTGAATCTGGTGTCCCCTAAGGTATCTAAAAGAACCCCTGGGACAAAATAGTGAGAGTCACATCCCCTGAGATAGTCTCATGTGTAGCGTGTATCAATAATGCCATCTTTTGATGTGGCTTTCCGAGGTTTGGCAGTAAGAGAAACTGAGAGCTGGCCTACCATTTCTTGTTTCTCTAAACTAAATATTTTTAGAAGAAAATTACTTGGCATCGAGCAATTGAAAATTACCCCTTTCTATCTCACAGCTTGAACAAGATCACAGCTTACAGACAAGAGGATCTGCTGGCCAGTGTGTGATTGCCTGGAGTGTTGTATGTAAGACACAGGAGGTAACTGTCCTGCTTTACTCGGCACTGAGAGGCCCCAGCTGGAGTACTCGGTCCAGTTCTGGGCACCACAATTTAGGAAATATGTGGACAAATTGGGAAGAGTCCTGAGGAGATCAATGAAAATGATAAAAGGTTTAGAAAACCTGACCTATGAGGAAAGGTTAAAAAAACTGGGCATGTTTAGTCTCGAGAAAACAAGACTAAGAGGGGACCTGATAGCAGTCTTCAAATATGTTAAGCGTTCTAACAAAGAGGATCATGATCAATTGTTCTCCATGTCCACTGAAGGTAGGACATTAAGTAATGGGCTTAATCTGCAGTCAGAGAGATTTTGGTTAGATGTTAGGAAAAAACTTTCTAACTATAAGGATAGTTAAACTCTGGAATACGCTTCCAAAGGAGGCTGTGGAGTCCCCATCAGTGGAAGCTTTTTAAAAACAAGTTGGACATAGTCCAGGGGATAGTCCAGGTTTACTTGGTCCTGCCACAGCACAGCGGAGTGGACTTGATGACTTTTTAAAGATCCTTCCAGCCCTACATCCCTATGACTCTCTCTGGCAGCCCTAGTAAAGGAATTCTCTGTTGTACCCAAAACATTATACCATTGTGGGAACCCACCTAGGGCTAGCGCCTAGTGCTTAAAGCACCAAGAGCACGTCTCTGAGTGTGTGCTACACCCAGTATGGTAGCAGACCTCAGAGGGGAGTGGTACAATGGTGACAGAGGGGGGATCCTATTAATAGCCCAAGAGACAAAATAAAATAGTGTAAGTTTCAAGATACTGACTGAAATGAGATCGAAGTTATGTGCCCCAGGTGTGGGAAAGCAACAGCCTACCTTCATGCCCAAAGCCTTCATTTTTTTTCCCACGACAGAGTGCCCTTTTGGTAAAGCTGCTGTTAAGCAAGGATCTGGGGTCTAGTTGCAGAGACCAAATGTCATCCTTCTCCATGGAAGGTGAGACTCAGGACAGCAGGGACAGATCAGGGACCTGCAGACTGCAGCAAGCTCCAGTTGCTGCATCACATAATGTTAGAACAAAATTAATATAATTGTTAAATCCACATTCTCACTGCCATACATCACCACCTGCTAACAAGAATGGATGGATTTGAGACCCCCCCAGGCAGAATTTTCACAGCAATTTCAGGGGCCTGCACTGCACATACACAGCCAGAAAGGATGGACAGCATGAAACCACCACTAGAATTAAGGTTAGGGGAAAAATGTGCAGGAATCACAAACAGGGGGCTTGCATATGTTTGCAGTGGATGCAGACATAATGGATAGTACCAGGGAAGTGAACTCATAATTAGCTGTATCTGGTTCAGAAGAGTTAGATATCTTTAATACCTTACAGTTCTCTCCTGGGGACAGCAATGGTTTTGATAGGGATAGTTTGAAGCTTACTGTATACTCAGGAAGGAAGAAACCGATGAAAGAGGCCTCTTCTACAAGTGAAAAACAAACAAACAAACAACCCTCCCACCCCAAAAGTATTGAGGAATATGTTAGAGGGTTGAAGCAAAAGAGACAGTCTTGCAATTTTGGCCCCTTAAGAGATTCCCTGATTAGGGAAGGCTACAGCAATAAGAAAATGTGTGAGATAACTTTAGAAAAAGCCATATAGATCTGGAAAGTGGCAGACTAGAAAAAAAGCCTATAGATGTCCATCTATTTGTCAATGCAAGATTGTTCCATACATTACTGTTTGGAACAACACTGCCTAACAAGCACATCTTAAAGCCTTTATTATTTTTTTCGAGTGAGGTTAATGGATTTACTCTTGCTTACATTTAAGCACACAGCTAACTACCTTGCTGAATTAGGTCCCCTAGTATTAAAGATTATGAGTTGCAGTAGTATGAGTTCATCCCATTTCACCTCACCCACCTTTCCTCAAATGGTTACTCTAGTATAGAGGGTAAGTTGTTTTTTAAAAAAGCAAGGGAGGAACTTTCCAAAGTTTTTGACATATTTTAATATTTTCACATTAGTTTTAATTGAATCCTCTGAGATCCCAGAACCACTCTGGCAACTGGGAAACAAATATAAAAAGTATGATAAATAATATAACTGAGTAGAGATATCATCTATGAATAATGATATGGTGTAAATAGCATCATTATTCAGTTAGTCCTAATATTTTAGAAGATGGGAGTATGTGTCTCAAAGTACCATGCCTGCCTTTTGAAAGGAACAATGCTTAAGACCAAAATATAGATTAAAAAAAAAATAAAACACAACAGACAGTCTATATCACTAGACATGTTTTGTCACAGATCAGGGCAACTGCACCTGTATTTCCCCTCAGTGGTTCACAAGAGCCCCCACTCTCAGGTTCCAGCTTCCCAGCCATTGCCTTTCTGAGTGGAGACCCACATCTCTCTCCCTTCTGACTGATGTATTCACAAGCTGCACAGGTCCCTGCCTTCGCTGTATATTTCCCAGCACAGACAGGTTGCTTTCTCTGCAGAGACTGATAATAGTGTCAACAACTATAAGTTACCACACCTCACTTCCTGTGCAAGCCTACTTTATTCTCAAGATAAAAGAAGAATTACAGAGCAAACATCTTAAAAACAACGAAAGAATCTACACACAGCCTAATAAGCTTACGAGAATTAACCCCAACCCTAACATGGGTTCTAGAGGCGCAGTGCTTCCAGTTCTACCCTAAGGATTGAGGCCCTCCACAGACCAGAGGGCCTGTCCACTTGCTGGATCAGGAAGGCCATGAGCCAGTTTAAAAACCCTGGCTTTGTCTGTTTGTTCCTAGAGAATCCAGTTTACACTAGTGTATGTGTATCTTTCCAGAGCATAGTTTTTCCTGAGATGTTACAACCTGAAACTCCCTGCTGTTTGTTCTCCTACTTAACCTTCCATGGAAATACTATAATGCCACAGTAACACATACACAACCACATTTTTAATACAACGATCCCTCAAGGTATTAACCTAATTCAATAAAGTTTAACTTAATTCAATAAAGTTCATTCAGGATATTGCAGGAAATTGTCAGTCCATCACAATGTTGTCACATTGTTTTTAAATTTCTAGGAAAACAGCATTTCACAGGGATTTGAACATTGCCCTGAAATGTTTGTAAATGATCATTGCAGCATTGTGCTAATGGGTGAGACCTGGAGAGTTGAACTGGCCAGTATAGTTTCAGTGAAATGCAAAAAGTAAACAGCCAGCTCAAATAGTGAAAAGGAAATATAGACATTTTAAAGTCTAAAATTTTTATTATCTTAGGCATTATTAGTAACCCAGGTGGGATCTGTTTTAACTTAAGCATATCCTTTTTTCATTTAAATGGAATATGTAAATTACCAAACATTACTGAATTTTTTAATTCTACATATAGATTGAGGTTTGGAATGTGCATGAAAAGCAAGTAACCAGATTGCAGGAAATGGGAGACTTCTGAAACACTTAAGAGTACCCTTTAGAAAGAATAGCAAAAGAAATACTTTGCTATGACATAGGTACTACCCTAGGGGGTGGAAGAATAGCTGCTGTTCAATAAGACAACAGAGAGGAGACTGGTGTAAAGGACAGAAGGTCTGGTTCTGCTCCCACAGAATCAGTGGCAAACCTCCATTGATTCCAAGGGGAGCAAGTTCAAGTTCTAATAGCCAAGAAGGGAGTAACCCAGATAGTCTACAACATACACTGAAATACATAACTCAGGTGCATTAAGGGATTATTTGGTTTTCTCTCCTTTGCCCTTGAAAATCAACTTCTTTCAATAGACTTTTCAGTATTGATCACATAAAAATATAAGAATGGCCATACTGGGTCAGACCAAAGGTCCATCCAGGCCAATATCCTGTCTGCCAACAGTGGCCAATGCCACGTGCCCCAGAGGGAGTGAACCCAACAGATAAAGATCTAGTGATCTCTCTCCTGCCATCCATCTCCACCCTCTGACAAACAGAGGCTAGGGACACCATTCCTTACCCTTCCTGACTAATAGCCATTAATGGACTTACCCTCCATGAATGTATCTAGTTCTCTTTTAAACCCTGTTATAGTCCTAGCCTTCACAACCTCCTCAGGCAAGGAGTTCCACAGGTTGACTGTGCGCTGAGTGAAAAACTTCCTTTTATTTGTTTTAAACGTGCTTCCCATTAATTTCATTTGGTGGCCTCTAGTTTTTATATTATGGGAAAAAGTAAAATTTTTTCTTATTCATTTTCTCCACACTATTCATGATTTTATATACCTCTATCATATCCCCCCTTAGTCTCCTCTTTTTCAAGCTAAAAAGTCCTAGCCTCTTTAATCTCTCCTCACATGGGACCCGTTCCAAACCCCTAATCATTTTAGTTGCCCGTCTCTGAACGTTTTCTAATGCCAGTATATCTTTTTTGAGATGAGGAGACCACATCTGTATGCAGTATTCAAGATGTGGGAGTACCATGGATTTCTATAAGGGCAATAAGATATTCTACATCTTATTCTCTATCCCTTTTTTAATGATTCCTAACATCCTGTTTGCTTTTTTGACTGCCACTGCACACTGCATGGATGTCTTCAGAGAACTATCCATGATGACTCCAAGATCTCTTTCCTGATTACTTGTAGCTAAATTAGGCCCCATCATATTGTATGTATAGCTGGGGTTATTTTTCCCAGTGTGCATAACTTTACATTTATCCACATTAAATTTCAAAAGAGATTATAGCTCAGATTATTTTGCACCTGATCAAAGGAGATATAAATCACAAGAAATCTCATTTCTAAGGCACAGTGAAAGGAGTGCAAAGGACTGTTTTGACTTGAGTGGATTTTTGTGGATTAGTTCATTTATTTTTGCATATTCCCTTTCCTTCCAAGAGGCTTTGAAGATCTAGATTTATCTATCTAAGCATTTCTAATGGGCCTGTAAGGCCAGCCTTTATAGCTGCAACTTCATATCTCAATTCTATCAGATAGGTCCAGGTTTTTCATAGCAATACTACTTTCCAAAGATCATTCTCCTGTTCTGAAGCTATGTCTTGGATTGTTTTCTCTTGGATGTATTAGTTTGCATTTTTCCAGGCTGAATCTTGTTTTATCAACTATTTATCAACCACTATTTCTTCTCCTTACAGCTCCATTTGTATTTTCTCTCTATATCCTCAGGGTTGTCTGCAGTTCACCCTTGCTTTGTATCATGCACAAGCTTCATTTTGCCAAATCTTTAATGACAATATTTAACAAAACACTGATTGCTACATGATCTCACTAGAACACTTTACCTAAAATATGTGCAGTCTGTGTCATTTATGATTCTGCTCTGCTCCAGTTTGACAAAATTTAAATCCATTTATAAATACCACTTTTCAAGTCTGATATATTTTTTCTAACAGAATGGTGTGGGGTACCATCTAATACTTTACTAGAGACCAAATATGACAACCATTCTTATGTTAACTTTCTCGGCTAGTTCAGTAATTGGATAGAATTGTTTGCATGGTAAGATTTATTATTTGTAGGTCCCATGCTCTTCCTTGCTTATCATGCTTTTGTCTTCTAGTTATTCAATATCTCCATTATTTCACTAGGTACTCAAGTTAGATTTATAGAAGTATTATTGCCAGGATAGCTTTGGAACATTAGAACCACATCAGCTCATCTAGTCCTCTGGTAATAACCTTTTCTTCCAGAGGCATAGAAAATGGTTGCTAGTGGCTTAATAAGTTCCTCTACTAAGTAATGTCAGGCTCTGATGTGATTTCAGACAAAGAGATCTATTTTATTGAGATTTTTCCAAATACTCTTTCACTTCATTTGTATAAACTGTTCCGTATGTCATTGTTCACTGATATCGCTCACCTTAATGTGGAGTTAGCTGGCACCTGAGCAGCACAAAGGGAGCAGATCAGAGCACATAATCTGCCCCATTTCTTCTTTTTATAATCTTATTTTATTTCCTTCTCCAGTATTTCCCCGTTTTAAAAAAAGATATAGAAAATTGTCCTAGGGGAAAAATGGCAATCTTGAGAGCTACTTAAGCTCAAGTAGCAGAAGGCCTGATTTATTATGTTACATGAGTGGTTATGAGAAAGTTAAAGTGGTTAAATGGCTGTTTAAACATTCGTATTATGGGACTACTCTACACGCCCCCAAACTTCCCCATCCCTCCCAGTGGTCAACTAGTTACAAAGCAATGTTGCCAATTTAGTCATTTTCCAAGCCTTCTGTAAATTTGAACACCCCCTCTACTTTCAATTCCTGGAGAAAACTCAATGATTTTATTATTTATCTCTGAACTGAAACTGGTTTTCGATCACTGCCAACTTCTCATGACATATTCAGTTGTTCCGTGATATTTTAGCACATAATATCAATCACACACTTGGGCCCTGTTTAAATAACCATTCAACACCAGATCTTTCCCTTTGCAATAGGTTTAAGACTCCAATCTTGCAACTGGATCTGCATGCATGTGTCACTCCCTCATGTCCCCCCGCCCCAGGGGTTCCCTTGGAAGGCAGATCAGCACTGCATGTTGCGAACACTGTTGCAAGCATCACAAAGCATTTTGGGGAGGGTCAAAGGCGTGAGTGTGGAGTGGAAGATTTCTTTGCAGGCTGTGAGAGGCCAAAGGGGGAGGAAAGAAGAAAAGAACGGGTTGATGTTCCAGCTAAACCCAAAGATAAGGAGCTGACTCCAGCCCAAGGCCACTCTGCTACCTGCCAAGACAGAAGCAGGGGAGTGCACCTGCCCCGACCAGCAATGAGAAATAGTTGTTGAACGAAATGCAGGGGCCGCGAAAAGGAGTGAGACGGTGAGGGCCAACAAGGAAAAAACATAACTGGTTTTATTAACTGTTAACTGTTAAAATTAACTGTTTATTAACTGTTTTTTGTTCTGTTAACTGAAACCGGTGTGTTTTGGGAAAGCTGAAGAAGCCATGAAAGGCTGGTTTGGACTGGTACACAGAGCATGGGGAACAAAGGTCTCTGAAAGAGACGCCCTTGAGAGACCCCAGGATTTAAAACCCTCCCAGGAGCTGAGGCAAATCGGAGATCAACAGCGGACCCTGGACAACCTGTGTGCACAGGACAGAACTCACGCCCACGCCTCCCCCTCTTCTTCTTACGTTACACTCAGGCCTGGCCAGCCTCAGGTAGTGCAGGTATAAGTATGAAAGTGGGTTAAGGCTTGGGGCACTAACGCTTTCTTCCTTCCTTTGAGTGATGGGGGACCCCCCCCCACAGCACTCTGCTGTTATTTTATCAATAAAGTTTTAAAATTCAGACACTTGATGTGCTCTTCATCTCCTCCCCTAAAGATCCTGCGGCCTCAGCCTGATCACCTGATGCCCGAGGCAGATTGGTACCATAAATCTGTCATACATGGACCCTTGTGTCAGGCCACATTGACTTCAGTGGTCTCTGTGCAGGTTCAGGGATCTATTTCAGTTGGAGGATTGGGGCCCTATGCCTTGTCTACACACAGATTTGCATTAGTTTGGCTTGTACAAACTCCTGTGTGGATATTCTTATTTTGGTATTAAATTGTCTTATTTTGGTTTAGTTTAAACCTGTTCCTAATAGATTTAAGTTAAATGAAAGCAGGCCTGGTTTAAACTGAAATAAGATTGTCCACACAGCCTTTTGTACTGTTATAAATTAAATTGGTTTAAAAATCAAACCTTAAATTAAACTGCTGCAACTCTGCTTGTAAACAAGCCCTAAAGAGACATTTGCCACCTTAACTTGGACAACTCACTGATTCTGTGGCTCTCATAAATTTAAGAATACTTCATTATTTAATATCCTTTTTTGTGTTTGCTTTTATGTTACAACCAAAATCTCTAATTGTCCTTTATTATAAACACTTTAAAAATCATTATCCATATTTTATAAACATCTTTCTGTAACATTCAGTACCTTGGGGGAGTGCCCTGTAAACCCTATAATCCTTATCTGTATACAATTGTGATATTGCATATAAAGCATGCCATGTGAGGTATCAGGGAAAAGGTTATGATCAGCTGAAAGTCACTGTTCTATCTGAATATGTATATCTTTAGTGCATATGAAGTTATGAGATTGTGTTGTATGATTGTCACTAAAACATGTTGTAAATTGGGGAATCAACCAGATATTTGCTCCCCAGAGACAACAGCAAGGAGACTAACTAATGCCTGGGCAAGGTATCAAACAACCATCAACAGCCATTGTCCAGCAAGAGAGCTATAATTCAATGACTCATCTGCATGAGGCCACACCAGGGGAATTGCTCAGCCTTGCCTGGAGACTCAGCAATGCTCACCAGAACGGCATGGGACTTGTGGTCTCCAAGCTCATGAGAGTATAAAACAGAACACAGGGGGCACATGTTTCGCCTTCCTCCTGCTCCCATCTATGTTGCAAGCAACAAGGACACTGAGTAGACTTGAGGCTCCAACAGAGGAGACTGGCCCAGGTTTCAAGGGTGAAATCTGTATACTATGAACTGCAGTATCCAGTGGGGTGAGAAATAATGCTTAATCTAGATGTTGCCCAGTCTAATAGGGTTGAGAGTTTAGACTGCATGCTTATATATTTTATTTTATTTTATTTTATTTTGGTAACGAGCTGACTTTTTGCCTATCACTTAAAATCTATTTTTGGTAGTCAGTAAATTTGTTTAACTGTTTATCTTTACAAGTGAGTTTGCCTGAAGTGTGTGGCAAATCTGTTCAGCTTTGCAAAGGCTAGTGTATGTCCACTTTTCATTGATGAAGTGGTGAACCAATTAATAAATTTGTACTGCTTGACTTGAGCAGTGCAAGATGGTATATTCCTGAGGTACAGTGCTGGGAGGATTTGGCCAGTGCCTTTCTCTGTGTGATTCATGAGTGGCTCCGGCAGTATTCATGCAATCTAGCTGGATGTGGGGCTCCACACATGCAGCTGTGCTGAGAGATAACAGCACCTAGAGGGGTTTGCTGCTGGTCACTAGCAAGACATTGTGAGAGACAGCCCAGAGTCGAGAGAGTTAAGGGCGTACAGTGGTCCCACAGTCCCAGGCTGCACCCCAGGGATCCAGTCACACTTACCTATGTCAGTTTTTCTTTAAAGAAATACACCACATCTAGTATTGTAGCAATTCACATGGACCATTCTGAGGGCAATATGGTATGCTTGTTTGAAAAACAAAACAAAACACTTTGAATAACTACCCTACAGACTCAATAACCAATTTTCAAGTAGTAATAGCCTGACCACTTCCAACGGTGTTGGTGGGGTGGGGGGGAATCAACATGGTCTTGTCCACAAACCTGTCCTGCCTACAGAATTGTGTTTAAAGTTAAAATTTGCTTTGGTGAAAGGTGGAGTTGGGTATTTCACTCCCAGAATAAGTTCAGTTAAAAACTATTGATGACCTGTGACTTTGTTGCTACAATGTATGGTAAGTATGAGTGAGGGTGAATGAGTGTGCGTTCTGCTGGGAGATTTGAATTGCTTTGCGAATGGTGGATGGTGAATCAGCCCCTCCATGCAGCATGCACACCTGTGTGTTTGTTTGGGGTTATTGTGTGTGCTGGTTGTGGTGTTGTGTGGATGGTTGTGTTGATCAGTATGGGTGTGTGAGTTACACTGGGAAGCTTGCATTGAGTTGTACAGGTGACGAATCAACCTTTGAAGAACTGTGTGACATCTGGGCTAAGTAATTTACCATCTCTGCTGTCTCCTTATATCACTGACTCTGTACAACCAATGAAACTGTTGCAATGCAAATTAGCCGTACAGTAAGAGTGGTGATTGGTTGAGTTACCTCCGATACCACAATGATCTAAGACTGTTAGCATAGATACATGCCTTACGGTTTTATTATATATAGATGCTCAAACATAACTTATAGTTCAATCCCCTTAAAATTGCAATAACTGAAATTGTGCCTTTATTGAAAGCTGAAGGAATGAACTATAACAATTACAAAAGCAGTTCCCCTGGAGTCACTTTCCACATGGCTGTACTTAAGAATCAACTACACAGTAAATTATTGTACAATGTATTTGCTTTTCTGAGAATGGCTAATGAAGTCCAATATTTTCAAAAAGTCTGGTTATTTGTGATTTAGAGTCGTGTATGCTGAGAGAGACTCAATGCAGCTAAACTTAGTATCTGAAGGAGGATAAGAACATAATAATGACCATACTGGGTCAGAACAAAGGTCCATCTAGTCCAGTATCCTGTCTTTCGACCATGGCCAATGCCAGGTGCACCAGAGGGAATGAACAGAACAGGCAATCATCAAGTGATCCATTCCCTGTCTCTCATTCCAAGCTTCTAGCAAACAGCGGCTAGAGACACCATTCCTGTCCATCCTGGCTAATAGCCATTGATGGACCTATCCTCCATGAACTTATCTAGTTCTTTTTTGACTCCTATTATAGTCTTGGCCTTCACAACATCCTCTGGCAAGGAGTTCCACAGGGTGACTGTGCGTTGTGTGAAAAAATACTTCCTTTTGTTTGTTTTAAATCTGCTGCCTATTAATTTCATTTGGTGACCCCTAGTTCTTGTGTTAGGAGAAGGAGTAAATAACATTTCCTTATTTACTTTCTCTACACCAGTCATGAATTTATAGACCTCTATCATATCCCTCCTTAGTTGTCTCTTTTCCAAACTGAAAATTCCCAGTCTTATTAATCTCTTCTCATATGGCAGCTGTTCCATACCCCTAAACATTTCTGTTGCCCTTTTCTGAACCTTTTTCAATTCCAATATATATGTTTTGAGATGTGGCGACCACATCTACATGCAGTATTCAAGATGTTGGCGTACAATGGATTTATATAGAAGCAATATGATATTTTCTGTCTTATTATCTATCTCTTTCTTAATGATTCCCAACATTGTTTGCTTTTTTGACTGTTGCTGCACATTGAGTGGATGTTTTCAGAGATCAATCCACAATGACTCCAAGATCTCTTCCTTATGTGGTAACAGCTAATTTAGACCCCATCATTTTATATGTATAGTTGGGATTATGTTTTCCAATGTGCATTATTTTGCATTTATCAACATTGAATTTCATCTGCCATTTTGTTGCTCAGTCACCCAGTTTTGGGAGATGCTTTTATAGCTCTTCTCAGTCTCCCTGGGACTTAACTATCTTAAGTAGTTTTGTATCATCTGCAAATTTTTCTACCTCACTGTTTACCCTTTTTTCCAGATCATTTATAAATACGTTGAATAGGACTGGGCCCAGTACAGACCCCCAGTGGACATCACTATTTACCTCTCTTCATTCTGAAAACTGATAATTTATTCCTACCCTTTGTTTCCTATCTTTTAACCAGTTACCAATCCATAAGAGGACCTTCCCAGTTATCCCATGATAGCTCAGTTTGCTTATGAGCCTTTGGTGAGGGACCTTGTCAAAGGCTTTCTGAAAATCTAAGTATATATGACTTTGACCCTTTGGTGACTGAGGGTGAAACCCTAACCTCCTTGAAGTTAATGGGAGCTTTGCCATTGACTTCAAGGAGGCTGTGGTTTCATTATGAATCTTTATATGTACGTAAAATACACATGATTCTCAGTATTCATTTGTCTGGAAATGGTATAATCCTAGCAGTTAAAGACAACACAGGTTTCAGAGTAGCAGCCGTGTTAGTCTGTATTCGCAAAAAGAAAAGGAGTACTTGTGGCATCTTAGAGACTAACAAATTTATTAGAGCATAAGCTTTCGTGAGCTACAGCTCACTTCCGATGAAGTGAGCTGTAGCTCACGAAAGCTTATGCTCTAATAAATTTGTTAGTCTCTAAGGTGCCACAAGTACTCCTTTTCTTTTTTTAAAGACAACACAATTATCTTGCCAAAGATAAACCTCTTATAACTTGCAGACTTGATCTCTGTATACTGCTACTTTCTTGATGTGCCAATAAAACATTCATGTTAATGTAGGGTTTCTGGAATGGCATGATGCCAAAGGCTTAATGTCCCTTGGTGCTCTGATGGATATAGTAACAGAACAACAGGAAGGAAACTAGCTTGCATCTTTGTAATAATGTTTTTTCTGCTGGTTCAGAGTCTGAAGCATACCCTTGCTGTTGCTGTTACCTTTTGAGAAAAAGGTCAGTTAACTGTATGTAGTTAAATGGGAACAAGCAGTTAACCTTTTAACCTATTTTTTCATTTATTTATTACAACTATTGCACAACTTCCAATACAAACTGAAAATAAGTGATGCTCTTTACAAAGATGGCAATTTTTAAAATAGTTCAAAATTGTGGTTTTACTGAACTGGAGCCTTAAACACTTTAATTCCTCCTTTTGACAAATGTTTTCCCCAGCTAGATGGTACCTCCCTCCTATTTAACAACATAAGAAGGCAACATGAGCTTTGTGACTTTGTCCTCACCCACAATCATTTCAAATTTGGGGACTACCTATACCTTCAAGTCAGCACAGCTGCTATGGGTACCCTCATGGCTGCACAGAATGCTAACATTTTTATGGCTGACTTAGAACAACGCTTCCTCAGCTCTCGTCCCCTAGCTCCCCTCCTCTACTTACACTACATTGATGACATCTTCATCATACGGACCCACAGGAAGGAGGCCCTTGAAGAATTCCACCTGGATTTCAACAATTTCCACCCCACCATCAACCTCAGCCTGGACCAGTACACTTCCTGGACACTACAGTGGAAATAAGTGATGGTCACATAAACACCAACCTATATTGGAAACCTACTGACCATTATACTTACCTACATGCCTCCAGCTTCCATCCAGAACATATCACACAATCCATTGTCTACAGCCAAGCCTTAAGATACAACTGCATTTGCTCCAATCCCTCAGACAGAGACACACACCTACAAGATCTCTATCAAGCATTCTTAAAACTACAATACCCACTTGGGGAAGTGAGGAAACAGACTGATAGAGTGAGGAGGGTACCCAGAAATCACCTACTACAGGACAGGTCCAACAAGGAAAATAATGGAACACCATTGGTCATCACATACAGCCCCCAGCTAAAACCTCCCCAGTGCATCATCAATGATCTTCAAGCTATCCTGGAAAACAATCCCCCACTTTCACAAGCCATTGGAGGCAGGCCAATCCTCGCTTACAGACAGCCCCCCAAGCTGAAGCAAATACTCACCAGCAACTACACACCACAGAAACACTAACCCAAGAACCAATCCCTGTAACAAACCCCATTGCCTTCTCTGTCCCCATATCTATTCTAACGACACCATCATAGGACCCAACCACACCATCAGAGGCTCATTCACTTGCACATCTACTGATGTGATATATGCCATTATGTGCCAGCAATGCCCCTCTGCCATGTACATTGGCGAAACCAGACAGTCTCAACACAAAAGGATAAATGGATACAAATCAGACATCAGGAATGGTAACATACAAAAGGTAGTAGGATAACACTTCAGTCTCCCGGGACACACTCAGCAACAGATTTAAAAGTAGCCATATTTCAACAAAAAAACTTCAAAAACAGACTTCAAAGAGAAACTGCTGAGTTACAATTCATTTGCAACCATCAGTTTGGGCTTGAATAGGGACCGGGAGTGGCTGGCTCACTACAAAAGCAATTTTCCCTCTCTTGGTATTGACACCTCCTCATCAATTATTGGGAGTGGACTATGTCCACCCTGACTAAATTGGCCTTCAGCATTGATTCTCCACTTGTAAGATAACTCCCTTCTCTTCATGTGCCAATATATATTTATGCCTGTATCTGTAATTTTCCCTCCGTGCATCTGAAGAAGTGGGTTTTTTACCCACGAAAGCTTATGCTCAAATAAATCTGTTGGTCTTTAAGGTGTCACCGGACTCCTCGTTGTTTTTGTGGATACAACTAACACGACTACCCCCTGATATATGAGAAGGCAGTCATGACCCCAGATACCTGTTCATGACCTCCAGCTTGAGAACCCATGCACAGTATTATTCACACAAAGAAGCTTAATCCCTGTTTTAAAGTGCAAAATTCAACCATCACTATGAAGACACTATTAATGCCTGCAAACTTGATATAACGTTTCAATTTCAATAAATGTTTTCATGAAATCCTATTTGACTGTTTCACCCAAATTGACAGGAAGGTATATATGCCTTAATATATCTGTCTCTATTCTGAGTTTGAAATTTTTATTTTTTTCTAAAAGACACTGCTACATTAGAGGTACTCAAGAGGCCACCAATCTGAAGATGTTTAATTAAGAGTGTGTGCTCTAATATTATTATAAATAAAATACCATCTAAAAGTAAAGATGGAAAAATCCTCCCAAAATTTGAAGAGCCTTCATACTAATAAAGGTTGCTTTCCTCCTTTATTTATTCTTGAGAGATTAAAAATGAGACATGAATGTTAAACTCCTGCAAGTTTAATGAGTATTGATACCAAATAATTGACATTTGTTCATGAAGCTATTAATGTATCTTTCAGTAGAATACTTTTAAAACAAGGCTTAAGTGTGAATTCCTCTCAGGAAAAACCCTATAAAATTTAATAGAGTTCTATAGAAATTACTCTAAAAACCTACAAGGATTGATTCTCATTACACTTTACACCACTATTGTAGTGCAAAGGGCTCTTAAAGTGTGATTTTCTTTTACACACACTTTAACCCATCTTTACATTACCAGAGTGGTCTAAATTAGCCTTAATGTAAATAAAAATCAGGTCCATAGAATTTAATCAGGAATGATATTTTTGTATAGCTTTTTAAAAAATCGTATAGATTTCTATAGCAGGGATATAATTATTTATTAAATTCTAGGATTGTTCAAAAACATATTGAAAGCTGATTCTTTTGAATTAATGCCTATAGAAATTTTCCATAAAGGTCTGTCTTAATACTAACCTCATCTGGCACCTCTGTGAAATTCAGGGAAGTCCTATGGCTTGTGTAATGCATGACATCAGATTAGATGATCACAGTGGTCCCTTCTGGCCCAAAAAATCTATGACTAATTTGCTCCCTCTGAATTAATACTGTTTTTAAGTGGATATAATTTAGATAATGTAGTTTTTGTCTGTGAATTATTAAAATGGAGTGATGGTTGGGAATACCTATCAGTAATTTAGAGTAAAATACATTACAGGGTTGTTGTACTAGAGGACTATATACTGTTGCTTGTGTAGGCTGAACTGTTCACCCAGCTGGACCCCTCGCCCCCACTATGGTACAGCCCCTTGACCTCCATCTCTGTATCCTGAGTGCCCAAATGGCTCAGGATGGGGAAGTGTGGAGGCTGGCTGGTGTGGCCCAGTTGAGGGTGGAGCTGGTCAGAGTAGGGAGACAAATGGCCTGTCTAACTGGGGGCCTGGTTGGAATGCGGGGGATGAGAAGTGCACCTGGCAGGAGGTGGTCAGAATGGGGGGATGAGAGGCTTTCAGCATCCTGATTTCCATTAAAACCAGGCCACAGCATGTTAATTTCATGGCACTGTAGGCAGAGAAAATTCTCCAGCACCCTAACCCTGAGGTTCGTTGCCTCAATCCTGTATCCTGAGTGATGAAATGGTGATTTTAGTGGAAAACTGGAGAAGCCTGATTTCCAATTTCCCCCCAAATCAATAGGGTTCTGCCCATTGATGCTATGAACAGTCCCTGAAATTTTTGAATTGATCAGATATGATATTTAATTTATTGCATTACAGACAAATATGCTGTGGAGTTGCAAGTAGGGCCTTTCAGAGTAGCAGCCGTGTTAGTCTGTATTCACAAAAAGAAAAGGAGTACTTGTGGTACCTTAAAGACTAACAAATTTATTTGAGCATAAGTTTTCGTGAGCTACAGCTCACTTCATTTCACGTAGTCAATTATTCCAAAACCAAGCGTTATACATAGGGCCCTACCAAATTCACGGACCGTGAAATCTATCTTTTGTGTACTTTTACCCTATATGATACAGATTTCACAGGGGAGACCAGCATTTCTCAAACTGGGGGACTTGACCCAAAAGGGGGTGCAAAGTTATTGCAAGGGGGCCATGATATTGCCACCCTTACTTCTGCACTGCTTTCAGAGTTGGATGGCCAAAGAGCAATGGCTGCTAGTCAGGAACCCAGATCTGAAGAAAGCAGCAGAGAAGTAAGGGTAGAAATACCATACCATGCCATCCTTATTTCTGTGTTTAGAGCTGGGCTCCCGGCCAGCAGCTGCTGCTCTCTGACCAACCAGTTCTGAAGACGGAGCCGCTGCCAGCAGAGGCACAGAAGTAAGAGTGGCAATATCAAGACCCCCCTACAATAACCTTGTAACCCCCACCACAACTCCCTTTTGGGTCAGGACTCCTACACTTACACCACCAAGAAATTTCAGATTTAAATATCTGAAATTGTGAAATTTCTTATTTTTAAATCCTATCACCATGAAATTGACCAAAATGGACCATGAATTTGGTAGGGCCCTAATTATACTGCTGGGAAATTCACAGTTAAAGTTAAACTTAAAAGAAATCCAAATATATTATAGTATGTGACTACATAGTTAAAGCGGCCAAATAACTATAACTCTGCCTTGTCACAGAGTCTCCAAACTTCCAAAATATAGTCAAAACTCATTGAAATCCTGAGCATTGGCTACATTTGGAAATATATAGGATTAAGGTCCATGCCTCCCCATTTTTCTTCATAGCTGAAAGTTTTTCCTTCAGCAGAAACCTTAATTCTACCCTTTAGTGACAGCGGCAATAACTATACAATTAATAAGGTATTTTAGTATTTGGGGACCCAAATTACGTTAAAATGAGTTTTAAAGACTTTTTCTTTCATTTGTGTCTCCTCCAGGGATCCCTACAGGGTGGAGTTAACGTTGTTTGAGAGACCAGATTGTATTCCCCTTAACATGGTTTGGTTTATTTTAAATTTAATCTTAACAGAATGTCCTGGAGTTAGAACCACTGATTTGTGGATAATTACAATTTCTCTGTAGAACACTTTACCCTAAATGACTCTTAAATTTAGCGCCTCCTTAATGTAGAGGTTTTGTCTGGGATTTTTTTTTTCCCCCTTTTAATTAAGAATTGCATCTATGATCGCTACAAAAGAAACTGATTGGCGGGTATGAGCATAGGCGCCATCTTTATGTGTTTATGATGGTAAATATCTCATTTCCTCTTTGTTTTGGTGGCCTTTGTTCACGGTGTGTATTTTAACATTTTCGGTGTAGTCGCTGATGATGGGGGAGGGGGACATTTTATACATGTAGACACTTTTTAAACCAACACATCTCCCCCGCGATTTTCCTTACACTGAGAGGATCTAAGGGGGAGTAGATCTACGGCTTAGGTTTAATCATCATCCATTTTAATAATTCCCAGACAAGAGACCCCCTGCTGGGTGGGAATGACAATCAGCTCAGTAGACCACACAACAGCTCTGCCGACACCGGGGGCGGTCCTCTCACAGAAGCGTTGGGCTGCAGGACTGGGCGAGCCGCTGGGTAAAGCCAGTAACACCCCGCTGAATCTGTCCAGGGTGCTGAAGTCTTCCCCGCTCCCGTTCAGACTGGCCACTCCGACCCGCCTCCGCGAGCCCGGCCCGCTCTCTCCGGGCCGCAACCCCCCGCAGGGCTGCGGCATCCCGCGGGAGAAGCGCCAGGGCCGAGCGGCGGCTCCCGTCGGCCGGACTCACCTCAGCAGCCGCGGGGCGGCCCAGCCTCGCGGCTCCTCCCCGCGGCCGGCAGCGCCACCCCCCCGCCTCGGCCCCGGCGCCGGAGGGCGCTCGCTCGCTCGCTCGGGGGCCCTGGCTCGCCGCTGCCGCCGGCGGAGCGCGGGGCTGAGGGGGGCGGCGGCGGCGGCATGGACGCGGACTACCCCGCCTTCGAGACCCCGCTCTGCGGCGAGCTCAAGCGCTTCTGCCGGGGGGTCAAGGAGACCTACAAGGAGATCCGAGAGGACCTGACCCCCTACAAGGATGACCGCTACTACCGGTAAGGGCGGGGGGAGCGGCCAGCGCCGCGCCGCGCCGCGCCGCGCCCCCGCAGGGAAGCACGGAGGGCTGGGGCTGGGCTCCGGGGGCGGCCAGGCTCTTACCGAGCTGCTTTGCAGCCCCCGGGGCGTGGGGAGTGCTTGTTCTGCTCAGCCGGGGAAGGCGAAAGCAATCCCAGGTTGCCTTCAATACGTGCACGGCCCCGCCAGCTGGCCTGCTCGGGAGGGGCCTGTAAGGACGTTTGCAGGCGGCTTGGCGAGGAGGGAGAGGGGCTTTTCGGAGCGCCAGGCTCTACCATGGCTGTGTTAAGGAAGGAGAGTTGCCGGGCCTGGGCTACCTCATCTGGGTTGGGATTTGATGGGGTTGGGTGGTGATTAGCTAGCAATCATGGCGGCGGCAACCTCCTAGGTTGCTTAGTGGTGGTTTGGTTCGGGCAGCTGAAGGAGAAAAGGCCATTTTAAATAGGGCACTGGAAAGTTGGGAGGGGTTTGCAAAGAGGCTCGTCCTCTTGAAATTCCATAGGGGGAATAGGCTGACTGAGGAAAGGATCTCTCTGGTTCTACCGTATACGAGTTCCTTCTACTTTCCTTTCAGAAATATCCCAGGCCATTTTATTTCCTTGATTATTGTGGAATAATTTATTTTCCATGACATGGAAACACCCAATAAGGGCCTTTGGTGATTGTGGGGGAAAAACCTAGGTCAGGGTTTTGCACTGAGCACAAAACAAATTAATCATCCCTTCAAAGGGAACCATCTGCAGTAAGAGTCCATCAACCAGAACCACCTAGAATTGGCCTTTGTCTAAAACGACCAATGCTGTAATCTCACTAATAAAACCTAGACATAGATTTCCATGACACAGAAAGATGGATCCAGGCCTCCCAGGATCTTGAGCACTCAGGACAATATGAAAGAGGTTCCCTACTATTGTGAACTAGTCTGTTATCTCTTCTTGAAAAGAGCTTTCTAGGAAAACCTCTGTGCGGAAGTTCCATCATCTGCTTCTCTGCTTTAAGTAGTATAAACTATTATATAATAGCTCTTTCTAGCTTATGCTGATCCCTATTGTATCTGAGCACAGTATGTGACAATAGTCATTTAAATATTTGTACACAATGCACCAGATCCTCAGCTGGGGGTAAATCAGCATGGATCCTTTGACTTCAGTGGTGCTGCACCCATTTTCACCAGCTAAGGATCTGGCCCATTATATTTAAATTGTCACTACATCCACAGCAGCAAGAGCTGTTGAAAGCAGTAGCATTATCTGATAACTTGGCACCATCCATGTATCCTGGCAAGGTTTAATATAGCTGCATTTTCCCTCAACAAAACAGTGGCTCATTGTTCCAAAGCCCAGTCTGAAAAGTTGTGGGAAATAATTAGAAATGGGGCAGAGGAAGGGGGGCAAACATGTCAGCACTCTAATTGTTATGTTAGCGTGCTGTCTGTGGCAATATAGTGCATGTCAGCTATGCCATATGTAGACTCCAACTGCTGGTTCTTCTAGGTTTTTGGACATGGAGTTCCTGATGACCTCTGTCTTGCAACTTGTGTGGTCACTTTTACCTGTGTAAAATGAATACAGTGTGGCTATAAAAAGTTACCAGTCTGATTTGCAAAGGGGTAGATGAATATAGAATGTACCAGGCAGTGGGCATTTGGGTCTAGGGATAACAAACGTGATATGAATAGAGCCTGAGAGATGGCTGCATCCATTCAGCAGCTGTGCTGCTTTGTTTTCAGTAGGAAGCAGCAGCTCTTCAATATAAACTCTCTTTAACCCCGTTTTGACCAACAGTCTGTAGTAAGGGGCTTTCAATACTACATGGCAGAGACTATATTGGAATGGCCCAAATGTAGTTGTAGAGTTAATTCTGAGCTGCCATTTTCCAGTGCCATCATCTCCTGATAGTAGCAGCTGTAAATGCTTGCACTACTTGCTGTAGAACCAGTGGGGTGAAAGATGCTATAGAAATGTAAAATGTTATGCTGTTACCTTTGTGGTTGACAGGGAAATAGCTTTTTGAATCAAGGATGATGCTGTGGGTTGTGCTGGTATTAGCTCTTCTAGAATAACACAGCTGTACATTGCTTCTGAGGAAGCTGGGGCTTTAGTTCATTCAGGGCTCCTAGCCACATAAAGCCTGCAGATCAAGAATACCTGTCAATTTCAAATCTTCCACATAGAAATATGTTCCACTTGGTAAATATGGAAGGGGAGGCAGCATGGTCAAGTGTACATGTCACTGCACTAAGGACCTGGCTCTGTCACTGACCTACTGTGTGACTTTAGGCAAGTCACTTTACCCCATCTGTGTCTCAGTTTCCCCATCTGTAAAATATGGATAATTATACTTTGTCTCCTTTGCAAAGGATGTTGAGATCTCTGGATCGCTTGGGCTAAGTATTGTTACATTTATTGATGAACCACTGGGTTTACATATGCTGTTTTTATCCACTGTATATCTAACAGTCCAGTGTGCATAGCACTTCCGTTTTTTTAATTCATTGACAGATATAGAATTGCATCTGCTTTTTAGATTCTTAGTAAGGACAGCTACAGTCTCACTAGTCCCTGACATTGCAGTGTGCTCTTCTGATTGTTGGTTATAAGTTGTGATGGGCAGAACCAGCTATGTCATCCTCAGTATACTTGTATTAATTTATAAATAGAAGCTGTGGATGAAGGTTTTAGACAAGGTTTTAACATAAATCCTTGCTGCTTAGGAGGTGTGGGGGATTTTGGCAATTCAGTATTAGAAATATCAGGTTATGTGGCCTGTCTTTAATTCAAAAATACAAATTTCACTAAAAACAGTTAGGGTTGTGAGGGGCAAATAATACTTAATTCGAAACAAGGAAATACAGAATAAAGCCATACAGGTACATATGGTTGTCTTCTCACAAATGTAAACTCACTTGCAAACACACATCATCTCTACGCCAAGCAAATCAAGCTCTCAACCACAGTCTTCAAGGTGACAAGCTTAACTGTGACATATGTGGTATGAATAGTATTCCTGTGGGATGCTTCTGTGTTTTCTAGTTTTGCATGGCTTTGATTTTTTATCATTTATCCTTTGGAACATTAACTGTTTTCAGTCATGCCGAATCTTCATGCAGACATGTTCACTCCTGTCAAGTATACTTCACTGATATTGGTTATAAGTTGTGTTTTGAAGATAATTAATTTGGATAACCCCAATAAAATGTAGCAGTTCCTTCACAGGTAGGGATATTGAGTCTTTACACTGTTTACAAAAGTTCCTGTACATCTGATGTTACCACCAGTGTGCTCTGTTCTACTTTTGGAAGTGACATTGAACAGTGGGTGAGATTGGCTATGGTTTTCACATCAGCAACTTGGGTTTAGATCCTCAGCTGGGGTAAATCAGCACTGACATCACTGGAGCAATGCTAATTTACACTAGCTGTGGGTCTGGCCCCTGATGTTTACAGGATTTGTCATTGTCTGGCTGAAAGGTGAGAATGAGGCTTTTTCTCTTTTAGTTTCTTTAGATACAGCTCTTTTAATGAACTTTCATGAAACTCTTGTCCCCCAGACTAATGGGGGAAGGGGGAATTCAGAAGTCTTAAGCCTAGGTTTCTATATCATGCTGCATTGGGCTAAGAATGTAAATGTTGGCAAGTTAGTTTTGCCCAACTAATATGTATTTTGATTGTGCAACTCCATGGAGTCACTGACCTGTGTGGCCTAAGTCACATGCACCATCCTGGGGGTGGAGACAAAACAATCAGCCACCTCGCAGAGCAATTAAGTTAAAGCTGTGTCTAGACTGGAAGCTCTTGAGGGCAAGCAATGCATTTTACTATAAGCTTGTAAAGCACTATGTAAATTTACAGCATTATGTATGTGATATCTAATAATATTGTAAATAATATACTTGGTATCATCACTCATGGTATTTATAGAGATCTAGTATACCTAGGGCCAGGTTTGTCAGAGAATGCTCAGTGCACTGGGGGAAGGGGGAGAAGATTGGTGGCTTACCATCATGTTTCCTTCTTCTCAATCTTGGAGACTGATGTGAGCCATACTGGCCTCCACACAAGTTAGAGCAGCTTTAGGGTTGCTCTAACTGATGCCAATGAATAATGGCTCTCAAGAAGCCACTCCCCCTTCCACCCTGGCATGCTCCTTCTTGACCTTGGAATACCTCTGATGCCAGGTAGGGAGGCAGAAGCAGAGCAACTGATGTAGGGCTGGTAGTTGAAGATTTCCCTATACTAGGAGGACACTCTGCTGCTGCTTTAAGTCTTCCCGTGATGCAATGGGGATTTAGTAGAGGCTCTACATTTGTGCCCTTTTAGAAAATCTCAACCATTATGTCTGTTCAAACCCAACTAGGAGATTTAGCCTCACAACAGAACTTCTATTAATTTCAGTAGGTGTTGAACAGTTAAATCCCCTAGAAGGTTTTGAAAATCTCAACTTTCATGACTAAATTTTGGAAGGGAATTTATAAGTTAACTTGCATGGCTGTTTGGAGGAAATGGTAGGAACACAGTCCTTCAAATGGTAGTGTAGTGGCCAAATTATGCAATTCCATGATGTCACAGCGGATCTATAACTAAAAGCAGCATTTGGCTTGATACTACTGAAAATCAATAATTCTAGGCGACATGCACACATCATTATTGGCTAGCTAGCTTATAACGAGAAGTTCTGTATTCCAAGTGCTCTCCCAATGCTAAGCTTTGTAATAATACCCAGAGATTAAGATAAATGACCTACAATATTTTTTTCTCTTTTAAATAAGACATCATTCTGTCCATCAAAAAGCAGTAGGCTCGTATGTGACAGTTCATTCATTATTTTACTTATGGTAAAATGTCTCTTATATGTGTAATGAAATAAAGAATGAATTATAGTTGGACTTGGACCACTGCCTATTGTTAAGGTTGTGCAACACTTCCCAGTATAAGAACCTATTTTCAGTTGCTTATAACTTGCCAAATTTCAACAATTTGGGAAAATCTCAGTCAAAATGATTCGGCTGTTTTTGAGAATAAGGTTAGGCTCATCTATGACGCAAAGCCTCCCCCCTGGCAAATTTCAAGTACCTATTCCAAAGTGTGGAGGTGCTAGAACTTTTCAAAGTAAAGGTGGGTGGGTTGGGTTCCCAGCAATGCCACATACTTCTTGTGTGACCTTGAGCAAGTCACTTAATCTGCCTGTGCCTTATTCCCTTCTATAAAATGACAATAACATTTCCCTGTCTCCTAGGGGTATTGCAAGGATAAATCAATTAATGTTTGTGAGATATTGAATGTGTACATACATGAATCATTAAAGGTGACTCTGCAGCTTCTCTTCCCAACACGGTAAAAATGCTCACAGATATTGTAAATATATTGTTCCATCACTTTCTCATCTCCAAGATAGAAGGACTTGTTGAAAAACCTCAAAGGGGTGAGAGCTGCAAGCCTGCATATTCCTGACCTAGTTGCTTCAAAGTGTTGTTTAGCAGTGCCATCCCAACAAAAGCCTATTCTGGGTCAAAAATAATCTCTTAGATCATTCTGAGTCCTCAAATCCTTATTGTGTGTCCTGGACAATCTATTTTTGTCCATTAAAATTCACAAATGTGTTCCCTCACTTATTTGGTATTCTCAAATACTTATTCTGGGTAAAATTATATCACTTCTTTTAATTGTATTCAAAACTATATCAGCACCAGAAGACAACTAAATAATCAACAATGCTATAAATCATAGTTCTAATTGCCTGTACAAATATCTACATAATTGGCCAAATTCATCCATGGTATATTTCCACGGAGTTCAGTGGAGTTACAGTAGGGATGAACTGGGTCCCACGTGTCTGTAATAATATTCTAAATCACACAGGCAGACAACTTAATAAAATATATAATGTTATCAATGATAAGTGAAGTTAAAGGATGACTATAACATAAACACTACACCATGTAAGTAAACTGGCACAGGAAATACTGGGCTTGTTTAAAAGATGTGATAAGTTTTTATCATACACTGTCTTGTACTGCCTAAACAATCTATGAATTCTTGGTGTAATGCACGGGGTTCATCCTGAGACGGCTCTATCCTACGTAGATGATAAACCTCAAAGCTGGGGAGTACTTTGAACTTTATCCTGGCATAGACAGCTGGTTTCTCATGTCTTTAATTAGCAGCAACCTTGACATTTTATTAATATATTACTAGATACTTGCTATTATCAAAAGCAAAGAGTAGTATGAAACATAGGGTGAATTTAGGGACTTGATAAACTATCTAGCCCATGCCTCTCTGCCTGCTCAATGGGTCTTTGATGGCCTTTGCTGTCCAGTTTTTCAGAAGACTCAACACATAAGCATTGACATTTGTGCAAATGATTGTTCATTAAGCAATAGTATATGCAATATTGTTCTATTTTAAGTAGTGTGTTTAAAGCAATAGCTTACTAGATAGGTTTTAATTTGCAACTACTTGTAATCTGACTAGAGTCTCTGTAACATGGCACATTAAAAACATTTTCACCTCTTGTACACTGAAGCTGGTCCCAATGTGACAACTATCTTTCTATTGAAAGTGCTAGTCAAAACTCATTCAGAAAACAGGATGCTGTCTCTAAGGTGAAGTGATGTTTCCATGAACTAAGCACGCACAAACTCAAAATATGTCAGTCCTTATATCTTAGATGAATAGGTTTGATTCAACCTCAAAAACACCTGTCTGGCTTTTTGCTTTCTAAATATATGGTTAATTTTAATACAATAGCTCGTGCCATTAATCCCTAACTTTCACCAGCAATAGAAGTAGATGCTACCTGAAAGCTGATATGCAAAACTCAAAAGGTGTGTTCAAAGCAAGTTTGCAGCAGCAGATAAAGATCATACACAATCTGTCTCAAAAGATGGTAGGTAAATCTTATCCTTCCAGGTCTAAGGAATCTCATCTGGGCTATACCAAGTGTAGGCAAGTTTGATGAAGGCTGTATCACATGACTCGTTCAATATATCTCTGTCCTGACCTTCAAGACTCTCTGTTACTACAGTTCTGTGCCTCTCCTGAACACAGAAAACCTATGATGTTAGATTGCTATGTAATTTTGTGATATGGAAAATGTCCCCTGGCAACCAGAATGAAATCATCAAACTCATTTTACTTGTGGCCCAAGCCAGTTTCAAACCCAGATTTTTACAGTAGAAAAGCAAGTGCATTTAATGTACTTTGTCATGTAGCCTGCACTCAGTTGCCTTATTGTAAAAGGGGTGTGCGTGGGCAACTCTCATTACCTAGTGTTCTATAGTGGCATATGTTAGACATGGTTTTAACTTCCACTCCTGACCACATTTGCTTAAATGGCAAAACTCCCATTGATTTCAACAAGATCAGGATTTCAATTCTAGTCTTTAATTCGCTAGCCAGTTAGGGTATATCTACATGGCAAGCAGAAACCCGCGACAACAAGATTCAGAGCCTGGTCTACAGACTCAGGCTGGTGCTATTGCACTAAAAATAGCAGTATAGATGTTTGGACTCGGGCTGGAATTCAGGCTCTGAAGCTCACCCCCTCTCCTTAGGCTTCAGAACCTGAGCTTCAGCCAGAGCTTGAATGTCTACACTGCTATTTTTAGTGTCATAGTGTGAGCCAAGTCTGTAGACTGCGCTCTGAGACTTGATGCCATGAGTTTTTGCTTGCTGTGTAGATGTACCCTTAAGGTCTTGGAGTACTGTTAAGTACTCTAACATATGTGCATAGCAGTGTAGGGAATATGATAAAAAGACGTATATGGTGTTTTAAGTAAGTTATATAACATCAGGTGTACAGTATGCCAGGTCTTGATCCAATTCCCACTGATGTCACTCCTCTACTTGGGTCTGTCACTGACAAACCATCTAAGCAGTGAGCTCTTAGATATTACTACTGACATGCCTCAGGTGCCTTGTGAGACATGAGGCTTAAGCTTAAAGGCCATTGACTTTCCACTCACTTCACTGAGCCAAGATCAGGCTCTTAAACAGTTAAACCTTTTCTAGTGTTTGTATAGATACCACAGATCTAAATTAGCATTGTATTACTCCAGTTGTCAGCTGGTGTAACTCCATAAAAATCAATGGATTTCCACTGGGTTGAGCCTGGAGTAACACAATGCTGAGTCAAGCCCTACATATTTAATAATGGCTAAACTATTTTCTTCTAATCTATTTTTAAAATAACATTGGAGCAGAGATAATTGGAAACATCTATGTGGAAACAGAAATGATTGTTAAGAATTCTGTTTGAGCTAGTACTTTAAACAGCCCTATTGTTTTATTCTAAAATTTCATTACTCTGTGCAGTTAACAGTTTAAAACAGGATCATGAGCTGAGGGGGAAATCTTGGAGGTCAACTAACAGACCAGCACACCTTCTCCTGTACTGCAAATGTTTATTTGCTTCCCTTGTGGTTATGTTTACTTAACATGCTTAAGGACTTGTCTATGCTTACATTGCTACAGCTGCATGCTCTAGTGCTTAGTGAAGATGCTACCTATGTTGACAGGAGAGCTTCTCCTGTCTGTGTAGGTATTCCACCTCCCCGAGAGGCCGTAGTTATGTCAATGGACGAAGCCTTCCTGTCAACATAGTGCTGTCTAAATCAGAAGTTAGGCTGGTATAACTGGATCACTCAAGAGTGTGGATTTTCTACACCCCTGAGCGACGTAATTATACCGACATAAGTTTGTAGTGCAGACCAGGGCTCAGTATATATAGATATCACTATCAGGCCAGGTCTACAAACTTGCATCAGTATAACTACATAGCTCAGGGATGTGAAAAATCCACACCCCTAGGCCATGCAGTTATACTGATCTAACCCCAGATGTAGACAGCACTAGGATGACAGGAGGGCTTCTCCTGCCAACATAGCTACTGCTTCTCCTTGAGGTGGATTAACTACGCTCAGGGGAGAAATTCCCTCATGGGCATAGTAGCATCTGTGCTAAAGCTGCGCAGCTGCATTGCTGCAGCTTTAAGTGTAGGTCTGCCCTCAGCTTTGTTCTGGAGTTACAGTTTGAGCTTGGCCCTGATATACCAACATAAGTTTGTAGCATAGAACTATGTTGCCCAGGGTGTGGAAAATCTGCGGTGCTGTAAGTGTAGACAAGCCCAGCACTTGCTCGTGCTGGTAGGTCAGCATTACTGATGGGATGCTGTTGGCCCCCTGACAGCTTCTAGTAGAAGAGAGTATCCCTTGATACTAATGCTAATGTATGGAACCCCCACCACCATGCCAAGTACCAGGCGCACATAGATAGTGGAGGTGCCTGCCCTGGGATGGGTTGAGCTGTGTGTGCTGCTGCTGAGCCCACAGGTTCTTCTCTCAGTGCTGGTCTGTCTCTGTGCCCCCTGCTCTGCAGCCTTGTTCCGCCGTGTGCCCTGGGGTTGTGCTGCTGCTGCCACAGTACCAAGGCTGAGTGTGGCCCCGAGGCCAGGGTGCGAGTCGCAGCAGCTGGAGGCAGGGCGGTGCAAGTTCCAGTGCTGCATGGGGCTGGAGCCATGTCCAGGAGGCGGCTGTGCACACGCATATGGTGAGGGAGTGGGCAGGGGAGCAACGGATGTAGTTGGGGGTGAACAGGGACCCGCCCTTCTGTGCTTGGAGCCCCTGGGTGCAGGTGGAGCTGCGTCCACACTAGGGTGACCAAATGTCCCAATTTTATAGGGACAGTCCCAATATTTGGGCTTTGTCTTATATAGGCACCTACTACCCCCACTCAAGGGCTGCCAGGTGTCTGGTTTTCAACTGGAATACCCGGTCGAAAAGGAAAGCTGGTGGCTCCAGTCAGCACTGCTGACTGGGCTGTTAAAAGTCCGGTTGGCTTGGCTGGTAGACTCCTTACCTGACCCCGCACGACTCCCCAGAAGCAGCAACATGTCACTCCGTTTCTAGGCAGAGGGACAGCCAGGGGGCCTCTGCGCACTGTCCATGCACTGAGCGCTGGCTTTGCAGCTCCCATTGGCCAGGAACCGCAGCCAATGGGAGTTGTGGGGGTGGTGCCTGCGGGCAGAGGCGGCGCGCACCACATGGGGCTGCCCCTACACCTAGGAGCCAAGGGACATGTCGCTGCTTCTGGGGAGCCCTCCCGAGGTAAGCGCTACCTGGAGCCCTCTCCCTGCACACTCTCCTGTGCCCCCACCCCTCTTCCACAGCCTGAACCCCTCATCCCTGGCCCCAGCCCAGAACCCACACCCCAGCTGGAGCTCTCACCCCAACCCTCTGCCCCAGCCCGGTGAAAATGAGCGAGCGAGTGGGGTGGGAGAGAGCCAGCGACAGAGGCAGGGGGGATGGAGAAGGGGCGGGGTGTTCGGTTTGTGCTACCACGATTAGAAAGTTGGAAACCTCCCCCCCCCCCCCGATTTTTCACACTTCGTATCCGGTCACCCGAGTCCACACTCGGCCTGGGGCACCGAGTTAACTCGATCCCGTTGCCCTACCCTTTAGTTCAAGTGGTGCCAACCCCGCGCGTGGCCCTGCTGAGGTGATGGGGCGGGGCTCGCTGGTTGCCGATGACATGGGCGGGCCAGGCCAGGCCAGCGTTCCGTGGGGGGGGGGCCGGGGGGGTATAGATGGATGGCGTGAAGTAATCAGGGTGTAGGTTCCTGTCCCTGTCCGCCCCCCGTAGCCCGCTCGCGCCTCACTCCCCTAGCAGGTGCGCACGGAGGACCTTTTTCCCCCGCCCCCAGGAACAAGAGTTGGGCAAGAGTCTCGGTGTCACGTGACAGATCCCGGCGTGACGTGGCGGTTGGATGACGCATACGGAAGTGCTGCTGCTCATCCTGCCGCGATTGGATGTGAGTCTGCGGCTCGCGTCCGACTCCGTTGCGGGAGGAGGCGCCACCAGTGCGCATGCGGCTCGGCGATGGAGCTGTGAGTGGGGGGCGCGGGGAGGGGGTGTCTCGGGCTCCGCGCTGTGCCCAAGGCGGGGCGGTCCCGCTCCCCCAGCCGGGTCCTTACCCTGAGCGCTGGGTCCAGGCATTGCCCCCCCCCGTGAAAGACCCTCCCCTCGCTGCGCCGTTAGGCAGCGCTCCGGGCAGAGCCCCCCCCGCTCACACACACGGGGATGGGGGACTCGGGCAGGGCCTGTGCCCTACGGCACCCAGCGTAAATGTTCCCCACCGTCCCTTCTGGCCTTGGGCTTCTGTGACCCTCCCCGTGGTGCTTCTCCACCCAAGCCAGCCCCTGCTGCCGGCGCCCTGTGCGAGACAGTAACCCCGGCAGAGCGTTCAGCAGCCTCCCCCCTGGCTCCTGGGGGAACGGAACGGGGAAACCAGGTGACCAGCCGGCTCCCTCCGGGACCGTGGGGTCGGCAAGGAGTGGAGCCTTGGAAAGGCTGCTTTAGCGCATTGCCTGCTTTAGTGCGAGCACCCTCCTGACCGTGTGTCCCCACGCATCCCTCGAGCGGGTGTTCCGATCTTGGGGGGGGGGGGGGCTCTTGTTCAGTGCGGATGTGTGGTTGAGAAGTTTGAAGTCCCGTTGGCCAGCTTGACTGGCAGTGAGAGGAGATGTGATTGGGTGGGAGAAAGGGAAAAAAAAAAAAAAGCGGATGTGTTGGACGATTTAAGTTGTAGTCCCTTGAGCATTGTGTTTTTACGTGCATTTCAAAGGTGTCTAGAGCCTTGGATGTGTGTCCTTTGGCGTGGGGCTGTTTTTAGATAGAAATGAAGGAAAAAGACATAGGAAATATCATCTAAATCAGATCAGGCATTGAACCTAACTTCTAGTTAAATAGTAACTTTGATCCTTGAGGTCAGTGTTTCTCAACCTTTTTGATACTAGGGACTGGCTTGCTGCCTTTCTACCATCTGTGTCAGGGAGATCTCAGGGACTGGCGCTGGTCCGGGGACTGGTCACTGAGAAACACTGCCCAGGTGAATACGGATCTCTTAGGAAGGCTGCTTTGGTTGAAAGGCCTACTTCGGTGTTTGAAGATGTATTAGATGTGCAGTTATAGTTTAATTTGCTGTTGAATTCTAGGGCGGTTCTGATTTTTGTGTTTACCTACGTATGCTGTTTTCTGTGTGCAGACTTTATTCGGGAATTAGGGCTAGAATGTTTGCTACTCTAAGTAAACTTGGAATGTCACAATCATGAATTGCTAAACATTATATGGCTTCTCATACAAACCTGGCATTACTCACTCATTTGGAGACTGGTCTTGATTTTGACAGTCGTATAACATAGTGTTGAAAGTCTCTCTTTCCTTTGAAGGATTTTGCATTATGTGTTTCAGGCCAGGTCTATGCTATAAACTTACATTGGTATAACTATTGCTCAGGGTTGTGAAAAATCTGCCCGCCACCACTGACTCCACAGCTCCCATTGGCTGGGAACTGCGGCCAATGGGAGCTGCGGGGGCAGCATTTGCAGACACGGGCAGCACGCAGAGACCCACTGCCCCCACCCCTCGGGGCCGCAGAGACATGCCAGCTGCTTCTGGGAGTGGTGTGGGGCCAGGGCAGGCAGGGGGGAACCTTCCTTAGCCCCACTACACCGCCAAACTTTTAGCGGCCCGAGATTGAGATCGACCGGCATAGGCTCTGGGATCGACCAGTCGATCGCGATCTACCGGTTGGTGACCAGTGGTCTAAAGTGTGTGTAGGGTCATGCTAATACCAACTACATTAGTACAGAGTTTCTGGAAATCCTGAGTCTTTGCCCCAGAAGGTTAATTCTGAGCTTTGTCCCTTCCTTCATTTCTGTGCCCTCCACTATATGCCGATGTGTGCGTTTGTCTTTAACTTATCCAGTGACACAGGAAAATGTCTCTAAAATTTGTTAGGTATTTGAACATACACTTGCAGACCAAGCTAACTTGCCTAGTCAGGGTTTCACCTTTGCCTTTCCTAGAGGACTTCTGTTTTATTTATTCTCTGGAAAAGATTTTCAAATTGCATGTTTAAGTGGGGAGCTATTGTCTTGTGTTTATATACTTAATACCTTTCATTCTAAAGTTGCTTATAAATTTAGCAATAAATGTGTAGAGGGGTCACTTTGCCTGCACTTTTGTGCAGCCACCTCTAGGTTAGAACATGTCAATTTAACAGTGCAGAGAAACTACACAATGGTTCGGGGGGGAAAGTGAAGAACCCTGTACCCAATTAAAGTTCTAGAAATTATTGTAGACTGTAACTATTAGGGTGGATTTGATTTAAATCATGATTTAAATCACTAGTCAGAATATGCAAAATAAGCAACCAAAGTAAATTATACTGACTTTTGTGGCAATGCAGAAAAGTATAATTTTGAGCCCTGTAACTTGCAAAGTTTTTCAAATATCCTCCCCTCCACTTGGCGGACTGTTGCATGTTAGTATACGAAACCTGCTGCATTATTATCCATAAATTCACTATCACCATATTACAGTATCTAGAATTTTTCATTGAGATCTGCAACTTGGGACAAGACTTTCAGTGACTTGGTGACTGGCCGTAGTTGGATAATTACATTTTTTTAGATCAATTATTGGGAATATTTGAGTATATTAAGAGAACCTCTGTAGACTGGCCAAACCGTAAGAATCACTCTATTCTAGAAGCTAAAATAGACTAACACAGAAAAGGAGATCTGATGGAGAGTTGGCATAGTCTTGTATCTGTCAGTGACCAGATGACAAGGATAGGTTGGCCTGCTGGAAGTATGTCGAGATCATTATACTAAAATCCCTTCCTCAGACTACTCAAGTTGTGGACATTGACAGAAACTTTACTGCAGGAATAGGGTGAGATCACAGTTGCTCTTTCATGGAATGGGAAAGATTATTGGTAATGTTTTCTCCCAAGATGGTAGTACCAAATCCACTACTAGTTTCATGGTGGGCAGTTTAGGCAAGTATTAAGCACCTCTATACTGACTTTGATATTTACCTTGTTGCCTCAATCTAACTTTATCACTTTTCTAGGCTCCTTTTTGTCCTTCTCCTTCATTTGACTCTGAGCTACTCTTGATTGGCCTTAGTTCTTCCTTCAGCCCCAGCTGTTCAACTTAGGCCTTGTCTACTCTGCCATTTTACAGCGCTGCAACTTTCTCGCTCAGGGGTGAAAAAACACCCCCCTGAGCACTGCAAGTTTCAGTGCTGTAAAGTGGCAGTGTAGACAGTGCACCAGCGCTGGGAGCTTTGCTCCCAGTTCCAATGGCTACTCCCCTCGTGGGGGGGCGGGGGGGTTGTGTTTTTTTTTTACAGTGCTGGGAGACCTCTCTCCCAGCACTCTGCCACGACTACACAGCCTTATTATAACATTGCTGTTGAAGACATACCCATAGTTTCTGTTAATGACCAAGACTTTAATAACTTCCTTTCCTCCTCCCCAGCCTTTTTTTTTGAACTTCGTTTCACTGATAGATACAACCATTTCAAAAGCTGTTTCCTCCTTTGTTATGTCCTCATTTAATGTGTGATGCCAATCCTTGTTTGATTTTTTTATTATCCTTTATCCACCTGAATGTTTTTGCACATCTGTAAAATTCTGTTTTTGTTATTTGCAGCATGCTCAGAATCAATGGTGATACTTCTAGTATATGAAAGAGCCATTAACTGATTGTGGAATAAGACGGTTTATTCTTAGTTGGAGAGAACTGAAACTGTTAAAAGAAGGAAGGAAGGAATGAAAAAGTGATAGAAATGGATAGTCCAAGGTTCATATTTTATGTACCAAAGACTAAGTGGACTGAGTCTAGAAAAATGAGAAATTCTAAAGCGTATGGATGAATAATGTTGCCAGCTGAGACAAGAAAAAAAAGAATGAAAGAGGACCTGATAGTCTGTGCTTTTCTATTCACTTATATCTCACTGTATGTGGTCAACAAATTTACCAAACAGCTTCTAACCAAGGCCAATACCAAAGTGGGTGGTGAGGGCAGTTGGGTTCAGGCTCAGCATTCTGCTAAAAAGCCAAGTGTGCATCTCCTGTTAGCCCTCCCTGGCTGCTGCTGCGGTGAAAGGCAGCATAGATATGCGTGCCTTAGTTAGTATTTCCTACAGCCTTGAGCGTGTGGGAACATCTTTCTTTATAGGCTTTGACTGAGAGGTGTATGATTAAAAAATAGAGCTCCCCTTCCCTTGCTTGGCCTTTGTGTGTGTCTTTGTTACTTGAACACTCAAGTTCCTGGCTGCTCTGAAAGATGGGAATTGCCATTCTCATGGGACTTGGTAGATCTCTGCCATCCTGGTGGGAGACAGGGTTTTGTTCAGTGGTCTGCCATTTATGAAGCATCTAGACAGGTAAAATACTGGCTACACCTGAACTCTCCTGAAAAATTTCCGTTGCCATTGCTGCGAAAGCAGGTGTTTCCGAGCTTTGTTCATGACAGTATGGAGACGTAATAGCTTGGGATTAGAATGGGAATACAGAGCATCTCACCTCCAGATCATCTCTTTCAAATCTGACCTAGTCTAGGAGACAGATTTGAAAGAGATTATCATTATAACTGTTTGGTGGCCTCTGTGAAATTAGTTGTCCTGTTCAGTTTGTGATAAACAGATGCAGTATTACCTACTCCATCTGCTTAAAAATACGGAGATTTTTAAAAAGTGGATTGTTTGTTTGCCTTCTGGTTTTGCATCTTTAGGGCTTCACATTTTTAAACTCTTCTCTGTAACCATAAGGGCTAGAAATTTAGTTTACATTAAAATCTCGGCTTTCATTCTGTTTTTGTCATAGGACCCAGGAGCTGGAGCTTTTAAAGAAAAACAAAATTTTGTGAGACTTGTGATTAAAATCATGAGAACTGGCAGCAATGTAGGTTTCTGCATTACAGTTTGATGCTCTTTTTAGATGTTTTATCAGAGGCCTATGATTGAGTCTGTACGTTGGTCACATTTCTTCATCCTGAATTCAAGGCGCTGTATAACTTTTTTCTGCTTGTTTTTTCTGCTCTCATTTTCTCCACATCTCAGTCCTGTCTCATAAGTCCCTATCTACATGCTCCCTTTATTTCCTTCTTCCATTCTCATCTTCATGCCTTCTTCTATGCTGCCCCTTTTGCTTAGAACAGTTTTTCTTGTGTTCCAGCCCCACTTCACTGAAATTCTTCCTTACATATAGAACGTTTATTTTCAAAGCCTACAGTGATAACTCACCAGTAACAGAAGTTTAAATTATTTTAAATAAACATACTGGTGAAAGATATGAAAACCGCTCACACTGTATGTTTAATGCCCCGTGCTCCCCAAGAGAAGTATCCCCCTTCTCAGTATTTGCTATGTCTCTCAGTATTTGCTCTAAGAAGAAAAGGAGTACTTGTGGAACCTTAGAGACTAACAAATTTATTTGAGCATAAGCTTTCGTGAGCTACAGCTCACTTCATTGGATGCATCACGAAAGCTCACGAAATAAATTTGTTAGTCTCTAAGGTGCCACAAGTACTCCTTTTCTTTTTGTGAATACAGACTAACATGGCTGCTACCCTGAAACCGGTATTTGCTGTGTTCTTCTTTCTCCTCAAGTAGTCTTTTGTCATTTTGTTGTGTTTTTAATACAAGATTGTAAGTTCCTCTCTTCTTAGCAAAGCCCATGTTGTCTTAATCAGCTATAAAATACTTTGTACACCTATGACACCATCTAATAATGAGTGAACATAAAAATTGAGCTTCCATTTGTAGAAGTGGTTTCTGCAGGGCAGGGTGGGGAAGCATGCACCATTGCTGCCCACATTATCTCTGTCCTATGAGTAAATAAAGGACCTACATGTCCGCGGTTGTCAAGCCAGCTCCATAAATATTGTGAGCGAGGAGTCTTGTTACTTTACATGAGGATTGTGGTTACTCAGAAGAATGTTTGTTTTAGCTGCATTTTGTGTCCATGTTAAATACTTCGAAATCTCTGCTGAAATGAGGAGATAAAAGTATGCATATGAAGAAATGACACAACATTGTGTTATCTGATCCTGATATTAACTGCTTCAGGATACTCTGCAACTGACTAAGTAGCTACCTGTTATGTTGCATGTTTATTTCTTTCCCAATACAGTCTAAGAAATATCCAATATAGGACATTCCTAATTATGCAAGAAATTCTGGGCAACTTGTAGAACTGAAAGCCCTTGGAAAATGACAAATAGCACAACATTGTGTCACATCTGTTCATACCAATGCTGTATACACACACATTAACAGCTTTAAACCATTATAAGTATGTCCACACAAAAATTTGTACTGATTTAGCTAAACTGGTCAAGTTAAATGAGTGCAAAAACTATGTGTAGTCAAGGGTGAGAAACTTACAGTTCTAACTTAAAGGGACATTGTCAATTTAAAAACCACACTTCTCTAAGAAACTTGTGCCTACTGTTGCAAGTAAAGATTTATGTATCTGAAAGGTCAGAGAAATATTTTTCCTATGTACTTCTATTGTTTGCACATTGGACAACTTCCTATGGATAGTTAGTTTCACTCTTTTCCCTGTATAGTCAGTCAGTTTCTCCTGTTTTGTAGACCTTTTGCACAGCAACAGGAGAGACGGACACACTTAACGGGCTTTGGACTGCCAGTGCAATGGACTGCCAGTGAAAAGTGCTACCACAAGAATCCCTTACAACCAGTTTGTGCAACTTGCAATGTGGACAGTGACTCGTTTGCGTCCCTCCTTACACCTACATCTTTGTTCTAAATCTGACTAATGCTTGGCTTTCCCCTTGAGTGAACTAAAATGAGCAGATAAGTTTCAGCTGTTTAAAACGTCACACCTCAGAAAGATGCATTTAATTAAATACAGTATCTGGCAATTACTTCTACATTTTGATCCAATATGCTAAGGAGTACCATTTGAATCAAAATTGCATGTAGGTGTTCATGTCAAGGAAACATGGATCACAGATTTGGGCTTAATAAATGTTAAGAATATTAAGGCACTTTAATCATGAGGAATACAGTATAAAAATGCATTAAGGCAGAGGCTCTCAAACTGTGTTCTGTGGACTACTATTGGTCCACCAAGCACTTCCTGGAAAAGATGTCTTAACTCTTGCAATTCCAATTGGAATGCAGATACTGTATTTAATTAGATGAAGTTCCAGGATCATATTTGTACAAAATGGGTGGAAAGCTGACTGTATACGTGTATCTCAGTTAAGCGACACAGGGCATCAGCATCAGCTTTCGCTCTTATGGTTAGAAATATGGCATCCTCACAATACCCTGTGTATGTCTGTATATCAGATAGTTGAGCTCAACTATCTAACTTTTTTCTCTCTGGGAGGAGTTAAGGGAGGAGACTCTTTCCCACACTTAAATCCTAGGATAGCAGAAAATGCTTTTGGCATGAAAGGAATGGTAACTGCTGCTGTTTAAAGTACTAGAACAAGAAGAACTTCACGTTCTTTAGTGTGCAGTATTTTCAACCTCTAACCACTTAGAAAAAAAAATCATGAGAGTTGGTGATACTGAATGTGCATGGCTGGAAGAAAACTGTTATGCTTGCTCTGTAAAAGTGCATCATTGATGGATTCTTCGTGGTATTCCACATTGCCACAGAAATTTTTAATTTTTTTTTATTATTGAGGACTGGCTGATGCAGTCTCTTTTACAAGTTCCATTACTGAGTGCTAATTGTGGGCTTTCTTTTGCTTCCTGCAGGTTAGCACCAATGCGATTGTATACGCTGTCCAAACGACACTTTGTCCTGGTCTTTGTTGTATTCTTCATTTGTTTTGGTTTGACAGTGTTCATAGGAATTGCAGGTAAGATTATTACTTTCTTTTTTTAAAAGCTTTGGCTGTTTCCATACCTTAACTTGTGTAAATAACACATTCTCCACAGATTTGCTCCAGTGTTAATGAGGCTAGTGCCTTGAGATCTCTGGAGGTGTACATACCTGCAAGTCTGCATCTGGTGTTTACAGGTTTTTTCTTACATATGTATTGAATAATTTTCTTGCTTGGTTGTACAGTTTCTGTACTGAAGTAGATGCTAAGTAAACAAATGGTACGTTTAAGATTAGCTAAATGGAAGATTGATGCATCTTAAGGGTATCATCAGGTCTCCCTTCCGTGAAAGCAAGGGCAGACAATCGTTTTGTGCCTTTTTTCTTGAGTTACCTGTGCAGATGCCATACCACGGCAAGCATGGAGCCCGCTCAGCTAACTGTCACCGTATGTCTCCTGGACGCTGGCAGACACAGTACTGCATTGCTACGCAGCAACAGTTTATTGCCTTTTGGCAGCAGACAGTGCAGTATGACTGGTAGCCGTCATCTACATAGTCCAAGGTGCTCTTTTAACTGACCTCGATGAGGTCAGGGGCACCTGGGCAAACATGGGAGTGATTCAGCCAAGTCATTTCCCTTTTAAGTTTCATTTCATGGCGATTCAGTCCTACCGGCAGTAAACTGTCTTTTAATCTGCAGCCAGCAGAAGATGATGGCCAGCAGTCATATTGCACCGTTTTCTGCCGAGCACCCAGGAGATGACGATGGCTAGCGGTCGTACTGCATGGTCTGCTGCCAGCAAGATGTATAAAGATAGATGAAGTGGCTCAAAACAAGAAATAGACCAGATTTATTTTGTATTCATTTTCTCCTCCCTCCCTCTGTGAAATCGACGACCTGCTAAACCCAGTTTTGAGTTCTATCCTTGAGGTTTTGAGTTCTATCCTTGAGGGGGCCATTCTGTTTCTCGCAAAGCCACCCCCTTTGTTGATTTTAATTCCCTGTAAGCCAACCCTGTGAGCCATGTCGTCAGTCACCCCTCCCTCCATCAGAGCAACGGCAGACAATTGTTCCATGCCTTTTTTCTGTGCAGACACCATACCACGGCAAGCATGGAGTCCACTCAGATCACTCTGGCAATTAAAAGCACATTAAACACCACGCACGTTATCCAGCAGTATATGCAGCACCAGAACCTGGCAAAGTGAAACTGGGCGAGTAGATGACATCAGCGCGGTGATGAGTGATAAGGACATGGACACAGACTTCTCTCAAAGCACGGGCCCTGCCAATGTGGGCATCGTGGTGCTAATGGGGCAGGTTCATGCGGTGGAATGTTGATTCTGGGCTCGGGACACAAGCACATATGGTTCCACCAGTCTAGTGTTGCAGGTCTGGGACGATTCCTAGTGGCTGCAAAACTTTCGCATGCATAAGGACACTTTCATGGAACTTCGTGACTTGCTTTCCCCTGCCTTGAGGCACAAGAATACCAAGATGAGAGCAGCCCTCACAGTTGAGAAGCGAGTGGCAATAGCCCTGTGGAAGCTTGCAATGCCAGACAGCTACCGGTCAGTCGGGAATCAATTTGGAGTGGGCAAATCTACTGTGGGGGCTGCTGTGATGCAAGTAGCCAATGCAATCACTGAGCTGCTGCTATGAAGGGTAGTGACCCTGGGAAATGTACAGGCCATAGTGGATGGCTTTGCTGCAATGGGATTCCCTAACTGTGGTGGGGCCATAGACGGAACCCATATCCCTATCTTGGCACCGGAGCACCAAGCCGGCGAGTACATAAACCGCAAGGGGTACTTTTCAATAGTGCTGCAGGCACTGGTGGATTACAAGGGACGTTTCACCAACATCAACGTGAGATGGCCAGGAAAGGTACATGACGCTCACATCTTCAGGAACTCTGGTCTGTTTCAAAAGCTGCAGGAAGGGACTTTCTTCCCAGACCAGAAAATAACCGTTGGGGATGTTGAAATGCCTAGAGTTATCGTTGGGGACCCAGCCTACCCCTTAATGCCATGGCTCATGAAGCCATACACAGGCAGCCTGGACAGTAGTCAGGAGCTGTTCAACTACAGGCTGAGCAAGTGCAGAATGGTGGTAGAATGTTCATTTGGACGTTTAAAAGTGCGCTGGCGCAGTTTACTGACTTGGTTAGACCTCAGCGAAACCAATATTTCCACTGTTATTACTGCTTGCTGTGTGCTCCATAATATCTGTGAGAGTAAGGGGGAGACGTTTATGGCGGGATGGGAGGTTGAGGCAAATCGCCTGGCTGCTGGTTACACACAGCCAGACACCAAGGTGGTTAGAAGAGCACAGGAGGGCGCGGTGCGCATTAGAGAAGCTTTGAAAACCAGTTTCATGACTGGCCAGGCTACGGTGTGAAAATTCTGTTTTGTTTCTCCTTGATGAAACCCCCCGCCCCTTCGTTCACTCTATTTCCCTGTAAGCTAACCACTCCCCTCCTCCCTTCGATCACCGCTTGCAGAGGCAATAAAGTCATTGTTGCTTCACATTCATGCATTCTTTATTAATTCATCACACAAATAGGGGGATAATTACCAAAGTAGCCCAGGAGGGGTGGTGGAGGAGGGAAGGACAAGGCCACACAGCACTTTAAAAGTTTAAAACTTATTGAATGCCAGCCTTCTGTTGCTTGGGCAATCCTCTGGGGTGGAGTGGCTGGGTGACCGGAGCCCCCCACACCGCGTTTTTGGGTGTCTGGGTGAGGAGGCTATGGAACTTGGGGAGGAGGGCGGTTGGTTACACAGGGGCTGTAGCGGCAGTCTGTGCTCCTGCTGCCTTTCTGCAGCTCAGCCATACGCTGGAGCATATTAGTTTGATCCTCCAGCAGCCTCAGCATTGAATCTTGCCTCCTCTCATCATGCTGCCGCCACCTTTCAGCTTCAGCCCTCTCTTCAGCCCGCCACCTCTCCTCCCGGTCAGAGTGCAGGAAAGCACAAAATGACATTGTCTGCCTCCACGCATTTGTCTGTGCTCTGTCAGTGTGGGAGGACAGCATGAGCTCAGAGAACATTTCATCGCGATTGTGTTTTTTTTTGCCTTCTAATCTTCGCTAGCCTCTGTGAAGGAGAAGATCCTGTGATCCTTGAAACATATGCAGGTGGTGGAGGAAAAAAAAAGGGACAGTGGTATTTAAAAAGACACATTTTATAGAACAATGGGTACATGCTTTGACGGTAAACCTTGCTGTTTAATATTACATACATAGCACATGTGCTTTCGTTCCAAGGTCGCATTTTGCCTCCCCCCACCGCGTGGCTAGCCCCTCATCCCTCCCCCCCTCCCCGTGGCTAACAGTGGGGAACATTTCTATTCGGCCATAGGCAAACAGCCCAGCAGGAACGGGAACCTCTGAATGTCCCCTTAAGAAAAGGACCCTATTTCAACCAGGTGACCATGAATGATATCACTCCCCTGAGGATAGCACAGAGAGATAAAGAACGGATGTTGTTTGAACCCCAGCAAACATACACTGCAACGCTTTGTTCTACAATGATTCCCGAGTACGTGCTACTGGCCTGGAATGGTAAAGTGGTGGACGGAATAAGGCTGCCCTCCCCAGAAACCTTTTGCAAAGGCTTTGGGAGTACATCCAGGAGAGCTGCGAATGCCAGGGCAAATTAATCATTAAACATGCTTGCTTTTAAACCATGTATAGTATTTTAAAAGGTACACTCACCAGAGGTCCCTTCTCCACCTGGTGGGTCCGGGAGGCAGTCTTGGGTGGGTTCGGGGGGTACTGGCTCCAGGTCCAGGGTGAGAAACAGTTCCTGGCTGTCGGGAAAACCAGTTTCTCCACTTGCTTGCTGTGAGCTATCTACAACCTCATCATCATCATCTTCCTCGTCCCCAAAACCTGCTTCCGTGTTGCCTCCATCTCCATTGAAGGAGTCAAACAACACGGCTAGGGTAGTGGTGGCTGAACCCCCTAAAATGGCATGCAGCTCATCATAAAAGCGGCATGTTTTGGGCTCTGACCTGGAGCGGCCGTTCGCCTCTCTGGTTTTCTGGTAGGCTTGCCTCAGCTCCTTAAGTTTCACGCAGCAGTGCTTCGGTCCCCGTTATGGCCTCTGTCCTTTACGCCCTGGGAGATTTTGACAAATGTTTTGGCATTTCGAAAACTGGAACGGAGTTCTGATAGCACGGATTCCTCTCCCCATACAGCGATCAGATCCCGTACCTCCCATTCACTCTGTGCTGGAGCTCTTTGCGATTCTGGGACTCCATCATGGTCACCTCTGCTGATGAGCTCTGCACTCACCTGCAGCTTGCCATGCAGGCCAAACAGGAAATTGAAATTCAAAAGTTTGCGGGTCTTTTCCTGTCTACCTGACCAGTTCATCTGAGTTGAGAGTGCTGTCCAGAGCAGTCACAATGGAGCACTTTGGGATAGCTGCCGGAGGCCAATACCGTCTAATTGTGTCCACAGTACCCGAGATTCGACCCAGCAAGGCCGATTACAGTGCTAATCCCCTTGTCGGGGGTGGAGTAAGGAAATCGATTTTAAGAGCCCTTTAAGTCATAAAAAAAGAGCTTCATCGTTTGGATGGGTGCAGGGTTAAATCGATTTAACGCTGCTAAATTCGACCTCAATTCCTAGTGTACCTAAGAAGCCTTGGTCTGCTGATTACAGGTGGCTAATCCCAGCATACATTTGGGATAGAAAAACAACATATTAAGAGGAAGTATGGTGATTAAAGCACAGGACTGGGTGTAAGAAATCTGGGTACCATTCATGGCTGTGGTGTTACTGAAAGTGGCTCTGTGAAAAATGGTATTGTGTGGTGGTCCACCTCCTGTCGCAATGACTACATCTCAAATGTGCTCAGTTTACAAATAAAAGGAGAGGCTTACTATTTGTGGTATGTGTGTTTGTGTGTGTAATTGTCAGCACTGCAACTGTGAATTCAGCTTGAGATCTGAGAATCAAACTGCATTCTTTAACTTGTGCAGCTTCAGTAGAACAATCAATCTAATGCACCCCTGTTTTCTCAGATTTTTGCCCTTAGTTACAGCTGTCAAACCTTATTGCCCTCAATGAGGATTGCGCAAGTGTAGCTAAGGAAAATAGGTGACTCCTCAGGGTTCCAGCGACAGGTGACAGCCTCACATACAGGGTGGGGGGAGTGCCTCAGGTGAGCGGCTGGGGGTTTCCCATTTTCTCTTTGAGAAATATGGTTACCCTGCAGCTTCCAGCTCCCGCACGCACAGAGGGGAACCCCTTAGCTCCCAGCCACCACGGTGGTGAGGGGGATCCATGGAGCCTCAGTAGCAAAAGCCACAGACAGGTCACGGCTTCCATAAATTTTTGTTTATTGCTGTGTCCTGTCCCTGACTTTTACTAAAAATAACCATGACAAAATCTTAGCCTTAATTATATGTAATCTAGGCAAAAACATAGGTAATTCCCTTTAACCGACCAAGATGGTCAAAATCCAGCACTCGTTCCACAAAATATCATTACTGTAACCCCAGGGTGTGCAAATGGTGCACTGGGTGCCCTAATGCTGTAGGGCAACTTAAATAGATCTCTCTTCCCTAATAATGCCTCCTCACTTCTATCTCTAGACACAAGTATTAACCACAGCACCTGTCTTTATTGGACAGTTACAAATAATGTATTAATCACAAATATAGCAGAATTAATTTATTATTTGGGGTAGGCTGTGAATTTTTAATAGGATTGTAAAAGAAATAATTTTAGTTGGAAGGAAATATCTAGTGTTTTATTTGAGTGCATTTGTAGCATGTGGCAGAGTAGGGATCTGGGACTTGAGACTTGGCACTCCTGACTTCTAGTCTCTGTTCTGCGACCTAATTGTTGAGTGGCCTTGTATGGCTATCAAGGGATTTGCCCCTCATCTTACACATCTATAACATGGTGTAATATTTGCCTGCTTCACTGGAGTATTGCGTAACTGATATTTGCAAACTGCTTTGAATCCTGAGATTAAAGATAATTATTCAAGTCTGAAGTATCTTACTATGATGTCAGTATGGATTTACTTCAGTACTGTCTTCTCTCCTTTTGACTATCATTTAGGTCCTAGTGTAATTGAATCCACTGCAGTAACAGCTAAACTGAATAACTTAAAGGTAAGAACTACGTTATATTGTTACATGGCAGGCACTGATGACTTTTTGTTAAAAAGCATTTTATTAATTTACACACATGCTTAAGAAGTCAGATTTTAAATGAAAAATTATATTTTGGTATATTTGTGTGTTGTGCTTTCCAACTTGCACGGGAATTCAGAATTTACTGGCTAAATTTTCTCAGATTAGTGCTTTATGCTGCCTCATGAGTAAAACTCGATGATCTCCATGACTTCTGCAGTGGCTGGTGTGCTTGACCCGGGGGCCACTTGTGTGGCCCCTGGGCCAGGCGCATCGGCTGCTGCTGAAGCAGTCTCTGCTCCCCCCATCCTGCCACACCCCTCAGCAGCAGGACTTTGGGTGTGGGAGGGCTCAGGGCTGGGGATTGGGGTGCAGGGCCGTGCTTACCTGGAGTGGGGGGGCTCCCCTCCCTCAGCTCCTAGCTCCATGTGCTGCCTCTGCTGGCAAGCACCGCTCCTGCAGCTCCCTTTGGCCACGGATCCCAGCCAATAGGAGCTGCAGAACTGGGGCTTGGGGTGGAGCGGAGGCAGCAAGTGGAGCTCAGGAGCTGGGTCGGGAACCTTGCCTGCCAACCCCTCCCCCCCCGCACCTATGGTGTCCCCCGCGCCCCTCCAAACAACCTCCGTGCCCGTCCCCCCAAGCACCAGCCATGAAACCCGCCATCCCACCCACTGCACCCCCTGGCATGCACACCCCTCCCCCCCCAGCACAGTCACGCCACCCCGGGCCGCGCGTCCCCCTGAGCTGTTCCCTCTTTCCCCCCCTTGCCTTCCAAGTTTTAGTCAGGGGTATATAGTAAAAGTCATGGACAGGTCATGGGCCGTGAATTTTTGTTTACGGCCTGTGACCTGTCCGTGACTTCTACTAAAAATACCCATGACTAAAACATAGCCTTACTCATGAGTACCCAGAATCAGTTTCTAGTCTCAGTTAGTTCTTCTCCAGGCTGGTAATTTAGGGAGACCTGTAATAGGGCAGAGGCCAACCAAAGTGTGGGATTCCCTTGAGAACCCATGCATTGCTCTTTAGTCAAGAAAGACAACCACAGTTTGCATCCGTAAGGGAGTGGGGTGGAGGGGAAATTGAAAGAGAGAATTTAAAAAGTCCTCAAGGAGGACTAACACCCCCACATCCATTTTCCATTCTGTCAACTGGAAGGAATGTTGTTTTTTTTTTTTTTTTTTTTTTTTTTTGGCAATTATTCACTGGTAAGTGAAAGATATGAGGTAAACACCAGAGATCTGGTTTCCTAAAAGCAGCCTTCACATCCTCACTTTCAAGGCTCTGCACTTTTCCTGCATCTTAGCTCTTGTTGGTTTTTTTTTCTATACCCACTCCAGTTTTACCTTAGGCAGTAATCTGATGGGGGATTTGGGACAGTACTTAAATTGCTTTGAAATAATAAAGTTGTGTGTTCAATTTGTTGAGCCCTAAATGTTTTGCCTGTATTATCTATATTTAACTTGCCACCTATGTATATTTGTTTTAGAGAACAGAAACCATTCTTACACAGGTTTCAGAGTAGCAGCCATGTTAGTCTGTATTCGCAAAAAGGAAAGGAGTACTTGTGGCACCTTAGCGACTAACAAATTTATTTGAGCATAAGCTTTCGTGAGCTACAGCTCCCTTCATTGGATGCATTCAGTGGAAAATACAGCGGGGAGATTTATATACATAGAGAACATGAAACAATGGGTGTTACCATACACACTGTAAGGAGAGTGATCACTTAAGGTGAGCTATTAAGCAGGAGAGCGGGGGGGCCCACCTTGATTATCACTACAAAAGGTTCCCCCTTCCCCCTCCTGCTTAATAGCTCACCTTAAGTGATCACTCTCCTTACAGTGTGTATGGTAACACCCATTGTTTCATGTTCTCTATGTATATAAATCTCCCTGCTGTATTTTCCACTGAATGCATCCGATGAAGTGAGCTGTAGCTCACGAAAGCTTATGCTCAAATAAATTCATTCTTACACACTAATTGTACGCAGATGAGCAGAGGTATGGCAAGGAAAAGGTATGCCAAACCTTTCTCTTCTACCACTGCTCCTTGTAATCTGTGAATCTAGACCACTATGATCATCTTTCTAGTCTGACCTCCTGTATAAAGCACAGGTTTCCCTGAATTAATTCCTGTTTGAATTAGAGTATATCTTTTAGAAAAACTTCCATTCAGAATTTGACCTACTTCTGCTTGCAGCTCATACCTATCCATTTCTTGTTTCATGGTTTTAAAAGGAATATAAAAGTTTTAGAACATCCAAGGGGAAATGGCTGCCATTTTGATACAAAAAATTGAATAAGCTTGACGTGTAGCAATTTGATGACTAAAACTCCGATTCTTGAAGTGTAGAGCTAGAAATAAACTACTGTTGGTACTTGATTTGAAAATATAAAACTGTATTTCCTTTCTGTACTTACATTCTCTTTGTTTAACTGTTTGCTGCTGCTTTTATTTTCTTTAAATACTTTTGTCTCTTCTTAATTCAAAGCTACACAAACTCTGTGTGCTGATTTAAAATGAAATGTATTCGCTGGTGGTATTCACACCACCAGCACTGTACCAAGAACTGACCATTTAATGGATTAAAAGAAAAACATGCTTTTCTGTCAGAAGTGTAGATCGGTAACAGAAGTATTTATTCGTTGCATGTCCAAATGGCTAGTGCAGTAGGATGAATGTGAATTACCTCAAATGCTTCTTGTTTTCTTCCAGATGAGGCCATTTAAATTAAATTCAAAACCGTTGTCTACTTATAATCAGCAGCTGTGGCTGACATGTGTGATTCAGCTGGATCAGCCTAACGGTAAGCACCCTGTCGAATTTATTATTTCAGAAAACTGATGTTATCCTGGAATTTTATTACAGTAGGTATAACAAGCCAATTACGGTTACAATAGTTGACCTGTATTTCACTTAGCTGTCATGTATATTCTCATGTAGTTTTACCTGGATCCAAAATGCATGGAAAAAACACACCCATCACAATAAATATGCAGAACTTGACTTACTAGCTAAGAAAGTAAGGGAATGGCTATAGGGACATTTCAAAGTTGTTTGTTTTTTATACTTTTTGCTAAAGCAGTAATGTGGTGTCTGTCTGTCTCGCGCTCTCTCTCTTTAGCTTCCTCTTTTGGGGTTAGACTAGTTGATGTTACAAGATATTGACCCTAGGTTAACACTCAGATTCTCAAATCACATTATCAGATATTGCTAACTGCACTGAATACCACACTGACTTTAATGGGAATTCTTGCCCAAGTCAGGAATGCAGGATTTTTCCTCTCTACTGTAACAAAGCATAACTGAATTGGTTTCAGTGAGCTGGGAGTATTGCTGCATGTAGTAACTCTATTTGAGATTTCATTTCTGCATTTGTTTTGGACAACAGCCGAATATTTTTCTCTTTAATTACAGAGTCCAGCTTCAAAACAAATGTTACTATGACAGTTAAAATACGTGGTGTAGAAGAAAATGGAAGCTCATCATTTATTAATAACCAAGTTTACAATCGGACGAGAATACTGAACTGTGCACAAGTAAGTATTTTTTTTGAAACAACACTGATTGTAAAGCTTATTCTTCTAAAACTACTTGTGTGTGGTAGATGTGGGGAGAGTATCTGATAAGGAGGCCACAGGGGAAAACCTGCAGTAAGAGTTTGTCTACGTATGCTTGCAGTTGTGCTAGTAATACTGTGTTTCTTGGATTTTTCTAGCAAGGTTGTAAAATGGCTTCATCCAGCTGTGTGGCATGACTTCTTTTGAGATCCATAGTAACCAAACCATAATATAGAATACTTTTCAATAGCACAAATGGAACTGAATTACAAAAAAAAAATTCCCCATCCACACTGGGAAAATAGTAAAACTCACTAGTCACAACTGTGTTTAAACGCAGTTGCTGTTAGCACTGTTTTAGTATTAATGTGGACAGATTCTAAATGGAAGAATCAGAATGCTGTAATACAGTCACTGCCTTGAGTCTGAGACAAAACATTTATTTAAGTGTATTCATTTAAGGTTTTAAAGTTCTAGAATACCTTTTCTTCAGCTTCTAAGATTTGAGTTAGTTTAACTTAAAGAGCCATCAAACTATAGCTCCTCATGATTGAGACTTTCTTTAGAAGAAAGATCTTAATTACACAGTGAGGACCATATATCATAATTAGGGCCCTACCAAATTCACCTTCTATTTTGGTCAATTTCATGGTCATAGGATTTTAAAAATTGTAAATTTCATTATTTCAGCTATTTAAATCTGAAATTTCATGGTGTTGTAACTGTAGGGGTCCTGACCCAAAAAGGAGTTGGCTGGGGCGGGGTGGGTGTCTCAAGGTTATTGTAGGGTGGGTTGCACTGCTGCTGGTGACGGCACTGCCTTCAGAGCTGGGCAGCTGAAGAGCAGTGGCTGCTGGCCGGGAGCCCAGCTCTGAAGGCAGAGCCGTTGCCAGCAGCAGCACAGAAGTAAGGATGGCATGATATGGTATTGCCACCCTTACTTCTGCGCTGCTGCCTGCAGAGCTGGGTCCTTAGTCAGCAAACGCCACTCTCCGGCCGCCCAACTCTAAAGGCAGCAGTGCAGAATTAAGAGTGGCAGTACCATACCAAGCCTTCCTTACTTCTGCCCTAGTGCTGATGGGATGCTGCCTTCAGAGCTGGCCACCAGCCACCGGATCTGAAGAGAGCGCAGAAGTAAGGGTGGCAATATCGCGCCTCCCTCCTAAAATAACCTTGTGATTTCTCCCCCTCCCCCCTCAACTCCATTAAACAAAGAAAACCTAATGCATTTTCTAGCTAGATTACTTAGTAACTTTACAGGAATTGGAGAACTTGCATCCTTGATCTGTTTCTGGCAAAGGTATCACAGAGACAGACAAAACCATTTGTCCCCCCCTCCCTCCAGATTTGAAAGTATCTTGTCTCCTCATTTGTCACTTTGGGTCAGGTGCCAGCAAGGTTACCGTAGCTTCTTAACCCTTTACAGGTGAAAGGGTTTTGCCTCTGGCCAGGAGGGATTTTATAGCACTGTATACAGAAAGGTGGTTACCCTTCCCTTTATATTTATGATAGTCTTAGTGAAATATTTCAAATATTTGTAACATGAGTATGTTGAGAGGTTCTGTCTCTGCTTGGTCACTTTGTCTCACTTACACATGAGCACTCTAAATGGTTTGAATGTCTTAAGTCAGTCTAGATGCTGCTTCTAGTTTTCTGACTTGTGTTCCCCTCTACAAGATGTAAAAGATTAGGTAAAATGTTCAAAAGTGCGTAAATGACTTAGGAACCCAAATCCTATTTACATTCATTGGGTCTTGGGCTCCTAGTCATTAAGTGCTTATGAAAGTTTCATGCATTATCACAACAGTGTTGTGCATCTTCTGTTTCTCTTGGTTCTGTTGACTCACTTTGACCGCAACAAAGACTGGAGGACAATCTGGCATCTTTCATAGATTCTGTGGCTAGAAGGGACAACTATGATCATCTAGTCTGACCTGCATAACACAGGCACTAGAACTTCCCTGAAATGATTCCTGTTTGAATTAGAGCATATCTTTTAGAAGAACATCCAATCTTGATTTAAAAATTGCCAGTGATGGAGAATCTTCCACAACCCTTGGTAAAAATTGCTCCAAAGATTTATTACCCTCACTCTTTCAAGAGTAGTCTCTTCCAAAAACCAGTAGTGTCTATACCATATAATTGTTGAAAGTTAGATTAACTTTGGGTCTTACCTAACATTGAACTCTGGATGACTAGTCAGGACCAGTGGGAAAGATAAATGTCATTCACCTGACCAGTGTCTGGAAATTAGTTTCTTTCTACCTAGACTTCCATTGTTAGTTGTGAAAGGAATTGAAGTACCAGAGTGTATCTCTTCCCCTGCATTCTTCCAGTTCCCAGCACTGTTCTGGGAGATATCCACTGAAATGTCACAGCTGTTGGAATTAGAAACTTGAGAAGGGTGCAAAGGTGTATTTGTACTGCAGTCTTGTTGGTTGAAACGGAGATGGCTTGTGTTCTTAAGTCTGCCCATTTGTAAGCAATGACCCTTTCTTACTAAGTATAGATAGGGCCCTACCAAATTCACGGTCATGAAAAACGCATCACGGACTGTGAAATCTGGTATCCCACCGTGAAATCTGGTCTTTTGTGTGCACTTACCATAGTTTTAGGTGACAAATCTGTGGAACTGTCATTCAGGTGTCATTAGAGGAAGTTTTGGAACAAATTGATAAACTAAACAGTAATAAGTCACCAGGACCAGATGGTATTCACCCAAGAGTTCTGAAGGAACTCAAATGTGAAATCGCAGAATTACTAATTGTAGTCTGTAACCTATCATTTAAATCAGCTTCTGTACCAGATGACTGGAGGATAACTAATGTGACACCAATTTTTAAAAAGGGCTCCAGAAGTGATCCCAGCAATTACAAGGCTGGTAAACCTGACTTCAGTACCAGGCAAACTGGTTGAAATTATAGTAAAGAACAAAATTGTCAGACACATAGATTAACATAATTTGTTGGGGAAGAGTAAACGTGGCTTTTGTAAAGGGAAATCATGCCTTACCGATCTACTAGAATTCTTTGAGGGGGTCAACAAGCATGTGGATAAGGGGGATCCAGTGGATATAGTGTACTTAAATTTTCAGAAAGCCTTTGACAAGATCACTCACCAAAGGCTCTTCAGCAAAGTAAGCTGTCATGAGATAAGAGGGAAGGTCCTCCATGGATTGGTAAATGGTTAAAAGACAGGAAACAAAGGGTAGGAATAAATGGTCAGTTTTCAGAATGGAGAAACTAAATAGTGTTGTCCCCCAGGGGTCTGTACTGGGGGCCCAGTTCTATTCAATATATTCATAAATGATCTGGAAAAAGGGGTAAACAGTGAGGTGGCAAAATTTGCAGATGATACAAAATTGCTCAAGATAGTTAAATCCCAGGCAGACTGCAAAGAGCTACAAAAGGATCTCTCAAAATTGGATGACTGGGCAACAAAATGGCAGATGAAATTCAATGTTGAAAATGCAAAGTAATGCACCTTGGAAAGCAATCCCAACTATACCTATAAAATGATGGCGTCTAAATTAGCTGTTACCACTCAAGAAAGAGATCTTGGAGTCATGGTGAACAGTTCTCTGAAAATATCCACTCAGTGTGCAGTGGCAGTCAAAAAAGCAAACAGAATGTTGGGAATCATTAAGAAAGGGATAAATAGTAAGACACAAAGTATTATATTGCCTCTATATAAATCCATGGTATGCCCACATCTTGAATACTGCATGCAGATGTGGTCGCTCCATCTCAAAAAAGATATCTTGGAATTGGAAAAGGTTCAGAAAAGGACAACAAAAATTATTAGAGGTATGGAATGGCTACCATATGAGGAGAGATTAATAAGACTGTGACTTTACAGCTTGGAAAAGAAACGACTAAAGGAGGATATGATAGCGGTCTATACATTCATGACTGGTGTGGAGAAAGTAAATAAGGAAGTGTTATTTACTCCTTCTCATAATACAAGAACAAGGGGCCACCAAATGAAATTAATAGGTAGAAGGTTTAAAACAAAAACAAGAAAGTATTTTTTCACACAACACACAGTAAACCTGTGGAATTCTTTGCCAGAGGATGTTGTGAAGGCCAAGACTGTAATGGGGTTCAAAAAAGGACTAGATAAGTTCATGGAGGATAGATCCATCAATGGCTATTAGCCAGGATAGACAGGGATGTTGTCGCTAGCCTGTGTTTGCCAGAAGCTGGGAATGGGCGACAGGGGATGAATCACTTGATTATCTGTTCTGTTCATTCCCTCTGGGGCCACCCGGCATTGGCCACTGACAGAAGGCAGGATACTGGGCTAGATGGACCTTTGGTCTGACCCAGTATGGCCGGTCTTATACTATACAGATTTCACGGGGGAGACCAGCATTTCTCAAATTGGGGGTTCTGACCCAAAAGGGAGTTGCAGGGGGCTTGCCAGGTTATTTTAGAGGGGTTGCAGTATTGCCCCCCTTACTTCTATGCTGCCTTGAGAGCTAGGCACCTGGCCAACAGCCACCCATCTCTGGCCGCCCAGCTCTGAAGGAAGCACCCTGCTAGGAGCAGTGCAGAAGTAAGGGTGGCAATACCATGCCATGCCATCCTTACTACTGTGCTGCTGCTGGCGGCAGCTCTGCCTTCGGAGCTGGGTTTCTGGCCAGCAGCCGCCAGTCTCCAGCTGCATAGCTCTGAAGGCAGCACTGCTGCCAGCAGCAGCGCAGAAGTAAGGGTAGCAGTACTGCAAACCCCCCTACCATAACCTTGCGACTCCCGCACAACTCCTTTTGTGGGTCAGGACCCCTACAATTACAACACTCTGAAAATTCAGATTCCAATAGGCAAAATAATGAAATTTATGTTTTTTAAATTCCTCTGACCAGGAAACTGAGCAAAATGAACTGTGAATTTGGTAGGGCCCTAGGTATAGATGATAAATTGGGCAATTGCTTGAAAATTACCACAGCATGGCGAACTAATCTGCTGGATAATTGTAGGAAACGGGATTGAGCAAAGACAGCCTAGAGCACTTCTGCTGCTGCTGAGTTGTTGGAGCATTTATTTGCTCATGTGTTTACAGTTTTTGGTTTCATAGGTACAAAGGCATATTAATATCCTTCACTGAGTGCTAACTTTCTTTGGAAAGGTTAGAATTTTTCTGATGTTCTCCTTAGCTCTCTGACGCTGAAAGAAAGAATAGCACACAGACAAATCTAAAACTGTCACTTGTTTGGGGGCCCCTCTACTCCCCAAAAAAACACTGTTGGTAGTTCTGTACATTTTTAGTTGGCTCTGGATGATGTCATTTCCTTGTGCTGTATATTAATGTGGGTTAAGAAGTGACCCACATTAACATTTTTTAAAATATCAGTATAAAGCTCTCCAATCCTTTGCTTTGATGTCCTCAGCAGAGCCTCATACCACTTCAGAGCCACAGTCTCTTAGTGCTTTTAATCCATAACTATCTCAAAGTGAAAGAAAACACAACAGAAGACATCAAAGATCAGAAATTTATAAGATATTTTTAAAAAGCAGCCACTTCTTAAAGAAAGCTTTCAAGTTTTATTCATACATCAAAGAAAAAAGGCTCCTTTTTGTCTTTTGCAGGTCATTTAAAAAAAAAAAAAAAAGAGAAAAATCTGTGGTACCAGGAGACCTTACACTTGGATCCGTTTCTACTGAGAAATATAGCTGTATTTTGGCTGATGGGCAGTTAACACCCATTGAGCTTTTACTTTGTCTGAGTGCCTTAAATAAGTTTCTTTGGAATCTCTCTGATCTCCTTATTTTTCCATTATAACTTTACTATGTTAGTCATTTTTTGTAATTTAATCCTATTGAGGTGTAAGCCCTTAAATATAAATTACAGCATAAAGCTCTTATGAGGTATTCTGACTCTACTGTGTGTTTTCATAGAAATGTGCCGAAATCATTGTGGTTCACCTTGGCTACCTGACTTACACTCAGTACGAAGTTATTGTTGGTTTTGAGGATCTGAATAAGCTGATGTACCCCATCAAGAATGTGAATTTCACAGTAAGTGAACAGTATCATGCTAGCAAAAAAAAAAAAAATCTTCAGTTTTAATTATTGTTGTGGAAGGCTACTTTAACCATAGTAAAATGTATGTCATTTCCCTTTTGAAGGTGAAACACTTGCACAGAAAAAGTGTAGAGGCTAAGGTCCTATCCTCACTGAGATTGTAAACATACTTTATTTGCCATTGTCGAGGTTCTAGCACAATTTCCTTGATTACTGTGGAGAAGGACTCTTCTGTCAGAACAGTTATGAACTTGTGCTTACCTAGAGCAGTAGTCTGTAGTGCTGTTCTCTAGAAAAGAAATCTTTATCAGCACTTGGAAAGCCATACTAAGACCCAGCTAGCAACAGCTGTTCAAACATGATTACAGCTAGTACAGTTCGGATTAGCGTGGACAAGGAAAGCCTGTTCAGAAAGCCATTCTATGTTTTCTTACAAGGCACACCATTGAAAAGAACTTGAATGCATATGTGAAACCCTTGTCTTGTTCTTACAGCTCTGAACTCAAGCACTGCTTTAAAAATAACTGTAAAATGGAAAAGCCTCCTGGCAATTATCATACAAATAGGCATTCCAAAAATTGCATTTCTGTCATTCCCATGTTCAACTGCTTGCAGTGTTGGGATCTGAGCGCACAAGAAATATCTCATTTAGATAGGTTAATATGTGAATTCAAATCTTGCATCCCCAAACATCTACAGGCCTCTTACAACTGGTATGGTAGGTGTATTGAGATTAGCAGGATTTCTCCAGACTTTCCAAAAGCACGTGGGGTTAGAAAATTATCATTGTAGGAAACTCTTGATTGGGGTTTGTTTTTTTTGTTTGGGTGTTTTTGCACACACACAGTGTTGGGCGGAAAGGGAAGAATGTACTCAAGACAAGCAGCCATTCTTCCCTGAAGAAATATGCTGAGTGTAAACCATGGCATATAAAGGTGTCTTGCAAAACAAAATGTTTACAGTACTTCACCAATTTGTGCTGAGTGACTACAAAGCCAATATACAAAAAGCAACTTTGAAGTTGATCCTGCCTGTGCTGCTGTGGTCTGGGTGTATATTCCAGCAGTGGTTGCTGTGCTGTGATATTCCAACCTATAGCATTCTGTGTGTCACAGCTGCTAGCATGTAGGGACCTAAAATGAAAAGGCAAAATGTTGGTTTTTTAGTTCTTTATACACTGAATGCACCTCTTTGCTGGGTAAGTGGAGAGTATTCAGCACATATGTGAAGCGATAGTTTATCATCTTGCTTTGTACATGACTTTTAAGGCAGCTTTGCAAAATTCTGCTTTCCCAGGGCAAATAAAATCACATTTTATTTGTCTTCCCTATGCTCTTGTATTGTTTGTTATATTTAGTGCCTAGTATCCTCAGCTATGCACAGTGTGTAACATAGTGGGGCTCTGTACATGTAGTGCACAATAAATGGTACCTGATCTAAAAAGCTTGCAGTCTAAATAGACAAGACCGACAAAGAGGGAAACCGGTGACCGAGAGGTGAAGTGACTTGCCCAAAGTCACGCAAGGGGCCAGAAGGCGTTGGCGAGTAGATTTTTGTGCCTGGGCTTGTACATTTTTATAACCATTTTCCAAGTCTCCTTTAAAGTCTAATATGTGGACCACAGAATAACTTAAACCCTTATCCTTTGTAAAATTTATATAAGCTACATTTTATCCATAATGACAGGTTTCAGAGTATCAGCCGTGTTAGTCTGTATCCGCAAAAAGAAAAGGAGTACTTGTGGCACCTTAGAGACTAACAAATTTATTTGAGCATAAGCTTTCGTGAGCTACAGCTCATTTCATCGGATGCTGTAGCTCACGAAAGCTTATGCCCAAATAAATTTGTTAGTCTCTAAGGTGCCACAAGTCCTCCTTTTCATTTTATCCATAAAATGTGTTTATGGGGGAGGAAATTAAGTTAGTTGCACATTTTTAGAACTTGCTTTCCTTTTTCCTGAGGCAAAAACCAGATGGAGAAATAAATGAGCTAATTAGCAATCATTAATCTCCTCTTAATTTAGCAAGTTTAGTAAGCTACGAACATGCATGGTCTTTAAAAATAAAGAAGCTTGCAGTGGATTGAGTCAATCAATGAATTTACTGTAAAGTCTTAAACAACGGGAAGTTAACCTGTGTTGGTTTCATCCTCTTTTTTGCCTTAGTTTTGTGGTTTGGCATGTATGATGGCACTTTGAGACTGTAGCATGCTTCTTCTTTATCCTGTAACTTCGTATTAAGCATGAGGAACAGTAGGCTGCTTTAGCTTTGTTTTAATTTATTGAAATTTTCATAATAATATTGAGGTTGGAGGAGGTGGCAAGACATGAATTAGCCTTAATCTTTCTAAGGTGGTGCTGTGGAATTTGAAATGGCTTGGCCGTGAAACTTGAGAAAGCCAGTGTGTTGATCTGTAGAGACTTTTATGCAATATTGTGTCTGCAAGTACTAGTAATTTTTTGTCATGCAAATTCTATCAGCTTCCTCTTAACATACTAATTTATCTTTTATTATCTTGTAGTGGAAAACCTATAACCCATCTTTTTCACAAGTGGAAATCTGGTTCCGATTTGTCTTTGTAGTTCTTACTTTCATGGTCACTGTGAGTATAGTCTCTTACTTAACTTTTTTGGAGGGCTGGGTATAGGTGTGCAGGTGGCTAATTCAACTGCTACACAGTCCTGTGTTTGGTACCATAGCTCTCAACATTAGCAAAGCCTCATACTGTGCATGTGCAAAACCATTTTTAAAAATGCTTATAATTCAGTTTGTGCTTTAAAGTGAAAATAATGGAAGGGTTTAGTTCAACCTAAATTTTCAAGTTCAGCCGTGTTTGAGTGTTTTTTGAATTGGGTGGATGAAGCCTTGCAAATAGGGAAAATCATATACTTTGTACAACTCAAAATGGTTGAAAGAATTTTGCTCATACTTTCAAGAAAAAAATTCACTTTGGGGCTGAGACCAAGTAACGAAATATTTCTGAAAAACTGGAGTGAAAAATTTCTGACTTAATGAATGAAAACACTGGGTTAGAATGAAAGTCCTAATGTTATCTTGAATGTAGTGGGTGCTGCTACACACTTTCTAGAATAGTGTGTGTGTGTGTGTGTGTGTGTGTGTGTGTGTGTGTGTGTGTGTGTGTGTGTGTGTGTGTGTGTGTGTATAAAAAATACACATGCATGTGCACATGTACACACAACTTTTATCAAGTAACAATGAATGTGGTACATGACCTGACCTGTCAGTGAATTTTGTTGGCTAGTTTAGGCAGATATCAGTATGTTGTTATAGTGTGTGTGTATAGTAATATCAAACAGTAAGTTGGCAGCATCACACAAATTATGCTGATTTGTGCAGTAGCAGCTGGTTTCTATTTCAGGTTGTCCCAGAGGTTAAGTGACTTGCTCAAGGTCACACAACGTATCAGAATGAGAAATAGAACCTTGGAGACCTGACTCCCAGTGATAAAATCTGCTCAACAGAGTACACTTCCTTTTGAGTGACATTGTTAGTGCATTACAGTCTCTGTTAGCTCTTCTAAGGATAGGAAGGACAAGATAGATGAAGCCTGATGTATGTAATACAGTTGCCAATAACTGGCAGTTGCCAATAACTTTTTTTTTTTTTGTAGTGTCTGTTTGCCCATTCCCTCCGGAAATTTTCTATGAGAGACTGGGGAATTGAACAGAAATGGATGTCCATCCTCCTTCCCCTGTTGCTGCTTTACAATGGTATTTGTGTGTATATATATATTATGCCATTTTTGTAGGGTTCTCTTACAATCAGCTTGGCCCCTTTAAAATATGTGACTGTTTATACGAATTGAATCTGTAAGTGGTCTGACAAGAGAGAACAGAGGGGGCTTGCTGCAAAGGGAACTCTGGCCATGAGGGACTGCTCAGGCAGTAGCAGCCGTGTTACATGTTCTCAGGAGCTTTAACACTAGAACTACACTGAGACCTGACTGTAGGCAACCAGCAAGAAACAGTTGTGTAGTAGGTTCCCTCTAAGTAAAGGGCTAACAAAACATGAACTCTATTGGAAATCTTGGGGAAAATCTGAGTGATTGCTTAGCACAGGGAGGAGTACCTGTTGGCGGTACCTTGTATTTGTTATGAACTTTCAGATTTAACCAACTGCAGTGCCACTTACTTGCTAAGATTTTGAAAAAATTGCTTGCTTGTTCTCTGAAGACTGTTTGGGTCCCCCTCCCCTTGATTAATAATGGGTAAAATTGAAGAAGAAAAGAAAATTCTATGATTTTTCTTCCATTCTGTTACAGATCCATTTTTCCCCCTCTCATTTTTGGTGAACAGTTGGTTTCCTGGGATGCTTGATGACCTCTTTCAGTCAGTGTTTCTGTGTGCATTGCTGCTGTTCTGGCTCTGTGTCTACCACGGGATCCGAGTGCAGGTAAGGAGAGGACAATTACTCAGTACTTGCTGCAGAGATATTAACATTAATTCAGTTTTGCATTATGTAGTTTTAATTTTTCTCCCTGATTTATGTGGTACACTTTTTTTCCAAGCTGTTAACAAAATGAAATCATGCCTAATATGAAAGTGTTCATGAAGCTCATTCTATACACAGTGTAATGTGACTTTTTATTCTGTCCCATATGCTAAACTCATTCTTCCATTTTATTTCAAATCAGCTGTTTTATATATTCTAGCTCATCGTTTAATGGATTTGCAGGGTGACAAAGCTGTTGTGAAAGCCTGATGTAGTGTTGTACTGTTTGTATTAGGACTTGAATATGTTATTTGTGGTTAGCCATTTGGGTGCTTCTTCCCTTGTGCTAGGGAAGAGACAGGACTCTGTTATAGAGCAGTGTTTCTTCACCTTTTTGATATCAAGGACCAGCTTGTTGCCTTTCTTAAACTGTGTCCGGGAGATCTCAGGAACCGGCATAGAGAATGATGTCATGTGACTTTGAGTCTAAAATGATTAGCGGTGAAATACTGAGCTATTCTGGCACAGCCTTCTTGGCGTGGTTCACACCTTTCATCTCTTATTCTAGACTAGTTGCAGAGCAACACTGTGGTAGTTTCCGCTTGGTTCATGTTTGGAAGTCTATTTTTTTGCAACCATACGTTTTATAATCTTAAAAAAAAATAAAAGAGAACTCAAATTCTGAAGCACAATTTGATGGAAAGAAGTAGATTCTGCAGCTTCAGAATCCATGAAGTGAATCAGATCTTGCAATATCCTCACTTTGTTTTAACATGCATGTGATTATAACATAGTTTTTATACACTCAGTAGTGAGCTTTGGATCTTACAAAATAAATTGCAGATGGTGCTTTTTTAAAAAGCACTTTGGGAGTTAACCCGAAGTATGGCTGTTCCTATTTTAATATGTTGAGAACCAACATGCTCTCTCAGGTGAATTCAGATGTTCTTAACCTGTCTTCTGTTGCCCCAACAGGGAGAAAGGAAATGCTTAACGTTCTATTTTCCCAAATTCTTTATCGTTGGTCTTCTATGGTTGGCTTGTGTTACATTAGGAATATGGCAAACGTAAGTAATTTCCCTTTGCACTAAGTTTTAGTGAGGAAAAGCTGATTGGGGAAAAAGAAGGTGGTTTACAATTAGTGATGTCTGTTTGTCTTTTGATGTTTTGATTGTGATCCGGAAATGGATAAATTGAGCTGCACCAGTTATGTCAGATCTTCCCATTTTGTAAACTGAGACTAAATCTCTAATGGCTGCCCTAATAACACACAGCTATATGAATTCCACAGCCAGTGCATAATGGCTCCCTACAGTACGTTTTCCAGTGTTTTGTTCAATTTAGAAAAGGATTACAAGTAGTAGAGCTTCCCCTTCCTTTGGAAAGGCCAGGCAGAGACCTTACTGTTAGGATATGTTGGTTTGTTCAATTTTATTCCATTACGCCAAGTGCTGTACCCTCTTAGACCATGCTGAACCTTGCATCTCAGTATTTACACTCTACATGTATTTGTAAACTGTCCTACTCACCTCATCAAGTTGTTGTTTAGCCAAGTAATACATATATTTAATTTTTCCTCTTATATCAGTCCCTCTGACCTTTGAATAATTTGTGTTGCGCTTTTCTGAATTTTTTCCAATTTGATAAGCTAACATAAAGATAGAAACCTTCCCCTCCCAGACAGCTACCCCACCATTTGTGGTGATGTGGCTTTCTAAGGCACATTACCCACAATTGTGTCCCTCTTATATTTTGTTTTTTTTTTTGGAGGAAGTAAACAGTGGGGTTGGGTGGGTAAGGTTGAAAGGTATGCAGTTTCAGGAAATGCTATTGAAATCAGAGACTGCCATTCTGCCCTATAAGGGATACATACTTGACAATGAGTGAAGAGTCAGATCCTGCATTTTTTTTCATTGCTCCAATCAAACTCAATAAATCTGTGAAACCCAAGTTTTGTAGGAAGTTACTGTGTGTTAAAGTAGCCAAAAATAAACAGGGGAAATGAATAAAGAATAGCTGAAAACCCAGAATCCCCACATACATGACAAGTAAAATCAATGGGTCCGATCCTCAGCTGGTATAAATCCATGTGTCTCAATTTAAAATCAGTGGAACTACCAGTTTACATCAGCTGAGGATCTGGCCCAGTGTCCATAATCTTAGTATAAAAGTCTAGAATTCCAATAGTGTCTTTTGTCAATGCATGTTTCTGGTTTAACCTGACACCGTTAGAACTGTGATTACTTCCTGATCTTTGATATTTTCTAGTGTTAATGAACTACATGATCCAACATACCAGTACAGGGTTGACACAGGTAATTTTCAGGTAAGTTTGAATCAAACTTTTTTGACACTTCCTTATGGATTTTGTATGTCTACTCAGGTAAGACTGGGAAAGAGGTGTGTGTGAAGAGATCTGGCAGTTATTTAGTATTACATTATATTATTCTTCAGGCTGAAATGTAACTATTTTTTTGCTGTAAAACTTTAAAAAAACCAAGTGCTGAATGGAAGACCTGAAGATTAAAAATATATTTTCACTATTTTAAGGAAAATTGTTCAGATGAATTTTTGTTTGGCTAATGCGAATGTCTTTAAAATGGACTTGTTTATAGAAATGCTCCCTCCATTGCATATTCTGTACTGGAGACATGGAATGTTTCCTTTTGGATTAAGGGGCATGTGTCTATAGGCCCACTGCACTATTAAGAAAGGAGGCCATAGTGTGAATGTTGAACTGTCACCCCACAGAAGACCGTTCGGAACTGTTTTCTAACCAGTAACTACTCAATTGCAACCACCCAGGGCATCTTGGGTCTCATCAGAAACATATTCATTACTTTTCAGAGAGCCAAAAAAGAGCTCCTGGTTAGGCCTCTTAGTTCTCCACACCTTCTATTCTCAGAACATTTGGCCTTCTCAGTAAATCTCTGCTTTCCCTTCTGTAGGAGAAATCAGTTCTGTACAGCCTCCTGTAGTTTCTCAGAGCTGTGGCCATTTTTAGAAAACATCTGAGATTTGAACCATTCAGCTGAAAGAAGTGGCCTTTGCTAATGAAACACCCTCTCCACCGCGCCACGTACCAAAGTTGACACAACCACCACAGCCACTTCTGCTACAGACAAGGGAGTATCATGCTTCCTTCTTCCAGCCTAATTGCCCTGAACAAATGGATCATGCTTTTGGAAATGATGGTTTCTGTCTCTGGGATGGATCTGAAGGAAGAAAGAAAAGGATAGCTCTTGTTCATTAAAACTAGATTTTTTTTTTTCCCCCTATTACAGGGAATGAAAATCTTCTTCCTTGTGGTGGCAACTGTGTATATCTTGTACCTTTTGTTCCTGATAGTGAGGGCATGTTCAGAACTTCGCAACATGCCTTATGTTGGTAAGCAGTACTTTCTTCATGTTTCCTTCAAATGGATTTCCCCCAAGGATGGCTAGATATTTGGGGCAGGGGAGGTGTAAGCTCTCAAATGACTGACAATTGTTCTTAATCCTTCCAGATCTCAGGTTAAAATTCTTGACTGCATTGACCTTTGTAGTGCTTGTCATTAGGTAAGACGTCTTTAAAGAACATATTCTCTGTATTGTAATAGTTATAGCTTTGTAAAACTTTCATAACTTGATTGCCAAGAACTGTTTTTCTTTATCAGTAAAATGGTGCACCCTCAGAACAGGTTATCCATTCACAACTTTCTCTGGGTTCATTTTTAAAAATGCCACTGCCTCCAAACTACACTTTTAAAATCTTGCATGCTACTGGCACTTAACAAATAATAAATTACACCACTCAGTTCCATAATCGATAGATCTTAGTGTTCTTATTTTTCCAAAAAATTCCTACTGATATCCCACTAGAGCAGTGGTCTCCAAAATTTTTGGATCGCGCACCCCCAGAGCCAGCTCTAGGAAAGTGTGCAAAAAAAAAAAAAAAAAGGAAGAAGAGTTGCTGCCAGTGCGCCACTGAAGACGGAACGGGGAGAGCCGAGCGGCTGCCGGCGTGCCGCCAAAGAATCAAAGGTCCGGGAGCGCTGCTGCCCCCGTGCCAGCAGCGTTCCTTCGGCAGCACTCTTCCTGCTGTGCACCCCCAAGGATGGTCTTGCGCGCACCCCACTTTGGAGACCACTGCACTAGAGCAATGCTGTGGATCTTGGAAAGTGCATGGCCCTCTGTTTATAAAAAATAAAGAACCTTTTTTTTTAAAGCAGATGCAGTGGCTCAGCTTGCACTGTTGCAGTCCAGGCAGACTGTGTGAGACAGATTTCACAATTTGTTTCTCAGAACAGTAGAGCTCAAGAAGCTTGTGAGATGCTCAGATGCTTTCATACTTTATGGTCCCTTTCTTCTGCAAGTCTGCCATTAAATTCTGTCTTTAGCCCAGGAAAGCCAGTGGGGCACCAACAATGCCTGTTTTTAAGAGATGCAGAGAGTTTAGTTAACCTAGACTCTGGGGCAAATGGCCTCTATAATAGGGGAAGGAGAAAGGGAAAGAACGTTGATAACCCAAAATGAAGACATCCCACTCTGACTTGTTTAATGTCTTGAATCAATGAGGCCAAGATGAGATTGGTGAACTGGCAGTGAAGCTCTTGGATAAGTAGAATGATGAGTGGCTAAAAACCTGCTCATTTAAAAAAAATACAATTGTGCTGATCATCTGGGAGAGTTGAGCAGTCTGTAAATGCTCAAACTTCTGCTGTGATTTGTGGAGTCCCACACCTGACTCTCCATGACATGAAAAGAGTTTGCCTTTTGGAAAAAGTTTAGATTGACTTATGTTGCTCTTTATAGGGCAGTCCTAAAATGTTGCAAAAAGGGAATGTGTATAAGAGCCATAAACATATGGGGTTGATGGTGTCGTCATCAATGGTGTTTGAAAGCAAGGGGCTGTTACTGTAAACTTAAGTGGTATATCTAGAATATTCTTATGAAAGGGAAAATTGCTTCTGTCTAGAACACACTAAGCAAATGTGGTTTACAAGCATCAACAGTTAAGAGGAGACTGAACCTGTTTTGGGAAAGATTTGGTATTATCTCTTGGAAAGAGATGGTATCCACTCTGACTAAATCTGAGGCAACCAAGGGCTAAATATAGTTGACAGATTTCTGTACTGTTGCTTGTGGCTGCACTTATCTTCATCCTGAAGGTGCAGCCCTCAGAGGTGAGAAGACCTGGTATGCATCAGTCTGTGAGGGTCATCAGAACAAGATGGAGCATTTCATGTTGGGACTTGTAATATCCATGAGGCACACCTCCATATTTAAAGATGGGGGCAGCTGCAATCTACTTCAGTCTTATGCAAATTAGGTAAAACCTTTTGGGGTCCTGGCAAGCTGCCAGCGCAGCCCACATTGTGGTTTCCCTTCTAAATCAATTATTTCTAAAGCAATTTTGTGGTCGCCGCCTATAACCGGGAGTGGTTTACTAATTCATCCTCTGGTGAACACTTCTTGCTCTGTAACCTCCTTTCATGAGTTATTTAGAGTGAACTGTCCACTACTGCCACCATCACACTGATCAGACTGTAGTTATGGACATGTGTATCTAGCAGAGAGATGTTTAACCTGCAGAGTTGTTTGCAAGGCAGCATTCACTTTCTGTGGAGTTTCATGTGTTGAACATAAGAATGGCCATATTGGATCAGACCAAAGGTCCACCTAGCCCAGTATCCTGTCTTCCGACAGTAGCCAATGCCAGGTGCCCCAGAGGGAATGAATAGGTAATCGTCAAGTGACCCATTCCCTGTCGCTCATTCCCACGTTTTGGCAAACAGAAGCTACGGACACTGTCCCTGCCCATCCTGGCTAATTGCCATTGATGGCCCTATCTTCCATGAACTTATCTAGTTCTTTTTTGAACCCTGTTATGGTCTTGGCCTTCACGACATCCTCTGGCAAAGAGTTCCACAGGTTGATTCTGTGTTGTGTGAAGAAATACTTTCTTTTGTTTGTTTTAAATCTGCTGCCTATTAATTTCATTTGGTGACCCCTAGTTCTTGTGTTATGAGAAGGAGTAAATAACACTTCCTTATTTACTTTCTCCACACCAGTCATGAATGTATAGACCTCTATCATATTCTCCCTTAGTCGTCTCTTTTCCAAGCTGAAAAGTCCCAGTCTTATTAATCTCTCCTCATACAGAAACCATTTCATACCCCTAATAATTTTCGTTGCCCTTTTCTGAACCTTTTCCAATTCCAAGATATCTATTTTGAGATGGGGCGACCACATCTGCACGCAGTATTCAAGATGTGCGCTACCATGGATTTATATAGAGGCAATATGGTATTTTCTGTCGTTATTATCTGTCTTTCTTAATAATTCCCAACATTCTGTTCACTTTTTTGACTGCTGCTGCATATTGAGTGGATGTTTTCAGAGAACTATCCATGAGTCCAAGATCGTTTCTTGAGTGGTAACAGCAAATTTAGATCCCATTATTTTATATGTATAGTTGGGATCCTGACAGAATGTGAAATTCAGAGGTTGGGTGAGTTGCCAATGTTGTTTTTTTTTTTTTTTTTTTTCTAAACTAGTTCTAATACGCACCTTCCATCACTGTAGGGTCAAATCGCTGCTGACTTTCATGGATTGTGCTTTATGGGAAACCCAGGAAAAAAATAGGCTAAATTTCCCCATCCTTCAACTGACTGACTGACTTTTAATTTCAAAAACCTTCCTGAATTAGGAGTATGAAATCAGCTGCTTATTCTAAGAGACATTTGAATAGATTTGTCACATTAGTCTAAGACAAGGTGCCATTTTTTCTTATAACTCTGTTCTTACCCCTGCCCCATTACCCACCTCATCAAATGTTGTTACAGTTCAGTGCATATAGCCACAGTGTCTGTCTTATCTCCCACAGCATTGTTATACTTTATCTACGTTTTGGAGCACGAGTTCTACAGGACGACTTTGTAGCTGAGCTGTCAACTCATTATCAGAATTATATCCTTCCATTGTGGCTTCCAGTCATTTAGGAATATTGTTAACTTGTTTCAGTTAAGTGAATGTACAGAGATGATGGCTCAGGAGTTGTGCCTTTCACTGCTAGATCACCAGTTCAAATCCAACCCGGGTTGGTAGTGACTGCAAGTTATTTTCTGTTGGTTATTCATGATGGCTGACGAATGAATGCGTTTGGTTTCAGTTCATCTCTCTGAACTGCTGTCCACGTCACAAAATCCACAGCCATAATTGGCACTCTTGAATGTGCATGAAGATGGGACAAGTTTCTTTCCCAGATATGTGTAGTAGGTTATCCCTTCAGAGCAGGGCTGAGTTTAGTTGGAAGGATGCTGTGGGGTAATTTACATGGATGCTGCCTATGCTGACCATATTATGTAGCTAGCAGATGTCTGCAAATTGGCATAGGTATTAAATTCACTTAAACAAAAGTATGATGGGCTGTGTAATTGCAGGAGGCAGGAAGTAGTTCTGTAAACTGCCATCTTGCATTTTCCAGTTCAGGGCTAAATTTCCAATACAAAAGGAAAATATTATTGCAGTATCATGGTATAACTGGAGAGTGCTCATGCATATCTTGCTACAGTTCAATCTTGTCTACACTGGCAATTTTGGGGAAATCTCCCTTTGTTGTGGTACAGCTCAAAGGTGGGGAAGGTGGAAGCAAAGCCAGTCTACTCTAGAGCTTCGACTGGTGGAAGATATTCCCAAAATTTCCGGTTTAGAAACAGCATTTGCATAATACTAATTTGATAGTCAAGCAGTTGGCTCCATCTCATTCATTATAAAGTACAGGTTTTTAGATACACTAAATTTTACAGATGGGGAAGCCAATTTGCCAGATATTGCCAGCTGGTGTTTGTGTTGGAGCCAGGATTAGAACTTGTATTTGTGGATCCTCAGCTCAAATCACTAAAGTACAGTTCTCTCTAGATTCTGAAACTGGCTGTGTGACCAAAAGTGCCCAATATCAGCTAGAAAATGACTGCTGAACTTTTCTGTAACTAGTGGAAATTAAAATAGAGTTTTAATAGGGTACCTTAAAAACAAGGGCAACAGCCCCACCATGTCTTAGTGTTCTATCTGATTGCAGGTTTCAGAGTAGCAGCCGTGTTAGTCTGTATTCGCAAAAAGAAAAGGAGTACTTGTGGCACCTTAGAGACTAAACAAATTTATTAGAGCATAAGCTTTCGTGAGCTACAGCTCACTTCATCCGATGAAGTGAGCTGTAGCTCACGAAAGCTTATGCTCTAATAAATTTGTTTAGTCTCTAAGGTGCCACAAGTACTCCTTTTCTTTTATCTGATTGCAGTCACGCCTCCCTCCCACCCAGTTAACTTAATCTAAGACAATGCCAAACTAAACATCAGTGTCCCAAAACTTTTTTTAACAGTATACACGTCATACTTTGAAAGTGCTGGGCAAAAATCATCAAGCTTTCCCAAAAATGTTGTTGCAGGGAGAATCCTGCCTAATGTTTGGTTTATTCAAAGTTAATATGTACTTAGCTGTATTGTGTAATATCCTTGACTATTATTACCAGCAGAATTCTTATCTTTCTATGGTTTACTCAACTTCTATCTTTACACTTTAGCCTTTGTGTATTCCCCATCAAAGAATGCACTGTATGGTAAGTGACCTATTGTAAAATTTGCCAGATTGCTGCACAGATCTGGCATGCCAATATAGCTCATCAAATCTTCACATGTTGGCTGTTTCATTAGCACTTTATTTTGTTCTGTATGAGCAGCTTATGGTGGCTTCAAATAGCCGGTAATGACAGAAACATGTGTTGATCTAATCCATGAAAATTTTACATTTATTGTATGTGCCTCTTAATAGTGTATAGCATTAGGATACTCAGTAATAAAAATGGCTATTTATTTTACTGGATGTCTTCTGCTTTAACCATTGAATGTAAATATGCTAGGCAACTAACGTGTACTACATGCATGTGGAGGGCCTTATGTTTGGGGCAGAGCAGTTTCTCCCTAAACTGATTTTGGAACTAAGATGAATGGAGCTGCTTCAGGAATCCCATGCTTCCATTATAGGAGATGCAACTAGCTAGCTAGCTGGCTGGCTCGGAACAAATATTTACATTTGTACCTGGGCTAGAGGAATTAAAAAGCATGCAGAAGGTATTGGATCTTGTGGCAAACCATTAGGGCCAGATTTCACTCTGTAACTCTGACTTCAGTGGAGTTGTCAACTTACATCAGGGATATACTTAGCCCCAAGATTTCACAGGCCTGTGCTGGGAAACCTGGAGAGGCAGTATTGTAAACAGCCAGTGGAAAGAGAGTGTGCATCCTTCCATTCCAGCATGAAGTTACAGCCGTACCTTCCTCCTCCCTATGTGAAAGTGAAAAATACTCTGCCCTAAGTTATAACACCTTAGATAAATAGGCATTAATGACCAAACAATTCTTAGATTTTATTACTTTCAGAACTTTAGTCACAAATAAGGGAAAGGGACTGAAATGTTTCATAAAATCTTCCTATACTTTTCAACCAGATTATTTACTGACTAGTGTGTTCTAAAATATCAGGTATAAGTAATGTGGACAGGTGAAATTGTACCTGGGAAGAAATAATGTTAATAAAATATAAAGACTGTCCACCTCCTGGGGTTTTTAGACAAGGGTGTCAACTTCAGCTGTTGTGAATGCTGACATACTGTGAGAGGAGGGTTGAAGAGTTTAAATCACAGGTTCCAATCCCTTCCTTGCCAGGGTAAAACTCCAGGCTGGATCCCAGTTATAACTTCCTTGGAAACTACAAAGTCTCTCCCTTCAGTTCTGGATAAAAGTCTAAACTAAAAGTTTGAAGTCAGGAATGCAATTTTCTGGTTAAATGAAATCCTATCTATATTTTCCAGAGTCGCAGTTGAAAGACAATCCTGCCTTTTCTATGCTGAATGATTCAGATGATGATGTGATTTATGGGTAAGTAACACAATTGTGAAAAATCTGTTGGTGATTCAGTGGATGTGGATTTGCTGTATTTACTGTAAAAAGTTTACGGACCTGGTGGGTGGTTCTTAGTGAAAATCCAAACAGGCTGACTACAGAATGGAGGACAGCTATAGCTTGAGTCTTCTATTTTGGGTCACTTTACTCCAAAATAGCATGAAATCTCATTACAATCCTATCTTGGCTTCTTTTTTCCTGTTTAAAAAGGGACTGCCATGACACTGATACTAAAAGGTACATTCCCGACATGTAGGTGTGAGGACAATGGCAGGCTGCAGTGAGAGGGGAGCATGTGGATGGCGGGGTTTGGGAAGAGAATATGCTGGCAGAAAGGAGTAGATGGGGAACGAGTGCTGGAGTCAGGTTGGCAGGATGCAGATTGCAGTAGGAGGGAATAAGTTGAGAGCTAGGCCATACTTAAAATGGCCACTGCTGTAGGGCAGGACAATTCCTATTTTAGGTATCCAGTATTCAATAAAAATATTAATAATCAAATCAAATGCAATTGCCTAAGTTCAGATTCTGAACTCAACAGTAGTATTAATATTTACATAGCATCTAGAGGCCCAGGCAGGGTCCCGTTGGTGCTGGACAAACACACAGTAAAAAACAGTTCCTACCCTTGAGGGCTTACAGACTTTGCAAAAAAAACAAAAACACAAAAAAACAACAACAAAAACCAACCAAACAACAATGACAAAAAAGCCACACAACAGGTAGGTGAAAGGGTGAGGACATGGTAACATGTTTAGCATAGATTACTTATGTGCTGTAGTTTGTAGTGATAGCTTTTTTGTCTTTGCTTGTGTGTGTGTTTAGTTTTGATCAGTAGCAGCAGTCCCAGCTTGCCTCCTGAATAGCTGTTGTCAGCAGTCCCATAGGTGTCACAATAAAGACAAGTCTACAGTTACAGTGGCATGTAAAGTAACACATTGCACACCCAGCTAGCAAGGTATAAGTAGCTGTTTAGATGGTGAGATGTGGTTTATGCAAGTAGAATGCTGTACATGCCTGAACGCCTATTGGGTATGTACCCTATACGGCTCTCTACATGCCCAAGCAGTGCCTTCCACATCTACACTTTGATTTTTAGCAGTGTCCCACTGCCTCCTTGCACTACGCACTGCACTGACAAGTGTGGACGAAGCCTTTCTTTCACTGTGGCATGTAGCTTCATGGGTCGTGCCTGTATTCTACACGCTGCCGCAAGTGTAGACAAGGCATAGAAGCAAACCTTGAGGAAGAATTTGGAGACTAGGATTGTGTATTGTTCACGTCTTTTAACTGAAATGCATTTTTTGGATTAGTGAATCCTAGTGAATGATGATGTACTTGTATCAGTTGTGAATTGATGGCCCAAGTTATTGTAGAACTGGCTTAGTACCTTTTTTCTGTTTACAAGAAACTAAGTAGCTGGCCATTGTGTTCAGGATGTTTACAAATATCTGTTTGTTAACAGGAGTGACTATGAAGAAATGCCACTTCAGAATGGTCAAGCCATTAGAGCCAAGTACAAGGAAGAATCAGACAGTGATTGAGTTCATGTGGAGACTTGTTTATGAGAATGAAAGTGATCTTGAGGTTTTTCCTAGATGACGACTTCCTTGACTTTCTTATGAGTCTGCTTTTGACTGAACACTATCTCCCAAGGAAGGACTTCCTGTTTATTTCTGTTTACAAAACTGAAGGGAAAATGGAAATGCTTGAAAGGATTGTGGTGGAGGCTTCTAAGAAAACAAATTCTCTCTTTACACTAAGTTTAGAAAATGTCACATACAGGATTTCTGTGGAGAACAGATTGCTAAAACAATGAGGCTTTCAGAGTCTGGTTCCAACTAAGTGTCACTGAGTATATGCTGATTTAAAATTTGCTTCCTTGCTGTTTATTTTTAGAGGATTATGTTCAGTACATCATCTTCACTCCTGATGCAGCTTGTGTTAGCTGTTGTGTACAGTGTCCACTGGTGATAAATTGCCTCTTTCTTCTTCCCTTCTTCACCCTACCCACCTGAGTTGGAGGTGCGAAATGGCAGGTATTTCCATTGATTTCTGAGAAAGCACAAGCTTTATTGCTCCTGCTTCAAGGGGGCAGCATTCACAGTTCAGTGGTCAGCTCTGTAATTGATTGGAGTTCATAAAATGGAAGTTTTTCAAATATCTACAGTTATGAATATGAGACAGGTACAAATATTCAAGTTCTGTTGAGGCCAAAATTTATAAACAGAATCATATATTATAATCAGTAGTGCAAAATAATTTGTAAGGGTTTCTCTTAGAATGAGCAAAACAAAATAATACAAAAATAAGTTAAAACGTTGAGTTTAAATATTTTAAAGTGTTGCAAACCTTGGTTTGGAAATCCATCAGTGTGTTGGGGGCAGAGGAGGGAGAAAATGGTTACATTTCCTACAAAGGGTACAATATACAACTTAATATTTTTAACACACACCTTCTTTTAATTGCTAGATCCTTTCCTAAATTAGGATTTTTCATGCAGTTTTTTCATAGCTGTTAAAAAGAAAAGAGTTTATATTATAAGAACAATCACTTTTGATGACGTTGAACAAATGTACAAAAGTGTGGTGTTCAGCATGTTCTGTAGATAGCTCAACCTCTTCATCTTTAGACACCCCTAAATAACTATACTTAAAATGCCTGCTACTTACAAGTATCTTTTTGACTGTCCCTTTTCAGGCTATGCTAGAACAGTGTGCTACAGAACTTCAGAATATTTACTGGAATATTGCTGCTCATTATATTTCAATGTGTATTTCAATTTTCCTATCATGGTATAACTTTGTTTTTAAAAGGGAGGCTGTCAATTTCTATTAATTTTTTTTTTTTTTTAAGTTTAGTATTTTCAGGTATGCCACCTATCCCTGAGTCTTCCTGTGGGTTTTCCTGTGGTTTCATGATCACCTTTTCTTTTTTCTGTTGCTGTATGAAATACCCACACAAACAAATGGGGGAAATTGACAACATATACAGAACAAAGAGTGATTTTGATCTTTTTGCAAAGACCTGTCTACGCTAGAGAATTGAACTGGTTTAATCATAAATGTTCACTGTGTTCACACTGAACATGCTGAATTGCACTGGGAACCATTGCAGGTTTGTCTTGCATTCACAGTAAAACTGTCCTAAACCACTTCATCTGCAATAACCTCTGGGTATTTGTTTCACGGTTCAGGAGCAATGCATTCTGGGAGACTTGAGCAGGGTGCTATGGGAGGACTAGTTGAACTACTACAGCTAGTCTGTATTCTCAATGGCATTTAAATGGTTCTGACAAAACTAGCATTTATTTCAGCTGAAAGCGTGTGGAATATCAAATATATTTGGCATGCTTGCGTAAACCATTTTGTGACTATGAAATTTAACAAACATACTAGGAAGTTGAAATGATACCTAGCACAGCAAATGTCTCTAGTGTAGACCAAAGCCAAGAGAAGGCCAAACTCCTGTCATGTGCACAAAGTAAAGAAATAGAACAAATAGATTTTTTTTTCCCCTTAGCATGGTAGGTGTTACTTGTAACAATATGTGGAAAAATTCTGACAGGGTTAAATTGTCTTTTGTAGACTGCAGTAGTTGTTGCACCTTTAACAACTCCTTTTAGCTAACAGACTTTTTAATATAAGGTTGTGTTTTAGATGCTTTTTTAATTCAATGGAAAAACAGACTGGCTTCTCTTTTTCTTAAATAAGAAAGCAAGAATAATCCAGGGCTTGCTTGTACTTGAGTTTGACTTTGTAAAGTCAAGCTCAAGATCCAGTCACTGACATTCCCTGTGCACCCAAAATTTCCATGGACTTTCATGGGAGTCAGGGGTGGGAGGCAGCAACACAAGGATCAGGCCTTTATGTTTATGCAGATTTTTACTTCTGTGCATTCAAAGCTTTTTGGCACTTTAATACTATTTTATTCCTGTTGTAAAAGTCATTTTTTTGATTTGCTAAAATATTTTTCCATGTAGGATATTTGAGTTTTATTAATACTGCTTACTATAATCCAGAATGCTTGTGATACAGTATATGAAGTCTGACTATAAAATATGGTTTTGGATTCCATTAACTAAAGAAAACATTTTTTAAAAATTCAACTTCAAGAAATCATGGTATTTAGAATGAGAAATTTTCCTAGGCTGTTTTTTTCCCTTTATTATTCTTTTTTGTTATTACATTGCTCGTTAGAGGAACAAAAATAAGAATAAGATGGGGAAATGTGCACTTTAAAAAACAGTTATTTATCTTGTTCATGAATTCTTTTGTAGAAATCCTGCATTGAACTGCCTTTGCCCATGCATAGAACCCTGTGCAGATACAAAATTTGTATCCACATCCAATCTGCAAAAATGATCTGTGGATATCCGCACCCGGGGATATAAAGCAGATTTGCAGGGCTTTAGAAATAAAATTTGGATCCTCATCCATCCACGATCTTCAAAAAATCACCCGCAGATGTAAATATCTACAGAGATAAAGCGGTATCTGCGGATTTGCTGGGCTCTACTCATGCATATTGTATTTTATACTCAAAAAAAAAAATTTACAATGTAACTTAGCAAGTTAGGCTAAAGCAGCACAGCGTTAAATTTACTACCTAACTAGTAAATAGGCAGAAGTAGTAAGGCTGGCTGGAGAAGTCTCCCTAGCAAGAGATCACATATTTCATGCCTTGTGGTGATGAATATTGAAAACGGCACAGAGATACACTTTGGAACCAAAGATTATTCTGAGGAATTCTCTTGTGGCAACAAGATGAATTGTAAATATTTTGTGGGGAGTTGTATTCATGTGTCTCTGCACAGTGCGTTGTGCTATTATGACCCAAGGATTAAATGAAAGGTGCCTACGTAAGAAATTCACTTGGCTAGCTGTGTGTTTTCCATATGACCGGTGGGAAAAGTCAATAAGAGAAGTACATTTTGATCATTACCTGTTAGGTTCACTCCCTCTGGGGCACCTGGCATTGGTCACTGTCAGAGGACAGGATACTGGGCTGGATGGACCTTTGGTCTGACCCAGTATGGCTGTTCTTATGGTCTTATTTTGTAAATCTGAATTTTTTCTTCCCAAAGAACCAGTTAGGTCAAAGTGCACTTATGCTGGGCTGTTAAAACAGAACTAGTAAAAACATTGGGGTGGGTTTTTAAACCCCCCTCCCCCCCACTCTCTCTCTCTCTCTTCAGGCTTTCATGTAATAATTCCAGATTAAACTTTTTCAAGAATGAAGATTAGATTGGAATATGAGTAATGTATACAAAATACATCTACAACGTATTGTCTTATGGCAAAAATGAGATGCTTCCTCTTTTACAACATGTAGGGTTTTTTTACTTTCAAAAATCCTTCTGGTGCACTGTGTAGAAGCCAAATATCACTGGCCCTGGGTGTTACTTACTCAATTTATGGCACCCTGCCTATACCCTATGGAGGGCTCAAGTGACCCAGTCAAATGAGGCACCCCCACCCTTTCCCTTCCAAGGGCTCAGGGTGTAAGGCACCTATCCTTACCCATGGGCCTCAGAAAGAAATCTGGTCAATTTAAATACCCACCCTTTTCCTTGGGGTTCAGGGCTCTACGAAACCTTTTCCCAGTGAAAGAGCCTTACACAGTTGTGCTTTAAACATCTATTAGCAACACACCCAGAATCCATATATCAAGGAAATCTCTTATGCTCACCACTCCCAATATACAGACAAATTTCACCTGATGACCAGTTAGGATTCATTCATCTGGGAGTTTGCTGCGATGCCTCTGCACATCATGGTTGTACAGAAGGGTCAGAGTTCCAGCAGCTTGATGTTGAACTGCAGTCTGGAAATGGTTCCCAAAGAGCATTGTTTCATTTACATTATATAGGTAAAACTAGCTCCCTCCTTCAAATATACTAACCCTATCGCATTATCCCACACTCCTAAATAACAGAACTTTTAACCAATTATGCACTGACATCCATATGTCCTCCTTGATGCCCAAGTTCTTTACATTTTAACGTTCATGCTCAAATTGTGATCTTCTCTGTGTGCAGATGGTCAGAGCTTATTTTACCATATGTTGAGTCTCTTTCTGTATCCTCCCTAATTTCCCAGCATCGTTTCAACTTGGTTATAACTGTTAGGGACACTCCCAAGGTGGGGATGCTTTAGCAGCAGCAGAACATTCCTTTTTTTCAAGTTTAGTGGTGAACTTCCTGAGTTTCACCCCAGGCATGTTTAATATGTGGGGTGGGGGTGTTGATCAGGTCTCAGGCCTACACTGGTGATTCACGTATTGTTAGCTCCTGAACTCTCATGCACATTTTTGCTGTTGTATTGGCTTTAAGATGTCATCAGTGTTAAGGCTGGCTGGGAAACTAATATCCTGTACTCTTAAGGCCAAGAAGGGGAAGTATAACCCAGAGGAATACATTAGGGAAGAGAAATCTTTGCTACCTTTGGTTAAGAATGAAAATCCAGTTTAACAGAGAGCATGAACTGCTTTGGGAAGATTGTTTTGAAATGAAAGGATTCTGGACTTGATCACTTTCTTTAAGCCAAAAGGCAATTATTGTAATGAGAATTAGAAGCCTGCTTGTTCCCTTTTTGTCATATGTTCTGAACATGCCAAGAACTGCCATACACTATATAAAACCCTCATGCTATTGTAAAACTTAGTTTTTTTAAAGTTTGTAAATATATGTAAAATGAAGTAAAACTATGATATGCCAAAATGGTATAGAATGTGTAAGATAAACATTGTTAATGAGAAGCTGTAAATATGGTGCTGCTTTGAGAAGGTATGCATGGGATGCATTAGTATTGTGTTTTTGGAGAAACTTGTTAATAAATCATCTATTTACACTGGAAATCTTTCTGGTATAGAATACAAAGCAAAACTGATCATTTTCCTTCAGCAAAAATTGGGTGCTGATACATGGAAGACTTTGTATTAAATATATTAATAAATAGTTTTCATACTAATCTTTACACCTGCATTTGGGTTTCATTTTCCTTCCATTAGGGGATGATAACCTAGCACTATTTTTCTTTACAGGTGCAAGAGACAGGCTGGTGTGCATACATACAACTGATACTGTCCTAGCAGTAGAAGAGTTATCAGTGTAGACAGTTATCAGTATCGTTTTGACTACCTAGGATTGGTGATGGTTTATTATTTGTGCAGTTAGGAAAATAAACATGCTAAGCAGTGCTCACCTGGGGTTTTCTGTTGAGCTGTTTCATGTGGTATGTAGCTGCTTTGACATTTTTTGCCAAACTTAAGCAATCACTTAGATTCCTAATTACATTTCTAACCATTAAGATGCAAAGACGACTTTACAAACATGAGCAGTTACAGGGTCCTCTGAGTATACAGAGACAAACTGGGGAGGGGCTAGCTTTTGTCCATCTCAATGTAGAACTTAATGGCAACTATTTCTTTCACATTAGCTGGATATTTCTAAAATAAAGTACATTGAGATTATATTACTACCATCTCATCAAATGCCTTCTGGTCCCTACGGGTCAGGAAAAATACACAGTTTTAACTGCCTCAGCCCAGTGTCATCTATAGCATGTAGAGAGAAGCCTGGTAGCATGCTTGAGGGTTCTGGGCTTTGATCTGTTTTTGGTTACTGTGACAGACATTACTCAGCTACTGGGCTAGACTACATTCTGATTAGATACTGCTGATTGGACTAAGCTGGTCTAGGCCTCAGTCAAGATTACTAAAGACCTCCCAGGATGGACTGTTAAAGCAACCAAGTGTCAAACCCTAAATTGATCAGAAGTTCAAGGGCAAACTCCAGGCATACTAATAGCCTTAAATAGTCAGATAAACCAGCCTAACCTAGGTGGCAAGACAGTCCTTGGAGAGTATCTGTGTGATAGATGGCCCTTGAGAAACAGCAATATTCCAGGTTCTTCTAGTCCGCAAGGAACAGTCGCTTTACCTCATATCAATTGCACCTTAAAGCTCACACCAAGGACAATGCTTGAATACAATTTTATTGCAGAGGAAAAAGGAAACTAGATTTACAAGGTTAAAGCAAGCTAATACAGGCCAGGTCTATGAACAGACTTACATAGATGACTACATTGCTCAGTGTTGTGAAAACTCCATATTCCTGTGTGATACAGTCATACTGACCTAACCCCTGATGTAGACAGTGATCTGTGGTAGTGGGAGGGTTTCCGTTGACATAGCTACTGGCTTGTGCAGAGGTGGATTAACTCCACTGATAGCAGAAGCTCTCCCATCAGCAGAGCACTATCTCCACTGAAGCACTATAGTGGCGCTGCTGCAGTTTAGGTGCAGAGCTGCCTGTAGATACATGAATGAATGAATCAAGTGTTTTTGTTTTATAAAAAGGTAATAGAACAAGCTTATTATAGATGCCTCTATTTGTCCTTTAAAGCTAACCTAAGCTGCTGGGATTCTCTTGCTTGGGCCTAGGAAACTTCATTCCCCTGTCCAAGATCCCAGCAACATAGAAAGCTTGGGTTATGCATTTAAAAAAACAGCAGTTAGCATGGCAGCTGATCTGGGCTAAGAGGCTGTTTATTTGGGGAGTAGACATTAGGGCTCAGGCTCAAGCCTGGGGCCTAACACCCTGTGGGATGGGAGGGTCCTAGAGCTTGGACTACACTACAATTAAACCCCTGGGCTTGAGTGCAGCATAGACATACCTTAAGTTCCTTTTGTTTGGGGTTCTTATTCCCCCTACCACATGTGCTCAGCTGGTAACTCAGGAGGCCATGTCCATGACTCATCTTCACAGAGGCAATCAGTATACTAATATCTCTTTAAGCCATTTGTTGCATTATTCCTCAATCTAGATCTAGGGAGGGGGGCCTAACAATTTCTGTAGAAGAGCTGCTCTTCCCCCTACTGATTTCCCCTCTCCTCTGCAGTGACTAATACTGTCAGTCAAAGGCTCACATTGTACCTGCTTAATTATATTACAATATGGAATATAGACTTTACAAGTAAGGCTAATATGCAGCAGCTCAAGCATCTGAGAGGCTATGTATTTAGTCCAAATGCTTAAAATTCTATCAATATTAGGCCACAAATGAACCAGACATTCCAGCTATGTATCTCACAGTTCAGTTGAGATGAGGGCACTGTAGCCAAGATGAGCTCAGGATCTTAGACAAAGTAGGGGAGGTAATTGTTTGTTGGTCCAGCTTGGGTTAATGGAAGAGACAAGCTTTTGAGCTCACAGAGCTCTTCACCACTATAATTCAATGTTTAACTCAGGCATAGGCTTTTTGGCTCAAGGGCCAGAGTTGCAAATCAGAGTTGCAAAACAGCATGGAGGGCTGGGTTGGGGAGGCACAGGTTTCCCTAACAGCCTAGCCCTTGCCCCCCTCAGAGCCCTCAATCCAGCCAACTCCCCCATTCCTTGTCCCCTGACTGCCCCCTCCTGGGACCCCTGCCCCAATCCCCTAACCCTTATCCACACCCCAGACTGCACCAACCCCTATCCACACCTCTGCCCCATGACAGGCCCCCAGGACTCCCACACCTATCCAACCTCCCCATCTCTACTGCCCCCCCATCCAACCACCCCTTTCCCTGCCCCCCAGGATCCCCTGCCCCTTATCCAACCGTGCCGCTCAGAGCGGCAGAACTGGCTTATTAGAAAGCCAGAGAGGTGGGCAGGTGCAAGTTGCATTGCCTAACAGAAGCAGCAGGTCAGAGTGCTCCTGCCCAACAGCATGGCTGTGGGGGAGGGGCCAGCAGCTAGCCTCCCCTGCCAGGAGCTTAGAGGTTGGGTAGGATGGTCCCAGGGGCCAAATGTTGCCTGCAGGCTAGTTTGCCCACCTCAGGTTTAACTAGTCAACCAACACTTACCCCTGTATATTTGCACAGATATTGAGACTTGTTGGGGACAGTATACTGTACCAAAAAAACATCAGCAGCACTTAGAGAAAGTGAAAATTATGGCTGTCCCTCACACCAATCTGCAAAAGCAATAGAGGCAAAAAAGAGCAAAATCATTGCACTAGCAGGTGGCTTTATAGCTGTCTTCAGCCTCCTGTTTTGAAGGATACTAACCAAGCAGAAAATTCAGCAGTTTCAATCTTCTTTACACACTGCACAGTTGGTTTAGGGCCTGACCCTGCAAACACTTAACCATGTAAATAATTTTGCAGCAGGTCATTATGATGTTGAAACCAGTACAGGCCTGCATATTTCTGGGTGTGCTGTGGAAGTTGCTTTTATAGATATGTAGGTCATTTTTTAGATGTGAACACTTATTTATAATACATCATTGCATAATGCAAAAATGAAGACTCAATACAGATGCCCCATGACGTTGGAGGACGAGTGATAACCAGAGCACATTTCTGCAAGTGAACTAATGGTTAAACACATCTATGGATTACTATTTTAGAAGGCAAGATTAACATCTTGACAAATAGTATAGGTAAGGATATACATTTTTGGTTTGTGTCCAGTTTTTCCACTGGGAAATAGAAGTTTCACTCACACCCTCTTCTCCCGCCCCCCAGGTCCCACAAACATTCAGAAGGAAAGCAGCACTCCCCTTTATTTTTTTTAAGCTTGCTGACTTTGAAAACCTCTACCTTAACTATAAGAGTTGTAGAGAGAACCAGAGAAACTATAATTCCACTTATCTGCAAAATTCTAGTTATCCAAATCCCTGTGTCCCCCATATAACCCAATATTAGTTAATAGTTAAATTTAACCCAAGTTTCAGATGTCTGCTAGGCCATTTGGATGAGACAGGACTGGACTATATTAGATGCCTCAGATCATCTTGATCCCTCCTGTTTAAACACAGATGGTGCAAAAGAGGGTCACAAAATTACTGAATTACTATATAGAAGAAGTGCATTTTTGGGACCAGTGTTCAATGCAGCAGAGATAAGATCAGAATTTTTTTAGACTGTGCCTTTGCTCACTTAAGTCTTTACCATGGTGGCATTTCAAGAGTATTGTCTCAAATAAGATTTTTGCAATTCTGCATACACTTCAGTGTAGGCAGATTGTCTATATCAGAGATTAAGTATGACATCTTGAAAACAAGTAGTTATTGAAGGGAATAACTTTTCATTCTCTTCAACTTCCCCTACCAAAAAACACAACACAGTTGAATTCAATAGAAGAGTCACACAGTTATGAACTTCAATAATTTAATACTAACCAAAAGTACAAAGTGTGAAAATTCTTATTTAAATTAGTTTCAGAGAATAAAGCTAAAGAAACCTTTACATTGCAGCAGGTTTCAGGGTTTTTTTTGTTTTGTTTTGTTTTTTATTAGCACCTTGAGAAGCCCTTAAAATGTTAAGACAGCCTAGTAACACTGGTGCAATAAAGATCAAATATATAGTCCTTGTAACAGCATGACTAGTGTTTTCACATTTCTACATTTGAAAGAACTACATAAAAAAGTACATTAAAAACAAAAGAATTTAATGTGAACAGATTATGAAATGGAAGTGCTGAAGAAAAGAATCAGTAGAAGGCTGAGCAGTTCCAAGGCAATTATATTGCAAGTCCAAAGACACTGATAATACAGTACATAGTCTTATTCTCCCATCTCACAGTGCAGTTTCCTACAGCAGAAGAGAAAGTATTTAAAATCAAGAAGTTATGCATGCTTCCCCATATCATGATCAGATATCTATATTAAAAATAGAATTTGAAAGCTTCACCTTTTAATCAAGAAAGAGTGAAGCTGTCTCAGTAGTTAAGATGTGCATTTTTAAAAAAGAAATTAGCTGCTAACTTCACATGTATCAAAATAAATTTATAAACCTCCTACTTTGGAGACTTTTGCCCCGCCTTTCCCTCAAAGGAAGTTTAATCCGTACCACATTGCTCCAAAATAGTAGTTTAAGATTAAGTGTCAGTCTTATCTGAGATAAGGCAACAGAATCTTGAAAATAAAAGCAAGTTCTAGTATGAGAATATTTATGAAAAGTTGCTATTTTTAAGAAAAAAAATTAAGTCGCTGCTGTACCATCACAGGTGTTATCCCAGAAACAAGAGCTTGCTGTGTGAAGACCAGCACCATTTTTTTGCATAATCACACAGGTCACTGTTAACACACAAAGGAAGCTTCCATTAGAGAACCAAATTGACTATCATCATCATCATCAACACAGCTTACATCAGTGCCTAATTTCAGCATTAAACTAGCATTTGTGTTATCAGTCCCCCTGTCTATGAACTCAAATTCACTACATACAATATCCACATGAATGCAATTTACTGTAAAAACATCTTAGCAAAAAGATGCAGACCCTTGCACATCAAATAGTACAACAGAATAAATACAAAAGCACTAAAAAACAATGTAAGAAAAAACTAAGGTGCTAACACGGACACTTCAAAGGTGTCCCAAAAAATCAGCCCTGGCCATCATCTACATAAAACCCCCAAACGGCTCAAGACTGACGAAGATCTTTGGGTCAGGGAAAGGCTTTCCCCTCCATTTGTACAGCACCTAGCACAATGGGGTCATGGTCCAGGACTGGGATTTATAAGCACTATGGTAATACGAATAAACAAGTCTATAACCTGTAATAGGAAGGATGGTCTTGTGGTTAAGGCAGTCAAATGTGACAAGAGATGGGGATTCTTTCCCCAGTTCTGCCACATACTTCCTGTGGAATGCTGGGCAAGTCACTTAATCTCTGTCTCACTCCTCCCAGCCCCCTTCCTGAAAGGGGAACAATATTCCTACCTCTTCTTGAGGCAAAGGCAGCAAAATCAACAGCATACAAGATACCAGTGCCAGACTATTTAATCTTCCACAGACTGACACTGATTTTATAGTTTGACTGTATATTCATAGTTTATAGCTAAAATATAATGTATTGTTACTAGCTTAGGAGACAAGTTTTTATGAAAAGTTTTGCATTCATCTTTAAATAAATCTCACCAATAGCAATGCTTACATTTCAGTCTTCTGGTATAGTCAATAAAGCCAATATAGCAGCACAAACTTACCAATATACTTGAAAGGTTTCCCCAACTTTGTAAGTTGACTTAAAGTTTGTTCTACCACACTTGTAGTCCACTGGTTCACTTTGCTGTGTTGATAGGCATTGCCACCTATTGCACTTTCTATAGCCTAAAAGTGAAAAACATAGAAATATATCTGTTGCCACTATCCAGCTTAGACCTCTAATTTTAACTAAGTGCTTCATGTTTTTAAACACATTGGACATTCAGTTTATGGAGAACCTCAAGTTTAACTAGCACTGAAGATGCCAGAGTCTGTAGCAGTGGTATGCATTAGAAATACTTTTACCACATACCTACTATTTAAGAACCAAGCACTCCAAATGATTTGCTCTTTGTTAGCATGGTGATGTCAACGATTTTACCTTAGCCTTTGATTTTAATTTGGATTCCTGCTTTTCCTCAAACCCCTACTGCAGAATCCCAAATACACATTATGAACTACAAGTGTTACTTGCATTTGCAACAGAACTAGAGTGACTGGAAACATTTGGAGTCACAAGCATAGATATTGACAAATACATGTTTGGTACTGCTGTATGACTGTGCAGAGAGCTGGGTCTGAAAGTAGAATTTCAACTGTTTGTGCTTAAACTTTGAAGTAGTCTTGATAAGAATTTTTTTTTTTTTTAATCCTGTTACTTCTAGCTATTGGTGTAGTAAAATAAGACATATCCCATGGCTGAAGATTATTTAAGAAAGCAAGTATGAAGAAATTCCACTACTTATGGGTACTGATTCTCACTTGTACCCAATGGTGTACATTTTCAAAGTAAGGAGGCACACTTTTTATGGCTGAATAGGAAATGGGTATTTTTAGATCACGTACTTTTCTTACGGAAACTTTATAGTTTGCTTCCTTAAAAAAATAAAATCAAAGAACTAAATCACTTAGTGTGTAGGAAAAAAATGTACAGTATATGAAAGGGGCCTTCCAAATTCGTAAGACGTTAAATGGGCACAATTCATTTACAGTAACTCCACTTAAGACTACATTAATCTGTAACTGTTTTGTTGTACAGTAACCAAATAAACTCTCCAATGTGTCATAATCCCATCTACTTACCATTTCATTGAATTTCTACAACAGGAAAGGTGGTTGCCACAAACAAACGCCTCTGAAGATTTGTAGACAAATGCAAGTTTCTTAGCAACTTGCAACTACAGGACATTTATCTCAAATACAGTTTAAAGTGTCTAAATCAAATATATAGCTCATACATTATCTTTGAGGAAAAAATCCTGAAGGGTGAGACATTTATAAGTGAAATTTCTGTTTGTGCAGAGGGCCTCTGCAAAGCTCTTTACGCTAAGAGTTTTAAATGGAGTTTAGGCCCTTCTGCATAAATTTCACTTATTTATATAATTTCCATCATCTAGGAATTAATATGAAGAAAGGAACGTTCACACTAGAAGAGGAACATACTCTAAATATCAAATATATTTTAAGTTCATAACAATACTTAAATAGATTTTTCAAACAGACTACTAACTGGTATCAGTCTTAATAGAAAACTGAATAACCTATGTAATATCTATTTCTAATACTGATCAATGTATTGGGTGGAAGACTTTTTTGTACACAAAGAAACTATTGAGAGAAAACACCACAAATATAGGGCATACAAGGTTACATTTTCACATGACAAGAAAACATTTGGTAACTTCTTACCTCTTTAACGATGTTACTCACTTCATCAATAACAAAAGAAGTCTACAGAAAAATTCAGAGGTAAAATTTTAAATAAATGAATACTTTTAAATGTTTCAGAGCCAGTTTGTAGTTGCGAGTACAAGTTTCACTAGTGGAAATTTAGCTTGTAAGAGTACATTTTTTAGGATAATTTAGACGGATAGTCTGTCAGACAAATCAACTTCCTTGTTTACATTTAATTAGGCTTCTCACTGGATTAAATCAATACTTTGCCTATTCATTGCTAATAAAATATTTCTTATCACTTGGATTAGCATTAAGTAAGATTTTAGCTGACATTTCATTTTACAATAAAATTCAGCATATTAGTTCTATTTTGAGTAGTTCCATTCTTTTTGGAGGACAGTGGCATGAAACTAACTATGCTTATACAATGCAAGAATCAAGACTTTCAACAAGCCAGGAAAGGCAGTTATGATTTCTTGAGTAACAGAACTCAGTCCTTGAGTACATATACTCAAATCTAAGACTACAATTGACAGACACAAAGGTTAAAAGCAGACAGCACAGATGCAACCTTACAGAGAAGGGGACATGTCCATCCCCACTCCACCTTTACTATTCTGTTGAAGTTCCCTTCCATGTAGGTAGCTGTCTCCCCACAACTTTTTTTTTTTTTTTTTTTTTTAAAAAACATGTTTGCAGTTCTGCTTGGAAGTCCAGGTTGTTTGTATTGTGGTAGTATCAAGGCTCCTATTAGGGCACAAGTAATGCTAGACTCTGTATACACATGAAATAACCTCTGCTCCAAACAGCTTACAATCTGATGCGACTACTGATGGAGAAAACGGAAAAATTGGAATGAAGATACTTAGGGTAATAGTAAAATGACAGCTTGGTAAAACTGAAGTTTTGCCTGAGAAAGAACATCAAGATCAAGCTTGCTGAGTGGGTGCAGAACAGGAAAGTGACACGGTCAAACTGGCTGTGTGTTTATATATGCAAGTATAACTGGATAATGTGTTTCTCTGTGATACAGTTCCATTTTAAGTGTCTTTATTCCTTACTTGTTACAGTATTAAAGTGTTTTATTCCACCTGACCCTTGCAAAATATCTTTAGAGACCAAAGAGCCTGTAGTCAACCCTTGACCTGAAATTATGTTTTATGAATGAAGTAATATGGACCAGTTCCTCTGTCCTGAATAATTAATAAAACGGGGGGGGGGGAGAAAAGGGGGAAATGGTGGCAATGTAATCTTCATTAAAAAAATAAGAAAGCCAGCTTTCTGGTTGACGAATTCTGTTAACAATGTGGTGTCCCAACAGAAAACTGCTAAATGTGTACCTTTGTGTATGTGTAATGAAACTAAGTTACTTCTGCTGTAGAACCCATAATTTTGACCTTCTTGACTGGTGCATTTAGATTCTCAGTCTTATTAACTCTTTCTATTGGACTTCCTTGGGCATTTGAATAAAGAAAAGGTTCTAGAATATTTAAACAAACATGACTATTATGTTACAGTCTCATTTCCTGATATCGGAGGCTTATAAAATTATATGTTTCTCCCATATGAAATGGTAAAGGGGAAGACAATTGATAACCTGTGTGTACTAATCTTCACAGAATCAGTACTTTTTAAAAAACAAGTCTTGGTAACAAATACAAACAAAGTTTACTGAACTGGTAGTCCCTTGGATAGCGCTAATGTGTTCAATGATTCTTTGGTTATTCAGGTATGGTAGTCACAAGTTATAATACAGGTTTCAGAGTAACAGCCATGTTAGTCTGTATCCACAAAAACAGGAGTATTTCTGGCACCTTAGAGACTAATTAATTTATTAGAGCATAAGCTTTCGTGAGCTTCAGCTCACTTCATCGGATGCCTAGAATGGAACATATAGTAAGATTTTATTTATATACACATGCAGGCAGAAAACAAAACAAAACAACCTTTTGTAGCAATAATCAAGATGGCCCATTTAGACAGTTGACAAGGTGGTGTGAGGATACTTAGCTTAAGGAAATAGATTCAATATGTGTAATGACCCAGCCACTCCCAGTCTCTATTCAAACCCAAGTTAATGGTATCTAGTTTGCATATCAATTCAAGCTCAGCAGTTTCTAGGTGGAGTCTGTTTTTGAAGCTTTTCTGTTGCAAAATTGCCACCCTTAAATCTTTTACTGAGTGGCCACAGAGGTTGAAGTGTTCACCTACTGGTTTTTGAATGTCATGATTCCTGATGTCAGATTTGTGTCCATTTATTCTTTTGCATAGAGACTGTCCGGTTTGACCAATGTACATGGCAGAGGGGCATTGCTGGCACATATCACATTGGTAGATGTGCAGGTGAACGAGCCCTTGATGGCATGGCTAATGTGATTAGGTCCTATGATGGTGTCACTTGAATAAATATGTGGACAGAGCTGGCATCGGGCTTTGTTGCAAGGATAGGTTCCTGGGTTAGTGTTCTTGTTGTGTGGTTGCTGGTGAGCATTTGCTTCAGGTTGGGGGGGGGGCTGTCTGTAAGCGAGGACTGGTCTGTCTCCCAAGATCTGTGAGAGTAAGGGATCATTTTTCAGGATAGGTTGTAAGTTTTTGATGATGTGCTGGAGAGGTTTTAGTTAGGGGCCGAAGGTGATGGCTAGTGGCGTTCTGTTATTTTCTTTGTTGAGCCTGTCCTGTAGTAGGTGACTTCTGGGTACTCTTCTGGCTCTGTCAATCTGTTTCTTCACTTCAGCAGGTGGGTATTGTAGTTGTAGGAATGCTCGATAGAGATCTTGTGGGTGTTCGTCTCCGAGGGATTGGAGCAAATGCAGTTGTATCTTAGAGCTTGGCTGTAGACAATGGATCATGTGGCATGCCCTGGATGGAAGCTGGAGGCATGTAGGCAAGTATAGCGGTCAGTAGGTTTCCAGTATAGGGTGGTGTTTATGTGACCATCACTTATTAACACAATAATGTTCAGAAAATGGACTGCTTGTGTGGATTGGTCTAGGCTGAGGTTGATGGCGGGATGGAAATTGTTGAAATCATGGTGGAATTACCACACAACAAAAACCACTAACCCAGGAACCTATCCTTGCAACAAAGCCTGATGCCAACTCTGTTCACATATTTATTCAAGTGACACCATCGTAGGACCTAATCACATTAGCCATGCCATCAGGGGCTCATTCACCTGAAATGAAAGAAAACGTCTGTGTGTGCTGCAAAATTGAGGCACAGTTACGAGGTTTATCTGGCTTAATTCAGCATGCCCTTGCTTTTGTGCTCAAGCTTCTATGCTATGTGACATTTCTGTGCACTTAATTTTAATGCCATCATGAAGTTCATACAATGACAGGAGTCTATTGTTCAGTAGTTCTGTCAGGAAAATGTCTATTATGATATTTCTCCATCATAGCCTATAAAAAAGTGTTGAAAGAGAAACTTTCAGGATAGAAGAAAATAAGATGGGCATAGAAGAAGGCTGAAAGATAAAGGGGTACCCAAGATACAGAGACACAAAAGAGACCTAGGGACAAGGTGTGGGACTATTGCTTAGTGAGCTATTTCAATGACCATTAACGTACAAAGAGTTAAAGCTTGAATTCTAAGTTAAGACTTGGATCAATCAAGCTTCATTCCCTGGGTTTGTGAGGTTATCAAAACCCCACAGCGGACATGCAGTTCTGGGAGACGTTATTCCTTGGTGACAGGTTGATGAAGGGGGTTTTAGGCCACGAACGCTTATGCCCAAATAAATGTGTTAGTCTCCAAGGTGCCACAAGGACTCCGAGTTATTGGTCCTTGGGTGCGTGGTACTCATTAATCAAATGGCCCCCTGCTCCTGCAAGTCACCGGCAGCAGCAGCAGCAGCAGCAGCACCGCGCTGCCACATGGAGAACACAAAGGCTCGGCTCCCCTCCCCCCGCCTGGGATTCACAAGCACGGAGGAGGGGGGCACTGGGCGTTACTCCCCAGGACTGCAGGCCCCCCCCGCCCCGCCCCGCCCCGCCACGCGCAATGCACGAGCCAAGGGAAGCCCGTTTGGAGCTCGGGCACGCTCCGGCCGTTGGGGATTCCGGGAACGCGCGAGGCTCCCCCTGCCCCCGGACGCTTAAGCTCGCCCCCTCTCCCGGAGCAGCCCAGGAGAGCGGAGGGTGGGTCTCCTAGCAACACCCCCCCCCCCCCCCAACACCGTGTGTGTCGGGGGAGGGCGGCAGCGATGCGAACAGGGAATCCCTGCGCCCCTAGAAGGCTCCTCGCCAGGATCGCTGCCCGAGCTGTTACCTCCTCCCCCGACTGGAATTCGTCCATCTTTCCTCCGCCTCGGACCGCAGCCGCTCACGCCGCCAGCCTGTAGCAAACGCCCCGGCCCCGCCCCCCTGATAACCCCTCCGCCAACAGCTGGCTGCTCGCGCCGCGCCTGCGCACCCACTGACGTCCCAGCCGCTCCAACCGCGGCTGCGCAATGCTCTCAGTTACCTCACACGCCTCTGCGGCTCGGAGCTGTGCTTATAGTGCGCCTGCGCATTCAACCTCATTCTGTTCTCCGGCGCCTCCTTCCGACGTCCTCGAGCGGCTCATTTGGCGCCGGCGCATCCGACGCCTCCACCCCCCTCCCAGTTTGCAGCTCGTCCTGTGCCTGCGTAATCGACCCTGCTCTTTTCGGCGCCTTTCCCCAGCTATAGCAACAGGCAGGGCGGTGCATTCTGGGGTACGCTGGTGCCCGGAAAGGCGCCGTTTCCTCCCTGCCCCGCCCCCACAGCCTAATCTCGTGACAGCCGTCAGTCAGCGCTTGGCCCCGCCCAACGCCTCCCACGTGACACGGTGGGGGGGAGCTGTCGGTTTCCACGGTAACCCGGCCCCGCTCCTGAGTTACCCATAGGCCCGGCAGCGAGTGGGCCCCGCTGGGCTGGGTCCGCCAAGGCGTGGCACGGGCCTCGCTGCCCGCTCCTGGGACCCGTTGGCCATGTGCCCAGGCTGGGCCCGCCCCGCCCCGCCCGGCAGCTGGCGCAGCCCCCGCGGAGGGTGATGCGTGACCCGCAGGACTCTGCATTGCCCGGGCCCCGGCTGCAGGTGTGGGGCCGTGATGCGCGGCCTGGCCTGGGAGAAACTCTCACTCCACGTATCTCCGCCGGAGCGGTGCCACGGAGGGGCCAGCTTTTTAGAGATGTGGTCGCCCTCTCTAGTGTGCTCGGCGGTGGGGGGCTCCTCAGCCGGCAAGCCGGAGCCCGGAGCCCGGTTCTGTGACTGCTACCCTGGTCCGGAGCAGGGAATAGTAACAGACGGGTGGTAACTTTGCCTTAATGGAAAGTTTTTTTTAAAAAATCCAGTGGGCACTGCTGGCAAGGTTGGTCTTAGTGAGATGTGTTCGGAGTTCTCCCTGTTGTGACTTATCCCCAAACACATCTGTGCTGATTGTTCTCTGGTTTACACCCCATGCAACTTGGCCCTTTGAGTCTGGCCTCAAATCCTGCCAGGGATGCCCAGGTAGCTTTTCCCCCAGAGGTGTTGTGAGTTTTTATGTTGATAAAGCACATCAGAGACTTTGGATGGAAGATGCTGAGATATGATGGAATCATAACAGATCCAGAGATGTCAACTCTTGTGATTTCATCTCAAGTCTCCCACATGAGAATCTCGGCATTCATTTAAAAAAAAAAGGGGTGGGGGAATGTGTCTGGTCTTCCTGGCTGTTGAGGAAAGCTTGAAAACATGACCTGAGTGGATCTTACAGGCTCAAAAACCAAAAGACAAAAAGAATCCAAAATTTGTCTTAAAAATCATGAGATTAAAAATAACAATCTCATTATTTTGGGGGACCCAACTCATTTTTTAACGTTTAAGGTTGGATGGCAAGACTGCCAATAAGGCTTTACTCCGGTGACATTCTTATTGGAGGCCCAGATCCTGCAAATAGTTCCTCATGGGCTTATCTTTATGCACAAGAGCAGTTCTTGTTACCTAAGTGAGACTACTGACATGCTTAACGTTAAGCACAAGCTGTTTGAACCTATTGGGTTAGTAGAGTTATGCAATTAAAGAGTCACAGGAGCTGCTTCATTTTGCCATGTGGATGGCAACGCTTTATAGACTCTGTACTGATATATGCCACTTCTCAAGAGATCTAAGAAATAAAAAGAACCTTGTTGTCCTATTTTATATATTGTCTTTGACCCAGAAATAACTGCTCCTTTAAACTAGAGATGAGCTTGACCTGGAAAAAGAGGCTCAATACCCCCTCCCAGAATCTGAAGAAGTTTGGATGCAGATACTCTGCCTATCTCTGTAACTGGTTGGACTGGAATCCCCAATCCAGACATCCATGAATTTTGGATTTACATCTGATTCCAGACTCATTCTTGGTGAGGTAGGTTCATTTCTACTTTTCAGAGGTGTTCATTCAGGAAAGTTCATATTGTCTATCTATCTGTCATGCTTTGTGATCTGCAGCTGACTGGAAAGGAAACCAGGCTATCTTGTTTCCAGTAAAGGGCCTGCTCGCTTTACCAATGTTTTTCAGTCTCTCTGGGGAGGTTTGAGGTTTGCAATTTTTGTAAATCTATTGTTCAGAAAGCAAAATCATTCGGAAGTCTAAGAAAGCAATGCCACTACGCTTCCTGTGGGTGGCTTGGGGACCGTAAGCACATTTTGATTAATACAGCATTGCATTTTCACACGGTGGAACCTCTTTTTAAAATTTTAAAGAAGCTAATAACTTCCGTTTGATCACTAGTCTCTGCTTTGCTCCCAGGAACAGCAGTGTTTTAGAGCCTGTGACAGCAGTAGCAAACATCCCCTGAGCCAGGTCCCTGTTGGCTGCCACAGGATCACACTCTACAGATGTTTTACTCCAATTTTGGCCCTTGCAGGAAGGAAAAGAGTGGGGAGAAAATCAATTTTTTTCAGTAAAGAAGAAGTGAACTCCTCAATATCCAACAGTTCACTTCCACATCTCTTTCTTCTGTGGCAGCTGAGAAGGTAAGGCATATTTTCAATCTGTTTTATCTAACACAGCAAGGAGAAATGGATTTTTTGCTTAAACAATGTTGCTTAGTTTTTAAAGGATTTGTGGAGCTGGAACTTGAACTGGAAATGATTTGTTGTAAAGTAATCTCTTTTACTGGGTAAACTTGGGTAGGATGATATTAATACTACAAGAGACAAGTGCAAGCAAAATATTTTCTTTTACAACACAAAAGACATTGTTATGGGAAAACATTCTATATCTACATGAACATTAAATGTTGCAATCTGATAGCGCAAATTTTTTTTCATAATTCTGCTTGTCAAGTGAGTTCTAATTAATTAATTTGATTGGTATTTGTATGAGAGGCAACTGCCATCAAGTTAATTAGCATTTGTGATTTGCATTTTTTTTTTCCAGGAAATAGCATTACTCTGAGTTTCTATTATAGATATGCCACGTCTCTCTTTTAAATTAATGGATCTAATAGTCAAATTATCTCAAATCAGGACCTGATTTTCACAAATGATTTTGTATGTATTTGATTCAGTGTCACTACCAAAACCAAAAAATAAATGTGGCTATAGGAATTGGAAATGTTATTCATAGATCTCACAATGAAAATATCTGAGTAATTTAAAATTAAACAAAAATGTTCATACACAATCATATACTATTATCCCATATATCACCACAATATTTAGGTGTTGTTTATTATAAATAATAATAAAGATGATAATAAAATACTTTGCCTTTCATCTGAGGATTTTAATTTAGAAAGACCCAAATTTTTACTCCCTATTGAGCTTGTCTGAGTTCAGACTGGTGACCTATGAGCAAAAAGATCTCTGATTTATTAGCAGTGCCTGGAGGCATCCAGCCCCCAAACAAGTACTATTTAAGAGAGAGTCTTTATATATGTTACACGCAAACAAGCAACCTTAAGAGAAGTGTAAAGCTGCAAAGTCAAATACTGAAAGATTAAGAAATGGCAGAAGTAAAGTTACTCATGCAAACTTAATCCTGCCCACTTGTATGTATACATTATGCTATAACTTGTAATTATGTGAGTATATATTATATTTTCCTGAATGGCTGGTCATCGGCAAAGGTTTACTCAGAACTTCCAGATCCACATTGCAGTCTCTTGGGTTAATGGAGTAATGTAGCAGAACTAAGTTGTTATCTTTTAGGTGGACCAGTCCATAGACAGGAACATGATATGCCCTTTGCCATTGACAAAATGGCAACTATATGTGGTAGAGCAGTGAAATATTGGGAATCAGTATTTCTGGCTCTGTTCCTGACTTTGTGATCAGAATGTGGTTTAGTTGTTAGAGCGATGGCTATGGACCGCATAGCCAAGTTCATAGGGCATATGTGTTCCAAAAAGCATTCTGTAGAAGCGGATGAGACCTAGCTTTATCATATTGTAGACATTTGGACCTCCTGGATTCTGGGCTGCTCTAACTTGTGACAGCTTCCCTACTGCTACCAATGTGCTGCTCTCCAGCTCAAAATTGCCAGAGCTCAGAGTGTGTCAGAGATTCCACAATCTGAACCCAGCACTGGATGCTGCAAAGGAGAAAGGCATAAAGCTGTGTACATTGGCCCTGTATCATTTCCTCACACAAGTTTAGGAATGCCCCTGGAAAGTCCCCCTGGCCTCAAAATTAACAAATCAAACAAACAAAATCATAACCCTATCTTAATTGAAGTTCCCTAAAAAGGGAGAGGAACCATGAAATTTATTAGGAACCTTGCTATTGATTTTACACAGAAGGTGCTCAAGCATTATAATGATGAGGGCAGATTAAAACTCTAAACTAGCTAGATGGATTTTCCCAGCAGGCATGTAATGAAGGAAGGTATCTGAAGTTTTTGTAAGATTTTTTTTTCCTGTGACTCCTGAGGAACAGTTGTTGTTAAAAATATCATTTCTTGATTTCTCCTAAGAATCGGTCTGATGCAGGTAACTTCAGTGATTCAAAAGCTCTTCTCTACTGTTACAAAAGTAATCACCTGTTCCATCCAATTTAACCACATCTGCAAAATCTGGTGATTGTGAGGCATAAAGCTTTGCCCTCATAAGGGCACTTTGTTTACCCTCTAAACTCCCTAACTGTGATTCTAAACTAGCTTAGAACGTTTATAGAAAATCAGGTACGTAACCCTTCTTACAGGTGGAGTCAGAAGTCACAAGGCTGGGTGCAATATCTAGGGCAACGGTTCTCAAACTGTGGGTCAGGACCCCAAAGTGGGTCACAACCTCATTTTAATGGGGTTGCCAGGGCTGGTGTTAGACTTGCTGAGGCCTGGGGCTTCAGCTTTGGGCCCTCAGGCCCAGGGTGGCAGGACTTGGGCAGGCTCAGGCTTCGATCCTTCCTCCTGGGGTTGTGTATTAACTTTTGTTGTCAGAAGGGGGTCACGGTGCAACGAAGTTTGAGAACTGCTGATCTAGGGGTTCCTTTTTAATAATACAACACAAAACTTGCTCAAGTCCCCACCCAATAACCTGGGAAAAGTACAAACCACCTCTTGGGCACCTCTACGAGGCAATACTTCCCTTCTGAGAAGCACAGAGTCTCTGTGTAGATAAGAAACTTTTAATAGAAAGGGGGAAAGTAACCCAGCATTATCTTGGGAAAATGGCACAAGCAGGATTCATAAGCATAAGACTATGAGCAAAACACCCATCCCAGAGTACATTGGGTAGTGTCTTCTGTCTCCTGTTCTTAAGTCCATCAACAAAATTCCTTTAATGTCCCCCTCCCTCCGTCACACTCCACTCACAGTTGTTGTCCTTGGTCAGTGGAGCCCCAGCGTTCAGAAGTGATTTTGCATGAGTTCACCTTCCACCTTTGGGGGGAGAAGACAGCTTTCTTGTTCCCACAGCCACTTGCTCGCTGCTCCACCACACCCTCTGAGATGTCTTGAGGTCCCACCACTTAACACAGCTTTCAGTGATTTCAGCTGCTGGTAGGGGAGCTTCACTGCTAGTGTAGGCTCGGCAGTTTCTTTCGTCAGAGACACTGTCCCATAGCAGATTTAATGCTCAGACCTGGTTATCCGTGATTTCAGCTCTGTTGATGCACAATAAAAGACTCTTGTAATGAGGTTAGCTGGGGCTTGTCTCTCTCTGAGGTGGTGGGGACCGCCACCACCTCACTAAGTTTGGGAAGAGGTCTAGCAAGGAATTAGTTCGGCCACGGGACTCTTCCTCCACGGCCTTTGTGAGGGCAGAAACAACACGGTTAGTTGTTAGCCCAGGCCTTAGGTCAGAGTGGGGCAAGGGTGAGTCAGATGATCAGGCCCTCAGGCAGGGACTGAGCAACAACAATGAGCCCAGGCCCTGGGTCCGAAGGCCTGGGAGAGAATGGGGACTGCCACCCACGAGTTGGGTGACAGGGGGGATGTAGGCCCTCCCACTCTACTACTTCCCAGCCCAGGGCCCTAGCAGTAGCAGAAGACCCACTACTGCGTCAGTGGGGATCCTGGCCGCAACACACTGACGTGGGTTCTGGCTGTGCTACAGCCAAACTAAGGTCAGTTGCCCCCGGCCTACTTCCGGACTCCCCCTCTTGAGGTACATGGGTCAGGGTGGTGTCCTCAGGGGGGACCAACACCATGGGTTCCTCAGGATCCCTGGTGCAGGGCAGGCTCGGCCACTCCTCTGGGTAGTTGTCCTGGGGCAGGCTCAGAAACTCCTCTGGATAGCTGGCCTGGGCAGGCCCAACCAGCCCTTGGATTTGCCGCAGGTCGCTGGGGTTTCTCATCTGGGAGGTAGGCTGGAGGCGTCTGGTTTCCCCAGCGGCTGCTCTCTCAGTGAGTTCTGGGGTCAGGCCTTTATACTTCCTGTGCCACACCTGACCCTCTGGGGGGCAGGCTCAGAGCTCCCGGGCTCTGTCCACTCTCGTGTCTGGAGGGGCTCATCTCTCTCTGGGGTGGTGGGGACCCAAACCGCCTCACTGCAACTCTCAATTGAGTCTTAATTAGCTCTGTCAGTACACAGTGGAGGGGGGCGGGTCAAGTGATGTCTAGGACCCTTAGGCCAGTGGTTTTTAAAGTGCAGGTTGCGACCCAGTACTGGGTCATGGAATGTAAGGCACTGGGTCGCGGTGGCTCTGGTCAGCACTGCTGACGGGACTTTTAACAGCCCAGTCAGCAGTGCTGCCTGGCTAAGGCAGGCTAGTCCCTACCTGTTCTGACACCGCACTGCAGAAGTGGCCAGCAGCAAGTCTGGCTCCTAGGTGTGGGGGGGCCCATGGGGCTCCACACGCTGCCTCCACCCCGAGTACTGGCACCGCACTCCCACTGGCTGGGAACTGGCCAATGGGAGCTGGCGGGGGGAGAGGGGACGGTGCCTGTGGGCGACAGCCATGCGGAGCCGCTTGCGCGCCTCCGCCTAGGAGCTGGACCTGCTGCTGGCCACTTCTGGAGTGCAGTGCAGTCTGTGGTGCCAGGACAGGCCGGAAGCCTGCCTTAGCACCCCAACTGCACTGCTGACCAGGAGAAGCTCGAGATAAGCCCGCACTCCAACCCCGTGCCCCAATCTCCTGCCCCAGCCCTGAACCAGCTCCCCAAACCTGGATCCCCTTCCTGCACCCCAAACCCTTCATCCCCGGCCCCACCCCAGAGCCTTAACCCCCTGCCCCAGCCCAGAGCCCCCTCGCACACCCTGAACCCCTCATTCCCGGGTCCACCCTCCAGCCCTCACCTCAACCCTCTGCCCCAGCCCTAAGCCCTTCCCACACCCCAAACTCCTCATCCCCAGCTCTGTTGGGTCACGGGCATCAACAATTTTTCTCAGCTGGATCACCAGAATTTTTTTTGAAAACCACTGCCTTAGGCAACACCCACATCACCAGGTACAAACACCTATCCCCACCCTCTCTCAACTCCATTGGGTTTTGACACCCCTGAAGTTCAGTTGAGGTGAGTCTCTCAATTAGAGTATGCCAAGCACAGTTCTGCTGCCCTTGATTCACACAACAGGTATGACAACCCCTTATTATCCCTGCTCCCCAATAAAAAAGTGACTTGTGATCCAACACAAGCCAGAAGTGATCATTTGGGCAAACATCCCCATCATGCTGCACAGCTAGACCGAGTGGGTGTGTCCATGCAAACAAGATTGGCTTCTGAAGTCCTATTCCCCTGCTGATCACCAGATGTCAGGGGAGAGTTCATTCAGACCCTGCTTACACATAATTGAACAACAACAAACCAAGAAAATTGCCAGAGCAACAAAGATTGCCTGACTCTGTCGTTTCACGAGTAGGGAAAAATAGTCATAAGTATAACACAATACAGATTTTATAAAAGTTTAAAAAATGTGTATATTTAGTCTTAGAAAAAAGAAGACTGAGGAACCTGATAACAGTCTTCAAATATGTTAAGTGCTGTTCTAAAGAGGTGATCAATTATTCTGCATGTCTGTTGAATGTAGGACAAGAAGTAATGGGCTTAATCAGCGGCAAGGGTAATTTAGGTTAGATATTAAGAAAAACTTTTCAACTATACATATACACTGGAAGAGGCTACCAAGAGAGGTTGTGGAATCTTCATCACAGGAGGTTTTTAAGCACAGATTAGACAAACATCTGTCAGGGATGGTCAAGGTGTTCATAGTACTGTCTCAATACAGTGGAATGGACTATATAAATTCTTGAAGTCCTACATTTTTATGATTCAAGGCAACCTCCATCCAAGCTGTGTAAAGCTATTGGCTGTGTTGTGGCTTTTAAGCCACAGTCTGTATTTGTGGGGTGGAGTTGCATAACAGTGGGAGTCACCAGAGGCATTTTGGCTCACTGGGCTAGGTGCAACAGGCACTCCCTCTGTGCTAATTCAGCTTGGCCATGCATCCCTAGCCCTGATCCCTTTTGGGAAATCTGGTGCTCCCACTGTACTAGACTTTCTAGAACCTCTCAGAATGCAAGAACTGGGACTGTGGCTGACACCTGCATAGGGGCATGGGGAGGGAAATGAATCTGGGCCCTTTCTTCTCCGTTTGACCCCCAATCAGACCTAATCATAGATTGGTTCTGTATGTTTTAAATGTTGCCAGATGTTATAATTTATATCTCAGGAGATCAGAACTGAATGTACAATTGCCCTTTTTTTAAAATTTTTACTGTGCACACAATTTGAATAGCAGCAGCAAATCCATTGTTCTGAATGGTGGTATTCTAAGTACTCATTTTGGGCCATCTCCGAATGTCTTTATTCAAGTGTTTGCTGAGGCCTAGATCCACAAAGGTATCTAGCTCCCAACTTGCATGGAAATCAGTGGAAAAATTAGAAGCCTAAATACCTCTGAGGATCTGGGCCTCAGTCTTTATTCAGGCTAAACTCCCATGTACTTAAATGGGAATTTAGCCAGAATTTGGCCAATTATTATTTTATATTTGTACAAATACAAATCCTTGAAAATATAACTATTTGTGTACAAATAAACTATTCTGTGAATCTCTAAGAGGATTCTCTATACTCCCCATTATCAGCTTGTTATGTACTGTTCAGAAATAGCTGCTGTCAAAAAGCTGTTTCACAAAATGGGCCAAAAATCTTTCATTCTGTGTGTGGCATTTTGTAGACCTGGGGGAAAACCATTTTGTTTTTATGAATATGGAGGGGCTGGGAAATAACATAAGTATTTGTTTATTTATTTGTTAACTGTAGGTGTTGCTCTTATTAGCCGTGTATTAATAATAACCCTTTTAGATGGGTTTTGCTTGGTCCCACTGCTAATCACTTCTGTGGAATTTGCTAGTCTCCAAATGACATGCCTCAGAATTTTTGCCTTCAGATTTATTGAGGACCTTTTAACAATATAGCTTTTCAAATCAATCCTAGAGAAATAGAAGGCACTGCTCACAGATTCTCTGGGGCCTGATTCTGTATGGTGCCTCCTGACTTCAGTGGGAGTTGAGGCCTCTCAGCACCACTTAAGAGGGACTCAGTACCTGGCAGGATCAGACTCCAAAAGAGCAGAGCCTTAAAGAAATGACTGTAGTGAAAGATCAACTTGAGCAGTGGTTGTACATGTCTTTGAAAATGGCCTATGTTGTGAGAATTCATAAATGCTGTGGCTTTCAATGTGTTTTAGTAACTTCCTCTGAAAATGCAATTGGTGAGGAAATAAAATACGATTATTCATATCTTTGCCTTCTCTGTTTCCACCGGAAATTCATGTTATATCTTTTTTTCTTTAACAGTTTTCTATGTGAAAATCTGTCAGTTCTTTGTCATCAAAGGATTTTATCAAAAGAATGCAAAAGGAGGAGCATATACAAAGCTACTGTCTGGATATATTTCAGGTTTCAGAGTAGCAGCCGTGTTAGTCTGTATTCACAAAAAGAAAAGGAGTACTTGTGGCACCTTAGAGACTAACAAATTTATTAGAGCATAAGCTTTCGTGAGCTACAGCTCACTTCATCGGATGCATTTGGTGGAAAAAACAGAGGGGAGATTGATATACACACACAGAGAACATGAAACAATGGGTTTATCATACACACTGTAAGGAGAGTGATCACTTAAGATAAGCCATCACCAGCAGCAGGGGGGGGAAAGGAGGAAAACCTTTCATGGTGACAAGCATGGCCCCACAGTATGCCAACATTTTTATGGCTGACTTAGAACAACGCTTCCTCAGCTCTCGTCTCCTAATGCCCCTACTCTATTTGCGCTACATTGATGACATCATCATCATCTGGACCCATGGAAAAGAAGCCCTTGAGGAATTGCACCATGATTTCAACAATTTCCATCCCACCATCAACCTCAGCCTGGACCAGTCCACACAAGAGATCCGCTTCCTGGACACTACGGTGCTAATAAGCGATGGTCACATAAACACCACCCTATATCAGAAACCTACTGACCGCTATTCCTACCTACATGCCTCTAGCTTTCATCCAGCTCATACCACACGATCCATTGTCTACAGCCAAGCTCTACTTTATAACTGCATTTGCTCCAACCCCTCAGACAGAGACAAACACCTACAAGATCTCTATCATGCATTCCTACAACTACAATACCCACCTGCTGAAGTGAAGAAACAGATTGACAGAGCCAGAAGAGTACCCAGAAGTCACCTACTACAGGACAGGCCCAACAAAGAAAATAACAGAACGCCACTAGCCATCACCTTCAGCCCCCAACTAAAACCTCTCCAACGCATCATCAAGGATCTACAACCTATCCTGAAGGACGACCCATCACTCTCACAGATCTTGGGAGACAGGCCAGTCCTTGCTTACAGACAGCCCCCCAATCTGAAGCAAATACTCACCAGCAACCACACACCACACAACAGAACCACCAACCCAGGAACCTATCCTTGCAACAAAGCCCGTTGCCAACTCTGTCCACATATCTATTCAGGAGACACCATCATAGGGCCTAATCACATCAGCCACACTATCAGAGGCTTGTTCACCTGCGCATCTACCAATGTGATATATGCCGTCATGTGCCAGCAATGCCCCTCTGCCATGTACATTGGCCAAACTGGACAGTCTCTACGTAAAAGAATGAATGGACACAAATCAGACGTCAAGAATTATAACATTGGAAAACCAGTTGGAGAACACTTCAATCTCTCTGGTCACTCGATTACAGACCTAAGAGTGGCTATACTTCAACAAAAAAGCTTCAAAAACAGACTCCAACGAGAGACTGCTGAATTGGAATTAATTTGCAAACCGGATACAATTAACTTAGGTTTGAATAGAGATTGGGAATGGATGAGTCATTACACAAAGTAAAACTATTTCCCCATGTTATTTCTCCCCCCCACCCCACCCCCTACCGTTCCTTAGATATTCTTGTTAACTGCTGGAAATAGCCTACCTTGCTTGTCACCATGAAAGGTTTTCCTCCTTCCCCCCGCCCCCCCCCGCTGCTGGTGATGGCTTATCTTAAGTGATCACTCTCCTTACAGTGTGTATGATAAACCCATTGTTTCATGTTCTCTGTGTGTGTATATAAGTCTCCCCTCTGTTTTTTCCACCAAATGCATCCGATGAAGTGAGCTGTAGCTCACGAAAGCTTATGCTCTAATAAATTTCTTAGTCTCTAAGATGCCACAAGTACTCCTTTTCTGTCTGGATATAAAAAGCAGCATCTCCTCCTGCCGTCTTTTGCAAAATTAAGTGGATAAAGTTGAGCTAGCCTGAAAGCATGGGTGGTGCATGAACCGCCGGCTGGGGAAGGCTAGTCCCCAGCCCCACCCCTTCCAGCCAAGGCCCTGCCTCTTCTGTACCCCCTCCACCAGAGCCCCCACCACAGCCACTGGCCCCCGTCCCCGGCTAGCTCCCCCTGGAGCACTGGGAGGGTGATGTGGCCCAAGTCCCTCCCCAGAGGGAGAATGGACTCAAGCCATGGCAGTGGAGCAGGAAACAGGAGGGAGGGGCTGGGGGCAGAGCATGGGTGGGGCCACGCCTTGCTTTTTGGGAAGGCACAGCCTCCCCCAGCATATGATGGCTGCTGCTCGTCCTTGACAGTTTGGATGTAAAACACACATATAAAACAAAATAGCTGTAGATATACGCAAATAAATTGGCAACGTGGACTCTCTGATACTTAAAACAAAACATACAGAGGAGCTGTAGCTCACGAAAGCTTATGCTCAAATAAATTTGTTAGTCTCTAAGGTGCCACAAGTACTCCTTTTCTTTTGCGAATACAGACTAACATGGCTGCGACTCTGAAACCTGTCATACAGATAATGAGTCAGATCTTCAGCTCGTGTAAATGTGTAATTTCATTGATTTCAATAAAGCTACACCTATCTATACTAGAGAAAGATCTGGCTCCATATATTTTAATGCCTGTAGAGATATGTTTGTAGAACATGATAATTTAGAGACACTTCCTCGTAAGGGATAGTATTATGAACGTAGGAATTTGGAGAGGTGCCCTGGAGGTGAGGGTTGGGAATATCGCATGCCATGACTGTGTGCTGCAGTTCACCAGTTATGCTCTCTAGTGTGTTTTGTTAAAGTTTTATTCCTTTCTCATTCATTTGGTTTGCTGTTTAATGAACCCAAAGATAGTTACATGATGTCAGAAGTGTTGAAAGACAAGGAAAGTGCAGTGATTTTGAAGTTAACTCCTGAGTTTGCAACTGAAAGCAGAGACAAAGGGAGGCACGAGAGAAGCACTTGAGCACCAGGCACAGAGGCTTTTGCTTGTATTTGGTGAGCATAATAGAACTTGACTAGCTTAAGAAGGGGGAAAAAGCCAAAAATGGACATGTTGCAACCTCCATCCAGTCTGCAATTGTCAGGCAATATAGCAGAGAACTGAAAAAAATATCAGAGATTTGAATTGTATTTAGCGGCCATGGGGGCAGAGAAAAAATTATAAAGTGAAATCATCAATCTTTTTGTATGTTGTTGGAGAGGAAGCATTGGTTATTTATAACAACTTTATGTTTGAAGAAGATGAAAGCATGAAGTTGAGCAAGATACTGACTAAACTTGAGAAACATTGCATGCCAAAAAGGAATGAAACATTTAAGAGAGACACATTTTTTACATGCATGAAAAAACTGATGACACCATAGAGCAATATGTCACAAAAATAAGGAAACTCAGTAAAACCTGTGACTTTGGTGAGCCGACAGAGTCTCTGGTCAGAAATAGACTCATTTGTAGCATTAAAGACAATGTGTTAAGAGAGAGACTGCTATGTGAAGGAGACTTTACATTAGAAAAAGCTCTCCAAATATGCAGGGCAGCAGAAACTGTGAAACAACAAACCAGAGAGCAGAATTCACCAGAAAGGGTTATCCATGTACTAAGTACAAAAGAATATAGCCAGAATAGGTCAAATCAGAGTGGAACCACTTGCTGTGAAGACCATTGCTAGGGGGAAGATTGGTTACAGATGCTCATAAGGAAGCTGGGGATCACAGTATGGCCCTCTGATGTTGCTCTCCATATGTTTATTGAAATATGCTTATGAGTATAAATATAATGTAACTGGAATATACTTTATGCAAAAGGTCTCTTGTAAGGTATCATTACAAAGCTTATAATCTACTGAGTGTGTTCATCCTATCTGTATGAATGTATCATTCTTGTATCTGAAGCTAGAAATATGAAGTATTACTCATAAACTATGCGAAGTGTGGGCCATTAATGGTGGCTTGGAATCTTGATGGTTCCCATTAACTAGGACAATTGGTTGTAAATGGCTCTGTTTACTTGTAAGCCTTCCTGTATACATGGATTCCAGCCAGTGAATAATGAAATCTCATAGGACATGTGAACATGTCACATGATACTGGAATCCATCTTAAACCTGGTGCTTTTCCATTTAGAAGGAAGGTTGGGAACCCAAAGAGAGACAAAGGATTTCCACCTTGTGCCAAAGCTATAAAAGGGTGTGGAACAGAACAAAGGGGGCTGCCAGTCATGAGAAAACCCCTAGTTACCACCTGAGCTGGAACTAACAAGAACTGTATCAGGGAAAGGATTGGGCCCAGACTAAGAAGGAGTCTAGTCTGTGAAAGAAGCTTATTGGAAGATTTACCTGTATTCAGTTTCTTAAATGTATTAGGCTTAGACTTGCATGTTTTGTTTTATTTTGCTTGGGAACTTACTTTGTTCAGTCTGTTATTACTTGAAACCACTTGAATCCTATTTTTTATACTTAATAAAATCACTTTTGTTTATTAACAAACCCAGAGTAAGTGATTAATACCTGGGGGAGCAAATAGCTGTGCATATCTCTCTATCAGTGTTATAGAGGGTAGATAATTCATGAGTTTATCCTATAAGCTTTATACAGAGTAAAACGGATTTATTGGGGTTTGGATCTCATTGGGAATTGGGTGTCTGGATGCTGGAGATAGGTAACCTGCTGAGTGGTTTTCAGTTAAAGCCTGCAGCTTTGTGGGCGTGGTTCAGACCTGGGTCTGTGTTCTAGCACTAGCGTGTCTGGCTCAACAAGATAGAGTTCTGGAGTTCCAAGCCCTCAGGGAAAATGGGCTCAGAGGTAATTTCAGCACATCAGGTGACAGTCCCAAGGGGGTCTCTGTGACCGAACCTGTCACAGGCCCAAAACGGTGTATTGCCTTTAGGATATTGTCATAAATGTGGGGGAAATAATCATTTTGCAAAATGCTGCAGATCTCAAATGCAGAAAAGTCAAATGCATCCAGTTCCACAGAGGCTTTATTAGAAGGTTGGTACTGATATATTTCCTTTAAATAAAGGATTATTTAATAGTCACAGATTATTATTCTCTGTGTCCAGAAATTTGCACAATGCACAGTACTAATAATAAATCAGTGATAGCCATCTTGAAGAGAACCTTCTCCAAACATGGAATTCCAGAGGAAGTCTTTAGCAATAATGGGCCGCAATTTTTCAGTGCAGATTTTAGGCAATTTTCCAGAGATTGGGGATAATTTGGATTTGATGTTTTGTTATAAAAATCCCAATCAAATGGACTTTAGGAAATGTTTATAGAGACAGTAAAGAATCTTATGAAAAAGACTTTTGACATTGGGGGTGATTTGTATAAAGCACTATTGGTTACCAAAGTACACCTCTGGAGATGGCTTTTCTCTAGCTCAGTTGTTAATGGCGAGAAAGATCAGATCTAATTTACCAATTACTGATGACCTGCTGAAATTTCATAACAGTGCAACCATACTAAAGATGAAAGGAAATCAGAAGTGGAAGCGGAAATATTATTTTGACAAAAGGACCTGTGATCTCCCATCTCTTAACCCAGGTGATAGAATGTGCCTAGGGAATCACACCTCTAATACTTGGGGCCAAAGGTGTGCCATTAAAGAACATCTGCATCCAAGGTTTTATGTAGTCGAGACAGACCAGGTGGACACATTTTGACATAATTGAAGAGATGTATGATTAATCCCAGAAGGTTCCAACACATTGACAGCTGATGTGGACTCTGGCATTTCCCATGTGACTGATCCTTTGTCATTGATGCACAAAGGAGCAACTGTCAAGGAACAAGGGAACAACTCAGACTCTAATGAAAGGCTGATCCTCAGAAGATCAGAGTGTGAGATTAAACTTCCTGGAAGATCATAGAGACTTGCTAATCTGCCTGGAGTAAGGGTACTTGAGAAAAGTGAGTGGTAAAGACTCACTGGAGAGTGATGTGCTAGTAATGTGTCCTCTCTAGGTAGTTGACAAACTGGGTTTATGGAAATGTAGTAGATGGGTTTAGAATTTAATGCATGTGTTTTTAGATAGTTGTTAGCTGTTATATATGAGTTAATTTGTTTTTATTTAACAGGGAAGATATAGAGATATGCTCTAATAAATTTGTTAGTCTCTAAGGTGCCACAAGTACTCCTTTTCTTTTTTAGAGATATGTTTGTAGAAGATTATAATTTAGAGACGCTCCTTCATAAGGGACAGTATTATGAACATAGGAATTTGGAGATGTGCCCTTGAGGCAGTGGTTGGGAACACCACATGGCTGCGTGCAGATCACCAGAGATGCTCTCCAGTTCATTTTATTAAAGTTTTGTTCCTTTCTCATTCATTTGGTTTGTTGTTTAATGAACCCCAAGACTGTTATAATACTTAGATTAAACACTCAAGACTTTATCTCAAAACTAAAAATTTTTATTTTATTGCCTTTTAATAATAGAGGTGGGTCAAAACTGTTCTGCTTTTAAACTCTCCTGAATAGGTCAGACCAACCCAAATATAGATTTTATAACCTAATAGAAACAGTATGATTTTGTAAGATATGCAGATATTCTGAATATGATTCAATAACTGTTTCCCTTCTGCAGGTGCTCCAGTAATATACATTATTATTAAAAATAACACACTTTTTCTTTTGTTCAGTTTTTTGAAAGCTATACATGTAGAGCCAGTTTCTGCAGTTTCATCAAGCAAATGCCTTTTGATTTCAGTGAGAGTTTTGTACAAGTAAGTACCACAGAATTTGTCCCATAGATACAAAGCAGTTCTTGCATGTTTTTATTTAAACTTCGTTGTCACAGTTCTTGAGGTACCCAGAACTGTGAATCATCTTGTTGCCCCCCCCTCCAGCAAGAGGAAGTCTTGCTTGTGGTTGTTGGGTGTTAGCTCCCTGACCGTGCCAGCCCTTCAACCACTCAAGCATCCTCCTCTGGGCTATGCCAGCCCTAGTTTAGCAGGTTAGCAATAGGTGCACCCAAGTCCCTTTTGAAGTGTTCCCCTGCAATATCCAGCCCCTGACACTGATTACTCTCAGCAATTTCCAATCCTCTGTACCCAAAGATGCAGTACATCCTAATTTACCAGTTGTACCTTAAACCACTGCTCCTGTAAACCACAGAGCACTTGAGAGAGCTTATAAAACCAAAGAAGATTTATTAAAGTAAGAATAGGGATTTAAGTAGAAACGAGAGAGTGGTAGAAAAAGTGGTTACAATATGAAACAAAATCATAAAATGTGAACCTGGGTCTTCATTTATTAATAGTTACTTTTCTTAGCTAATAAAGTAGATTTCACCCCCCCAAGTTTAGTCAGTTCCAGAGCTGGCTAGTTTCGGAAGAGCCAGCATTCCAATGCTCATGAAAGCACTTCTCTGACAGGGGTTTTCTTCAGTGAATGGATACAGAGTGCTTTCCCCTACACTCTGGTTATCTCTATATGTACAGCACTACAGTGGCGCATCTTGTGACGATGCTTTATGTCAACGGGAGAGAGCTCTCCTGTCGGCATAAAAAAACCACCTCCGAGAGCAGCCGAAGCTACGTCAGTGGCAGAAGCTCTCCCCCCGACATAGCGTTGTGCACATGAGTGCTTATGTCTGTGTTATTTATGTCGCTCGAGGGCGAGGGGCTGGATTCCACCACTCCCTCCCTCCCCGAGCGACATAAATTTTGCTGACATAGGCTATAGTATAGACATTGCTTCTCTTAAAGTGAAGCAGTCTTTTGTCTTTATTCATACCCAGAGTGATTTCCTGCCTCCTATAATGTTCCTTTTCACCTCCAAGTGGTTCCAATAATTTGCAATTTCTTTGATAGTTTTCTATTGATTGTTCTGGGGTGTGGCAAGGGCAGACAATAGAACCTTGCATTACCTCGATGGCTGACTAAGGAGGGGTGACAGCTCCTCTTGCTTGAATAGGTCATCATGGAGACACATTACCCCGGTGACTAATTTTGACTCAAAGTCCATAAAGCCTATTTTCCATATAAATACATTATTCCATAAATATTACTTGTACATACATATTGCAATGAGATTATGACTCTTGACAAATTAGGAGTTTTCTCTAGATACCTTACATACTACTTTTTAATGAATAAGACATGTAAAAGACATCTTTGGTGTAGTGAGTTTGTCAGGTCTGAGAAGAGAAAAAAGGGTCTCTGTTTCACATTCATCTATTTCTCTTTCTGTATTTTCCTGCTTCTTGTATGTTTGCACATAAGTAACTCATCAGTTTGGGATGAGGAGCTATTTGTGCACAATGCAAGAAATAAAACTGTATCCTCTTGACTTTTTGTGTTTGTGTGTGTTTAACAAAGATAGCAGCGCTGCTGTGCGCAAAACCTTTTATCTAGCCTCTACAGAAAGAAGCTAGATGTGATTCAGATGACAGGTCCATTAGCTGTTAAAACATATAAATAATTGATAGAAACAACTCTAAGGGGTGTTGCTCTTTCTCCTTTATTACAAGTTTTTAATGCTTTGTCACTTCCATAAGATGAGATGTACAGCTACTAATCAGCTAAGGAGCACATATCATAACCAATATATCTTCAAATCATGAGGCCCCCAGGGCAGCCTCTGAATTTTCTTGGCAGCTACTTTTATTGATTGATGGATTTTTTGCATTATCAGCCCAACACCAAAATTAGTCTTTTCCGAACTATTAACGCAGAAGGCTAAGCATTAATGAAACATGTGGGTATGATGGTAATGCTGACTGAAGAATGGTCTGTCTTATTCAGTATCTCCAGGTTACTCCAGCATGTCTGAATCAGTGTGTGAAAGGTATATTTGTATACAATAGAGTTCGTTTTTCACAGAGTAATGCCCAGATGCTAGCAGAGAGATATTGAAGAAGAAGAAATGAGGAAAAATAACACTTTATCTTTGTTTTTTTCTAGGTCCTGAACAAGATACTATTTTTATTGTAGTCACTTCCTACCATGAAATTTCTAAAGCAAGAGGGCAAGTAAGACGAGCTGTTTTCCTCTCCTTCATGCCCTTTTTCTATGTGAAGGCTCCCTCAGCCTGGTGATTACAAATAAAACCTTACTTTGGGCTATTGTCAGTTTTGGAGCCACTCTCAGCAAAAAAAAAACTTTCATATGAAAGGCAGCAGACTGTTGTGACTGTGCTAAATGAGTGTTCATCAGGGGGCAGGGACACTCTGGAAATTATGATTTGCATGGAGATGAACACTCTTTTTTTTTTTTCTTCTTCAAGAGTATGACACAGTAGAAATTTATCACCAATGAAATAAGAGCACAGGCATGTAAAAGAACTCGTAGACCTCCTGAGTGCCATATTATACTCCAGACAACAGTCATATTTGTCAGCTTGGATATAGTAGAACTGTGTAGTGCAGGAGTCTCTAAAGGAAGTGAAGTGTGGGGAAAATGACCTGTGAACTGAATCTGAACTTCCTTAAGGAATTGGAACGAGAGACAGTTTTACAGGTCCTGTACCGTGACCAGATGCTGAGAAAAGTGGATGAGGAAAGGATAAGGTATTTTGCCTTTTTTGTACTATGCCACCATTTCTCTTTGCTTTCCTCTCTAATCTTATTTCTTCTCCTGTCTGCTGTTAACTAGTATCTTTTTTCCAGTTGGGAAAACTAAGAGGTATCCAGTGTGTCATGGCTCACTGTCCATTAGAGCTGAACAAATACTATGCATTGAATAAACTACTGAATGAATTTAGCTTCTAGCATTCCTAGCCTGATTTTTTCTACCACAAGGGTTACTCCCTCAGTGGAGAGTTTATAGTTAATTCTCTCTCATCACATTCACAGGTGTACGTGGATTTTCCCAGTTACAAAGAATGAGATCAGGTCTTTGACTGATTTACGTCATTTCATCTGTTCCAGGATTCTCACAAGGGGTTTTGGGAACCTCTTCCCCATGCTGAGTGAAGCAGTGTCCCATCCCATATAAATTTTATGCCAAGTGCATTGCATTTACTAGTGTGCAATTTTCTGTCATCACCAGAGGGTTTTATTGGCTGAATGAAGAGTTTAAATTTAATTCTTTCTCAGTACCTTCACACAGATATTTGATTTGTAAAGGGTGAGGTTAAATCTTTGTCTAGCTTATTTTGTTTCCTTTATACTAGGGCTCTGACAAGGTGTTGTTGTTTTGGAACCTTGCAACCTACTTTCTCAAGCAATAACCCACCCCATATAAAACATACCATATGGGTTGCTAATATTTACACATGCAAGTTTAAAATTCTCTGTTTTCACATTTGAATGTAGGGCCCTACAGTTTGCTTTCTGCAAGTATTTGTATGATTAAAACTTAAATGACTGTGGAAAGCAAATGTTAATAGGTTGTAAGCAAAGCTGAAACAAATTTAAAAAAGAATTTGAGCAAATACAGTAACTTCTTTGGTTTTTACTCAGTTCAACTTTGTATAGTCAGAATATTCTCCTGCAGAAGGGTTATGATGTAACCAAATAGTGCAGGGAACAGGATTCTTAATGTTACTGATCCTTGTCAGAGAAACATTGAACTACGGTTATGTCAGGTAAGTAAAAACAACAATTTTTAATTTTTTTGTTTTAAAATGGTTTTGTTTTTTGTTTTTGTAATTTTAAGTCTACACATAATTCAATTAAATTCTCCTTAGCTGATTCATGTATTTAATGAAGATGTTTTTGCAATTCTCATTCATGAGTCAAATTTGAAAAGGGAACCAAACTCCACTTCTTTTGCATCTGCACAGCTTTGAATACATGATCACTTGCATACATACTTTTTGGCTCCCTGTTACATGTGCATAATTTGCATATGCAGAGCACCATTTGTACTAGATTAGAACTCCATTTATGTGCACAAGTGGGGTTTCATGTACAACTGATAATGCAAAAAAATACTGTATGCAAGTGATTTCAGGCAATGTAAAAATAGAGGTTGATTTCAGAGGTTGAAATAAAGTGATTTCAGGCAATGTAAAAAAAAATTGCAAAAAAACAATCTGAAGATTTGACCCATAAATTATTATCACTATTGGACACAAACATTATCAGTTTGTGATTGTACATATTTTTATTTGCTTGGTGGGGACAGGAAATTGAAAATTCAGCTGCAGCAACTTCGTTGGAAGGGGGCAAAAAGTATAAGCCATGAATACCAAGAAAGATCCTGCGCTCGCTGTCAGAAATCCTTGGGACTGGTGATGAATAGAGGTGCAGTGTGCAATGGATGCAGTCATCGAGTGTGCTCTGAGTGCCGTGTCTGCCTGAATCCCTATTTGTGGAAATGCACCATCTGTTATGCGTATGGGTGAGAAATTTGACTAGGTTTGCTAAGCCATCTCTGTTGTTTGTGGTGTTGTAATAGTTAAAGAAGCAAATAAAATGCCTAAATTGTTATAATTAAGATAGCATTGACAAGAGTTGAAAACCTGGGGTGAAATCCTCACCCCATTGAAGTCAATGGGAATTTTGTCATTGACTTCAGTGGAGCCAGAATTTCACCCCTTGTGTTTAGCAAAATGGACAGGTCACAGAGACTCAAACTTGCGTCAGTATTTCCTGGGGCTGTGATAGTGTTAGATCTCATAAGGTAGGGCAGGATTTGGTATAGTCAGTTCTTGCATAGAAATTATCTGAAGAAAACCCAGATAGCTGCAGTAAGTGATACTGTGATTCCCACATATGGCTATCTTCCCTATGAGTCAGTACTGAACCAGTGCATTCCTGCAGAGTGCTGGGGATCTTGTGCCACAGGAGGTACCATCTTTTGGGTGAGATGTATGACTGAGTTCTTGATTACTTCCTTGTCATTATTTTTCCCAAGACCCTTATCACAAGAGTAGAGGTATCCCCATTGTGATTGTTATTATTATTATTAATAATAATAATAATAATAATACTTAATAATTAATATGAAGCTATAGTACCTGTAGGTTAAAATGTATAACAAATATTAATAACAACATTCTGATGACAAGCGCGTATATTCAGACAGCCCTAAGCTTATCTAATTTAAATTTGTTACCTTTTAATTTCATTGCATATTACTTTGTTCTTGTATTACCAGAAAGTGTAAACAAGAGTGTTTGATTTACCTTCTCTGTACTACTATATTAAATACCTCCACTGAATATACTCTTATTCAGAACATCCTGTCTAAGCTGAATAGTCCAAATCAGGGATATTCTGATACATTTCTGCCTTTGATGAGAAACATTGTGGTACTTTATAGGCAAAAACAGAGTTTTGAAATCAAACCAGCAGTTCTGAAGGTGAAAATTCATCCCTGTGCATAGGGCGAGTATTTTAAATGAAATTTATCACTGTGAAGAAGGTCAATATAAGGGCTATGCAACACTTAAATCCCTCTTTACACCTCAAATTTAGGTTTAAATAAGAACTCAAGTGGTGCATAGGTCTCTCATACTAGCTTTTTGAACAGGATTGACAATCTGTGAATGGTTGCCAGTTTAAAGTCAGGTTTCAGAGTAGCAGCCATGTTAGTCTGTATTTGCAAAAAGAAAAGGAGTGCTTGTGGCACCTTAGAGACTAACAAACTTATTTGAGCATAAGCTTTCATGAGCTACAGCTCACTTCATCGGATGCATAGAATGGATCATATAGTAAGAAGATATATATAGAGAACTTGAAAAGGTGGAGTAAGGGGCTAATTAATTAAGATTAGCTATAATCAGCAGGAGAAAAAAACTTGTGTAGTGATAATCAAGATGGCCCATTTAGACAGTTGACAAGAAGGTGCGAGGATACTTAACATGGGGAAATAGATTCAATATGTGTAATGATCCAGCCACTCCCAGCCTCTGTTCAAACCCAAGTTAATGGTATCTAGTTTGCATATTAATTATTATGCCATTAACTTGGGTTTGAATAGAGGCTGGGAGTGGCTGGATCATTACACATTTTGAATCTATTTCCCCATGTTAAATATCCTCACACCTTCTTGTCAACTGTCTAAATGGGCCATCTTGATTATCACAAGTTTTTTTTCCTCCTCTGATAAAAGCTCATTATAATTAATTATATCTTCTTACTATATGTTCCATTCTATGCATCCAATGAAGTGGGCTGTAGTCCACGAAAGCTTATGCTCAAATAAATTTGTTAGTCTCTAAGGTGCCACAAGAACTCCTGTTCTTTTTAAAGTAAGTTTGTGTATCTTGGGTGACAATGCAGACTTTAAGAATACACAATGAATGTCTTTTCATGTAAATTGTGATTTTTAAACAATGTATTTTGAAATGCATTTATCACAAAACAGGCAAAGTAGTTTGCTCGACATTTGGGGCTAAATAATTAAGGGGTTGTTTTTTTCGGGGGGAAGGAGGGAAAAGCAGCTTTTGAATTATATGAGCTCCAGAACCATTGTCTCCACCTCCAAAGTGCTTTTCTTTTTAATGAAAAGGGGATGGATTCATAACTATTTTTGTGTGTAGGAAACCATAAGTTAAAGACAAATGGACCACATTTTTTCTCATTTGTTTTTTAAGACTATTGTTCAGAGGCTAAGTGTTCCAAGTTTTAACATGGAAAAAATCTTTTTATCCCAAAGCAACTAAAAATAGAGGTTTATAATAAAAGTGTCATTTCAGCCAATTAAGATCACATCATATCATATCTCATATCATTACTTATCTTGATATTTAGTCATGCATACAGCAAGACACACCCACATAAACATGCCCAAGGAAATCTATTTTTCTATCTATTGCAGATGTTGAAAAATGATGCATCTTCAGTGAGTGAAATTTACCTTTGAGGAGAAGGCCAGCACAAGGCCCTATCTGCACTTAAGCCTCATTTGAGCTTATCACTTAGGGCCTGATCCAAAGTCCATTTGAATCATTGGGAGTTTTTCCATTGACTTTAATGGGCTTTGTTTCAGGACTATAAAGCTTAAGAGATGGAGAGGGCTATGTGTGGACCCTCTGTAATGTGGTAGTTCCACTCAGTGCCCTATATTTTATGGGAAGAGGAAAGATGTAGAAATTTAGAGTCCGATTTTCAGAGGTACAGTAGTGAGCACTCATACCTTCTGTTGAAGTCAAGAAAAGCACGTTGACCTCCAAAAATCAGCGTTTAAATGACTTCTTGCAGAATCTAGGCCAAAATGGGCTCTGTGTGTCTTTGTGATGACAAGTAGAGTGACTGCTTATAAATGATCAATTACAAAACATACTGGTGTACATTTGATAGGCAGTATAATTTCATTATCTTCATCTTGATATTTTTTAATCCTGATACTATTATCTAGCTGTTTTTTCCCCCACAAAACATTGGTATCAACAACATCACTGACGTTCTTCCTCCCCTACCCTGCTCTTTAGATACTAGTCTTAGATATTAGATTATCTGTGGAGGCAAACTTTATAGACCAAACTGAGCATAAGCAATGACAAAAAGGCTACCATAAAACACCGTTTTTGACATTTCAAAAACAAAATGAAATGTATTTCCCGTGTGCTGTATCTAGATGGTTGTAGATATTACTATGAGTCACGCATAATGAACAGAAATCAGCCATCATCCTCTGTTCATGGTCTTGCTCTGATAAGTTTATAAATGTGAGTAGAAGCATCTTTTAACTTCTCATATGCCCTTTCTCTGTGCATGGATGAAGGCAAATATCTCTAAAGCAGTCCCATTATAGCCTTGGATATGATTTATCACAGGACTACATACATGTCCCTATTTGCTAGATGAAAGCAGTCAGCCAAATTCGACTCTTAAGTGCTCACATCCCACCTGTCCAAAGAAAATAAATGTTTAACTGAGGTCGGCATTTGGTTTGCTCTGTCGTGAGTAGAAAGAAGGCCAAGCTGCAATGTTCCAGTTGGCATCTTAACCTCAGAAAGTTTGGGGATGTTCAGATCAGGGATTTTGGGGCTGATCATATTGTTAGTCATGTAATGTATTCAAACTAAATAAATCTGGATTGAATGAATGCTAGATGTAAAGTAACATTTAAATATGTACTTCCTGTGGTAAGAAGGAAGCAGTGAACAAGGATAAAGTTATTTATCATGTTGTTTGTCTTTCTAAATCAGTGGTCCCCAAACTTTTCAGGGTAGCATCCCCCTTACCCCTGTCCATGCCTCCCATAAAAGCATGATTTTATGGAAAATATGTCTTGTTCAAGAAATTTGATATAATTTTTTGATTTTGATGAGATTACAGGTATGGTTGATAAAGGTAATTGTATTGACATAGTATGGATTTAGACTTCTGTCAGGTATTTGATTTGTTCCGCATAACATTCTGATTAAAAAATTAGCACTAGACAAAATCAATATATCACATATTAAATGGATTAAAAACTGGCTAATGGATAAACCTCAAAAAATAATTGTAAATGGGGAATCATCATCCAAAGCAGGTGTTTCTAGTGGGCTCCCACAAGAATCTGTTCTTGGTGTAATGCTATTTTGTATGTTTATCAATGATCTAGGAGAAAATATTAAATCTTTGCTGGCAAAGTGTGCAGGTGACATGAAAATAAGTAAAGTGGTAAATAATGATAAGGTAGGTCAATTATACAGAGCAGTCTAGATCACTTGGTAAGATGGGGTCGTTTGAACTACATACAATGTATATAGGTCAGTTATAGGATCAGGGACTCTGTTTTGGAAGCAGTGACTCTGAAAAGGACCTAAGGGGTCATGATGAATAACTAACTGAATATGAGCTCCCTGTGTGTTACTGTGGCTAAACTGGCTAATGCAATCCTTGGATGTATAACCAGGGGAAAATCAAACAGGAAGTTGATATAATTTATGTATACATACGTTTGGCAGAAACTGGGAATGGGCGACAGGGGATGGATCACTTGATGATTACCTGTTCTGTTCATTCCCTTTGGAGCACCTGGCATTGGCCACTGTTGGATAATGGGCTAGTTGGACCTTTGGTCTGAACCAGTATGGCTGTTCTTATGTACAGCACTGGTGAGACTGCCACTAGAATAGTCTGTCCAGGTCTGGTCTCCAAACTCCAAAAAGGGTGTTGAACAATTGAAAAGAGTTCAGAAAAGAACTACAAGAATGATTTGAGGTCTGGAAAACTTGCCTTACAGTGAAAGACTTAAGAAGTTAACTCTATTTATCTAATCCATGGTTTATATATAGCCACATGGGGAGTAGTTCTGGTAGCATAGGGCTCTTAAATGCGACAAAGGCATAACATTGCCCAGTGGTTGGAAGCTGAAGCTAGATAAATATAAGCTAGAAATAAGGTGCACATTTAGAACAGTGAGTGTAATTAACCATTGGATCAAGTTACCTAGTGTTGTGATGGATTCACCATCACTTGAAGTCTTTAAGTCAAGACTGGATGTCTTTCTAACAAATATGGTCCAGTCCAACCACAAGATATAGGCTTGAGGCAGGAATTATTGGGTGAAGATCACTGGCCTGTGGTGTGTAGGTCAGACTAAATCAGAGGTGGGGAACCTGCGGCCGGATCCGGCCCGCTGCTTCATTTCATCTGACCCACGGCAAGTCTCCGTGCTGCAGGCTGGAAGCTCCGAGCCTTGGTGCCCTCTCCCCCACCCCCTCGCGGGGCTTGAGCTGCAAGCACTGGCTCGCCAGGTTGCCAGGAGTCTGGTTCGCTCTGTGCTGCTCCCAGCATGTCCCTGTGGCATCTAGGAACGCGTTGCCCCTGTCCCCAGCGCCAGCTCTGCAGTTCCCATTGGCCATGATTCCCAGCCAATGGGAGCTGCGAGGGCAGCACTTGTGGGCCTGGGCAGCATGCACCACGCAGAGCCCCCTCACCTCTCTGCCTAGGGGCTGGACATGGCGGCCGCTTCTGGGAGCAGCGCGGAGCCCCAGCAGGCAGGGAGCCTGCCTTAGCCTTGCTGTGCCACTAACCAGGAGCCGCCTGAGGTAAGTGCCGCCCGGCCGGAGCCTGCACCCTGAGCCCCCGTCCCAATTGGAACCCCCTCCCGTACCCTAACTCCTTCCCAGACCCATCACGTCGTACCTCCTCCCTACCTCCTGCCCCAACCCTGAATATGCTCCTGCCCACCAAACCCCTTGGCCCCAGCCTGGAACCCCCTTCTGCACCCCAAACCCCTCATCCCCAGCCCCAAACCAGAGCCCTCACTCCCTCCCACAACTCAGCCCCCTGCCCCAGCCCAGAGCCCCCTCCTGCACACTGAACCCCTCATTTCTGTCCCCTACTCTGGAGCCTAGGGGAAGTCCCGAACCCCCACCCCACCCGCTGGGCTGAGTGTGGCCCATGACTGATTTTTTTCCGTGGGTCAGTGGTCCCTGATAGAAAAAAGGTTCCCCAACCGTGGACTAGATGGTCATAAGGCCTTCTGGCCTTATAATGTATGAATCTAAGAAAACTTAAAAATAGCACTTCTGTCTGAATATTTTCACCTGCTAAAGTTACAAATAATAGAATGAGATTGGAGAAAATATATTTATTTTTGTCTGTTTTTCTTTGATTTCTTTATTCATTTGATGGCACTTTGTATCCGATCCATAGCCCATTTAAGTCAATGGTAACCTGTGTGACTTTGGGAAAGTCACTTAGCCTCTGTGTGCCTCAATTCCCCATCTGTAAAATAGGGATAATAGCACTGCCCTACCTCACAGGGATTTTGTAAGAATAAATACATTAAAAATTATCAGGCTCTCCAACACTATGATGATGGAGCCATGTAAGTACCTAACAAGGATAGATAGGACTCTGAGTGGCTTCAATAGGCTTTGCAGTAGGCTCTCTCTTGGTGAATTCTGTTCTATTGTTTCTCCTCTATAGTCAGTCAGTTCTCTTATTTGTATGGATCATTCACACAACAGGGGAGAGAAATACGTTTTGGAAAATGCAGTATTAAAACCAGGGGACTCAAAAGCCAGTTGTATGATCTGAAACAACTTGAAAATTATTGTTTGGGAAAAAAAAGTTCAGATTTCAAGTTGATTGCATCCATTTAAAGCAATGTAAACATTATAGATCAGTATTCCTTTCTTCAGAACTATGGAACCACTGTAACAAGATACTTATTTTCTTGTAGCATAAAGCACTCTCAACAATCAACAGACAGTAGGATACATAGGTAAAACAAAACTGGATTCTGGCAAGACATTATTATTTCAGTGTTTACAAACTGTAATAATTTCTGGGTTGTTTTGCTTTCATAGGCATCTAATAGGGATGAAGACCAAAATGAAGGGCATACGTTATTGAAAGCAAGCAGGCAAACAAATTATTTAAGATACAAAGGGATGACTCACTATAGTTAGGCTTAGAAGGATTAGCACTGATCAAAACTATAGTTAGGCTTGGCAGCATTTGCATTTTACTTTTTTATAATTTCAATGGATAATATCGATTATTCTTAAGCATTTTTTTTATTTTTTCTGATTAAATTTTCACAGTTGCACAAAATTATGGGTTTTAAGCATCTTTTTCTTCATTTATAGATTTAAATTTTCACAGCTGTGGGAAATTATGGGGAGAGTTCACACAACGGGGGGGCAGACAATAATTATTTCATGATAGTAGATATTGAGATTCAAAAAATTGAAGCTTTATAACCGTCAAAACACAAATTGTCTACATCACATGTCAAAATATACAAAATAAATATCCTCAAAATCAAACTTTAATAAATTCTCAAGCAGTACTTTTCTTACTTTGTCTATACATTTTTATTATTATTGATGGAAATATTTCTTCTTCAGTTTGTGTGTGTATGGTGAAATAGATGTTTACTTGCATTTACTGATACAAATCTAATCCTTTCAAGCCTAATCATAGCACATTATATGGATTTAAAGCAGTGTCCCGTACAGTTATACCAGAACCCCTGCTGCCAAATTTTCAGATTCCATTGTCTTAAGTTAAGCACCATAATCAATGGTTAGACACCTAAATAAATGGCCTGATTTCAAGAGGAGCTGAACATACTCCATTTCCAATGGAGTAAGTGAAAGTTGCAGGTGTTCAGCTCCTCTGAATACAAAGACACTTACTTATTTAGGTGCCTAAAAATGGAACCTAAGACCAAGCTGCAACAAAAGCACACAGCGTCCTAAACATTGTATCATATTTTAAAAGGGAATGAATTGAGAACCAGCGTGGCAACCCAATGGCTGCATTTCCTGGCCTTTGTGAATTTCAGTCAGAATTATATATAGTTTTTTGGTTTTGTTTAGTTACAGGGTTTTGAATTTTTCTCAAGGATCTGTCCTTATGTGCATTTCATACTCATTAAATATCACCCATTTGATCTCGTGATCCTGATGCATGCAAGTAATGTGCATGACAGTTGCTACCAGTGGCACTAGCTTCTTGAAAGAGGAGCAGGGTAAGGTTAGAGTTAGGCCATTGCACCACCACACTGTCCACATCAATGAGGAGGGAGTGTGTTGCACCTTCTTCAAGGGTTATGGCACTGCAGCATGTGCTGCTTTTATATAGCCATTCTGTCTTACACCTAGGAGCGCACACTATAGTACCTTTACATTCCCTCAAGCTAGGCTATGGCAGTAAACAGCATGCTAGCCCTAAGGACCGTATCTAAGGTCACAGAGCAAGTCAGGTGCAGAGCTAGGAATAGAATCAAGGACTCTTGACTACCAGTTTGTTGCTCTAAACACTAGATAATACGTCAGGGCAGAACAGTTCTTACAGGGAGAACAAAGCTGATCCTTTGCCCTCAAACTCAGGGTCAGATTGTAGTGATCTCCCATTAGTTATACTGTACAATTAAGAAGGATCACTCCGTAGTCTTTGACTGTTAATTAGATTTTTGTCTTAAGTGCACATGTATATGGTCATGAAAATTCATCTTGGAAACTGTGTAAAAGGTTCAAATGTCTGTTTGTTTGTTTTTCAGAGACATTAAAGTGAAGACTGGGGAATGGTTTTTTGAGGAACGTGCCAAGAAATTCCCAGCTGACGGTAATTACTGGAGCAGGCAACAAACTGCTTTGCAGTGTATAGTCCTCGTCTAACTAATATACAATACAAAATCTTGACACACTGCTTTGTTTCATTTTTAGCCCATTTAGTAGGAGATAGGTCTGAAATAAAGACTAGATCTTGTGGTATGTGTCTCTACAGTGGGTGTAAGACAGCAGAATGCCTGCCTGTTTGCCTCAAGCATAAACCAGAAGAAGGCCTTTAAAGGGCAAAGTACTTTGACTGGGTAATATGAAATATGATAACCATATCAATTTGACCAATGTGACTGAAATTGTGAGCACCAAATAAGTGTGCACCTTAAGACGAATAAGAAATACAATGGTCTGTGAAATAAATATAGATGCACTAGGGTATGTGAACTGCAAAGAGATGTCTTGCAGCCTTTTAAGTTAATGGCAAAGTTCCCATTGATTTCAGTGGTGTAGGGTCAAAGCTTACAAAGAGGACAGGATAGAATAGACAATAAAAAGGGGAAATTTACAAACCTACAATGAGACAGTGTTCAGCACATACTAATCTATGGGAACCTAAACCACAACCCATTTGGAGCCCAGTTATGCCATCCCCCTTGTGTAGGGCCCTCCTATGCCACTGGGGACACAAAGTAGCCAACGGGTGTGTGGAGGTGGCAGATCCATCCCCATCCACAGCATTGGAACCCAAAACAGGTCAAGTGAATGAGGAACATGCTGCATCACCCAAAGGGCTGCTACAGTGTGCGTTCTACCCTTGCATTCTGGAGAAAGGATTGTGTTTTATGAGACATAGTCCCTTCTTGAGCTCCCCTGGGAGTGGTGTAGCTTCCAACTTTCCCAACCTGGGACCTATGTCTAAATGACACAACCTGGACCAGAGTATCCCCATTCCCCTAACTGAGACCTTGTATAAATGATACAACCTGGACCAGAGTATCCCCATTTTATGACTTTAGATGTAAGAAGAGATAATACACAAGTGAAGCCAATAGGCACTGGTCCTTAAAATACCCCCTCAGGGAACTCTATTTATCTGTGGAAACATTAGCAATATAAGAGAAAAAGGATGTTTTACATTAAGTAATCAAGCAGTCTTTGAAACAACAGGTATTCACTGAAAGCTGGCATCAAAACAAAGTGAAAAGATGAGTAATGATACACTTCCTTGCTAAAAATCATATAGCAATTATTTATAGGCTTCACTGAATCCCCTTCTAGATAGAACACATTTCCCAATTTAATAATGTTGGTTGATTCACCTTCTTGCGGGCAGTGGAGTTCCAAAAGTTGTTATATGAGCTCATTTCACTCTCTCTCTCTCCAGAGGTGGTTGGTGAGAGTAAAGATGTAAATCTAAACAATCTCTCACAAATACAGAAAAGTGATCTTCTGTTATTCTTCTTTGAGTGTTTGTTCATGTCCATTCCAATCAGATGTGTGCACGCACACATGCCCGTTGGCTTGAAGATTTTCCCCCTAGCAGCTTCCATTGGGTTGGCGTGGGCGCCCCCTGGAGTTGCGCCCTTGTGGTGCCTAATATATAGCCCTACTGACCTGCCATCCCTTCAGTTCCTTCTTACCGCTAGTGACAGTGGCTGGAACTTCCCTTAGCTCTTGCTCAGCAAGTTCATTCTTTATCTAGTTGTATATAGTTAGTTCGTTAGTGTTATTAGTGTCTTAGTATAGAGTTTGTTGCCCACCCCCTTTTCCCCCACTCCACTTCCTGGAGCCATGGTATGCCACGTTCCCCAGGTTTCAAAAACTGTGTGGCCTGCACCAAGCGCATGCCAAAGAGTGACCCGCACCTGTCGTGTCTACGGTGCCTGGGGAGACCCATCAGAAAGATCATTGTAAGATGTGCCGCAAGTTCCATCTGAGAACTCCTAAGGAAAGGGAACAGCGTCTCAAGGTGATTTTCATGGAGGCAGCTCTACGCCCCCACTCCAAGCCAGGCTTGGGAGACCCGACCCCTACTGTGTCATCCTCGATGTGGAACGCCCTGGTGCCATCGGCAAGCTCGGCACCGAGAAAGGATTCTTCTTCTTCAAGTGATTGTTCACGTCCATTCCAATTAGGTGTGTGTGTGCCGCGTGCACGGACATCGGAAACTTTTTCCCTTAGCAGTTCCTGTCAGGACGGCAGGGGAATCCCCTAGAGTAGCGCCCTCATGAAGATGTATATATTACCCTGCTGGCCTGACCCCCCTTCAGTTCTTTCTTACCGTCCATGGCGGTGTTGGAATATTCTCTCTCTCTCTCTCTCTGTCTCCCTTGTGAGTGATCCCTTAGCCTTTCATATGTAGTTATCAGTTAGTTATCAGTAGTTAGAAATCCATTGTCTCAGGTGTCTGGAAGCTACTTCCAGCACCAGCCTTGGGCTGCAGTGAATGCCGCAAGCCCAGGGTTTTAAAGCTTGCTCCACGTGCCGCAAATCTAAGCCCAACAGCGACCCCCAGAACTCCTGTCTCCGGTGTCTGGGAGAGTCTCATCAGGCAGAGTGCTGCAAGATCTGCAAGGCCTTTAAACTGTGCACCAAGAAAGAAAGAGACTTTCGCCTTAAGCAGTTGCTCATGGAGGCTGCGTTACCACCTCCAACCGACCGGCACTGGCATCCTCGGTGCGAAGTGCCCCAGCATCCGTGTGCGATCTGGCACTGCCCAGGCACTGTAAATCATTGGCACCGAGACGGGACAACAAACTTTGGCACCGGTCGACTTCTCCGGCACCAACTAAGCAGCACAAGCAAGGGGAAAGAGGGCGCTCTCCCCAAAGAGCTACTAAGCCGCTCAAAGATGCTCCCAGCACACAAATACACATTGCAGGCCCAAGCCAAGAAGCTGCATTGTCGACTCTGGCGCCACAGGCCCCATTGAGTCCGGTACCCAGCGAATTTAGTGCCAACAAAGGGCTGGAGGAGGTCCTTGAACACCGCTCCACACCCGACACTTTCGAGGCAACAAAAGACCTCATTGAGTTGTCAGTGCCGAGCCCCCTCACATGCAGGGAGAAGCCTCTGGCACCACCTAGAAGGGTGCCATCCAGATGGAAGCCAGCAATGTTGCGCCGCTCGAGGTCACCATCTCGGCACCTCTCCCAGTCAAGTTCGGCATCCCATTATTCTCCGGCGCCCACAATCCTGCGTGAGGTTACAGCACTGGAGGCGAACCAGCCAGTGCCACCTGTAGCGACTGCACACCAGTCCCCGACATGGATCCCGATCCCGAGCTCCCGGTACCATTCGTTGTCCTGGTCAGCCAGGCACCACTCCCTGGCACCCTGTGACCACTCAATGTTCGGCACTGCCGTGGTCCGCTCAGTCAGCATCCCCGGGGTCCGAGGCCGACTCCGGTCACTCTAACTATAGTAGCCATTCCAAGACGCTGCATAGGCACCCATCAAGGACAAGGGAGGCCACTCCAGGCCATCCCCGGACTCACAAGAGCAACCGGCACCCCCAGACCCAATATCCGAGATGGTGCCAAGCTCTGTGACACCTCGAGAGGTGCCAGCCCCGCAGGGCCCTGAAGTGACCCAAGTCTATGGGACACACAGGAGGGTCTAGATGAGGACAACTAGCAGCACCTCACTTCCTCCTCTTCCCCAGACGAGGATGTGGTGGGTATGTCAGTCTCAGGACCGCCACCAATAGACCACAGGGCTCACCAGGAGCTGCTCCACAGAATTGCCCTCAATACGGGCCTTCAGGTGGAAGAAACAGTCGAGCACGAGGATCCTATGGTGGACATTCTGGCCCCCGAGGGTCCCTCCAGAATCGCACTCCCTTTCATAAAGACCATACAGTCCAACTACAAAACTATTTGGCAGACCCCAGCCTCCATCACGCTGATGGCTAGGGGGGTAGAAAGGAAATACTTCGCCCCTTCCAAGGGCTATGAGTTCCTGTTCTGGCTTCCGACTCCTTTTTCCCTAGTTGTTTCAGCAGTCAACGAAAGGGAACGACATGGCCAGCAAGCCTCAGCTCCCAAGGAATCTAAGCGTTTGGACCTCTTTGGTAGAAAGGTCCACTCCCCCAGGGGCCTCAAGCTACGCATAGCCAGCCAACAGGTGATCCTCAATAGATACAACTTGAAATCTTGGATGGCAGTGTCCAAGTTTAAGGATCGCCTGCCCCAGGATGCACACCCTGAGTTTGTGGCTTTAATCGAGAAAGGGAAAACGGTGGCTAAGACTTCCTTGCAAGCCTCCCTCGATTCATGCGGTCAGAACCATTGCCTCTGGGGTAGTCATGCGACGTTCAGCATGGCTCCAGGCGTCCCTCCAGAGGTTCAGAATACCCTCCAAGACCTTCCTTTTGCGGGTTCTGGCCTTTTCTCGGAGCAAACAGACTCCAGGCTGCATGGCCTCAAGGATTCTAGAGCCACACTGAAGTTGCTAGGGATGCATATGCCAGCAACCCAGAAAAAGCCCTTCAAGCCTCAGCCTCTGCAGCAGAGGCAGTATCGACCCTGACCCAGGCAGGAGCCGTATCACAGGCGGGGCAGAAATAATAGGCACAGACAGAACAACACACCTAACCAGGGCCAGAATAAGCCCCAACCTGGAAACAAGCAAGGATTTTGAGGGCGCACCCGAGGACAGTGTACCAACCCAGTTCCCGGATTCATCCCCATGGTTTTTAAACTGATTAACCCACTTCTACCATGCATGGTCCCATATAACATCGGACCGATGGGTCCTACACACGGTACAGGGGAATACACTCTCCAGTTTTCCTCCTCCTCTCCTTCCAACCCACCTACCCCATCCCTCTTCAGGGACCCCTCTCACGAGCAACTCCTTATGCAGGAGATTTGTTCGCTCCTCAAGATAGGTGCGGTGGAGGAGATTCCGCAGGAGCTAAGGGGAAAGGGGTTTTTTACTCCTGTTACTTTCTAATCCCCAAGGCAAAGGGGGATCTTCGACACATTTTAGACCTTCGCGGACTCAACAAATTTTTGGTCAAGCTCCGGTTCCACATGGTCTCCCTGAGCGAGCACTATTATTCCATCTTTGGATCTGGGGGATTGGTACGCTGCTCTTGATATAAAGGACGCATATTTTCATATTGCTATTCATCGGACACACCGACGCTTCCTCCGGTTTGCCATAAACCAACATCACTACCAGTTCATGGTTCTCCTATTCGGCCTCTCCACAGCCCCCCGAGTGTTCATGAAATGCATGTTGATGGTAACAGCCTTCCAGTGGAAAAGGCAGGTTCAAGCGTACCTGTACCTCGACAACTGGCTTCTCACAGGTTGTTCCAAGGAAGAGGTTCAGTCCTACGTGACGATGGCCATGGACATGTTTCACAGGCTGGGGCTTCTCCTCAATGTGCCCAAATCTTCTCTCATACCCACCCAAAGGTTAGAGTTTATAGGGGAAGTACTGGACTCAATACAGGCAAAAGCAAGCCTTCCAGAGCCCAGATTCCAGGCCATAGAGCAGATCGTAAATTCAATGCCTTGGTATCCCACTACCACAGTCAGGTGTTGCCTACAGCTGATAGGACATATGGCAGCATGCACGTACGTGGTCAGGCATGCCCAACTGAGACTCAGACCCTTACAAGCATGGCTCACACTGTCTTACCGTCCGTAAAGAGGCCCCCTGGACCTCATGGTGACAATCCTGGCTCAGGTGCTAGAATCCCTGCGCTGGTGGCTGGATCAACCAGTGGTCTGTGCAGGGGTCCCCTTCGCCAAGCCCCAACCTTCTCTGATGTTAGTAACAGATGTATCTGGGCTGGGGATCACACTTAGGGGACCTGAGGACGCAAGGCTTGTGGTCGAGGGACAAGATACCTCTCCATATCAACCTGAAGGAGCTCAGGGCGGTTCGTCCAGCCTGCCAAACCTTTCACGCCACTTTACAAGGTCACAGCTTGACAGTCCTGACAGACAACACCACTGCCATGTTCTATATAAACAAACAAGGCGGAGCCCGCTCCTCACCTCTCTGCTGCGAGGCTCTCCTTCTCTGGGACTTCTGTACAGCCCGATCCATTCAGCTCGAAGCATCCTACCTCCCAGGAGTGCGGAATGAGCTTGCGGATCGCCTCAGCAGATCTCATCACATGCACGGGTGGTCAATCAGGTTGGACATCATACAGTCAGTCTTCCAGAACAGAGGTTATTCCCAAGTAGACCTCTTTGCCACCAAGAGCAACAGTCAGTGCTCTCAGTTCTGCTCATTCCAAAACCACAGTCCAGGCTCGGTCGCTGATGCGTTCTTAACACCATGGGGCTGGGGTCTTTAGTATGCCTTCCCACCTATCCTGCTTGTCCACTGGATCCTCCTTAAAATTCACAGAGACAGGGTGATGGTAATCATGATCACCCTGTCTTGGCCCAGCAACATTGGTATACAACCCTTATAGAGCTGTCTGTGGGTGCCCCGATTGCCCTGCCCCTCCACCGAGACCTGATCATGCAAGACCTTGGGCGCCTCCTTCACCCAAACCTGCAATCTTTGCATCTCATGCTTGGAAACTCTGTGGCTAAATTCCATGGACAGACAGTGCTCTCAGTCAGTGAGACAGATTCTCCTTGGCAGTAGGAAACCTTCCACTAGGGCTACCTACCTGGCAAAATGGAAAAGGTTTTCCTGTTGGTGTGAACCCAAGCACCTTCAACTGCTCCAGGCTCCCTTCCCAGTTATTCTAGAATACCTCCTGCGCCTTAAGCATCAGGGTCTATCCCCTTCCTCCATCAGAGTACACTTGGCAGCCATTTCAGCTTTCCATTCAGGGGAGTCTGGGCGCTTGGTGTTTTCTAATCCCATAGTGGGGTGATTCCTCAAAGGTCTGGAAAGGGGGTTCCCTGTATTCTGGCCTACCTGTCCCAACCTGGAATTTAAACTTGGTCCTCTCCAAATCATGAGTCCACCATTTGAGCCCCTGGCCACTTGCTCCCTCCTCTACCTCTCTTGGAAGGTGGCATTCCTGGTGGCCATTACTGTGGCAAGGAGGGTCTCTGAGCTAAGAGCCCTCACCTCTGAACTGCCTTACACAGTGTTTCATAAGGGCAAGATGCAGCTTAGACAACACCCTAAATTTCTCCCCAAGGTGATCTCCCAATTCCACATGGGTCTGGACATTTGCTTACCAGTGTTTTTTCCAAAACCCCACATGAGCCTGGGACGCCGCAGCCTACACACCCTGGATGTCCGGAGAGCCGTGGCGTTCTATATAGAGCGAATGAAATCTTTCCGCAAGTCAACCCAATTGTTTGTCGCCATAGCTGAAAGAATCAAGGGTCTTCCTTCTCTGTGCAACGCATATCGTCCTGGATCGCAGACTGCATTCGCACATGCTATGAGTTGGCCAAGGTTCCAGCCCCAGCAATTACGGCCCATTCAACCAGAGCACAGGCATCTTCGACAGTCTTTCTGGCTCAGGTCCCTATCCATGAGATCTGTAAAGCAGCCACCTGGTCTTCAGTGCACAGGTTTACAGCCCACTATGCTGTTAATCAACAGGCCAGAGATGATGCAGCAGTCGGCAGAGCTGTTCTCCAATCAGTCGTTCCATGATTTCTACCCTCCTCCTGTGGTAAGCTTGGAAGTCACCTAATTGGGATGGACATGAACAATCACTCAAAGAAGAAAAGACGGTTACCTACTGTCAAGGTTCCTTCCCTACTCTGAACTCTAGGGTACAGATGTGGGGACCTGCATGAAAGATCCCCTAAGTTTATTCTTAGCAGCTTAGGTTAAAAACTTCCCCAAGGTACAAACTTTGCCTTGTCTTTGAACAGTATGCTGCCACCACCAAGCGTTTTAAACAAAGAACAGGGAAAGAGCCCACTTGGAGATGTCTCCCCCCAAAATATCCCCCCAAGCCCTACACCCCCTTTCCTGGGGAAGGCTTGATAATAATCCTCACCTATTGGTACAGGTGAACACAGACCCAAACCCTTGGAACTTAAGAACAATGAAAAAATCAATCAGGTTCTTAAAAGAAGAATTTTAATTAAGGAAAAAGGTAAAAGAATCACCTCTGTAAAATCAGGATGGTAAATACCTTACAGGGTAATCAGATTCAAAACATAGAGAATCCCTCTAGGCAAAACCTTAAGTTACAAAAAGACACAAAACCAGGAATATACATTCCATCCAGCACAGCTTATTTTACCAGCCATTAAAAAAAGGAAATCTAATGCATTTTAGCTACATTACCTACTAACTTAACAGAAGTTATAAGGCTGCATTCCTGATCTGTTCCCAGCAAAAGCATCACACAGACAGACACAGACCCTTTGTTCCCCCCACCTCCAGATTTGAAAGCATCTCGTCTCCCCATTGGTCATTTTGGGTCAGGTGCCAGTGAGGTTACCTTAGCTTCTTAACCCTTTACAGGTGAAAGGGTTTTGCCTCTGGCCAGGAGGGATTTTATAGCACTGTATTCAGAAAGATGGTTACCCTTCCCTTTATATTTATGACACCTACCTTTTCATAACTGTTGTTCTTTGAGATGTGTTGTTCACGTTCATTACAATACTCACCCCCCTTCCCCTCTGTTGGAGTCAACAGCAAGAAAGAACCAAAGGGGGGTCGGGCTGGCAGGGTAATATATACACCACCATGAGGGTGCTACTCTAGGGGGCTCCTCTGTCCTCCTGATGGGAGCTGCTAAGGGAAGAACTTTCCGACATTCATGTACGCAGCATGCGCACACCTAATTGGAATGGACGTGAACAACACATCTCGAAGAACAACAGTTACGAAAAGGTAGGTAACCGTCTTTTCCTGAGACGCCCAGCACTGACACAGCTCTTCATGGGGCCCGTCTGATAGTAGGCACCATTCCCACTCGCCAGTGCCTCAAAAGAAGAAGCCGGGTGACCGTTCTCCTCCAGCCAAGTTATGAGACATGTGACCCCAGGTGGGCCACTCCTCAGGATCCCCTGCCGGGGCCGTGTCAAGTCCGGCCCCACCTCGATCACTGGCGCCTACACAGAAGCTGCAGTTCCCGTCGTCTCTGGAAGCATACCGGGCTGCTCGGGACCTCCTCCATCTTATGGCACCGTTCTCGCCTGCCAGGGAGGAACCCTCAGCACCAGTGGATTTGCGTCCTCCAGTGCATTCAAAGGGGAAGCCAGCTATGATGTCAAGACGATCCCCCTCACCATGTCTCTCAGCACCTACCTGCTTGCACAGAGAGCCTACCCGCTCCCTGAGCTCTCGACATTCAAGACACCGAGGATCGGCTTCTCCGTGATCTTCAGTGTCTGAGACCTCAAAGTCAGAGTCCTACTCTTATTGCTCTGGGAGGAGCAGAAGTCGCAGGTCGACATCCGCCAGAGACATGAGAGAGCCCCAGGCATGGCCTCCGCAGTGGCAGAACCCGCCTCAGTGGCCCTTCTGGACCCCCTGGGCTTTTCACCAGGGCCAGGGAGGAACCAACGGTCTACGCTCTGGGACATCTTCCGTGGCCTCTGCCACCTTCGTGCCACTTTCTGCTGTGCATCTGCCATCGGTGTCTGTGGTCCCAACACCTCCGCCTCCGGCTCCATTATTGACTCCAGCACTGTGCTTGGCTCCGACCTCGTCTCCGCCCTTTATGGCGTCGACATACCCATCTCTCACGCTTCACCTTGATGCAGGCACCGGCGGCCCCAGTGCTGATGTTGGCACCAGGACCTCTGCTTCCAGCGGCTCCTGTGAGCGTGCCGATGCAGCTCCCTCCCATAGGGCTGATGACTGCGCTGACGCCTGCTTCAACGTCCACAGCCCTGGCATCATTGATGGCACCACTACCTCCAACGCTGCCCCAAGAGTCATGTGACCCCTTGGGGACAGATGGTAGAGAGCTTCCACTTCTGGCACATGCTTCCTCCTCTTCGTCACTGCACGAAACATTGGCGGGGACAGCCATAGCTGTATATTGCTACGTAGGGCTGCCCAGGGTCTGGGCATCAAGGCTGGGGAAGTGGTAGAGGAGGCTGATCCCATGGTGGACATCCTAGCGCCCTCGGGACCTTCACGTATACCCTTGCCACTTATAAAGACCGTTGTGGACACCACTAAGACCCTGTGGCAGACGCTGGCATCCTTTCCACCTACTGCCAAATGCAACAAGCAGCAGTATTTCATCCCCTCCAGAGGGTTCGAGCATTTATACTCTCACCCACCTCCTGACTCACTGATGGTCGATGCGGCTAACCAGCGTGATAGGCAGGGCTTCCAAAGATCCTTCTCAAAGAACTGGGATGCTAAACGCCTAGACCTTGTGGGGAGAAAGGTCTACTCGACAGTGGTTTGCAGCTCTGTATCACTAACCAACAGGGCATTGTGAGCAGGCACTCGTACAAAACCTGTGCAGCAATGGCAAAGTTCATGGAACTTGTCCCTTCGGATTCCAGAGCAGGGTTCACAGCCTTGGTGGAGGAAGAGAAGCTAGTCTCCCGGGCTTCCCTGCAGGCTACATTAGACCCTGCAGGTGCCGCCACTAGAGTGATGGCGATGGGGGTAGCTATGAGGCGCAGTGCTTGTTTCCAAATCTCAGGGTTACCCTACGAGGCCCAACAAACCATTCAGGACCTCCCATTTGAGGGCGAGACTCTGTTTTCTGAAAAGACAGACAAGTGGCTGAACATCCTGAAAGACTCCCGAGCCACCCTCAAATCCTTGGGCCTGCACACCTCCACCATGAAGTGGAGACACTTCTGCCCACAACCCCCTCAAAGGTTCCAGCAGCAGAGCCGCCAGGACGGTTCTCAGAGGAGGAGCAGGAGTGGCAGGAGGAGGCAACACCCTTCCTCAACTCAGGACTCTGGCCAGCCCAACCCGCTCTGGCCCTAAACCAGCCTTTTGAAGGTGCAGTCGAGGACGGCACACCAGATCACGGACTGGATCTAACCCGCCTTACCTTTTCCTCCTGACTATCCCCTTTCTACCGTGCATGGGTGATTCGCTCGGTAGAGATGGGATACTCCATCCAATTCTGTGACCTCCCGCCCTTCCACCCTCCTTCCCCGTCCCTCTTCAGGGACCCTTCTCACAAGCAACTTCTCATTCAGGAGGTGCAGTCGCTCCTATCACTAGGGGTAGTGGAGGAGGTTCCTCTGGAGCACAGGCGAAGGACTTCTATTCCCGGTATTTCCTAATACCGAAAGCCAAAGGTGGCCTCAGGCTTATCCTGGACCTACGCGAGCTCAATAAGTTTGTGAAGAAACTCAGGTTCAACATGGTCTCCCTGGCCTCCATCATCCCTTCACTAGATCCAGCAGACTGGTATGCTGCCCTCGACTTGAAGGACGTGTATTTTCACATCTCAATCGCTCAGAACCACAGGAATTTCCTCAGGTTTGTGGCCAATAGTTCCCACTACCAATTTACTGTCCTTCCGTTTGGCCTATCAGCAGCATCTTGAGTATTCACCAAATGCATGGCTGTCTTCGCTGCTTTTCTGTGGAGACATCAGGTATAGGTATTTATGTACCTCGATGACTGGCTGATCAAAGGCCACTTCAGGTCACAAGTTTATCAAAGCCACCTTCGACAACCTGGGTCTGCTCCTAAATGAAGCAAAATAGACTCTGTTCTCCGTCCAGAGGATAGAGTTCACAGTGGCAGTACTGGATTTGACCCAAGCCAGGGCATTCCTCCCCCAGGTGAGGTTTCAAGCCCTCGACGACATGATCCAGGGAGTCGCACAGGTTCCCACCACTGCTGCGAGAAACTGCCTGAGGCTTCTCAGGCACATGGCAGCCTGTATGTGCGTGGTACGACAATGCCAGACTCAGGTTTTGGCCACTACAGTCGTGGCTAGCATCAGTCTGTCGACCAGCCTGGGACAGCTTGGACAGTATGGTGACCTTGCCTCCCCCTGTCCTTGATTCACTATGGTAGTGGACCAATGCCCAGCAGGTGTGCTCAGGGGTCCTCTTTGCTGCCCCACAGCCCTCCCTGTCGTTGGTGACGGACATCAGATTTGGGTTGAGGAGCTCATCTGGGGGACCACAGGACCCAAGGCCTCTGGTTGCAAGCAGATCTGTGCCTCCACATCAATGTCAGAGAGCTCAGAGCGGTGTGCCTAGCATGTCAGTCATTCCGCCCTTACCGAACTGGACAATGTGTATCAGTCATGATGGACAATACGGCTGCAATGTTCTATGTCAACAAACGGGGATGCACACTCCTCTCCCTTTTGCCCCTAGCCCTCGTGCTATGGGACTTCTGTGTAGAACATTCAGTCGACCTCCAGGTGTCATACCTACCTGGGATTCAGAACGAACTGGCAGACCGCCTCAGCAGGTCGTTCCGCAGCCACGAGTGGTCCCTTCGCCCAGACGCTGCAACTTCAGTCTTCCAGAGGTGGGGATTTCCCCTGATCGATCTTTTCGCCACACGATTCAACAGGAAGTGCCAGCAGTTCTGCTCCTTCCAGAATCACAGCCTGGGCTCCACAGCAGATGTGTTCCTCCTCCACTGGGAAGGGCTCTCTTATATGCCTTCCCACCAATACCGCTTGTTCACAAGGTCCTGCTCAAGATGCGCAGAAATGGTGCTTGGGTCATACTGATAGCACCGGCTTGGCCTCGTCAGCATTGGTCTAAATCTCTCCTAGACATGTCAGTGGGAGCCCTGATTACCTTGCCGCTCTTCCCGGACCTTCTCACACAGAATGACGGACGTCTCCTGCAGTCGCTCCATCTCACAGCATGGACGCTCCATGGTTGAATCCGTCAGAGTTTTCCTGTTCAGACCAGGTTAGACAGGTCCTCCTTGACAGTAGAGAATCCTTGACAAGGGCCACGTACCTTGCAAGTGGAAGAGATTTTCAGTCTCGTCGACACAGCATGACTCGCCACTGATGCTAGCCTTAGTGCTGCACGTTCTGGACTACCTTCTATATCTGAAACAGGAGGGTCTCTCTTTACCTTTTATAAGAGTGCACTTTGCTGCCATCTTGGTATTCCACCTGGGTGTACAAGGCCGCTCGGTTTTTTTGTAACCCCATGGTCAGCCGCTTCCTAAAGGGGCTCGACAGGCTGTACCCGCGTGTTTGCCAACCGGTTCCTGCTTGGGACCTCAACTTGGTCCTCTCTAGACTCATGGGGCGCCCCTTTGAGCCTTTAGCAACATGCTCCCTGCTCTACCTCTCCTACAATGTCACGTTCCTGGTGGTGATAACCTCGGCCAAGAGGGTGTCTGAGCTCAGAGCTCTGACTTCAGACTCGTCCTACACGGTGTTCTTTAAGGACAAAGTTCAGCTCAGGCCCCACCCTGCATTCCACCCTGCATTGCAGTTCCACATCAACCAGGATATTTTCCTTCTGGTTTTCTACTCTAAACCTTATTTTAACGACAGGGAACAGAGACTCCACACTCTCTGGACTTCTGCAAAGCGCTTGTTTTCTACATAGAACAAAACCGTTCAGGAAGTCAGTCCAGCTCTTTGTGGCAATGGCGGACAGGATGAAAGGCCAGTCGGTTTCGGCCCAGCACATTTCATCATGCATCGTGGCCTGTATCAGCAAGTGCTACAAACCTGGCAGGGGTCCCCACGCCTCTGATCACTGCGCACTCTACCAGGGCCCAGGCTTCATCGATGGTGTTCCTGGCTCAAGTTCCCACCCAGGAAATGTGCAGAGCAGCAACGTGGTCTTCCATACACATTTTTGCCATGTACGATGCAATCACCCGGCAGGCCAGAGACAATGCGGCCTTTGGAAGAGCAGTACTCCAATCAGTGGACAGCTCCGACCCCACCTCCTGAATTTGGCTTGGAAGTCACCTGATTGGAATGGACATTAAACAAGCACTTGAAGAAGAAAATATGGTTACTCACTTCTCGAAACTGTTTTTCTTTGAGATATGTTGTTCATGTCCATTCCAATACCCACCCTCCTACCCCTCTGTCGGAGTAGCTAGCAAGAAGGAACTGAAGGGATGGCAGGTCTGCGGGGCTCTATATTGAGTGCCCTGAAAGTGCGACTCCAGGGGGCGCCCAGGCCAGCCCGACAGATGCTGCTAGGGGAAAAATCTTCCGGTCAACGTGCACGTGTGCGCGCACACACCTGATTGGAATGGACATGAACAGCACATCTCGAAGAAAAACAGTTACAAGAAGTGAGTAACCATTTTTTCTCAGACATTGGGCCTAGTCCTACAGGATGCTGAGTGCTCTCAATTCCCAATGAAGTAAACCGTGGTTGATGACATTCGTCATCTTTCAGGATCAGGTCTCTGGATAACTGAAACACTGCATTGTGCTTAGTTATGTATCCTCCAAGAGTGTGCAGACAGAGCCCTCTTTTGGCTTGATAGAGTAATACAAGGTTAATTTACTAGCATATACTATGGCTAACATTTTTATTCTTTCCGTGTTCTAGGCTTTAAAAAATGAAATGCTATACCGGTATGCCACTTCTGTTAATATTTTAGCAGCTTAAACAACCAACCTTCATAAAAGCATTTAGCTGCTTTTACTAAATAGTAAATTACAGTAGAACCTCGGAGTTACGAACACCTCGGGATGGAGGTTGTTTGTAACTGAAATATTCGTAATTCTGAACAAAACATTACGGTTGTTCTTTCAAAAGTTTACAACTGAATGTTGACTTAATAGTTTTGAAACTTTACTATGCAGGAGAAAAATGCTGCTTTTAACCATCTTAATTTAAATGAAACAAGCAAAGAAACAGTTTCTTTACCTTGTCAGATCTTTTTTTTAAACTTTCCCTTTATTTTTTTTTGAGTAGTTTATGTTTGATGGAGTGTACTGTACTGTATTTGCTTTTTTGTCTCTGCTGCTGCCTAATTGTGTACTTCCATTCCAAATGAGGTGTGTGGTTGACTGGTCAGTTTGTAAATTGGGTGTTCTTAACTCTGAGGCTCTACTGTAATGGGCTAAAGCAGCATTTAAAGCTGCAATAAACCAAGATACCGGACATTATTCATGATAATTGTCCTTGTGATCAACTGAGCATCAAATTCAGGACACTTGGTAAACTTTATAACATTAAGAAAAAATTATTATTACCACCAAACCCAACTGTTAAAAGGTGTTACCTCCTCTGTTGTTATAGTTAATGATGTCTTCTGCAACAGACCACAATACTCACATTGCTCTTAGAGCAATATTACTAGTGACATGCTGACATTGCTAACAGTGACTTAGCAATGAGCCAGTTACTTGCTATTTTCCATTTATTAAATGAATTTAGTTTACAACTTTTGTTTGTTTGTGATTTTTATGACTCTAATTGTTCATGATTGATAAGGCACTTATGATTGTTGTTTTTAAACACTTGTGATTGGTCATCTAAGTCATGTCATTGTTTCTGCTCCCTGATTGGATGACCCAAGCTTTATACACAGTCTCTTTTTTGTTTGTGAGTCATTGGTGCATATTCATAATTGTTCAAATGTATTGTGTGAAAAATGAAAAGACCTTTTCAAAATCACATTGAAAGTGCTTTCATGAGTATTACTTTTCTGCCTGTTCATTTGAACTACTTTTCACAGTGCTTATATTTTATAGGTCATATTTACTTCCATACAGTGGGTCAGCACAACGCCTATGCACTACTCAAGTCCCATTTACATCCACTTAGCACCCTAGAGAAGAAGGATGGTCTAGTAGTGGTTAGCCTCGGACTTGGAGACCCTCGTTCAATTCCCTGCTCTGCCATAGACTTCCTGTGTGACCTTTGGCAAGTCACTTAGATCTGTGCCTCAGACCAGATCTACACTGCAGATTTATGTCAGTACAACTACATTGCTCAGGGGTATGACATAACTACTGCCTCTCCAAGAGGTGGATTAATTACACTGAAAGGAGAGCTGTCTCCCATTGGTGAAGGCGCATCTTCACCTAAGTGCTGATCCTGCATTTTAAGTGAATACCTGCCCTCAGTTCCCCTTCTGTAAAATGGGGATAATAGTACTTCCCTACCATGCAAGAGTGTGAAGATAAATACATTAAAATGTTGTGAAGTACTCAGATACTATGGTGATGGGGACCATATAAGTATCTTAGATAGATAGGCCCAGTATCTGGGAATCAGATAAAATTACTTTTCTGTATTTATGAGAGGTTTTTCACAGTCAGGCTGGAAATGCATATCGAGTGGGGTCCTGCAGGGATCAGTCCGGGGTCTGGTTCTGTTCAATATCTTCATAAATGATATAGATAATGGGCATAGAGCATACACTTATAAAAGTTGCAGATGATACCAAGCTGCTATGGGTTGTGAATACTTTGCAGGATAGGATAAACATTCAAAATGATCTGGACAAACTGGAGAAATGTCCTGAAGTAAATAGTCTGAATAATAAGGACAAATGCACTAAGGAAGAAACAAGCAATTGCACAGGCACAAAATGGGAAATAACTGCCTAGGAAGGAGTACCATGGAAAGGGATCTGGGAGTGGTAGTGGATTGCAAGATAAATATGAGTCAACAGTGTCACTGTTGCAAAAAAAGCAAACATCATTCTAGGATGTATTAGCAGGAGTGTTGTAAGCAAGACATGGGAATTAGTTATTCCACGCTACTCTGTGCTGATAAGGCCTCAACTGGAGTATCGTGTCTGGTTCTGGGCACCATATTTCAGGAAAGATCTGGACAAACTGGAGAAAGTCCAGAGGAGAGAAACAAAAATGAGTAAAGGTCTAGAAAACATGACCTGTGCAGAAAGATTGAAAAAAATTGGGTTTAAGTCTGGAGAAGAGACAACTGAGGGGGGACATGATAACAGTTTTCAAGTATATATAAAGTTGTTACAAGGAAGAGGGAGAAAAATTGTTCTCGTTAACCTCTGAGGATAGGACAAGAAGCAATGGGCTTAAATTGCAGCAAGGGAGGTTTAGGTTTGACATTAGGAAAAACTTCCTGTCTGAGTAATTGAGCACTGAAACAAATTGGCTGCAGAGGTTGTGGAATCTACGCCATTGGAGGTTATTAAGAACAGGTTAGACAATCACCTTTCAGAAATGATCTAGTTATTACACAGTCCTTCCTTGAGTTCAGGGGACTGCCTAGATGACCTCTTGAGGTCCCTTGCAGTCCTACACTTCTATGATTAGCATCTTTAGTCTTGCCAAACTACCTCTGAAGAGAGGGTGAGGTAAGGTAATAAAACAGTTTTTGGCTTAGGTAGGATTTAAGTGGTGCTTAGGGCTTGTGGTGGCCTGTTGCACTGGGTTTAATTTCACCTATAGTGATTTACATCCTCACGAGCTTTTATATATTTAGTCCAGTGCCTGAAAACACCTTGATTCTGAAAAGTGTTATCTAAGTGCTGATTACTGTTATTGCTACAAAATGACCTCTACATTATTTTCTTGCTTCATAGATAAACACGAAACAGCTGGTGCAAAGCTCTTGAAATCTTATCAAAAACTGAGGTAAGACTTGTAGAAGGACAAATTGTCCTATGGTATTGAGACTACAATACAATGAACATATTTTATAATACAAAACAGCTTGCTGCTTACGTTTTCTGATTACCAAGACGGCAAATCTCAAGATTTAAAAAAGTTTGAAATGCAGTTAGTAATACTATAGAAAGATTGCCACTCTTTTTGGCTTTGTACATTCTATAGAAATTGTAGAAAGAATCCTACTTTTAGCTGGACAGTTTCCTTGCTTTAGTTTATTGGAAATTCAGGGAAGCATACAGTATTTTGCTGTGATCTTTTTCTCCAGTGCTTTTCACATTTAAAGGCTCTGTTTAAATGATGTGGGTTGAAAATCATTGCAGGAAAAACAGTAGTGGTACAAACATGCAATTAACTGACTGGAGATTTTGCCTATTGTTATTTTTTAAGTAAATATAAGACAGGAAGGACCCTATTTGTCAAGGTGTACCTAAGTGTATGTAGTGTATATTCTGTTAAAGGAATCTTGTTCCTTTAAAAATGAGTAAATAAGAATAGATACAAATCATAGACCAAACAGAGCCTTTTTGGTGGGGCATAGGTGTATCACCAGAGAACCTGTGGATGGTCGAATACAATGGTGAGGATGATCATATAAGTATCTAGATAGAACAGAGTAGAAGCACGGGGAAGTGCATTGTCTGCATTGGGAGTTTTGATTGTGTTAGGAGTACAGGATCAAGGAGCACGGTCTGGCCCCTTTATGCTTCATGAAGGGGCTGGGGTGGAATAAAAGTGCTCTAAAAGCCCCAGTTCCAACCAGGGTGAATCCCTCCAGCACAGGAACCATGGAAGACGGCCATTAGGCTGATTTCTGAGGATCCTCTCACAAATTGGTATAGATGGCAGGTTTCAGAGTGGTAGCTGTGTTATTCTGTATCAGCAAAAAAAAATGAGGAGTGCTTGTGGCACTTTAGAGACTAACAAATTTATTTGGGCATAAGCTTTCGTGAACTAAAACGCACTTCATTGGATGCATGCAGTGGAAAATACAGTAGGAAGATGTGTCTACACAGAGAACATGAAAAAATGGGCAACATTTGCTGGTATTGATGGCAGGAAGATGCATGCACGCTGGAGTCAGTAGGGGTAGGGCTGGGAGGTGGGGGTACAGTATGCACTGGTGACCATAGGGCAGCTCAAGGAGGCTGCAGTGACTTAAATAGTCCCTCAGGTCTGTCTAAATTATACTGGATGGAGCAGCTGAGGATCAGGAGGGTGCAAAGCCACTTTAGCCCTCATTCCTGTGGCTGCAAGTTCTTTGCTGAGCCTATAAGAAGCGTAGCACAGACTCATCCAAGATCTTTAGGTTGCAGGAGAGAGGTGGCTCCTCTGAGGAAAGAGAAGAAACAAAGAAAGAGGTTGGGAAAACTGTAGATATTAGAGCCTTGTGAAAAAATATGTTAATTGTTTCTTTTCTCCTAACTTCCTAGTAAAATTTCTGTGGTTCCTCCTACTCCCCCTCCTTTCACTGAAACCACCAGGGGAAACACCGCAATGGTAATGTATATATGTGCAGATATCTAAGAGCTCTTTCACTGGAAACCGGCCAGCCGCAGAAGTGTAGCAAATAGCAACAACTTGTAATATTGTTTAGGAATTTGTTGCTATATAAATGTTGCTTTTATTTCCTTTGTCTCGTTCCTTTTTCTGAGGAGTTGGTCTCTTAGGGACATATTAGATTAGTCACCAACTTTTTAGTGCATGTTATGTAGCCATTTGTAATGAAAACTTTGCATCTGGTGTTTGTATAAATGAGCGAAGAGCAGAATGATTTTGGTGGTTGCAATTTCATCACAGTTTCTAGCAGGTGGATTATTAGGACCGGATCCAAAATCCATTGAAATAAATTGGAAGACTACCATTGACTTCATAGGGCTCTGGATTAGGCTCTGGTGCCCTAATTCAGCAGCCCTTCCCTGCTCAGAAAAGCACTTAAGCACATGTTTAATTTTATACATATACTTAAATCCCATTGATTTTGATGAAAATTTTTCACTTGCTCTACTTCCAGTCCTTGTGAGGATCCTCTGAATCCAGACTGCCAGAAGCATTACAGCAGCTCTAAGATTAATAAGACTCTTTCTTACCTTAATTTAAATGCAAACAGTATTATAAAAAAATAATCAGCTATGTCATTTTGTTTATATTTATGAAAGCAATATAGAAATTTCCTGGAGAGTTTTCTGATGGTAGTGCAAAAGAACTCAGTTGAAAGAGCCACCCCCTTCCCCAACCAGATTTGATGCTAATATTTACATGTAGTGCAAAAATATGTGCTTATAAATGCTACAGAAATGATAGCTCTGGGCAATCTTACACACATGCTATTTTTGCAATTTCTAAAGGCGCGTGACATGGGAAGCTTTAAAAACACAGTTCTTTATTTTATCTCTTAATTTTTTTTCTCTCAATTGCAGGAAATCAGTCAATCTAAAAGTTTTAATAAGTCTGTGGAAAACTTGTTTCTGTCTCTTGCCACAAATATGAAAAGTAAGTGTCCTTCAGTGCTTTGCCATTTAAATTTGAGCCACAAGTGGTTACAAGTGAAGGGTCTGTTAGTGACTGCTGCTAAGACCAACGAATATTTATAAGGCATGTCTAATTTTCCATCAGAATTCCCTCAGATTTTTTTTAACAAGCTGAGCAACTGATGATCCCAGCTGAGCACTCTCTCTTTTCTTGCTAAGTAGCAAAAAGACTATAGATGAAGGTTGGTGTTTTTTTTTTTTTAAACAAATGTAACTTTTCAGATATGTGGAGATAAAACCTGAAAATACTGCAGCAAACTCAACTATTGTGGCGTGGAATATGCTAACTTTCTATTGTGGTAACCACTGTATTCTCCATCTTCCCCTCCCCAAGTGAACTTGTCACAGATTGCCCTTCTTTGATCACTCTCAGAAGGAGGGATTTAGTATTGTCTTTCTCTTTCCTTTCAGTTTTTTTAAAAAACCTCTCCCTTCTCTTTCTCCCTCATTCTATCTTCCTGTCAGTGTATGTGTTTTTAAAAGTCATCCTCTCCCGTCAGTTCATCTTTAATCCTGATACTCTTTGTCCTCCTCATTTTCCTCTTTGATTTATTGCTATTCTCTGTTCTTCGGTAATTTTAGAGCGCAAGTTTAGGTTTTGGATACGTATATGGAACAACCTGCACCTACTGGAGGGCAGAATTTGGCCCTCTGTGCATAGCAAAAGGGAGCAGTAGCCAGAAGAGAACAAGCTCTGACCCTTACGAAGACCAGAGACCCCACTGTTTGCATATATTTTTACTAATCCACTGCCTGCTGCAGAGACTGGGGGCAGTTGTACACTTTGTCCCTCATAGCTAGAGTAGTATCCTTATCACAAGGATTATAAAATGAAACTAGACCTGAGTAACTTGGCACTAGTCTCTTGCCTCCTCTCTGTCGTCTTTCCTCTTAATCATGCCTTTCCAATGAGGAGTCCTCCTTGTTTTTGGTGATACAGACTAACATGGCTACCACTCTGAATCCTTTCTAATGAGACTCCTCCCTAGCCAATACCCTCTCCTCGTTCCCACAAAATGTAATCCTGTTTGCCCATGTGACCCAAGAACACTGAGAAGCATAACAGCCTGTATATATATAGACACTGTGATTGTTAGTGTGGATTGAACCTGGAATATACAACACCAAAAGCACAAGCTGCTACCATTTGAACTAGGGCAAGAGCCTCTTTAGCTGTAAGAAAGTATGGTAAGCTGTTATTGTCTGTGAAATCAGCTACCAAAGAAAGACATTATTACTCACCTTAAGCCAGCATGTAACCCAAATACTATGTGAGGAAGCTTGGCTTTTCCTTGCTGATCAGGGCAGAGCGTGGAGGAAGGGAGGCCAGGGAAGAAAGGGGTGTTTCCTAGAAGGAAGGTTGGCTAGTTGGGACTCACTGTAGCTAAGAGCTCTAACTCATCACTGCCTCCTGTTGGGCCAGGAAGCCACCTCTTCTTGACACTGTGCCCCTTAGTAGTTTCCTTCCAGCCCAATGATAAACACGTGGGCCAAAATTTTGAGTCATGAGTGCCTAAAGTTAGGTTCCTACATCCATATTTTGGCATGTAAATAAAAGTGGGCTCATTTGCAGCAGTACTGAGCATACACAGCTCCTGTATTTTGCAAGAAGTAAAAAATGAAGAGCCTGGTTATGCCCTCTGACACTCCCATTTAAGCCAATGGTACTCGTGTGTGCATATTTGATAGCACATCTGGAACCAAAGGATTTGAGTGTAGGATACAAAGCGTTAGTTTCCACAGATTGGATGGCTATAAAGCCTTTCCCTGGTAGGGTGCTAGTTCCAGTTCATTCTCTTTGGCAAAGAGAGAAAGTTGTTATAACCTTTTAGTTGTTGGATGGTGTATGTGAAATGCATTGCTGGTCTTGGTCTAGTTCAAAGCACAATCCGCAACTGGCAATGATTGGCATCCTTATTGATTGTCGTAGCAGAGACGCCAAAGAAAGAATGGATGTGAAAATTGAACTAACTTGACTTTAGAAATGATCCCTCCAACAATCCTATTGTTAGAGCAGTGTGGGGCAAGCCTATGCTGGTACTGAATCTATTATAAACCTATTGGGCCCATTAGGTCTGTCACTCCAGCCCCTTTTCTGAGTGCTGAATTCACTATATATTTTTTTAAAAAATCCAGTCGCATTTACTGTAGGAGACAACTGGACTGAGCCTCTTTATGAATGTGTCACCTTGCACGTTCACTGCATACACAAAGCTCAATAAACGTAGGAGGATCGATTGCTCTTAAAAGCAAAACCTATGTCATAATGGCTTTAAACGTAAGGCACCCCGAAGTCCCACTGTTCTTGAGAATCTGAACAGACTTTGCAAAAAGAAAAGGAGTACCCGTGGCACCTTAGAGACTAACAAATTTATTAGAGCATAAGCTTTCGTGAGCTACAGCTCACTTCATCGGAATGCATCCGATGAAGTGAGCTGTAGCTCACGAAAGCTTATGCTCTAATAAATTTGTTAGTCTCTAAGGTGCCACGGGTACTCCTTTTCTTTTTGCGAATACAGACTAACACGGCTGCTACTCTGAAACCTGAACAGACTTTGTGAGTTTCCCATTGCAGCAGCCAGTGTTATACACTACAGGAGAAAGATTTATTTCCCCAGTAGATATTAAACATGTGATAGCTGTTGCTCTTTTTGCACCACTTGTACTGCAATATTTACTCTTCATAAGTAGCTATGTAAGATAGTGTTTACAACACATAGTCTGTCTGTTGCTGGGACTGCCCATCTTTAATCTTCAGAATCATGAATACGTCCTCTCCTTCCTTCCCCCTCCTGACTGCATCCCAAGGTGAAAGAAGCAAAGAAGTGTTGCACTGAAGCTCTAAGTGCACTGGCAGGTTTATTTGGCTAATTGTGTACAGCCCATAAGGATTGATGCATTACCATATTTTGTTGCATTAACTATACTTCAATCTGAATTGCTTGGGAAAAGGACCTTTAATGCACTGAGGCTCTGGTTTAGCCAGGAGTTTAAGCACATGCATAAGTTTAAGCAAGTGAGCAATCCTGTTGAAGTCAGTGGGGGTACTTACATCCTTGAAATCATGCATGTGGTTACATTCCTGCTGGTCTGGGGCTTGAATATAAAATGTTTCCATTTTCTTCCATATTTTGTATCCATTTTAATTGACTCCCCATTTTCCTAATTTCCACTGTAGCACTCCCATAAATGATCATAATGGTATTGCATTTGTGTATTGCCTTTTATCCTAAAGGAACTCAAAGCACTTTACAAATCAATATCTAAACTATATGTAAGGATCATCCTCTAACCCGCTTCTGAAATGCAGGCACCTCTGCGATGAAATTTTGTTTGATAGCATACAGCAAAAATACACGGTAGCTTAGAACAAGGAGTGAAGAATATCTTGAGGCTTTAGGGAATTTAGGTAGGCAGAATGCAGTTACACAAAATGGGACAGATACTTGCTTTCCCATCTGTTTCTTTTTCTCAGGTAATCAATAGTAGATCTGTAATCTAAAAGATCTGAAAGGCATAGGATTAGCTTAATAAATCTCCAGACTTGCTGACAATGTTCATTATAAATGTGCACCTCTCTCCTTGTATTCATTTTAGAAATCTCAAAGTCCCAGAATGATATGAGGGCTGACAAAAGTCTCCTAACTACAGATTACGGGCAGGAAATGGAAAAGAGGAAGGAAAGGAGGAGTCAGTCTGACACTGCCATCGATATTGCAAACAGGGTATGCAATTCATTATACATAGTCATTATAGTTTTAAGGGCTGTTTTGTGATTGGAATATGGTTAGAGGACTGATGATTGTCATGATACAGTACTGGCTTTATTAGAGTAGTGGAAGCTAGTTAAGGTTACTTTGAGATGGCCACTGGATCTCCTCCTTTTTTAACTCTTTCAATAATTCTTCTTTTTGGCTGAAATTCTCCAGCCTTAGTCTCAGCTCAAAGCTAAGGGCTAGTTTGCATGGAGCCACCTTGCTCCAACAGGGAACACCAGGAGTGCACGTGGCTCACAAGCTCTCCTGGGGCTGCTTGGTGCACACTCTATACCAGCCAATAGGCTGCTCCGATTGCTCTACCAGTCCATTTGCTGGCCCTCCTTCAGTCCCTACTGATGCAGAGGGGACTGAACTATGTCTCTTCCACACCATTCCTGGGACTTGTTGGGCAATTTGCTGAGGAGAGCCACAGTAATATGTCAGCAGTCCCTCATCAGCTCCCCAATCCCCCTCCCACCCACCGGCAGCCTCTCCGATCAATGCCTCCCTCTCCCTCCCTGCACTTCCTGATCAGCTGTTTCGTGGCATGCAGGAGGCACTGGGGGGGGAGGGGGACGAGTGAGGGCACGGCTGGCTCAGGGGAGGGGGCAGGAAGGGGTGGAGTGGGGGCAGGGCCTGTGGCAGAGCCAGGGGTTGAGCAGTGAGCACCTCCTGGCACACTGGAAAGTTGGTGCCTGTAGCTTCAGCCCTGGGGTCGGTGTCTATACAAGGAGCCGCATATTAACTTCTGAAGAGCCACATGTGGCTCCGGAGCCACAGGTTGGCCACCCCTGCACTAAAGCATCGGGAATTGGCTGGTGTCGGTGTCAGAATGCCAGACTTAATGCACTGATGATCTGACATAGTACAGCAAATCCTAAGTAGTTTAGAAAATGAAGCAAATTATCTCTGTGGTGTTTATTTTTATGGGATGCATTGAAATTATATTATAAATATTATGGAAAATATAGATAGGTTAATCACCACAGTGTTTCCTTTTAGTTCTATGCCAGTTGTGTGTGACCAACCACATCACCAGTGTTTCCTCATTTTTCTGGTTTCACTGGAAAATCATTGCTGTGTTTCACTACACTGAGAAGCAATAAGAAAGGAGTTTATATACTGACATTCTCTGTACATCCTAACCGTGCTTTCATTGCACATTAAACACACATCCTATCGTGTTTTATAGATGAATGAGGTCTCTATAGTTTGAAATCTCCCAGTGATATGTTTGCCAAACAATATGTCTGGATTTTGTAATTGGCTATAAATTCTAAAGGTTTTAGGGTGATAAGATACGTCAGCACTTTGTATTAGAGATATAGAAAGGTAACATTTTTCTTGATTGTGTTGTCAGAGCTCTGCTCCTGGAGAACAGGAATTTCTAATGTCCCTCTAACTGAAAAACCCAAGCCTCTGCTGAAATTTTGGCTGATTTGGGTGAAGTTTTGGTTGATCTTCTATTTTGGATGTCGTGATTGCAATCTAGATTTTCTACTTCTGGTTGAAGTTTTTACTCACACCATTTTCCCCACCCCTATTTTATGGCTCTGAGCATTCATGCTGTTTGATCCCTAAATTTACTTTTAATCTCTGTGAGCTGTTGTGCCCCCCCCTTACTTTTTCCTAGCATTATCTCTAGTTCTGATCTTCGTCTTCCTTTTGATAGTTCTAATGGCAGTGTCCATCAGTTCTTACACTTCACTGTGTAGCCTGTTTGTTAATCTTTATCAAATACCTCATCTGTTATTCCCTCTGTGGTTTCCTAGTTTCTTTTTATCTTTGTAAACCAGGTTACAACCTTTCTTTTTTCCCCCGATCACACTGTTTGTTTTCTCTCTGCCAGAACTCTTAAACTGATCTTAAACTGCAGTTCTGCGCAGAAGAGTGACTGTCAAAATGGCACCTTCTTACTCAACAGATCTGATCCCTATGTATACTCAGACATGCCTCCTTGCTTTGATGACATAAAGCAGTAAACATTTATTTTTACTCTTGTTAGTTTGTTCCAGTATCTTTCCAGGCATCAAAGTTAGGCTGACTGATGAAGACTGAAGCAAAATAGGCACTAACACCTCAGCCTTCTTGTTGTCATATCTTATTAGCTCTCCTTCCTCACTAAGTAGAGGACCTACACTGGCCTTCATCTTTCTCTTGCTCATAATCTATTTAAAGAGCTTCTTCTTATTGCCTTTTATGTCCCTTGCTAGGTGTAACTCACTTTGTGCCTCAGCCTTTCTGATTTTGTCCCTTTTTTACACCTCTACCCCGATATAACGCAACCCGATATAACACGAATTTGGATATAACACGGTAAAGCAGTGCTCTGGGGGGGCAGGGCTGCGCGTTCTGGTGGATCAAAGCAAGTTCAATATAATGCGATTTCACCTATAACACGGTAAGATTTTTTGATTCCCGAGGACAGCGTTATATCGGGATAGCGGTATATGTGCTATTCTAACCTTAGCACTGGTATTAACATTGCCCTATCCATCATCTTTATGATTGTTTTGTATTTAGCACGGTAGAGAAGTATAATGGCTTGGATTGTGCATAACCTGGTGTTCAGAATGAGGTCTGTTTTCAAATTAATCTCACCATTTCATCTTCATCAATGGCCATTTTTATAGGTCTTTCTACTAGTAGTACAGTTAATCTCTGTGTTTATTAAGGGCATGTTATCCCCTCCCTATGTGCAAATAATTCTCACTAATGTTGTTGGTTCATTCAGGCAGGAATATTCTCACTAGTCCTTTGGTAGTAAACTCCACTGAAGTGTTTCTTCAAACAAATATTTATTCCAAAGTGATCTTTTCCTTCTTTCCTTCTGCTGTTTCCCTCCCCCCGCCCATTCCCTTGATGAAGTGTGTTTCACAGACTGTATTTTCTTGGAAGAACAGAGGCAGATGGACGGGAGATACTGAGGAATCCTACCTCATCTCTTAATTTTGCCCCCACAGTCAGAATTTTCATGTGGGGAGTGGAATTTAAAGATGTGCTGCTTGGAACTCCCTCATTCAGGACTATAGCAAAGTTACAGTTGTACAAACATTGAATGTTCAGCCTTTCTCTGGAGTCATGGCTAAAGTAAGACTTGTCAGTCCATCCTTGTAGAACACGTTCAAGTTACATTCATTCTGGTCTTTCTTCACATAGGTGGAGACAGGCATATGCCATGTACACTGCAACATACAATTTGTAATTTCCTGGAGGAAGAGTTCTTTTGGCAAACTGCCAGGATTTTGGGGGTGGGGGTGGAGTTGTCCTAATGAGGTCTTTTATTAATACACTGCTACAGTAATTACCTTTAATTGTAGTTGCCATGTTAGCAATCATCATATGGTGGATAATGGCATGTCCACCACATAGGATCATGGGTATACTATGGATCGAGTGGAGCAGCAATGGATCAACCAGTGTGTCTACAAATAAAATTTAGTTATAGACCTTTTCCTTGGTCAAACAGTCTCCCAAAGTAGGCACACCATATATGAATTGTAGGTATGGACTGTATATTTATGTGGCAGAACACAAGGGGGAGGAGGGCAGGAAACACTGGGGACTTGACTTAACAAAACAAATGAATGGAAGTTCAGTGCTACATCTCTTACAGATAAAAAATATACCAAGCTTTCAGCAACTCATCAATGGGGTGTGGGACGACAATGAAGTTTTCACCAAAAGATATTGCAAGCAGGGAGAAGACATTTCAACCAGTCCCAGAAGTGACGCTGTATTCTGTGGTGGCAAAAAACACGTAAGTGTCAATGCGAGATGAAGCAGAATAGAACAGTGGTGTAAAATGGACTGAAATGTAGGAGTTAAAAGCTTGTTCAATATAGCATGTGTCATGGATTATGCTCAGAAATAAGAGAATTCTACTTTCGTTCAGATCAAGGAAAGACTGTCTGTCCTTGGCATGGTCCTTATAGCAGTGTTATAAATTTACTGCAGCATAAATACAGCTGAATGAATGGCAGTTAGCTGAAACCTCAGGTTAATTGAAGTTTAGTTAATGTCCTCTGTGGTGTGCAAACTCAGCTGCCTCATTCTCTTCACTGAGGACAGTTTATAGTAAAGGACAAAAACATTGAAGTGCAAAGACGATCATAATCATTAGGGATGGAAAAGCCTTTCTAAATCATTGTCATTTTCTACAAAATATAGTCCTCTAACTGATGACATATCAGATACTGCACTTGATCTTAGCCAGAAGGGAGAGAAGAAAACCAATCAGAAGTCAATGCGACAAGGGTTTTAAAGTCTCTTTGATTAGCTGTTATGTTAACTATATGACTCTGAGGGTAATGCTTTCAGTATGTTATAAATGACTTGGCAGGAATTGTCAGGGCACAGTGGGAATCATAGCTGCAGTGTCTAGGAATTTCAGAGCTGGAGTTAAGAAGGAAGGAAACTAAAATGGCTCTTAGGGGCCAAATGTAATTGAACCAGTCTCTTGCTTTTTAGTGACAGAACAATGAGATAATTTTACACCTGCTGTTCAGAGGTGTGAATAACTACACAAAGTCAAGGCAGTGGACAGTCAGGCCCTCGGAGTTTGCCAACAGTTCACCACACAGTTGTATCTGAGTTGCCATAAATTTCCTCTTAGCATAGGTCATAACTGTGATGCAGTTAGCAGAGATGACTTTTGAATGGCAGTCACTACTGCTATCTATAGTGATCTGCCTGTATTCCTCCTTTTCCTTTTAGAACATGATTATTTTTTGAGCGATAGGATAAGGTGTGGGGAAAAAATAAATACAAACCCCATTGATATAAGGGGTTTACCTAACTTGTATTTCTTACAAAAAAATAAATGAACATAACCCTAATCATTGCTTATAATTATATATTCCTTCATACATGAATAGATATTTATTGGTGGATAAATACCCCAGTAATGATAAAACAACTGGAGATCAGGGAGAAAGCCTTCAGAATGGAAGAGTGGACTTGAGGTCTCTTCTGTTAGAAACCCTTGTCTCCATGAGTCATACCTCTGTATCTGAGATATAGGGCTAGTTTGTGCCTATAAGGCACAGCTCTGTGTTGGAGAATAGTATGGAGATGTACTTGCCCCACTGCCTTGGAGAATCTCAGAGGGGGGTTGTGCGTCCTAGCATCTTTCCCACCTTGCATCCGTGTCAAGCCTATTACAACCTAGCTTGCAATGGAGTGGAGGGCAGTTGCAGGATGCATTCTGGGACTCCACTGGCTGTACTGTGGACAGCCCAGTCTAAAGAGTGAAATATCGCCTGCTGTCTTGTCAAAGGGGAGGCCCAGCTTTATCAAGCACTTTCTTTATGGGGGAGTTCTGTGATGCTGATAATTGATTCATCAAAATCTATCATTTAACCTAAGAGATGGTGTCGCTCCAACTCCTGCCAGCTGGGCTTGAGTACAGGAAGTCATTGTTAATTTATTATGAGGGAGCACTAAATAGACAGGGTATTTCCTTGTTAAATGTTTACAGTGCCTGCTTTCGTCCGAGGATCTGACCCCTGCTAAAGCCACTCCACAGCCTGCTGAAAACAAGGAACACATAATGCTACCCAACCTGAGGAGCACTGCTTGAATAAGCATATAGTTCCTCTGAATAAATAAGAGGTTCAATGAATTAAACAGTAGGGCAGCTTTGCAAAACTGTCATTAAAATCTATCAGCGAAGGCACAAAATCTACTTGCCTTCCTTCCCTATGATGAGTGATAGTAAAAAATGAACACGTTTTTTACTTAGCTGTCAAATAATTTACTTCCTTATGGTGAAGGGGTGAGTAGAATTTAACAAAATTGCATCAGAGATTAGCTGCTGCTCTGGCCTATGTCCTGTGAGGTCAGCTGGATTACATGAGCTGTACATCAGTTCAAAATGTAACCCTAGCTCCTATCAGGACTTCTCTTTCCATCCTCAGGCCAAAAAAGCAATGTGTGTTACTTGGAACTTATAAGGTAGAGAGGGAGGGAATTTTGAAATGGTTGCTTGGCAAACTGCACAAATTAAAAATAACAACTGCAGTGCAGAGAGATACAATCTATTCTAATCATTAGCCTGTGTTGTTAGCTGCTAAGGCATGCAAAGTAAGAACTCCTTGGTTAACCAAGCTGAGGTGGGGGTATAGAATAGGACTGGACTGTTTTTTCAGAGGGAGGGATGTCAAATACTGATGACATTGCATTCTGTGAAGGTGTTAGTGTCAGAAGAGATTGCTGTAATAACAAGATCTTAAAGACACACTTGCTAGCAATAGAAACAACGAGGAGTCCTTGTGGCACCTTCGAGACTGACAGATTTATTTGGGCATAAGCTTTCATGGGCTAGAACCCATTTTATCAGATGCAAGGAGTGGAAAATACAGGAGCAGGTATAAATACATGAAAAGATGGGAGTTGCCTTACCAAGTGCGAGATCAGTCTAATGAGACAATTCAATTAACATCAGGATACCAACGGAGGACAAATAACTTTTGTAGTGGTAATGAGAGTGGCCCATTTCAGTGTGACCGAACAGTTGACAAGAAGGTGTGAGTAACAGTGTGGGGAAATTAGTATGGGGGAAATTAGGTTTAGGTTTTGTAATGACCCAACCACTCCCAGTCTTGATTCAGGCCTAATTTGATGGTGTCCCGTTTGCAAATTAACAGTACTTAAAAGGAAACCCTGAAGCACTCACATTCAAGCCTATCGTTAAAAAAGAATGGAGAGGAGAGACCAGAACTGTCTTGATTAAATACATAGTTCAATACGTTGAGAGCTAAATTGCCCCCTGCAGTTATGTGGTTGCACTGAGGCACAGAAGGGAGTAAAGCCTCCTTCTTCACCCTATCTTCAGGGCCTGTGTAAGGACTGGCCACAAGTGCTGTCTGGGCGCTTGGGGGAGCACAGGGGCTGCACCCTAGAACCTTCCCCCCCAAGGAGGATGAGGAGTGGAGCCAGGGGTCCACCTCCCCTGTGCACTGGTACCCAGTGCTGGCTGGCTATGCAGGAAAAATATGCTATTCCCTTTAAATATGCCACTGGGGAGCCCTAGGGAATGTTTAATAAGTGACTCTCTTTTGTTTCCTACAACACTTCCTCGGGCTCTTTCTAGGGCTGTGTACTTCAGCACTGCCCCATACTATGGGCTGCATACTACAAACACGGTCTAGCTGTACGTTTTTAGATGTTTGGGACTTTGGCCATTGACATCAGTGGGTGCTGGTCAAGCCAGTATCCATATTGTTCCTGTCACATGCTTTTTAAAAAAATCCTATTTTTGGTCACACACTAATTTTTGGGGGAGTCAACTTCAAAATAGAGATATGGTCTCATACAGTGGGTGCCTATAGGATAGTTATGCTCAGTCATGTATCGAGGACAGAGGAAGGCACTGCCCTTACCTCACGGAGTTTACTATATAAAGATGGTTAATTCTGTATAGAAAAATGAAGATCTGGTAGAATTTCAACAGTATTTAAGGCCTAGTATGGATAGTGAAGAAATAGCTTTATGCACGTATTGTGTTGATTCTGAGTTGTTTGCTGTGACTTTAGCAGTCAGTTTGATGCAAAGATATTAAGATTTGAGGGAGAAAAACTATTTTATCTTACTGGATTTGAGCTCACTTTTTTTAATCCTTGTATTTTCTTAGGGTAGTTTATATAGCATTAACAGCACTTGCACCGAGGCTGGCAATTTTGACATGGCTAATGTCACAGGAGAAATAGAGTTTGCCATCAGATATGTCTTTAAAGCCTGCACTTTAGAAGTCTGCATCAAGGCCTGCAAGAACCTGGCTTACGGAGAAGAGAAGAAGAAAAAGTGTAACCCGTAAGTGTTTTGATGTTTTAAAAAAAAAAAAAAAGCCAAAAACAAGGTGTTTAGTTTTTCAAGATACACATATGTGTGTGTCTGACTTGCCAATGTGTACTGTACACATATCAACTTATATATAGGCCCAGATGTCAGACCGTTAGCACTTAAGTTGTGCCTGTAAAACATGCCTGTACACTCATTGTCTAGTGGTTCGGCATGAGACAGAAAGTTGGGAGATCTATTTTCTATTCCCGACTGACTCACTGCATGACATTGGGCAAGTTATTTAACATGTCTGTGCTTGTCTTCTTCAGCTATTATATGAGAATACGAATCTCTGCTTTTGTAAAATGCTATGACAGCTAATGATAATTGCAAAATATAATATATAAATATTAACTGTGCTAACAGTACCCATTTCTATGTATGAAAGGTGCCTTTGTGTTTTTTGTTTGCTATGTAGGTGCTAGTGTTGGAACGTTTAACCCAGTGTCTCCTCTCTGGTTATTTTTTAGTTTATGAATGATTCTGTCTGTCTTTCCATGGCAGAAGTCATTCATGGAAATTCATCAGGCAGAATGTCCAGCTGGTTAGTTCTTGACCCTACTGTAATACATTGTTTCAATGCATTTGGATCAGCTGGGCCAACACTAAGCATGCTGGAATTCCAGAGTTATGCTTAGATTCTACCAGGAAGAATTTGGCATTGAGTCTCTTGCAGAGGAGGATCCTAAAACTGAACTCTAATAAAAGGATCCTTGTTGGAATGCCAGCTAATGCCATGGCACAGTTAGAGAATATTTAATAAGTGACTGAATAACCCTTGAGTTTCCTGATGGTGCTGGCAGCATACAAATCACAAAAAAAACTGAGAGCGTGGTGTGGGAAGTTCCATGTAGTAGTGAACATTACATTCTGTGTTTGGTGTACAGAGTACTGTGTCTCAGCCAGTAGGAAAAAGTACAGGCATTGTTTACAGTTAGAACACTTGACACAAAAGTTGGCTGGGGTAGGTGTTGTTTCCAACACTTATGCTATCAACCTGTCAAAACTGTCAACTTGTTGACTGGTTTGAGCTATGGCTGGTTGGTTTGCATGACTCCCTGTTGCTGAAAAGGCTTTTAAAACACACACAGTACAAAGGGGTTTGGGAAGCACAGGGAAGCAGTGCATTGCTGCTGAAAGCTACATCTGATCTTCAGTTTCCCCAGAATTTAACCCTGATTGGTTTAACAGTTATATACTGTTATATTAAATATAAAATACTACACTTTTAAAGAATGTTCTGGTAGAATTCGTCTCCTTCAGCATAGGCCGTATGAGCAGATAATGGGCATCCATAATGCCATCAATCATCTTTGTTCTGGATTCATACTCCATGGTATAGACTACTCTCGGTCCATAGAATTCTGATTAAGAGATAATATTGCTTAATGTGAGTTACTTATATGACAGGGGCCCTATCAAATTCACTGTCCATTTTGTTCTATTTCATGGTTATAGGATTTTTAAGTTGTCAATTTCAGAGTTTCAGATATTTACATCTGAAATTTCACGAGGTTATAACCATGGGGGTCCCGACCCAAAAAAGGGTTGTAATGATGGTTGCAAGGCTTTTGTGGGGGGATCGCAGAATTGCCACCCTTACTTCTGCGTTGCTTGTGATCAAGGCACTGCCTTCAGAGTTGGGCAGCCGGAGGGCGGTGGGCGGTGCAGACATGAGGGTCACATGGTATGGGAAGCGATCATCATTTTTTGGGGTGCGAGCAGAGCTAGCCTTATGGGTGGATGACCGCCCAGGGTCCCGTGGTCAGGGCAGTGCTGTCATCCCCCCACCCCATAGCCAGCCCAACGCCCCTTTAGCAGAGACCAATGATTGAGAGATCGTGGAAACTGACCTGCCCTCTAACTCTTAGAGATGATCAGGATAGGATTGTAACACACCAACTGGCCAGTATGGGGGCAACACTGCACTGCATCTGTCCATTCTGTTGGTAAATGGAGGTTGTCAGTCTTCAGATAGTTTGAATTTGGCACCATTAACCAGCACTGAATATACCCTGGAAAAATTAAGACTGTGCCAAGGATTAGAGAGTGGGGAACATGCTGCTTTATTTCCTTCCTTTTCTTTCTCAGTTTGAACTGTCCTAAATTTTGCACTCTCACCCATCCCTCTCTCTAATTGCAAGGTATGCAAAGACTTATTTGCTTCCCGATAAATCATCTCGGAGTAAACGGAAGACAGCTGTTAAAAAGAACACAGTGGATCCAGCATTCCATGAAACTTTAAAGGTGACTTGTGAACATTTGTGACCTGGAAAGATCTCTCACTTGCATAGCAAAATCTCCACTTCTAGTGCCCAATCCTACAAGCTCTCTGTGAATAGTACTCCCTTTGCATAATGACAGGTTTCAGAGTAGCAGCCGTGTTAGTCTGTATTCGCAAAAAGAAAAGCAGTACTTGTGGCACCTTAGAGACTAACAAATTTATTAGAGCATAAGCTTTCGTGAGCTACAGCTCACTTCATCGGATGCATTTGGTGGAAAAAACAGAGGAGAGATTTATATACACACACAGAGAACATGAAACAATGGGTTTATCATACACACTGTAAGGAGAGTGATCACTTAAGATAAGCCATCACCAGCAGCAGGGGAGGGAAAGGAGGAAAACCTTTCATGGTGACAAGCAAGGTAGGCTAATTCCAGCAGTTAACAAGAATATCAGAGGAACAGTGGGGGGTGGGGAGGGGGGGAAAAATAACATGGGGAAATAGTTTTACTTTGTGTAATGACTCATCCATTCCCAGTCTCTATTCAAGCCTAAGTTACTTGTATCCAGTTTGCAAATTAATTCCAATTCAGCAGTCTCTCGTTGGAGTCTGTTTTTGAAGCTTTTTTGTTGAAGGATAGCCACTCTTAGGTCTGTAATCGAGTGACCAGAGAGATTGAAGTGTTCTCCAACTGGTTTTCCAATGTTATAATTCTTGATGTCTGATTTGTGTCCATTCATTCTTTTACGTAGAGACTGTCCAGTTTGGCCAATGTACATGGCAGAGGGGCATTGCTGGCACATGACGGCATATATCACATTGGTAGATGCGCAGGTGAACAAGCCTCTGATAGTGTGGCTGATGTGATTAGGCCCTATGATGGTGTCCCCTGAATAGATATGTGGACAGAGTTGGCAACGGGCTTTGTTGCAAGGATAGGTTCGTGGGTTAGTGGTTCTGTTGTGTGGTGTGTGGTTGCTGGTGAGTATTTGCTTCAGATTGGGGGGCTGTCTGTAAGCAAGGACTGGCCTGTCTCCCAAGATCTGTGAGAGTGATGGGTCGTCCTTCAGGATAGGCTGTAGATCCTTGATGATGCGTTGGAGAGGTTTTAGTTGGGGGCTGAAGGTGATGGCTAGTGGCGTTCTGTTATTTTCTTTGTTGGGCCTGTCCTGTAGTAGGTGACTTCTGGGTACTCTTCTGGCTCTGTCAATCTGTTTCTTCACTTCAGCAGGTGGGTATTGTAGTTGTAGGAATGCATGATAGAGATCTTGTAGGTGTTTGTCTCTGTCTGAGGGGTTGGAGCAAATGCAGTTATAAAGTAGAGCTTGGCTGTAGACAATGGATCGTGTGGTATGATCTGGATGAAAGCTAGAGGCATGTAGGTAGGAATAGCGGTCAGTAGGTTTCCGATATAGGGTGGTGTTTATGTGACCATCGCTTATTAGCACCGTAGTGTCCAGGAAGTGGATCTCTTGTGTGGACTGGTCCAGGCTGAGGTTAATGCTGGGATGGAAATTGTTGCAATCATGGTGGAATTCCTCAAGGGCTTCTTTTCCATGGGTCCAGATGATGAAGATGTCATCAATGTAGCGCAAGTAGAGTAGGGGCATTAGGGGACGAGAGCTGAGGAAGCGTTGTTCTAAGTCAGCCATAAAAATGTTGGCATACTGTGGGGCCATGCGGGTACCCATTGCAGTGCCGCTGATTTGAACCGAATTCTGTTGCAGTTTCTGGCTAAAGGGATCGGAAATATGGTAAAAGGAAACTCTCATATCTTTTTATGGTTACATAGACTAATTGTGTATATTACAAAGGAAAATTAGTACTTTGTACTGTTATCTGTTTGAACTGACATCTCTTTTGTGAGTGTCAAAGGGAGTGTCTCTTTGCAATTTGCTACATGAATCATAGCTATTCCATTCATTCCTATTGTGCTCAAAGGAGTGATAGACCCTATGTGTTAGTTTCCTCCTTTTTCTTCCTCACCACAATTGATGTCTCATTCATCAGTGTTTGGACTTGTTCATTTACAACACATTAATCGTCTCAGTAGAGTAAGGATGGCTGTAATTTTTCATTTTCAAAGTGTTTTACAGCATTATTTTATGAATCCTTACAGCACCTCTGTGCAGTCCATAAATGTTGTTATCCTGATTTGACTGAAGGGGAAGCAGAGTTTGAATGACTTGCTAAGGCTGCAGTGAGTTACTGACAGAGCTGGGATTAGAACTTAGCTGTTCTTACCTCCCACCCTGTACTAAGGCCATTAGACCTCACCTTCTGTGTATAGCTGAGGGACTGCAATGATGTGCAAGATAGTAAATGCCCCAATGGAATCTGATCATTTGCATGGGAAGGGAAAGATTAATGCCCAGACTCCTTGACTCTAATAAAGCTGTAGCATTTGCTTCTCCCCTGAGTCCACAGAACCAGCCGGGGTGTGGAGTGGGTGGTGGTGGGAGAGGATCTCAAAAGGCAGAGGAAAGCCCCAGATTTGGAGTCTGAAGTCCCAGATTCTTGCCAGCTTTGCAGAACTCCTCCTGCTCTATGCTTCTCTGCCATATACTCCCTTTCATGGCAGTATGGCACGGCTAATGCCCCTTGTCTACTGGGGAGTCACTGCGGGTGCAGCGGTGTTAATGCTCCGTAAGACTTTTCCTACAAATCAACCACAATTTTGGAGTGTCTTCTCCCTTCACGGCTTGCCATGCCAGCTTTGGGCCTCTGAGCGGTTTTGCGGAGGAGGGCAAAGGTAATTATGTGCAGAAGTGTCCAGCGTAGCTACTTCCCTTTCAGCATGGCTCCACTGTGACTTTTTGCACAGATTTATTCCCCGCCACACTGCAAAGTGAGAGAAGGGGGTGAAGCACATGAGCCATTATTACTAATTATTGTTCTACAGAGTAAAATAGGATAGGGTCTTGCTCAGTCTGCAGTGGAGAATAACAGGATGGGAATGGGAAATATTCTAAACTGTGTGAGGGAACCATGAGACAATATGTTATCTTCAAGACCTCCCTCATGACATGAGATGCAGAAATCAGATTCTGGGCCCAATCCTGCAGCTATTACTCAGCCAAAACTCCCACTGAAGCTCCCTACCAGGACAAGCTCCATGACTTCAGCATGTTCACTCTACCCGTGTACATATACTTAGAGTACTTTTCATAAGCCTGTTCCATTTAAACATGTGAATGGACAGTCCAGTAGTTCCTGTTATAAGGAACAGGTCAGTGTGTTTTGACACAAACTGTTTCCAGGAAAGATTCAGGGCTGTGTTACCACTGAGAATAGGCCCACTTCTAACATAGTGCACAGGTGGCAAAGAGAGGCATTAGAGCTCTGGCAGTGTATCAGCCATTTCACTTTCTCAAACACCATCCAATCCATAAATGTAAATAGCCCAGGTAATTTTCAATTGGTGGCCTCTATTGTGCTCTAGCCTCTTCAAGATGTGTGCAGTCATACAGGAGAGGTTGTCCCTACATCTTAAAAGGCAGTCAGAAAACAGGCTTAGGACCCAAACTTAGATTTGATAATCTAAAAAGTGGGTTTTTACAGAATGTGAATGGGCCTAAATCACATTCATACTAGGGTCCCTTTACTTTGCTCTAGCCCTGTAAAGAGACTTAAATCAGCAATAAATTACAGTTTCCGCGCTTTATGTGGCCAGAGCAGTGCAAAGGGCCGTCGAGTAAATGAAGGTTAGGCCCACTGTGAAGAGAACTCTTTTTGTGATTCTTAAAAATAATGCAATGTAAAAGTTATTTTTCTTATTATAATATAATATTGATCTGCACAGTGCTGCTGCCCCAAGCACAACTGCACTGTGCTAGTACTGGAGAACTAGAACGTGACATTGGCCTGTCCAATATTGCTGTCTCAGCTGAGTGAGGTGCAAAAAGTAAGCAAAGAGCGTAAAAGGTTATTTAAACTCTTACATTCAGGTTATTAATCTAAGGTGTTAGCAGCACAGGTAGTGACATAGGTGGTCCTGTTTTATTTTTGTAATGTTAAAAGTGAGTGAAGTGAGGGACCATTACACTGGCTAGAGACAAGCATAGTGTGGGCAGACAATATGCAGATTTCCCAGTCCCATCTCAGATAATGCTGCTCAATCTAGATCTCCATGGCTTCAGCAAGTCCATTCTTTGGCTTCCTTTGAGCAGAGACCGGTGATTGTGTTGTGATAGGCTCTTGTTTGTGTATATATGCTCTCATTAATCCTGTACTGCTATTTATCTTTTTTCTAGTATAAGATTGACTACTCCCAGCTGGAAACACGACAGCTTCAAATATCTGTGTGGCACTCAGAAACACTCAAGAGAAGGGTGTTCCTTGGAGAAGTGGTTGTTCCATTGGCATCTTGGAATTTTGAAGACAATTCAACACAGTCATTCAATTGGTACCAGCTTAAAGCGAAGGTGACTCCTAGACTTTAGGTTATCATTATTATTTTTAATTTTCAAAAAGATTTGTGTTTTTAAAAAATAGCATATAGTGAAAGCTATATCAGTGCCCACCTTGACTAGATCATGGAGAGGAAGAATGAAATTTTGATGTAGCAGGCCAGTCCTGCCATACCAGGATCTGGGCGGGAATGTTCCAGATATAGATGAACAATGAAAATGAGGAGAAGGGGAGGTGGTATAGGATGATCATAATAATACAGACTTTTGTGTGTCTCTCTTTTCAGTCTGAAAAGCCTGAAGACAACCTGGTTCAGTACAACGGAGAACTCCTGGTGTGTGCAAAACTGATCTTACCATCCCAGTCTAAAAAATGCCAGTATGAAGAGCAGACGAAAGGAGGTACAAAGCATTTCAGCCTTGTATGAATTACCCTGGCTATGAAAACATGGAAACAAGCAAAGTATTTGTGTGTGCATCTGGGTATAAACACTGCCTGCATAGGGGCATATTCTTGCTTGACTAAATAGTCCCTACATATTGTGGCTCGTATTGTGTTGTGCTTATATAAATGGTTAGAAGCCTTTTAAGGTAAAACAAAAACTTGGTAAAATGATATGAATTCCAGACTTGTCAGTTTCACATTTTTTTTTCTTTTCACACCAAAAAAGCAGGTATAAATGTGCTTCTTAAAGTGGCTTTGGCATAGTGAACTCAGATGCTCTTGAAGCAAGCTTGTGCCTTCAGACCTCTGCCAGTGCACCTCATTCCTGAGCTGTAGCAGGCCAGTTATTCCACTCCAGGAGCACTCTGGAGTTAGAGATTGACAGTTTTGATAAATCAAATGATGGGGAAATGTCTGCTAGGCACAAGCACTGCACTCTTCAGACTGTTTTTGTTCCCTCAGTGGCATAGGCACCGACTCTGTGGGTGCTCCAGGGCTGGAGCACCCACGGGGAAACTGGCAGCCAAGCTCCCCTTCACACCTCCCCACCCCACCATGCCTCCGCCTCCTCCCCCTTCCCTGAGCGCACCATGTCTCCACTTCTCCGCCTACCTCCCAGTGCTTGTCACCGCAAAACAGCTGTTTTGCGGCGTAACAAGCTCCGGGGGGAGAGGCGGGAACAAGACGCGCTCCGGGGAGGAGGCACGGAAGAGGCAGAGCCGGGGTGGCGATTTGGGGAAGGGGTTGGAATGGGGGTGGGGCAGAGGTAGAGTCGGGGCGGAGCTGTACCGGGAGCAGAGTGGGGTCAAGCACCCACTGGCACCGGCAGAAGTCGGTGCCTATGCTCAGCGGAGTTAAGTTTAACTTTGCATTCTAACTGGGATTCAGTTTCTGTAAATGGTGCAGTCACTGCTGAAGGAAGGAAAAACTGTAGAGGGTCGATGACTGGGACAGCTTCACATTCTTTCGCTCACTGGATAATACTAAGCACTGCAGGGCAGAGCTCCAGAAGTGGCTAATTTGGCTGTTGTTAGCCTTTAACAGTAGATCTCCTAGACCAGGGGTGGCCAACCTGAGCCTGGGAAGGAGCCAGAATTTACCAATGTACATTGCCAAAGAGCCACAGTAATACGTCAGCAGCCCCCATCAGCTCCCCGCAGTTCCCACGCCCACCGCCTCCCACCCACCAGCAGCCCTGCCAATCAGCGCCTCCCCCTCCCTCCCCACACCTACCGATCAGCTGTTTCGTGGCATGCAAGAGGCTCTGAAGGGAAAAGAGGGGAGGATCAAGGGCACAGCAGGATCAGGGGAGGGTGTGGGAAAGGATGGAGTGGGGGCAGGGCCTGTGCAGAGCCAGGGGTTGAGCAGTGAGCACCCCCCGGCACATTGGAAAGTTGACACTGGTAGCTCTAGCCCCGGAGTCGGTGCCTCTAAAAAGAGCTGCGTATTAACATCAGAAGAGCTGCGTGTGGCTCTGGAGCCACAGGTTTGCCACCCCTCTCCTAGACATAGAGGTAGGAAGGAAATAATGGAAAGATCAAGTCAGTTTTAGTTTTATTTCTTTCTGTCCCCTGGATCCCCATCTCCTCTCCCTGTGTCCCAGTCACCATTCCTTTCTTGGTTCAATCCTCCTCCTCTTCCCTCATGCTGTCTGTTCCCTCTCTCCTTTCTACACTCACTTATGTGTTCTTCCTCTGTCAAACACACACACACAGTAACAGAGGCAAGATGCATCATGTTGTGGGTTGTGCCAACTGTCCCTGCTGCTGGTTCTGCCTCAGAGTAAAACTACAGAAGTGGATTGTTCCCTTGATCGCTGCAGGTGCACTTGGGGGCCTGGTAAAGCTTCCTCATCATCACTGATTTTCCTCCCTCCCTCCATTTTTTAAAATCACATACTGTAAAAGTGTCTTCAAACCTTTCCTCTTGTCTAAAATATCTCTGCAGTTCAGCAAACATGCTGCACTTTCTCACTTCAGGGCAACAGTTCTTAGGGACTTTCTTTCCTTTCCTTAGCCCTGTGTTAATTAGCTAACCATTTACCCACACTGGTCACTAATTAAAAGCAATGTTTCTGTTTTAGGGAGAGAAGACCAAGCATCTGCTGATGGCCAGCTTCACCTTGTGGTGCTTGGAGCCAAGAACTTGCCTGTGATGAGATGTGGTGGCACTTTGAACTCATTTGTTAAAGGGTATGTTTTTGAGATTTAACTCTTCAATCTTTTAAAACCATCAGCCACTTCTGCATGGAGCTAAACATGAGCTAAACACATACCAGGGAGTAGATCTTAGAGTAAAAGACATTACACCTGAGTATGGAGCCGAATTGTGGAGTCCTTTCTCATGGTGGTGAGCATTTACCCAAGTAGCTCCTGAGATTGCAGCACTCACCAGCGTAAGGAAAGGGGCCACAATCTGACCCTTAGGCCTTATTCATACAGATTTAGGATTTGAGGAGACTCCACCAGTTATTGAGATTTAATCTCTGCTTTGAGTACTGAGGTTTCACAGTTGCAAAAGTGTTTAAATGTCAAGTTCTGAAGCAGTAAAAGGAAAACACTGAATGCATCCGATGAAGTGAGTTGTAGCTCACGAAAGCTTATGCTCAAATAAATTCGTTAGTCTCTAAGGTGCCACAAGTACTGCTTTTCTTTTTGCGAATACAGACTAACACGGCTGCTACTCTGAAACTTAGGAAATATGATTATAAACAACCAGGGAGGAGAGCCACTCCTGTCTTCTTAATTCATGCTTTGAGCTGTGCTGTTGCAAAGTGAATTACAGCATCGTACTCACTGGGAGAGGTAACCTATTATCCTACTCATTCTAGGCAGTTCAGAAGAGTTCTTTAGAATGTTTGGAACTGATGTAGGTGACAAGTACACAAATCTGTTGGAGACGACCCCCATCCTGCCTTTGACAGGGTGACTAGGAAGGGTGCACTCGGCGTCACGTAGGGCATGGCTATACTTGCAGATGTAGAGCACTGTGCGTTAAACCAGCCCTTGGAGAGTGCAGAGTGTCCACACTGTCAGATTCAAGCGCAGTGGCGTGGCCACATTAGCAACTCTTGCAACGCCAGAAAGAGCAGTGCATTGTGGTAGCTATCCCAGCATGCAAGTAGCTGCAACTTGCTTTTCAGATGGGGAGGGTGGAAGGGAGGGAGTTGTGTGTATGTCAGGGGAGAGGCAGTGTGTTTTGGGGGGGTGAGAGTATGTCAGCATGCTGTCTTGTAAGTTCAGACAGCAGCAGACCTCCCCTCCCTCACCCCTCTCTCTCACACACACTCACAACAGCAGCATTCCACACTAATGGTTGCTTTGTCCTGGAGATGTGCAGCCGGCTGTCAGAAACGGCTCTTTGAAAGGGTATATCCACATTCCTACAGCAAGTTCAAAACAATGAGAAGAGTGACCACTTGACTTCAGGGGATTATGGGACGTTTCCGGAGGCCAATCACAGCGCAGTAAAGCAACCCCTCGTCCACACTGACGCTGGGGGGTTTCAGCTGAGGCGCAGCAAGCTTTATGCTGCTCCTGGAGGTGGATTACCAGGAGCACTCCAGCTGCAGAGTCCAGGCGCGCTTCGTGCCTTGCCAGTGTGGATGGGTCGTGAGTTAGGGCACCCAGGGCTGCTTTAATGCTCTCTAACTCACAAATGTAGCCACGCCCTCTGTCTTGTATGTGAAACTCTGTTATGTTCAGTCGGCATATCACAGAATCACATACCCCTAGTCATCTTTGCTGTCGTTTTGTATTACCTTCCTAACGCGTTCTCACTGTGCAAGCTAAGATGGAGCTAATCACATTTCCTGCTCCATCACTTCAGGAAGAAATTTTTCTCCCATGTGCAGCATTGCAGAGTTAGCATTATGGGGTCATTTTACCTTCCTTCAATCTAGCATTGTACACAGCTGGAGGCAGGATATTGGATACCTGCAGTGAGGGTATGTCTTGTACCCGATAGCACCTTACCAGAGGTGGAATGGTCTCTTTAGTTTTGTCAGTGAGAGAAACGCTGCTCTTAGGCAGGCATTGCTGGATGGGCTGGAGGACCAGCTGCTGTTTGGAAGCAAAGACTGCTCCAGTGTTCCCTGACAATTGGATCAGCAAGCAGAGCCAAAGGAGCTCATTCTTACTCCCCTGGAGGTTAATGGGAATAGACTCAATGGGAGGAGGATCAAGCCTACGATTTAAAAAAAAAAAAAGTGGTGTTAATATAATACCATTTTGCACTTATGCCTCACTTTAATAGTCAAAGCATTCCAATGAGTAGTAATGAGGTGGATGAGGTAATATCTTTTAGGTCAGTGACCTCACCCAACATTTATTTTATTCCTTTTTGGAAGTTGTCTCACTCTCCCGGACCAACATAAGATAAGACAGAAGTCTCCTGTCCTGAAGAAAGAGGCCTGTCCTCAGTGGAATCACCCGTTTGTCTTCGACGGTGTGACCCCATCTCAGCTACAGCAATCTTGTCTGGACTTGGCCGTCTGGGACCAGGCATCTTTTGGCTCAAATGAACGGTTCCTGGGGGGAGCCAGGCTTAGCACAAGTAAGTCTTTTATCATTAAAAAATTGAAGACAAAAGAAACACTCCAATACCTATTGTACATAACAATAATAATTATTATTTACAATGCAGTAGCAGTTGGAGGCCCCACTCAGGACTTGTGCTATGCAAAAACACACAAAGAAACAGCCCTTGGCCTGAAGCACGTAGTCTTAGGCCTTGATCCTGCAAATATTTATGCACATGCTTCACTTTATGCCTGTGAAAACTGCCACTTAAGTCAATGGGGCTCCACGTGGGCACAGGGGTCTAAGACCACAGACGGCTGCCCCTGCCTTTCGTAGGTCTGCTAACGGCAAAAACAAGTGTGATTTTAAAAATAATTACAAATAGGTAAAGGAGGTGCCAGCTCTCTTCATCTGCCTCTCATTCTGTCCAGCCTTAATTGACTATTTTCTTACAGATTCATGATAGAGCTAGGTGTGGAGGACAAGTTTGAAGAAAGAAGGGGGAGTGGTCCCAATCTTGCAAGCACTTATGCCTTTAACTTTTCATATGTGAGTTAGTCCCATTCACTAGAACAGGTGTAAACTTAAGCATGTGCAACATCAGTGTTTGCCCAGTTAGGGCCTTACTGGTAACTTCTGCATAATTTATCTTAGAAGAGGCAAGGCTAGAACTCCGTTCTTCTTTAACGTTTCAGACAGCTCTGGGTGAGCTCTCATTCTGTAATTATTAACCTCTGCCTGGGCTGCACCAGGTAACTTGTGGGCTCCTAATTTCATATGCACCTATTGTCAAATTCTCACCTGCTGTCCAGCATGTGCCCACACCCACTAGCCCAACCAGTTGTTGCTTACCAAATCATCCTGTTCTGGAACTGACTCGCTGGGGCCTGTTATTGCTGCTTTGGCGTCAGCAAACTCGTCATCCTTTCTAGCTTGTTTACTAAAGAATGGGCCTGAGAATTCCTTTGAACCACTCCCTACTTGGAGTTGCTCTCTGATGGCTTTGGCTCCTGCCAGGCTTTCCCACAACCATCCCTCCTTTGACATGACCACAGACCAAATCAAACCCTAATGTTTTACAGCTGGGCTAATTAATGCTTTAAAACCAAAGCCCACTCAGTTAACAGAACTGAAAGCTTCACAACACCACTCTCGCTTTTGGTTACCAGCTGATTAGCAAGGACACTGGTGTTCTGTGCAAGGATCTCCTGCTATCTGCATCACTTAGGAAATTCTGCAGCTGCTTCATTTACATTTTAAAAGGGAGAGGTTTATTACATTAAATCTGAACATGACTAATAAGTACCCTCAGTACATAGCCCCAGGTTTTATATGGGTATTTGTTTTTCTTTCCCTATTTTTTTTTTCAAGCTGGTGCAGTTTTGTAATAGAGCTGCTGCATGAAAGTTGTTGGGGGTGGAGAATAGCTGGAAATTTTGGTGGCTTGGGAGAGGGAAATTAGAGGGTCAGGCACTCAGGAAGGCAAGGGTCATGCTTTGGTTTTGTGGCAGAACCATCTGAGCTGGCAGCTTCTCTTAAATAACTGGCAGAGAAATATTAAGTGGCCAGATTTAAATCCTTATCTATAGGCTTCAGAGTTCAACTTGCTGACACAATGTGAAAACTTCCCACTTAGCTCAAGAGAGCGGTGTTCCAGGCTAGCTGCCAGCTCCTATTCAGTTAATATTTTTAAGTTTTTTCTGAACTAACCAAACTCCAAACATCTCTTTATTGAATGAAATCTTAGCTTCCAGGGCAAGTGCTGCAGTAAATTCCCCAGGGGTAACTGGGCAGTTTTCTAAAGGTTAATATAGGCCTTTATAGCAGTGTAGCAGGGGATAACCTAGCTTCTGTTATCTTGCCTGCTAATGATAAACAAGCCTCTGTCAGATGTGCTTCCTCTTTCTGCCCCCATAAGTTAATCAGAAAAGTTAATCCATTCACCTGCATTTCTGTGCATCTCACACAGCTGCTCTATTTCCATTGTTACCAAATACAGCACCAGCATGCCACTGAATGTAGGTTCACTCCGCTGCAGTGTAGTGGAGGCCTGCTCTCAGAGCACGCCACAGAGCAATTGTACCAAAAGGGTCTCATGCTTTGAAGTGGATTTTGAGACGAGATTCTTCTGCTTGGAAATAGGACAGTGCAATAGAATTCTTTAGCTATGGAATTTGTGGCAGAATCCACCTCTTCCTGTAAAACTGATCTATAAGCTGCATGGTTAAAAATGAGAGCTGCATGTAAGCCAATGCCTGCTGACAGTCAAACCTCATCTCTCCTAACTGTTAACAGCTCCATTCTCTGAGTGGGGGACTCTGAAAATAAGTGACCGTACATGTCCATACTTTATTTCACTGCTGCTGATTTTAGCAGAAGCATCTAGGTAGAGTACTTGTCCTAATCTGCCTTCCTGGGTACCAGAAGCTCAACCAGAGGTACACAGAGGTCTTCTGGAGGGTACATTAAGTCATCTAGATATTTGCCTACTTTTACAACAGGCTACATAAAAAGCACTAGCAAAGTCAGTGCAAACAAATTTCAGACAATGACTTGTTTATACTGCTCTATATAGTATACACTGAAATGTAAATACTATATTTATATTCCAATTGGTTAATAATTATATGGTAAAAATGAGAAAGCAAGCAATTTTTCCAGTAATAGTGGGCTATGATAGCATCTTTGATTTTGTAAGCAAGTTTTCAAGTGAGGTGAAACTTGGGGTATACAAGACAGACTCCTGAAAGAGGTACAGTAGTCAGGAAAGGTTGACAGCCACTGCCCTACCTGCCTGACAAAAATTCTAGCTTCCTCACCCACAGTTTCTGTGATACAGTGGAGTGTTACAATAAAATAAAATGGTGTAATAAACTCAAGCATGGCTGTGCTGATTTTAATTTCCTATATTTACATCAACATACTTCTGTTTAAATGGAGCTGTCACAGCATCTCCACTCTGCAGCAGAGTGCTGCAGAAACCAGGGTCCTTACTGCAGAATTTAAGTCCAGATTGTACAGTGAAGACACCATGTATTCTGCAACAGAATTAAATAGTTTGACGCATGTATCTAAGCATGGAGTTACATGATGAGACATGAAGCATTAGAAGAAATGGAGACAGATAATATGTTAGTTGGGGCAGAAATATTCATGTACACTTGGCCTTACCCTTTTGTTTCAATTTTCCTGTAGAAGAACCATCTGGCACCTGGGATTCAGACCCCCAGTCAAAACTTCAGTGGCAGAAAATACTCAGCAGCCCAAACATCTGGATAGATATTACACTTATGCTGCATTCAAATATGGACACTTAAATCCAAATAGCGCCCATTTGACAAGCATATCCTTTCCAACTGCTTGCACATGGAAGAAAGCATTATACTCAAGGTTAAGCAACATGGCATGCTTCTGGTCACTTCTGCCTTCTGGAAAGAAACATCCTTTGAAAAGAGCTTTCCACAAGTAAGCCACCTGTAGCTATACATAGAGCAGAACTGTGTAATTAGAATCATTACAAACCTAATAAAATATTCAACTGTCACCCTGCAGGAGCATTTAATTAAAAAAATCCTGAGTGATTTTTCATCATGAGCAGCTCTGGTAAGACGTTTATCAGCAGCAGCCAGCAGGTGGTGTTTTGGGGATTAAATGATGCGTTATGGTAGTACATATTACAAAAGGGGAAGCTATAATTGCTGAGTTGCTTCAACACTTGTTGCCAGAAATGTTACTATAGTTAAAAATGAGGAATCCAGTGGCACCTTAAAGACTAAGGGATTTATTTGGGCATAAGCTTTCATGGGTTAAAAAAACACACCCACTAAGGTGCCACCGGACTCCTCATGGTTTTTGTGGATACAGACTAACATGGTTACAACTGTGGTCGAAGGCCATCTGTTTGAGTACAGGTGAAACTTCTTCACATTCCCTTAGGAAACCATGACACCTGAAGCACCGATGGATTTTGGCTTGCAAGTTGTTTGCAGTACAGTTACCAAAAGAAAAGCAAAAAGGTGTCACTTCGATATCTTGGGACTGCAAGAGAGTTCGGCACTTAATACAGAAAGGACAATGGGATATGCATGTTGAGGGAGTCTGACTCAAGACCAAATACTCTAGAGCAGAGATCCTTAGTTTCCCCCCCAGAGTGTGGCAACTAGAGCAGTAGCTAACAAGGAGAAGGAAAGCGTATTTATTAAGGCACATCTTTTGATGAGAGTTAGCTGGGGGGCAGCCAGCTCTCTGCAGACCACCAGCAAGTGATCTGTGGAATACTGATGGTCCATGGAGCACTGTTTGGAAATACCTGCTCCAGGCTATCAGAATGTGGGGTGGAGGTTGCTGCTAGTTACTTCCTTGTCTCCTCAACTACAGAGCTCTTCCACTCTGGAGGCTGGGGAGTGTTCGAAGCTGTAGAGCCACTTCAGGAGGGCTGCAGAAAGTGTCACTTCTATCACAGAGCCAAGCTCTGGGGGATGCTGAGAAGCTGCCCTAGGCTGGACGAAGGCAGCTGCAGGAGGGGAGCAAGCACACTGTTAGTGATGCAGCAGTTTCTTGCTCTCAGCAAATGGGGTACCCCTCACAACCCACTCCTGATTGAGTGGCAGTACACTGGAGGGCTCATAGGTTAGCCTTTTGGCCAGAGCCTTGCACATTTTGTAATCAAAGGCAAACCCCACTTCAGATGAAGACATGTAAGTACCAGCGGGAGGCTTTTGTGGGTAAAGACATCTTTAGTGCTGTGTTAGTTAGCCTCAGTGAGTCTGACTGCAGAAAGCAAGCCTACCTTATAACGAATGGTAACTTGGCCTGTGAAGATTTCCCAGTGTAGGCGCAGTCTAAGATCAAGCAACGTACCAGTTTCCTGGTGGATGCATCTTCTCTGGGGTGAGGAGAATGCTCTATCTGAAAGGTCTCATCCTTTTCACACCCCCTCCCACACACATTACTGCAACAAGCAGTTGTCTTCCTCTGCCTGCACCCTCACTAAAAGAGAAAGTGTTTTTCCCCCACCCCAAGGACATTTCACTGTGAAGCTGCAAATATAAAAGAGTTCATATTGCCAAAGTGAGAAATGTAGAGCTGCACTGTAGTTTTAACATGCATACAGCACTGCTCTGCTGGGGTTAAACACCCCACGCAGCACAAAACACACAACTTCAAATCCTTTGTTACCTTGCAGATTTTTATTCATATTCATGTGTTGCAAAAAACCCACAACACCTTGATATAAAGGTTTAATGTTGAGTATAAAGCAGCATTGGCGTTGTAAATGGAGGAGCAGAACCACCACACTGACACTAACATATTTTCAAAGATGGGGATGGGGGTAACAGGAAGTCTACAAATGTTTTTTTCATGGACAGAATAAGAGGGGGATATAAACAAACAATCCCTTCATAGTTGGAGTCTGAAATATTATCAAATCAAATATTTTAAAAAATTAGAAAATTTGTTAGAAAAAATCGGTGCAGTAAGGTTGTATATACTGAATCATGTGCATATCAATTTTATTTGAAGTAAAAAAATCACTTTACAGATAGTGTTTTATAGCAAGTAATCAGTTTTACACGGCTTCTGTAGCACAGACAGTATATTGTTTAGGCAATTTTTTTTTTACATATGCAATTTATTTTAATACTAAATCTGAAAAAGGTAACAAAATATACAGAGCAAAACTTTCCCCTTTTTAAACTAGTGTTACAATCCATATTTATCAACTATATTTATATATAAATACTACACTATAGCTGATCATTAATTAAGCTGGAGTATAACACACATCAACAAGTATGAGTCCAACAGAGAGAATATTTGCCTACCTATGCAAGGAGAGTATCAAAGAGTGTTCTATACTGCATTTCTTCTAAGCGATCACTGCAGGAATTTCTCCAATTGAACAGAACAACAAAAAAGACCCCTCACACTTATCATACATAGAAATAACAGATATCCAGATGGTTGCTGGTACCATTTTGTAAAATTATAAACAAGGGCCTGCAGGTCTTTGCTGACAAAGCAGAATGTAGAATTAGTCGGGTTATGTGCTGTACTTAAAGAATGTGAAGATATATGGCACAAAATTCACCCACAGCATTGTGTTTTTATTTAAACAGCTGAATCCAGATGTACCACCTATCACAGCATAATATCTTTATGAACAGAAAGATGTATTATTAAAATAAACCCTGCATGAAAAAAAAAGTGGAGGTGACTTATAGGCCTTTTGGCACTAGGATATGAATGAGCAAAAGTTATCAGGATTAATTGCTTGGCTGACAGACTTAACGGTCAGTCACCACATTTATATAGTAAAAACTGGAGGATAAGCTGACGGTGGGAACTTCTCTAGGTTTCGAGCATTTGATATTTAGATGTTATACAGTGATCCCTCAGAAAAGGCAGATTGTAGGATAAGCTGTGCCTTTCCCATAGTCTTGCCTTTTTGGCTGTAAAGTGCGCTTACATGGCCTCAAACTCATCGATTCTCTGCTTGGTGTTGCCCTGTCGGATCTGCCTCAGCGTCTTGTACTTGTCACGTCCCTGTCGCATGTTCTCCGTGTGGATCATGTCATTGTGGGTTCTCTTGTTTTCATCCCTGGCCTGGGCAAGTTCATCTGTCAGGGTCTGCAACATTAAGTACAGAATGTCACAAATCTGAGTCACACATGAAAGACTCCGCATCTCAAGAGAGTTTGACAGAGTCAAGGATTAATAATGTTTTAGAGGCATTTGACAACATCCTTGGGATGCAGAAGAGTACTGTGGAAATGGGTGAACCGGAGATGTGTACATATGAGTATTACAATGTGCTGACTATAAACACTCGCTATTTGAAAGAACCAGAAGTGTCAGTGCATCCCTACTGTCTGAGTAATAAGCAAAGCCTATATGTATTGCATGAAAATCAATCATGTTAAAGCACAGGCAGCTTTATGTTCAAGCCCTACAAGATGTCTTGTCAACACAGAGATTTAGTGCATGGAAAACGAGGGTGTAAACCTACAGCATGCGCTGACTGGCCATGTGGACCCTGCTGCCATGTACAAACAGTTCTGCAGCGCACAGTATGGTTCTCAGCAGTAGGTCAAAGTGCACTACAAACTTTTAGAGTGCAGTAGCAGGTCCTCACAGCATGCTGCAGATTTACACCCTGCTTGCTGTGCACTAAGTTTCCATATAGATGATCCTTTAATATTTTACATACACCACTCTGGAAGAGCTTGTGGCACCTTAGAGACTAACAAATTTATTAGAGCATAAGCTTTCGTGAGCTACAGCTCACTTCACTTCAATGCATCCGATGAAGTGAGCTGTAGCTCACGAAAGCTTATGCTCTAATAAATTTGTTAGTCTCTAAGGTGCCACAAGTACTCCTTTTCTTTTTGCGACTACAGACTAACACAGCTGCTACTCTGAAATCTGGAAGAGCTGTTCATTTAACAGGGCTCAACTTTCATCAACATTAGATTTAAGTTTTCTCCCAATAATTTTGTTTTCTTACCATCAACTGCCTCTGAACACGCTGATTCTTCTCTGCTTCAGTAGTACGTTTCTCTTCATTGCGATCACCCAAGATGCCTTCACTTGAGAACTCTGCACTGTAGCCTGAATATTCTGTTCCTTCATCAAGCAAGTTATCATGGACATGGTAATTCACTGGCTCATAGACAGGGGCTGGCGGTGGAGGTGGGGCAGTCATTACCAAATGTAGCTCTTCTTTTGTCTTCACTAGGTCATCTTGGGCTTCCTTGGCCTTTAAAAGTGGAAACAAAAAAATGGGCACAAAAGCAGATGTGAAGTTTATTTAAACCCAGCTCAATGAACACATTGTAGCACCCAAAGGAGAAGGGACAGAAAGAAAGGGATGCGCTAGAGTGGTTGGATATTTGCTAAACCAGAAGACAATGCTTTCAATATACTCTTCTGTGTGGTGAGATTAAAAAAACAAAATTTGATCAGGTTTGTGGATGAGGCCAGTATAATTTCACTAAGCAAGAGTCTCTCTCCTACATATAACGATGCCGGAAGAAGAATTAGTATTGTAGGGGAATGTGGAATCCATATTTATAACATAGTACTTGTCAATTAAAAAGAAGGCTGACCAACAGCTTAGTTGGGACGTCCATACAATGAGAAATGAGAAATTGCATCCCCAAATTGTGGGATCCTAAAGTGGTGTGTAAATTGCAAGAAACTGGGCTTCTTGCTTGCTAAACAGTTCTTCCCTCCTCAGGACTAGCTACGGTCTTGTGGGAAAACTGAACTCAGCTTCCAGCAAATGTAGAAGGGGGACTGTAATACTGTGGCAAGCTTCAACTTTAAAGGTAGCTGAGGAGGGGAAATTGTTGCTAAGAGTTTTGGCAGTTTTCACTGAAGTTTTGAAATATCCAGAATATCCCCAGCCCGCTCTAAACTTCTGGATTGCTATCAGATCTCTAATCAGTGTTTTAAAAAAAAAAAAAACTAAACACACATTTTCCTCTACATGATAATTATTCATGAACAAAATGCTGCAGGGTTGTTTCCCTAGAGGTGCAAAATAGCAAAGACAAAAAATAGAAAACTAAAGAATGAGGAAACGTTTTCCAGATATAGTGTTTAATTTATGTTGGCACATACATATAACTACACACTCAAGGATCTTCCAGATTTGCTCTCACTTCTGCTGCATTCCATTAGGAATACTTCAGTCTCCTGTGTCAAAACCAAAAGGCGGCACTTTCCAATAGCACAAAGTTTTTGGGACCACTACATTAGTGCTGTTACACTTACTTTGTCCGTTTCCCTCTCCTTCATTCAACGCTTTCATACAAGAACATGCGTTTCCTAAGATGCCCAAATACTCTATAATTAAGACTGCATTCTAAGTTGTTATATAGCTCATTGGTTAGAGGTTTGAGAAGAGTCAGATTTGTTGGTGGAAGGAGATTACATATTGCACTTTGGGTTGGAAGTTAATAGCCACATTCATAAATTCAGCATTTCCATTAGGACTTTACTAAAGATTCTCTTTTGTGGTGTAATACAAGGCTAAGCAGACTGATCCAGAGCTTTAAACTTGAATTAGTAAAATGTACCAATTTAGGAAAGCAGAGAAACTCACCCTGTGTTGCCATTCTTCAACCTCACTCTCTTTACGCTTTCTTGCCTCTTCCAGAAGAGCAATCTTGGCTGTATATTCTGCAAGCTCTGTGGCCTATTGAATAGCAAGGCTAGAATTATATTTGGAGCTTTTTCAATAATGCTTTTCTGAATAAGAAGCATGACCCAAATGTTACATAATTTTGTGAATACATTCCTCCACTGTGATAAAGACTCCATTAAGTTATGGGCAATTTGCACTTATTTGGTATATCATTTGAAAAGTTTCCCAGTCAAAGATTGATTCCATGATTATGCTAGTGCAGTGCGTCCTCTGGCTTAATGGATCATTTCCTTGTATCCAAGACTTCATTTAAAAATATGCAGTAGTGAGCCTACATTAACTGAAATATACGACTCAAGGTTTTATATGCCAAGACTCAAAAAGCCTGTGGTTCCTACCAACTGTTCCTGGCTCTTCATCTGGTCAACAGTTTGCTTCTCCAGCTCTTCCTTGGCTTGGAGAGCAGCCAAGCGCTCGGCCTCCAGACGTTCAGCTTCCTTCTCAGCTCGCCTCCTCTCCTCCTCAAGCTGCATGGCTTTTTGGATCTGATCTGAGAGCTCTGTAAAGGAAGAGGAAAGCAGTAAGTCAATGGGTTTAACTAACCGCTTTACAAAAGAGGTTTTGCACACTGGTGCAAATGCTCATGGGAGCAAGACTAAATACTTCATTCCAGTCTTCTATCCACAAACTCCAACTTGGTTTCTGAACAAGTCTAGATGCAGTTACCTGACACATCGTATGCAAGAGGTCCGTAGCTTATGTTCTAGGTAATATTCCCTTTACAGAATGTAGGTAACGAGAGTCTAATTGTGGGTTTTACTCCATATTGAGGAAAACATGGCAACTCCAAAGTCTTAGAATACCAGTTTATGGAGCAGGATTGGATGTTGCTGCTTCTGGTCCTCCATATTTCTCTACACATTGGAGGTAGGGAGGAAACAGACTCCGATTTCACTGATGTCTTGTTAACGAAGCATCAGGTGTCCTGGCAGGGGAGTTACGGGAGTGACCATTAAAAGCTGATTGAGTGAGAAATGTTTGAGTCAATCACTGATGGAAGTGGCCATACTACATCTTCCTCGTATGAGAAAGTGAATATTCAGTTTTGATCCTCAGTTCCCAGACAAAAAAAAAAAAAAATAAAGGTCACTTGACATCTACTTTCTCTATACAATAGCTGGTGATCACTGCACTGAAAAGGAAAGATTTCACTGTCCCTATATTTATACACGAGCACAGACACACTGGTAGAAGTCTGTTTTGTGCAGCAGATCAAAGTCACAAGATGGTAGCATTTAGGATAAGGGCAGCTGTCAAGCCACATCACTGCTTTGCAAAGTAGAAGGGCAAATCCCAGTGTGGGGGAATCACCCGGACCCTGCCTGCTGACCAATGCAAGCCCTTTACCTTTTTCAGCCTTCTTGGTCTTTATTTCATACTCTTGCAGTCTCAACATCAGCTCCTCTTTCTCCCTCAACATCTGCTCCTTCTCTTTTTCAATCGTCTCTCTCTTCTTCTTTTCACTTTCTAACTGTTGCCTGTTAGAGAGAAAGGACTTAAGTTTAGAACCTAGGAAGGTAGAAGTTTGCTTGCTCCACTGAACTGCATCCAGGCTGCAGGAGGCCTGGGCATCTCTGTAGAAAGCTCAGTGAAAACCTCTGCTCAGTGTTCAATGGCAGTCAAAAACTATGTTAGGGGGTTCTTGGGGGTAGGGACTGTCTTTGTTCTGTGTTTGTACAGCACCTAGCACAATAGGTCCTGGGCCATAACCAGGTCTCTTAGATGCTCTGGGTAATACTACCACTACTACTAAGGAATGGGATAAGTTATATACTTTCCATCTTTCTTTTCCAAGTCACTGCTACATCCTACCCAGGAACACTATGTTGAGTGTTGGATACCCCACTGCAAAAAGAAGGATTCACAGACAGTTGACAAAAAAAACAATCAGATGCGGTGTAGTTGTACCCATGTCAGTCTCAGGACATTAGGCACACCAGGTGGGTGAGGTAATCTCTTTTATTAGCCCAACTTCTGTTGGTGAGACACACACGTTTTTGAGGACCTGAAGAAGAGCTCTGGGTAAGTTCAAAGGTTTGTTTCACCAACAGATGGTCCAATAAGAGAGATTCTCTCTCCTACCGTGCCTCTCTAAAAATGATCAGAGGCATGTAAATACTTCTAGACAGAGAACCATTAAGAAGATTGATACCATTTAATGTAGAGTATACAAAGTAAAATAGCCATAGTCAAATCACATGTTCCTATTTACCATCTCATAATATAAGATGAAAGACGCAGCAGCAAAATTTAAAAACTGACAGAAAGGAACACTTTTCCTACAAGACAATCAACTGGCAGACCTATCTGCCTCTAGAGACCATTGAGGCCAAGATTTAAGCAGAATTTGAGGAAGGGATTAGAAATCCATGTGGATAAGAAGAATACCTACAGTTACATTAGATACACGAAGACTTGAAGGGATATAAATGCTCATGCTCCAGGGCAGAAAGCCAACAAATGGGGTTAGGAGGAAGTTTCTCTATAGGTAGGTTATTCTCTAGCTGCCCACTATGTAGTTTCTTGTACTTTCCTCACAAGTATCTGGTACTGACCGCTGTCAGATAGGATACTGGCATGTGGACTTCAGGTCCCAGACCGTCCAGCAATTCCTATGTTCTTTTGAATTGTTTCTTCTCTCTCTAGTCAATACCCCCTCTGTTGTAAGTTAGTATCTGGCCCTGAATTCTCCCCTCTCGCTAAAATGGGATTAGGGCGGTAGTCCTCAGCGTCTGAATGGTTCACCTCCTGCTTTGGTGCAATCCCACCCTATTGGCTCCAGTTCAGCAGTCATCACAACTAAAATGCTTAATCCTGCCAATTTGCTTCTGTTCAGGTCACCCACATTTCTTGTGAGCTCTCACCCTCCTCTGTCAAGTTCAGCTCACCTTTCCAACTGTTTCTGGTGTTTCTCCTCACGGGCCTGAGCTTTCATCTGTTGGACCTCAATGGTGTCAGGCTTCCTGCGGCGCATGTACAGCTCATGGTTGCCCATGCACAGCTGCAGGATCCTCTTGTTAATTCTTAGACGAGGTGCATAAAACACAAAGTCCTACGGAAGAGAGGCAGAACAATGGAATTCAGTCCATGAGGCAATGGTTTCCTATGGAAGGAGATAAAGCACTTCTAATTTATTGTAGGCAGAGCAATCACATGGCCACTGTCCTCCTGCAATCCAAAGACATGCACAGGCATTTATATATTAATAGCAGCTGCATTTTCAATTATGTATTCCCAGTGACTAACAACACTCCCATAAATACCTTGATTCAAGAGTGGCAGTAGTACAGAAGGGGCTTCCTGAGGTTTGAAACACTTGGAAAGAATCAGATTTTTTGGGAGGATACCCAAGCAGCCGTGTAACCCACCCACCTCTATTTATTAGACAAGACATGACAGTGTGTGGTTACTGTGTTATTCGTTTGTATACAAAGTGGGCAAGGAGGTCTTATGAATGGAAATAAAACCTAAGGAGACCTGAAATGTAATAGTATATGATTAATATTAAAAAATACTGCAGGGATTTACAGTCGTAGGTCAGATAACTGATCCCTCTAATTCAGTGTCTTAGACCCTGCTAGTATCTCTTTCTTCAGACACAGATGAAAAATTGTCAGCACCCTCAGCCAATTGTACAATGAGATACTTTTCAGGGGGTTGCATAGCTACAAACATTACTATGTCATAGAAAGTCTCCAGTACTGGAGAGTCCAGCCACAATAGTTGTATCAATATTTGTTGGGAGTCCCAACAGTGGTATCTCTACATAGGTGCAAAATATAGAACATGGATGAGCATAGCTATATACTAATGGAACCATCACTTTGACAAATGACTGTCCATAGTCACTTCTGAAGTGGCCACTGAGGGACTGCCACCAACAAGCATTCATGCTGCCCTTCTCCTAGATGATGGGGGAAAGGAGAGGAGAAACATCTTAATTCCTTCCTCTAGAACGAAGATGGGAGATGCCTCACTCCTTTTGCTACTGAGCCAAAAATAACTTTGGGAGTTTTTATAGGAGCAAGATTTCTGCATTCATGACAGCTGCATTGTCATCTTTGTCTCTTGGTGAGATTTTTAAGAAGATTTGCGCTGTGATCAGTGCTCTAATTGAGCATTAGTGAACTACTCTATCACCCTCCCCAGCTGCCAACACCACATGAGTAATGCTTTGGGTATTGGGTTACATGCAGCACTGATGACCAACAGCGTTAAAGAACAGGGAAAGGTTTTGAGTTAACAAGAATCACACAAAATCCAAAATCAACCAACAATCCATTTATTAGAACAAAACTCATTCTCCCGGTAGGTAACAGTTGGACCCTCCAAAAGTAAGTCCTTCAGTAAGGCTATGCCCAATTTTTCATCTGTTACTGGGCCAGATAGCTTTTTAATAATATAAACAATTATAGATTCAGTAGGGCTTTGAACTCAAGAAACACTGATTATTCAATAAATAAACATTACATTTCTGCTATTACAGAATGCTTTGCATAGGGTTTAAGACAGACCAATGGATAAACTGACAAGTATTTGAATGACAAGTCGCCTGAGAAATGGACTAATCCCTTAGAAATGCCCTCCTGTGGAGCGCCTCATAGTTCATATGAAACGGAATTTACACAAGAAGAGTCAGAGCCGTGCATTTACAGAGGCTGGGTCTCTGACATCAATGATTGCCGCTCCAAACATTTCAATTACACCTGGAGTTCAGAAGGTATTTTGAACCTATGACTAATAAAGTGGAAGTGACTCTAGAAATAATGAAAAATGCTCCTAACTCCAAATTTAGCGAGAACCTGCTAGCAAGGATAAGTTCTCTTCAGCACATACCGTCCATTATGATTCTATTCACATAGAAACTCTGAAGGATGCACACCTTGCAGTCAACCAAGGTGATCTGTTTGGTTTTTCTCACTATTCAGATCACAATGTCTTTGGCATGCCTGATATTGTCTACAGCTGTAAATTATTCATTATGCTTCCGCTTATGGCAAACGTTTAAAAAAAGCTGAACAGCTATATGTATTGTATGCAGGTATGGCCTCCATCTCTAAGCAATGTCTAACTCCAAGAAGGTAAATATTAAAGTCACAGATGGTAGTCACATTTGTCATCTATAGCCTTGTAAGTAAGGGAAAATGAATTCATGTAAGAACACAGGAGTTTTGCAACAAACATTATAATCAGAGGCACAGAAGAGCTCAGTCCCACCCTACCCTGGCTTGAGATGAAGATATGCATTCTCACTTGGTATTTTGATACCCCCAGCAAAATCTTCCATCTCTATTCAGTATCCGTGGCACATGGACTCAAAGAATCTCCACAGAACCAGGTAACTCAGGAGTCAGAGTTTGCTCCTAGTAAACTTAAAGCCTTGTCAATATCAAGAGAAAAATGGCAATCCTGTTTTTATTTTGGGGATTCTTCAAGTAGGTACCAGGGCTGGGTTATTTTTGTTGGTTTGTTTTTAAAGTTTGCCCTTGGAAGCTCAAACTATGTGTGCAGAAAAAACAAGACCTCTGCTTCTCTTTTTTGTAGCAAAGTTTGAATACAAGAAGCATCTAGAGCATACAAGGCACTCAAAACTGAATGGAGCAGACATAATAGGTGTTTTCAATAGTAACAGCTTTACTGCATTAGTCTCCTGCAAGTTTCCATTTTAAATGCATTCAGATTTGCAATTGGAGAGTGGGTGGAAAGCTGTGTCCATGAATCACAAACAGGAGATTAACATTTTGTACTCAGTAGGAAGTATGGCTGAGATCACAAAGGGGCTTTCCTACCGAGAAGTCCAGCATGAACAGGGAGGTGAACCTTTACAGTGGGGCACTGTTTTGGTGGTTGCCATGAATTACATTATAAAACAAATCTGTTTCTAAGGAAAGGATGGATTTCACACTGACAGTTTTTCAATATTCTGCTGTTCATTAAACAAACAGTTTCTTGAGTCATTTGCTTTTAACTCCAGAGCCACAATTATTTTCTCAAAAAGCCCTACCAAAACCAAACTGACTGTTTCTAAAAGCTGCGTTTTCCCCAAACCTTATGTTGATAGATGAGCTACTGCAAGAGCATGCCCTTTTCTCCTGCTCCAACAGCAGACAGGACTATCAGAATAAACCTCACCTATTCCTGTTATTCCATTCTTCATGGTTTGATAACCAATAGTGATATTGGTCAATTCATTATAGTTACCTGGGAAAACTTGCTTATTTTAAATACACAAGTACTGTATTTAAATTACCTCTTTTCAAGTATCCATGTCCTTGCTTCTCCCTACCCTAATAAGTCTAGAAGCTCATTTAAGAGATTCTGTTCCTTTCTTGGAATCAGAATTGCAATGTGAGTTGTCCCCTAATCTGTCTCCAAAGAATTGTGAAGTTTCAGAAGTCAAAATATGTAAATCTAGTGTGTGATGTGCACTTTTGGAGTGACATGCTCCTGAAACCCTTAGTAAGAATGCTATGTATGTTCAGTTTTAGAGTAGCATCACAAGAAGCCTTTAATATAAAAACAATTATCCAGCAACTCCAGGTGTTCTGAGAAGAGAAGCCCTGGGAGAAATTTTTTTTTTTTTTAAACTCAAAAACGTTATTAGTCTATGAAGAGGTAACTCAGACATCACCTTTGGAAGTACCTCAGATATGAGCGTGAGATAGAATTGTAGAGAATATTTTTTTGGTGGGGCAGTGGCGAGTGTTTGGGTGGTGTTATGTGGGGTATAGCAAGACCAGGATGTTTCTATAATTTCGAAGTGCTGTTTTGCACTCCAACCTCCTTAGGGCCATAAGAATGGCCATATTGGGTCAGACCAAAGATCCATCTAGCCCAATAGTCTGTCTTCTGACAGCAGCCAGTGCCAGATGCTTCAGAGGGAATGAACAGAACAGGGCAGGTAGAGCGATCCATCCCATTGTCCAGTCCCAGCTTCTGGCAGTCAACAGTTTAGGGACACAGAGTATGAAGTTGCATCCCTGACCATCTTGGCTAATAGCCATTGATGGACCTAGCCTCCATGAATTAATCTAATTCTTTTTTGAACCCAGTTGTACTTTTAGACTTCATAACATCCCCTGGCAACAAGTTCCACAGGTTGATTGTGCATTGTGTGAAAAAGTACTTCCTTATGTTAATTTTAAACCAGTGACCTATTACTGCAATTGGGTGACCCCTGGTTCTTGTGTTTCATGAAGGGGTAAAATAAACCTCCCTATACCTGCTCCACACCATTTATGATTTTTATAGACCTTTATCCTATTCCCCCTTAGTCATCTCTTTTCTAGGATGAACAGTTCCATCAGTCACTGCGTGGTTACTCCCTGGGGCCAGTGCTGCCTAGAGCTGCCCGAGCAGCTGGCACTGGGGTCAGCCGCACTGGCTGCTGCAGAAGTCATGGAAAGTCATGGAATCTGTGACTTCCAAAACCTCTGTGACAGAATTGCAGCCTTAGTTATAGGAAGAAATATTTGAGGACTAGTCTGTAGTAGCATATACTGTTTCTGATGCAATGAGAGTTTTTATAAGGAGAACAAGAATTGTATTTTGTGACGTGGAGATGAAAAGTATTTAACAATCTAAACTTGATATGCAAGAGTTCATTCTAAATGTACTTACAGGTGCCTTCTTGTCAATAGGTTTTATAACAAACTTTTTGTCATTGAAAGAGATGTTTCTGATTTCACTCCAGGGGAAGCCAATCTTTGGGGTCAATCTGAAAACAAAGACAGGTTTTAAAAGAAGCCAAGATACAAACAAAACAACACAAGATGTGTGGTTAATTGATCTTCTTTCCAGAATTTTAAATAATGTGCCATTACTTCATTCTTCTGCAGGGGGGGGCCTAAGCCACATGCTCTAAAATAGACTAGACAACTTGAAATACTAAATAAAACGTGAGAAACATTTTCTTCTGCCGACAGGAAGATATGTCCCTCAACATCCCTTATGGAACTCAGCAGCTCTCCCTTTCCTAATTCAATGTAACCAGCCTAGTGACATTGTGGCCATTAAATGCAAGAGTGTGTGTGCTTGAATTTCAGAAGTGCTCACTCCCCACAGCTCCATTTGACTACTGCAAGATCTGTTACATTCTCAGCACTTTTGAATGTCAGGCCCCTTTTTTTAGGTGTCTAACTATGGATTTAGGAGCCTTAATTCAGGCAGCAGTTTTTGAAAATCTTGGCTTTTAAAAAAACAAAAACAAAAAAAACCCACCACCTTCCCCCCCACCCCCGCACTGAAGTATATAGGGCCCTTCCAAAACTATTAACAAACACTGTCTGGAATGATACAGACTCCGAAGTTTACATCTATTTTCTGACTAATAAAATATACAATGGAACATATTTGTGTCTTTTAAGGCCCATGTTCTGTAATCCCTATTCAGGACAACACTTAAGGATGCTATGGATTTAGGCCACAATTCAGAAAATCTTCTTTAAGCATATGATCATGGGACTTAGCCACTTGCTTATTAGAGACAGTTAAGGGAAGCAGACACCTCTTTTATATTTCTTCCCCTCCCCCAGACTATTAGTGAGACTGGAGACAAAGAGCTGTTTTGTTCTTGCATGAAACCAGCACAAGGAACTTTGCCCAAAAGTCATACAGCAGAATTTTAAACCATGGGCTCTCTCATATGCTAAACAGTCCTATCCAGTTCTTTGCCACTGGAAAACATACCTGCAGTTAAAGCACAAACTAGTAGGCTAAAAGTCAATTTTAAAACAAACAAGAATTCCTCCCAGTAATACAAAGACCTCAGATTATTAAAACAAAAAAGTTACAAGTCCATATCTTAACTTTTCACTATTTATGCCAACTACTTTTTGAATTTCTGAGCTTGGAAAAATAAGAGATAAATCAAAAGAGAAATTACTAAGTCTAATTGTTTTCTAGTCCATTTCATTTTTAGGTTCTCATATACTTGCCCAATACTGCAGCATCTGTGTTCAGACACTGTTGGGGCACGTGCAGTTATTTTTAAAAAATAGTTTTCATTATTATTTGAAAAAGTTATTTTTGCAGTCTAAATTTTGAGCCAAAATCTGCTCAGACAATGTCCCTTTACAAGAAAGGGCCAATATAAAATTCTCCTTACCTAGATGAAGTGACAAGTACGAGTTTAATTTCTCTGTTCTAGTTAAAACATAGAATAGGCAGATTCCATCTTGACAATTTAATGAAGCAAAGTGGAAGTGAAGTAATTAAGCTTGCAGAATTCCAGTGCTTGCTTACAAAGAACAGCAGATTCTTACAAGTTCTATAGCACACTGCATTGGGGAGTGGGGTGGGGGAGCTGTGCATGCGGCAATCCATCATTAAGATGGCAAACAGTTTCAATGACAAAGGAATTTCTAAAACATTTAAAAACCTCTTTAGTGTATTAGAAATATTTAATGTTTTAACAACTCCAGGTTATTACTTCTAATAACTGGAGTTTCTTCAAGTTTATAAGCACTATACATAGGGAAGGGAAGGAAAAGAGGCCCAGAGAAACAAGAGCTTGCAACTTAAGGCAAATTTGTCCAAGCCCTGTATCAAATGGTAGAAGCTACCTACCATTTAAACCCAGGATTGTAGGAACACTGGGCCCAAGCCTTCTTCCCAGCACCAGCCTTTAAACCAGTGCAAAAGTAAAATGAACACTATTAAAATTTAGCATTTCTTAACCTTTATTCTGTGTGCCTGTGCGTCTACACACACACACAGTAATTAGCTTGCCTAGGTTTTAATTTGGCAATAATTGCTCCTGTCTCCTCCATATTAAATTAAATAAGAAATCTAACACCAGCATGTAGTAAATACAGTATACTTGAGGTGGCACTGACACCTTGTTGAATAAATTCCAGATATAGTACGTTATAATGATAGTCTATCTCCCCCACCCCACATTTTAAATACTGTAGTAGAAATCAAGTTTGGGGGGGGACTGGTATTCACCCTTAAATATAGGTACCGACATAGCATAGACTCCTGTATTTAATAAGTAGTAATATCTTACTCAACAGTAAACAAAACATTTGCAAAATTTTCCCTAACCTCCCCCATCCCAATCCCAAAGCTCTGCAAGTGCATCCAGTCCTGATTTATGTACACCACTGTTTTTCCTAGTCCTGACATTATCTACTCAGAAGATCCAATTGCAAAGTAGCAAAAAAGTTGAACAAAATAAATAATTTGACCTAACATTTATTTTGTTTTGTAAGTTTTTCTACATAATTCTCTTTTAGAGGTCAAGGCTACATATTGCCTGGTTATGCAGCTCGAAAAACCTGTTTGTGTGACCATGGTTACACAGCGAAACCAGTCATTCAAGAAATAAAGAAAGGTAGTTTCACTCATGTAATATCTCATGTGACACTCCTTGTTTTCTGGGTGACGGCACATATTAACAAAGCAAAGAGAAATGCGTTCTTTTCCTCTGCAGTCCTAACAGGAACCTCAAACAGTTCCCATTAATGCTACATCTCAACTGTCATTTTAGACCCAGACTTACTCTCCATCCCCTATGGTCCTGTTGCAACCCTACTATTATTAGGGCTTATAATTTATATTAGAAATTCAGAGAAATGAATCCAAGACTAAAAGCCTAAGTCATTGACCCAGAATCCTTCATTTCAAAACTTCCTCTTATTTCACCTTGCCATACTTTGGGCCTGTGCTTCATTTTTTAGAATCCAGCAAAATGAGACACACAAACAGGACCCATTTCCTTTTAAACTTTATTCTTCTTTAATCTTCAGTCTACTTCTTCCTGCTTCTCAGACTTCTTTTCCCCTCTCATACTCCATTATTAGTAAGCCCACAACTACTGAAAGGATCGGTTGCAACTACGGACACACTAAAGGAATTTACTCTAATTAGCTCTTACATTATTGGCAACTGTGTTTAGCACTCATCCCTGAAAAAGGCAGTTCCTGGGAGTGCATAATGAGAATCTGGTCTATAGATTCTTACGCTGCAACCACTACTGTGGTGTCTGATCACCTAACTTTGGACAACATTGATATTTCCCTAAAATAATTCTTTAGGGCCTGATTTTACAGCCGTGTATGGAAATGGAAGTTAACAATCCTGGCAGTTTAGTACTGTGATTTCATGCACTACATTTAAAGAGATGTTATAGACATAATTTCAAGTTTCTGACATGCTGGTGCATAGCCTAAGAAGAAAGCAGTCACATTATGAGGGAAGGAAGAGGCAAATCAGGATTCACGTAAAGCACAAGCCTTGCTCTGCTTCCCAGCACAAACTTTACCCCAGGGCTATCCAAACTCAGGTGACATTCACCAAGCAAGCACTAATTTAAAGTTCTTTGGGCTCCAGCACCAGCCCGTTGTCCTTTGAGGGATCAGGCGCGTACACACATGCACTTACTTATCATCCTTCTCGTAAATATTCAGGCCCAGTGCATCTACTCCCAGCCACAAGTCCGTTCCTTTTTTATTCTTGATTTCAAAGTAGTTGATCCCATACATCTCCAAGTCTTGGGCAATCTTTAGATATTCCAGCATTGCATTCTCTCTGGTTGAGGTGGAGGGAAAAAAAAACGGGGGGGAGGGGGGGATAAATATATACATAAGATAACCAACTCCTTAGAAATTACAAGCCAAAGCTAGTGGAAGAAACATCTGTGCAAGTGGGAAAACAAGAGGAGTCACTTCTGGGACAGACAGTTTGTGCTTAACTCCAGTTCTGATGCTTGGGCTCAGGAGAAGTCCAGAATGTGTTTTAGTTTATTATTGAACAGAATAAAATATTCCTGTTTAGCTAAATCCTAAATCATGACTTCTCAGTAAGAGACGGTTAGTAGCATTCATCTGTCATGATGTGGGGTAGGGGACAACCAATCAACATGTGGACAATGGAAAAATGCAACACCAGACTTTCCATTCTACAAGCCTAACTGTATTTTGTTTTAAAGGGACTTTCAATAAGCTTTCAAAATGGTTGTATACATTCACTGAGGTCTTCTCCGTGTGTGCTGGCATTCACGTCATCTTAACTTTTATGAACATCAGAGTAGTCAATGCCGACCTACAAGTTTGTGAATTGAACTGGAAATGCATTGTGCTTGGCTGCAGTACACTTTATAAAACTGGTTTCCAATTCTACTGAATTTTCACATTATTCCATGCTGGACTGGAAAATAATAGTCCAGCTATTTCCAGGGCCAATTACTTTGAGATCCCACTTTAAAAATACATAATAAAACTGTGTGCTTAAGGAGATTAACAGAACAAATCATGATGACCTAGATACAGCCCAACAGAGATACTCACTTGAGCATTCCACCATGTTCAGCATGCCAGACCTGAATCCGGTCTTCCCACTGCTCTCTGGAAAGTTTGTGCTGGTCCATTACTCTGATACATGGAAGGAAGTTAGAAGCATTAGGTTACTTGTTCTGCGTCATATAGTTGCAATATTTAACTTTGCTATGCATTTATATTTATGTCACACTTTTTCCCCCCTCTCTTGAGATCTGGAGATAAAGCTGTTAAGATTATTGCTGTAGCATTTCTGAACAAAACTGGTATCCTCTACAGGAAGTGCAGATGTGTGTTGCTGAAATTAACCTCACTAAAAGCCTAAATGCCCCCCCACCCCTCAGCCCAGAACACACACCTCTGGGAGAAGGACTAGTTCATGAAGTGGAACATAGCTAATTCCCCATTTCTCTCCAGCAAGAACCCCCGGCTGTCATTGACCAAGGCCACAGTCTCATTCCACAAGGGCATGAAGGTAGAACACATGACCCCTTGACCAAGTGGAACAATTTATGGAAAGAAAAATGCACACCACTGAGACAGTTGGAGGAATGAGCTAAAAAAGAGAAGTTAATTTTTGGAGCTGGATGTCCAGCACAGGGAAAGTGTATCAGTGGGATAATTTGATTTTAAAAATTGATGTGTAAAAAGAACTTCTCCAGGTATAGGGATATTCATAAAGGCAATCTGCTGTTCCCCACTCAAAATGTTCCTGCTAACAGTTGCTAGTGATTAGACTTGGGGGTGGGAGGGAATCCAAACTCTGACTGAAAGAAATGAAAATATTCCCTTATTTATTTTCTGATGAAAAGGAAGTATTGAGTAATGCTCTCCAGTCATGCACATGCATCCTGCATGGAACAGAGGACAATGAGATGCAAAGGCTTTAACTTTTGAAGAGAGTCATGCCTTCTGATCATACCATTTTTGGGGGGAGTTCAAATAGCTGGAATACACTGGAAGACTCAGGGCAGTTTTACCCTTTTATTTTAAAGCACTCACCGTTGAGGGATCAGGCGTTCAGAATTGAGGTACCCAGACTTGTGTAATTCTTTATTGTAGTCTCCAAATTTGGCTTGCACAGCATAGGAGCCAAGAAGAACTGCTGTTTCAGGTGGGCAGTAGATCTCATCGCTGAGGATCCCTTCCTTCACTTGCAGGAAAAACAGCTTCTGGGTGATGTCCTGGATCAACTCCTCAGGCACATCTTCAGGGAAGAACTTGGCACGGAATTTGAACTGCAGGGGATTTTCCTTTCTGACTTCTTGAGCAGAGACCTGAGACAAAACGAACACATAGACCCAAAAACTGAGCAGATGGCTAACTGATAATAGGAGGGGTTTCTTTCACAAAGAAAAGGTTTAGAGACAGTGTTCTAATACAGGTTTACAGACAAGATTACTTCAGGAATTTACTGTCAATATGGCCCCAACTCTGCAACAAACTCCTGCACCAGCATGGGATCCCTTTCAAATCCATGGGCACCTGTGTAAGTGCCAGGGTCCACCCATGAGGCGTTCATTGTAGGATCACTCCTACAATAGCACAAAATTTAACACACAGTTAATTCAAAAAGCAGCCTGTTTAGTTACCAAAAAAAAGGCAAAGATAATATCCTTCTAACACTCCCTAGCAACTCCTTTCACTCGATCAGGGATCTCAAACTCAAACCACCACGAGGGCCAGATGAGGACTAGTACATTGGCCTGAGGGCCGCATCATTGACACCTTTTAATATAAAGATACAAAAGCCCCTTGCTCTGTCCCCGGCCCCGCCCCCATTCCATCCCTTCCATGAGGTCCCACCCCTTCCCCAAAGTCCCCACCCCAATTCTGCCCCCTCCCTGCCCCTATTCCAACCCCTTCCCCAAATCCCTTCCCCTGCCCCGCCTCTTCTCCACCTCCTCCCCTGAGCATGCAGCTCCTCCCCCCTCCCTCCTGGAAAGCGCTAAGTGCTGCCAAACAGCTGTTTGGAGGCAGAAAGTGCCAGGAGGTAGGCAGAGGAGCGGGGACACAGCACGCTGGTGGGGAGGGAGGGTGGCGGGTGAGGGGAGCTTGGTGGGCCGCAGCAAATAATTCCACGGGCTGCATGTTTGAGACCCTTGCACTAGATAGTGGGGGCAAATGGATACTACTTCAAAGGGGTACATGTGCCTCAGACTGATCTATACTCCATGCCAGATGGTTTTGTTAGGGGAGACTAGAAGGAAAATGAAGATGTGTTTTTATTTTAAGCAACAAAGAGAAGACCACCCCAAACTACAGTTCATGGAATGCCAGTGGTTCCATGTGATCACTCCATTGCTTCACAGAGTGCTGTCTCTCCTCCTTACTCCCAGCTGCTAAACAGCATGAAAAGTATTTAATGCTCTTTATGCATCTTATGTGGCAAAATACTCAAAAAAAACATTTGCTGTCATTTCCATAAATTTGTCACGACTGAGAAGTGCAGTCGTCTGACCTAGTGGAGAACCCAGTTGCATGGTCAACTTCCTGTTCCTGTGACGGATTTATATAGAAGCTGTGAACCAATCAGGACCCCAGGCATTCTGTCAGCATCCAGGACAGGAGTCCTCTGTTAGTTGCTGGAGTAGAAGCTGAATCTTGTTAGCCGGTCCCTAGGTGGCAGGTTGGAACTTACTAGCTCTTAAGAGTCCAGTGGGCCAGGGTTTAAGACCTGCAGTCCCTGATAATACGGGAGCAGAGACTTCCACAATACACTCTGTTTATTCAGGAACACAGGAATAGAAGAACTGCCATACTGGGTCAGACCAGTGATCTGTCCAGTTCCTTGTCTGACTGTGAACCAGCACCAGACACCTCAGAGAAAGGTACAAGAAACTTTACAATTGGCAGATTTGGAATAATCTGCCCACCAAGGGCTCATCTTAATCCCAAAAAGATCTGAAAACCACTAAATGAAGAGGACATTAATTATAGCATAACACTTTTTTAAAATCTAGAAATGAACCATTATTCTAATGAGCCTCGCAACTAATTCTGTGCCAGCATGGAAGATTAAGCACCATAAATTAACAGGTTCCACTCAGAGAAATAAAAATAGCTGCTTATTTTGTGGAAAGCCCTGATGTGCTGGGGCTAGACTCAAGGTACATCCTGATAAAGTGATTGCAAATAACCCTATCACATTTATACACCAGACTGCCAATATGCATGCGCACGGATGGGAGTGACCCTCCAGTTTGCCAGACCATTGTTCACAGGATTCCTGCCACCCTAAGTCATCTGGTTCTCTTTTTAAAAGTCACAAACATGGAGTTGTAAGGAATTAACAACAGCATGTACAGGACGGACATCAGCAATTGATATCACAGCATGACTCTTACACCAGAAGTTAGCCTCATTTCAATAGTTAATCCAAAATCTCAATTACCTTTTTATCAAGTTTCAGCCAAGTTGGAAATCCTTTGTTGTCCACATACTGAAGACCAAAGTACCATACTTCACGCAAGCCTATTGTCTTAACCACCTGAAACAAAATAATAAAAGAGTTAATATACTTGTAAAACGTCATTTGGACTATCAGCTGACTCAGCGGAACTCTCCCCCCAACCCACACACCCACCACCCACATCTAATTAATGATCTAAGAGGCCTTCCTTCTTCCCATCCACCCAAGGTTGCCAGCTTCAGGACCTCCAGCTGCAGCCCCTACCTGATGAGCTAGTCTATCCAAGAATCTGATCTCCCAGACAGGGAAGAAAACAGAAGCTTAGGAAACAGGAGGTAATGGAGCATTAGCTGCATATTTCACCTCCCAAAAAGGAGGATGAGAAATGACAGATGGAAGGCCTACCATCTGTGCATATACATCAGTGGTGACTGATGGATTTTTGCTTCATGATACTACTCAAGCAGAACTGCTTGGTATAAGGCACTTCAAAAGATGTGTTGGTTGGAAGAAGGGAAAGGGGAATTCACAATTGTATCTGGAGCCAGTGGATACCATTATTTTTAAGAATCAAAATGATGAAATTATAAAAGCCCCTCTCCTCTAAGGTTTCATCTTCACTGCAAAAAAAGGTACATTTTTACCATGGGAAATTAACCCACTAAAATCCTTGTGGAGACAAGGCATGAGCAGTTTTTCTGTGAGGCAGCTAGGCGAGGTCAGCCCTATACCTCTGCCTGCGGTTGAGGTCACTGTAAACACTATAAGTGCCTCGTATCCACTAGGATTTTAGGGCTTGTCTACACATAGGATAGTTCTTGAGTAACTCCATGTGTGGACACTTATCAGGAATAAGAACACCTGGTTCTAGTGGGTTAAGCTAAACAGCAATGAGAACAAGGTACTTTTATTCCAGATAAGGGTCCATACATGGAGTTACTCAGGAACAACCCCACGTGTAGACAAGCCATTGCAGTGGAATAGCTAACAAGTGTTATCCCCAGTAGCGCACACATCCCTCTTTTGGCAGCAAAGAAAGTTTAAATGTAAACACAGATACAGTACTTAGCACAAACTAGAAGCACCTCTAGGTATTTCTATTACAGTAGCATCTAGAAGTACAACTCCCATTGTGTTAGACAGCTGCAAACTATCAAGTAGTCCCTTCCCTGAAGATTTTACAATCTAAACAGATAGATGGTGTGAGGGTAAAAAGGCTCAGAGATATGAAGGTATTCATCTAAAGGCTGCACAGCCAGTGGCAGAGCTAGCGCAAGGAACTATGTCTCCTGACTCCTTGGCAAGGGTGCTGGAACAATTTGTATGGTAGGGATGCTGACAGCCATTGAACCAAACTGTAAACCCTGGATGTAATGGAAACCACTTCAAGCCAGGGGGTTCTGCACTACACCCCCATCCAGCACCTATGCTCCCTGGCCAGAACCCTTACCACTTATTCTCATACCATGTGGTCTGTTTGCCTGAGGAACTATGTGCTGAACCTAGTCACCTTCTAGGCAAGGCCAAGAGCTTCTTAACGAGGCTTTGATCCCTAAGGCCTTTAGGACCCCTCAACCAGGGGGCAGGGCAACTCAGGAAGACCAGGGCTTTAAAAAGCCTGATCCAAAACAACCAGAGGAGCTAGCAAACAGAAGCAGCTAAAGGGAGTTCTGTGAGAGTGTAAGGAAGATACACTTAACATTCTTTAAACTTACAGCCAAACACCCCCTGATAAAAACAATACAGCAATAAAAAGGAATGAGCTTCAGGAGTAAAAAGAGAATGCAGGAAGAAGTCCAGCAACAGAGTGGGGCTATCCAGTTTATTGCACACAGTGCAGCATGTATGATTATCTGCCCTATGGGCAGGCGGCGTATGTGTGCATTCGATGCAAGGAGCTCCTGGCCCCCAGAGACCATGTACGGGCTTTGGAGACCAGAGTGGCTGAACAGGAGGAGCTCAGGGAGACAGAAAGGTACATAGATGAGACTTTCCAGGACACAGTAGAACGGTCCAACTCTTGGTCTGACAGCCTCTGTGCTGTTGAGGAGGATGAAAGTCTCAGGGAAGGAAAACATCCAACTGGAGCAGAGGGAAACAAAACCATAGTTGGGACCCTCCTTCCAGATGATTTTGTGGTAACCTCTGACACAGAGGATACCTCTCCGGGGCAGGGAACTCCAGTTATTGGGAAGAGACAGGCAACAGTTACGGCGATTTGATCATTAGAAACATAGATAGCATGGTTTGCGACGACCGGGAGAACTGCGTGGTGACTTGCCCACCTGGTGCGAAGGTTGTGGATTTCTCAAGATATCTAGATAGACTTATGTGTAATATTGGGGAGGAGCCAGTGGTTGTGGTACATTTAGGTACCAATGACATAGGGAAGGATAGGAGAGTGGTCCTGTAGGCCAAATTTAGGATACTAGGTAAGAGATTCAAGTCCAGGACCTCCATGGTAGCATTCTCTGAAATGCTTCCAGTTCTACATGCAGGGCTACTTGGACAGGCAGAACTGCAGGGTCTCAATGCATGGAAGAGACTATGGTGTAGGGAGGAGGGGTTTCGATTTATTAGAAACTGGGGAAACTTTTGGGAAAGGGGGAGCCTATACAGGAAGGATGGGCTCCACCTAAACCAAAACAGAACCCGATTGCTGGCACTTAAAATTAAAAAGGTCATAGAACAGTTTTTCAACTAAGGGCTGGGGGAAAGCCGACAGGTGCGGAGGAGCACGTGGCTCGGAGAGAGACATCTCTATGGGGAAGATCTATAAATGGAGATTCCCTGTGTCCTAATGAGAAAAGAGGATAGAAGAGGATAAAATACAGGTAGGATTTGATGAGAAACAGTCAAAAGAAAAATGGCAGACAGCTAAGAAGTGTCAAGTTTTTAAAGTGCTCATATACAAATGCTATAAGTCTAAATAATAAGATGGATGAAATAGAGTGCCTCATATTAATTTAAATTAGGATATTGATTTAATAGGCTTCACAGAAACTTGGTGGAATAAGGCTAAATCAATGGGACATAATACCAGGGTACAAAATATATGTGAAGGACAGAACAGGTCCTGCTGGTGGAGGAGTGGCACTATATGTGAAAGAAAGTGTAGAATCAAATGAAGTAAAAATCTTAAGTGAACCAAACTGTACCACAGAATCTCTGTGGATAGTAATTCCATACTCAGATAATAAGAATATAGCAGTAGGGACATATTACCAACCACCTGACCAGGATGGTGATAGTGACTGTGAAATGCTCAGGGACATTCGAGAGATTATAAAAATAAAAAAAACCCTCAATAATAATGGGGGCTTTCAACTATCCCCATATTGACTGGGTACATGTCACCTCAGGATGGAATGCAGAAATAAAGGAGTACTTGTGGCACCTAAGGTGCCACAAGTACTCCTTTTCTTTTTGTGAATACAGACTAACACGGCTGCTTGAAACCTGCAAATAAAGTTTCTGACACCTTAAATGACTGCTTCTTGGAGCAGCTAGTCCTGGAACCCAAAAGAGAGGCAATTCTTGATTTAGTCCTAAATGGATCACAGGATCTGGTCTAAGAGGTGACTATAACTGGACCGTTTGGTAACAGTGACCACAATACAATTAAATTTAACATCCCTATGGCAGGGAAAACACCACAGCAGCCAAACACGGTAGCATTTAATTTCAGAAAGGGAGACTACACAAAAATGAGGTAGCAAGTGAAACAAATTTAAAAAGGTACAGTGCCAAAAGCTCACACTGAAATGAGAAGATCTCATTTACTTTCCCTCAAGACCTTGTTCTATATTGGGGTAAATGCTGAAAGGGCTAGGGAGGTCCATGTGTCTATGGAGAATGTATGTTGACATAATCCAAAGCAGACACACTTATTTTTAAAGTCTCATTTATCCCATCATGATATTCTGTTCCAGCAACTCTTCCCATCTCTCATCAAACAATTAAAAAGAACAAGAGTTGGGGATCAGTTCCCCATCAGAAACCAGTTAGCTCTGGGGGCTGCAGGCAAACAGCAATACTCGACTATGTCTAATTGAAAAGCTGCCCTGAGAGAGTGTTGGGTTTTTATGTTTTGAAGGGATGAGATTGAAACAAACTGATCTTCATTTTAAAACTCCCACACCTGAATCGTTTCTGGTTGCTGAGGGCACTCTGCTGTGTGGCAATAGTTGCTATTCAGAATAAAGCTATAGTCTACCAACAGCTTGCCATAGTCCATGCAGAAGTTGGCTCCCAAGGACTCCCCAACAGTGCAATGTAAAAGGGCAATTGTAACAAGGTAATGACTAGAAGCAGGCTTTCTATATGAATTAAGAGGAGGAAAGTCTTCTTAATTTAAAAAAAACACAAACCCAACCTATAAACTACCATAAAGGGATACCATCCACTTAAAAACTTCAGACTATGTGCGTGTGGTAGTGGTGGTGGGCTTACCTTCTGCTATTGCAAGTGACACCTAAGATTACAGAAAAATAATTTTCCTGCTCTTTCATTTTGTTCACTTTGCATTAGGTGTGTAGAAACAGTGAAACTGACTAGGAACGCAAGACTTGCCAGACCCAGGATCCATTTAGTTCAGTATCCTGTCTCCAGTAGGGTCCAGCAACAGATGCCTTAGGGGAAGGGGCAAGAAACTCCACATTAGGCAGGTGTGTGATAATCTGCCCCCTCCCCCCAGTTGTCCTAACCCCTAATAATTAGATTGGCTTAAATCCTGAAGCATGAGATTTAATATCACTACTCAGTCCATTATTTGTGTGGGCCTTTGCCCAGCAATGGAAGGCTTTAAAAGGAAAGGTGACTGTGAACCCAATTTTCATTACGAATGTACCAGTTTATTTGCAATTTAAAGTCACAATTTGGCAATGAATATTTTCGTGTGTGTGTTTTAGGGAGTGTTTTGATTAAAGAGCACTTCTAGTCTGGCAAAAGCCACCATTTTATTGAACACATCTAACTTGGGCTGAAGAACCCTCACTGCTGGTGATGTGAAAGTATGAAAGGAATCAGATAGACTATCTTATCATAGCTGGAGTTTTCAGGGCTGGCAGTCAGAAGGCGTCTTTCTTTTGGGAGGCAGCACACTATCTAGAAATCCACAGAGGACTGATTTTTCTCCCCGCCCCTATGTTTAGAATCACTATCTGGAGCAGAATTGGACTTTAAGTAGTCTTCTGCCAAAAGGAGCCACAACGTATGCTATTCTCTCAAGTTATGTTCTCTGTATAAGTGTTTGTAAATGCACCATGTTCTAGAAGAGAAACAGATGTAGACCACTGTTTCCTTTTTGGTAAACATCCTACTTAGAATGTTTACCATTGTTAGAATGCCGATATTGTTAAACTTACAGATTTCAAAAGACAAGGGAAAATATACCTACTCTCATAAAATAGAATGTAGAGCACTGGAAGAATAACATCAAGTATTCATCTTAAATGGCCTAATTCATTACCCCAGTAGCCTATTTTCAGGCTTTTGAAAATCAGTTGGTTTTCTGCTTGCAGTAGTGCGAAGGGCTTGTCTATATGGGGGAACTGATAGACTAAGCTATAGCAAAACAGTTATTCCACTATTCCAAACAATTTCCCTATGTAGACAAGCCCAAACAAGCCTGTAAATCTAAGTAAAAAGAAAAGGAGTACTTGTGGCACCTTAGAGACTAACAAATTTATTAGAGCATAAGCTTTCGTGAGCTACAGCTCACTTCACCTGAAAGCAGCAGAGTAAAATTGAAATCTGCATGAGCAGGCTCTAATACATGTAGTGCAAGCTCTGAAAACAGAGTTTGCTAGTAATCCACAAACTTACTGTGTGTATGGCAGATCTCTCAACCTTTATTTAATTAGAAACTACTTCACTGGCTTGTGTGAAGATTTTTTTTTTAAATGATAAAATAGTTAAGCCTATGAATGTTCCAACCCCTTTTCTTTTAGATCAGGCTCATATTCAGAGTCTTCATTCTTTTCCCACAATACAAGGTGTTTCACAATCCTGGATTCCTACAATCTTTCAAAAACAGCCACTAGTTTCTGCATGGTAACTTATGGGTAATGGAATGGGATCAAGTTTGTGGCACTCTCTCTTCCTTTAAACCAGTTCTGAGAATACACTTGGGAAGGCAACCCCTACTTTGAGAGCTTCTGGCTTAATTAACAAACAATTTTTGTGATTAAACTTAAGATCTTTAGTCCAGTTTGTGTCATTCTGTTTGTACATTCACACTGATCAAATATCAAATAACTTAGTCCCATCCCTATCAATGGCTGATCTCCCATCTAGTCAATATCTTTAATACAAACAAAATAATCGGAAAAGTACTAAGTTATAAAGCTACTTACCATCTGCTTATTTTTTTTAATTATTGCATCATGTAATTTTTTTAAGTACCTACGCAAAGTGTGAGCGCATGTTAATTCTATATGACTTGTTAAAATTACAGACCATCATGGCGTAGGAGTGAGTATTTTCACGTTCTTGTGATCTGTGAAAACCTATCTTGAGTGTAGTGTCAGGAGTTAACATTTCAAAATCCACAGAGGGTAAGGGAGCAGCATCTGTCAAGTAGACCATTTGTAATAGCTTGTCAAGGTGAATTAGGATATCCCCTGCAACAGGGGTAGTTATTTTTTGTCAAGCTACACATTTCTTGGTCAAGGCATAGTCAGGGTCCAGACTCCCAAAGAAAATAATAATAAAAATAAGTAACTACAATTTCTGGGTCCTTTCAAAGGCATCTGATGGTCCACATTTGGCACGTGGTCTGCCTATTTGTAGGACGGGGTAGTCAATAAACTAAATAATGTATGCTATCAGCTAAAATAATGTCTTGACTTTTTAAATTAGTACAATTACTTTATTTGATCTGGAAAGACAAATGATCCTTAAACTTAAAGGCCTTTTTAAATGAGTTGTAACCTTGCTGGAGAGTAGATTCAAATATAGTTCTGTTGAACATGATTTTAACTTAAACTGGTTTAATTGTACTGAGGACAAGGCTTAAGTCCTTCATTGCAAAAATGAGCCAAATCCTGCTTGCCTAACTCATGGAGTACTCCTATTGGCTACCATAGTATTTCCTAAGGGACCACTCAAATAAGAGCAGTAGGATTAGGCCCTGCAGTGTGACTGTGTTGTTTGTAGGCAATAAAAATAACTTTATATGTGGTCTTATTTTTTCATCTTCCCCTTTCAATTAGCATGCTGCTGTTAGTTGGCTTTCATAGGATTACCAAGCATCTTAGTACATCTGGAATGGATACGAGAGACTCTAGAATTTGCTGCTTCATTACCCTTTACTTGCCTTCTTGACCATGGGAAGCATGCACACACACACACTTTTTTTTTAGTTTTTTCCAAAGGTCTCTGTGGTGAGCTGATGCATGAATCCAGTTACTGGATTTTGTGATTTGACCCAGGTTGTCTGTATTACCATCCGCACTCAGTCAAATCCTGATTCAAATCAGAACTCATGAGATTTAAAAAAAAAAAAAAAAGTTAGGCTTAGTCTTCAGTTGCTGGGGGCAGATTTGTGTGTGTGTGCGTGCGTGCGCGCACACGCTTAACTTCCATTGAAATAGGATTGCATTTAAAAATCTGACTTTGAAGACTTGGGGCTCATTTTTTTAAGCTTTTCTCTGCAGCCATGGAGGCTAGAAAACTATATATTTTTCAATTAAACTTGAGATTTTCTGATAACCTGAGTGCAATAGGTGGAACTTTAATAAAAGCCTCCCATCATGACACTTGCAATAAATATCACAAGAACTGGGCTTCGTGCAGCAGAATGGATTTTGAGCGTTGGCGTTCTTGTCACCATTATCTCCCTGCCAGAGAGTTTGGAGTAAAGCTCAATCCCCCGCTCTTCAAAATATAACTGGACCTCAGGAACCTCTCAGGCTTTTTATGATGGAACAAACCAATTCTGCAGCTGGGAAGAAGGAGGGATTTTAGTTAAGTACCAGGTTTCAGAGTAGCAGCCGTGTTAGTCTGTATTCACAAAAAGAAAAGGAGGACTTGTGGCACCTTCGAGACTAATGCTCAAATAAACGCTGTGACACCTTAGAGACTAACGTTTATTTGAGTATTAGTCTCGAAGGTGCCACAAGTCCTCCTTTTCTAGTTATGTACCAGTTACTAGTTGAGGTGTGTTCCTCTTACCACCTACCACCTTCAGAAACCACTGATTTTAGTGGAGTCTTCTGGCTGACGACAACATAAGATTCATTTTGACCTAAAGTCTATTTTTAGTAAAATTAGCATTTCATTTATGAGTCAGCCAAAGTAGGGCACAAGAATCATATGGCTCGCATTCCAAGTTGTGCAAGAGCATATTCCGTTTTTGTTTTTTTTTTAAATGGCACACTTCAAACAAGGGGAAATGGCCCCCACAGGTGTGAGATGACCTTTATGTTCTTAAGTAGGGCATCTAATTCCTCTGTGTAAACTCTCCATTGCTGTAACTTACAGATTGTCCATCACTAATCAACCATGGCCACTGAAACTGTACCTCCCCGTCCCCCAAAGTGGTAATCAACATAGTTACTGAGTTTTTGTTTTGTTTTTCTTTTTAAAAGGAATTCTCACATGCTAACTGCCAGCTTCTGGCTAAATTCAAGGAAAACAACAATCATTTCTGCCTGAAATATTTGACTTGCATCTATAGCAGGCAACACTAAAGACTGAGGATAAGATTTTTCAATAGTTCCTAAATCATTTTGAAAGTGAGACTTTGATACTTTTGAAAATTATACCCTGAAAGATTCAAGTAAATATATTCTCCTCCTTCCTGCTGCATCCCTCCTATATTTTCTGGGTAGCTAATCAAGCCAGATCTACAGGTAGTTACAGTAGCTAGGTCCTACAACTAAATGCTGCCTCAATTAAAAAAGTCATTTTATTTGAGATTTGGCAAACAGTCTATAGATTTCAAATCTAGCCCAGGTCTGTAGTGATCAAAAGAAATTAAAATGGTGTCATTCTTGCAATAAAATGTGGTATTGCAAATTAGCGTTCAAGTACAGCAATGAATGCAAGTCAGACCAAAACAAAAGCCACTCAGACTATCTTTTCTATAAAAAAAGAAATCCACACAAGATTGAGTTGGCTCTGGCCAACTCGTCTGAAATGTCATTCAAAGTGTATTGACAAAATTTGTGCAAAGAATGCATGCTATTCAGCCAGTTCTGCCTACTTGAGCTGAAAGCCAGACTACACAGCCTTTTAACAAAAGGACCAGTAGAGGAGCAAAGAAAAACTGTTTGACCCAACTCATTCAACATTTTGTAAGAAACATTAAGCTAAAGTTGCCATTTTTGTATACAGTTTTAGTCTCTTTCCAAGCAATATTAATGCTCTGTTGGCATACAGGAGTCTTTATGATTACAAAGAAGTTCTCCTTCAAGCGAGAGCTGTGAATTCATCTCATATATACAGAAGTATAGCTAGGTCTTTGCAAAAAGCAAGCCTAGGATAAATTAGGCCATTCTTGGCCTATTTCTGTTCTACCCAATCAATAAGAACTCTTGGGTATTTGTTACATGTACAAAAAAAGGTACAAAAAGGTTTACAAAAATGCCATTTGCCTCAATCCAATCGCTGCCTCTTCCTTGTTCTAAGCCACAGCAACCCCACCTCCTACTAGTGACAGCAGGGATGAGCTCATGCTGTTTCTTCTAAAGCATATCCTCAGAGCAACAGCAAGAGGAGTGGCTGCCCATGTTCTTCAGTGCCTATAATGAAGTGGGCTTTAGCCCACGAAAGCTTATGCTCAAATAAATTTGTTAGTCTCTAAGGTGACACAAGTACTCCTTGTTCTTTTTATAAGTTCTGTGCGTCTTGAAGAACCCACTGACACCAATGGCCAGCCTCTTTGCTTTGTCTAATGCACAAGGTGGATGTGCCCTGTAAAAAGCAGTTACACTTAATATGCAAAATGCCCGACTCTCCTGGGGTCCTGCTACTCTGCAGCCAACTCACACCTGTTGTCCCTCAGTTTCCTCCTTGCTTCCCCATCTGCATAGAACAGTGATAAGGCAATTGTCAAAGGCAGGTACTTAGACTTGAATCAAGAGGTGTTATTGTAGAAGTGCAAGGTATTACAGCAATTCATGTACACAATATTTTAACCCAGATATTTAAAAAAGCTACCTGATGGAAATAAGAGTGTTCATCATATTTATATAAACAGTAGAACCTCAGAGTTATGAGCACATTGGAAATGGAGGTTGTTTGCAACTCTGAAATGTTCGTAACTCTGAATGAAAGGTTATGGTTGTTCTTTCAAAAGTTTACAACTGAACATTGACTAAATACAACTTTACTATGCAGAAGAAAATGCTGCTTTTAACTATCTATTTTTTTAAACTTTCCCTTTTTTTTTTTTTTTTTAGTAGTTTACGTTTAACAATGTACTGTACTTGCTTTTTTTTTTGGTCTCTGCTGCTGCCTGATTGCGTACTTTCGGTTCCAAATGAGCTAATGTGATTGACCGGTCAATTTCTAACTCTGGTGTTCGTAACTGATGTTCTACTGTATATTCAGTTATTAAAAGAATCCTCTCTTAACACACAACTCTCATATTGTCATATAGACTTATATTAGGTCGACTTACAGCCAGTGATGAGCTGCCAAAATCTTAACGGGTTCCCTCCTCACCCCACGAGGGGGTCATTGACCACCCCTGCCCCCCAGGACTTCTGCCCCATCCAACCCCCCCATGTTCCTTGACACACCCCCTCCAGGATCCCTGCCCCATCCAACCCCCTCCCCGTCTGCCCCCAGAACCGGGCAGGAGGGTCTCATGGGCCACCGTAGTGGGTGCCCACCCCACCTCTAAGAGCCAGAAGCACCTGCTGGGGGGGCGAGGTGAGGAGTCCCGGCGGTGCTTAGCTGGGGCAGCTCCCAGAAAGCATCCGGCAGGTCCCTCTGGCTCCTAGGGGTGGGGTAGCATAGCTGGGGGGGAGCAGGGGAAGCGGCCGCTCCCCCACTGATCACATCAAAAGTGGCACCTTAGGCACCGACTCCCTGGGTGCTCTGGGGCTGGAGCACCCACAGGGAAAATTTGGTGTGTGCAGAGCACCCACCGGCAGCTCCCCGCCCCATGCCCAGCCCCAGCTCACCTCGCCTCCGCTCCGCCTCCTCCCCTGAACACACCGCCCTGCTCTGCTTCTCCGCGCTTGTCCCTGGCTTCCCATGAATCAGCTGTTCGGCAGGAAGCCAGGGTCGGCTGAGAAGCAGGCTGTGGCTTCCTGCTCAGGCCGAGGGTGGTGGAGGTGAGCTGAGGCGGGGAGCGGTTCCCCTGCATGCGCACCCCCCCCAGGTTATCTGTTGCAGCACAAGTGGCCCTCCTTGCGCCCCCCCCGCCCCAGCTCACCTCCACTCTCCCTCCCTGGGGCCTGAGCGGGAAGCCGCCGCTTGCTTCTCAGCCCACCCCAGCTTCCCACATGAACAGCTGATTCGCAGGAAGCCGGGGAGTTGGGGGAGGGGTGGAGAAGCAGAGCAGGGTGGTGCATTCAGAGGCGGTGGCAGAGACGGAGCGGAGGTGAGCTGGGGCCGGGGAGCTGCCAGTGGCTGCTCTGCACCCACCAAATTTTCCCCTTGGTGCTCCAGGACTGGAGCACCTGTGGAGTTGGCACCTAAGGTGCCACTTTTGGCCGGTTAAATTTAGAAGCCCTTTTAGAACCGGTTGTCCCTTGCGGAACAACCGGTTCTAAAAGGGCTTCTAAATTTAACAACCGGTTCTAGTGAACCGGCGTGAACCGGCTCCAGCTCACCACTGCTTACAGCCCCTGCAGTAATTACTGCGGAGTTCATATCCACACTACCCTCTTTCTGTCAGTGGTGTACATTCCACCGACCTAAGAGGGGCAGCGTGGGAAGCCCAGGCAGCTCCCATGCTCTCGTGTGGAGCATGGAGCCAGGATCCCAGAGGCAGCCTGGCTCCCAGCAGGGAGCCTGTGCACGGGGCAGAAGCCTGGCTGGGAGTGGGGAGGATTTTCTTGTCAATTTCACAGCTCCAGCCTGAAGCCAATAAATTGACAAGAATGACAGCCAACAGCTGACATAAGTAAGCAGCATCTACATGGACATAGTCCTAACTATACCAAGATAAGCCCTACGCATCTCATGGAGGTAGAGTTAGGCCTTGTCTACACTACAAAGTTTTGTCAGCAAAAGCTGCCTTTTACTGACAAAACAGGGGAGGTGTACGCACTACAAAGCTGCTTTTGGTGGCAAAAATCTGCTGTTTTGCCAACAAAATAAAACCACCTCAATGAGAGGCATAAAGCTTTCTGCAGCAAAGTCAAAGTGACAAAGCACCAGTGTAGACACTGCTGTTTGTTTTGTCCACATAAGTGGCTTCCACCATTATCCCACAATGCCTGCTATAACTGCTCTGCTCACTGTTTTGATCTCTGCTGCCCTGCAGACATGCGCCTCTCCCCTTTCAAAGCTACCTGAAGTATCTGACAGCTGAGGGTGCTGCTCCATTTGGAGAACAAAGAGCAAATTAACGAGGAATGCTCCTATTCTGCCCTGCAGGAGGAAGGGGGGTGGGAAGAGGAGGATGGGGGACTGGACTGCTGTGCTGCTTTGACATCCCTCAGCACGGAGAGCTCCCAGAGCTGCTCACAATGCTGAGCTGAGGAGACTGTGGGAGAACTCGGAGGGAACCACAGAGCCAGACAGGCAGAACGGGCTGCTTCGGGAGAGACTGCTGTGCTGCCAGGGCCTGACGTGTCCCCCTCCCCCAGGGCAGGTCGGTCAGCCGGCTGTCTCCCCCGCCCCAGACACACTGCTCTGCTCTTCTCTCCCTCCCCCAACACACTTCAGTTGTTAGCTTTTTCAATCTCGTGGGATTCCCTGTGATTGAGAAACCTGCATCACATGATGCTGTACCTGCCCCATGAGGCACTGCAAACCCTTCCCAAAGCACCCCATGGCCAGTTGCACAGTGGGATAGCTACCCACAGTGCACTGCTCTGTGTCGATGCAAGAGCTGCTAGTGTGGATGCACTCTGCCAACACAAGGAGCTAGCGTGGACATGCAATGGCAGCTTTAATTATGCTGCTTTAATTAAAGCACTAACTTTTGCTGACAAAACTTTGTAGTGTAGACAACGCCCTATTACGTTGGTGTAGTAGGGCATTTATATTGATGGGAGCAAGGCTGTAGTGTGTACACCGATATAGTTAGGTCGACAAACTGCCCTATGTTGATTTAACAGTGTACTGTAGATCAGGGCTCATTTTACAGTATGCCCTCTACACCAGTAGAAAGACAAAAGTCACTGTAATCTAGACAAGACATTACCCATATGAAAAAGTTTTAAACAGCTCATTTTTCACAGGACAGCACATCAGCAATGGAAGAAACTAGCACGGTGCATGTGAAACCTTTCCAGCATGCTCTACTGCACCTCTGGCACCCGGAGAAAGAAACTCAATATAAAGGGAAAGATTCATAACCACTTGGAAATGGGCTTCACTAGAGAAACGTAGGCCCCAGGGATACCAAACAGCCTCTCTCGTATCCTTTGGAATATAAGCCATTAAAGTCACTACTATTGCCCCTTCATTCTAGGCTGTTATTGTCCCTCCCCCTAGCAGGGACAGATGCCCAATATTTAAAGTCTTGGAGTGAGATTAATAATTCTTAAACGACTGAGTAATTTCATAAGATAGTGCAAGCTCACAGAAAGTGCACCGAGTTCTACCAGAGGCTAATTATAGGGGTGATTATGTTCATAAATTTGTGTTTATTATTGTGTTCACTATACTGAGAGGACAACCCATGAGTTTCCTGCTGGAGAGAATAAGGCAAATATCAAGAGCAGTAAAGGCTGGGTGTATGCACTAGTGGATATTTGACAGGCATACCATTTGTTAGTTAACTCTAACATTAAAAATAGTGGCCATTTTTTTATTTAAAAAGATCTTTGCTTATTTATTGTTGCAAAGTCCAAAGGCAACAGTCAGGCTTTAGAATACCTCATTGTGATAGGCCCTGTACAAAGTCAGAAGAGAAATGGTTCCTGACCTGAAGAAGAGCTTACTATCTAATATGGTTTCACACACATGCACAACTGACCTGGTCAAATAGCTGTTTGCCTGTAGTGTTGGGCTGGATGGCAAACTCCAGTTCCGCATCCATAGTGGTAACTCGAACATTGAGCTAAAGAGAAAATAAGTAGAGAGTGATTTAAAAAAATATTGAAAAACCATATAATCAGTGTGAACTATATGTATATTTCATAGAACCAGTACTGTACATGTTTTTAAGCATTATTTCCAGTAAAAATAATTCTTAAAGTCATTGTAGGCATCTTCACCTCATGGACAATGAGCATTAACAATGGCTCCAGTCTCTTGCTTTTTTTTTTATTTTGAAAAGACGATTTACATTTTAGTGTATTCCTCAATTAGAGTTTTGTGTTATCACATAGACAAAGTTAATTAAGGGCACTAACTTCACTGGCTTATCCAGACTGCTCCACAGGTTTTGTTACTCAGCCTGGAATTGGATTGGAATTCTGGTTAAATGAGAAAGCATTTTAGTGTTGACTGCTTCTGAGCACAGCACATGGTGAGCAAGGACCGCACACTGCATTTAAGATACCCCTTAATCCTAAAAGGATGTCATAATGACCAAATTAAATTTAGGAGTTTTAAATTATACTTTCAGCTCCCCCTTATGCTAGAGCTGGATTTAACATGAGGTTTTAAAGGTAAAAGGCAGCTGATTATTCTTCCAAGCCAATCAGCATTAATCTAATAAACATCAATTATTATACTTATAACAGATCTACGAGGCATGTAAAAAGGCATTAAGGGAGGTTTAAGAACACCGTGGAACAAGTATTTTAATAATAATAAATCTGATTAATTGTGTTTATTTCAAAGGCAAAAGGAGCGATCAAGTGTATAAAATGCAAAGGTTAGTATTGCATGCGGAACACTAGAGATATTTTACTAGTAAACAAAGAAATTGCCTCTTAATTAAAAAAAGCCAGGAAAGCAGCAACCAAGCCTGCAGGAAGTATCATAAGGAGCAGCACAGCAATGTCGGCCCAGAAAAGGGATTATCTGAAGCACTAACTTTTTATCTGAAGGTATGATGCAACAAGACTGTCACCTAAAAAGTATTGCACTTTGCACACCTCAGAAAGACTCCTCCCTTCATCCCCAGGGTTGCAACATAAATATCCATAAGGGAGAGAGGTAAAAAACCATGAGAACAAGAACCTGAAACCACAGGCACTTTTGCTACGCAAGATGAGGGAAAGGGGATGTGATGTACTCCTCCTCTTCCTTCTTTGTTCCATGTCTAATTTGCATTTCTAAAATAATGCAAGGATATTTTTATTTACCAGCTACATATTGTACATTTTAGTGTGTTCTTCCACCTCCCTAGGGGGAAAAGATGGACACATTTTATGAATGCAACACTATGGAAAGCCAAAATTAACAGACCAGAAAAGTCTGCTATAGGTGAGAAACTTCTATACCAGTGAAGTTTCAAATTTCAAAATTTTTTTTAGACAGGGATTAAGAGGTAGAAGAGAAATATCTGCCCTTTTGCACAAGTGTTTCAAGTTTAAATAGCTTTCAGCTACTTTAAAATAATGTAGATACTGGAGACTGTCCTTTAAAATAATTTATATATGAAACTACACTTACATCAATTGTAAAATATTGGCAATACTAGTTTTAATGTATTTAATTACAAAGTGGAACACCTTCAAGTTAAAACATAGAACACTTTCAGTGAGTTACATAGGTGCCAAGAGTCATTAAAACAACAAGTTATTAGAAAAATCTCTCCATTCCTTCCTTCCAGTTATTTACCCGTTGGAGAATAAACAGTTGCAAAATTGTGTGTCCCCCACAGCCAAACCCCAGAAGTTGTCTGCTAGATGACCCAATTTGTTTAAAAACTGTCAAGCATGAGAGGATTTTGAAGGTTCTAGATTTCTTTTCAACTAAGTCTAAACTTTTCAAAAGCTTCTTTTCCACCCTAGCTCTAGTATTTGCAGAGTTCTAGAATCCTTAAAAATGTAAGACAGTACCCAATTTCCATGCTTATAAATAAATAAAGCAAGCTTTTTCCTGTCAAAAGGGAAGGATTTTCCAACTCGACAATGTGCGCTAGGGGTACCTAACGGGGGGCGGGGGCCATGAAAGTGGAAAAAAAGTTTTATTTAGAAATGGCAAGATCAAGATTTGAAGATCTAACCCCTGCCAAATAAGAAATCTTCTTGCCCACCCCCTGCAACACAAGAAAGTCAGATAATATTATATACTAATCTCTCCCTACACCCTCTAAGGAATGCTTACATTCATAATCCTTAAATCTGCAGTTCCTTTAGATTATTTACATTTTTGGCTGAAAGCCATATTGTGGGATAAAGCACATTTCTGCAGAGATTTTAGGGAGATTGAAAAGATATTTTTCCTACTGTCATAGAGTTGACTCCTACTGCCTACCTATACATGGCATTCCAACTGACATAAGATACACTTCTTACTTTAGTAGTAACTAGCGCATCATTACAGTACGAGTGGGGGGAATATTAAGAGTTCTTTATCTCCCTAGTTTGAAAGGATATCAAAGATTAAGTACTCCAATAGCAAGATATCCTCCTGGTTATACTTAATTTTTAAGAATTGAAAGAAGCTACAGAAAAAAGCCATACAATCAGCTACTGTGCGCCCTTATAAAGGTCCCACATCTCACATTTATTTTTAGTTGTTTAAACAGGGGTTAGCTGTAAGAACATAGGGCAAAACTGTTAATGTGTAAACTATCTGCTCTCTGTTGCAGTGGGGCTATACCATAATGCTAAACATGTATTGGACTGGCTGCCTGGTTCATCCAAATATTAATTTTCCTTAGACTGAGACAACGAAGGGACTATGAGACTAAGTTAATGAACCCTCTCACTCTGCATTTCAAAAAAGGTTCATGATCAACTAAGTGGCCAGCAGAGCAAAGGAAGGACTTGGTTCTGAGGCCTGGATCTCTGTCAGTGCCGAAGAGGTCAGACAAGGACTTGGATAGCTGAAGAGACTGATCTCTAGAAAGAGAAACATGCTTTCAATTATCCACTGTACTTTCAAGGGTCCATGGCCTTCCTGGTAAGGCTACGGAGTCTTGCATCTAAGAGGTCCCCCTGCAATTCCTCCCTCCCTCCCAATAAGCCTTGTTCTAAACAAGAGCTCTGTGGTCCATCTGAAAGCTGATTCTGGGCTATTCACACAGAAACATGGTAAAAGTTTTTGATCTCTGAGGCAAAAGTAATAAAGGCGGTGTCTAGAGCCTAAGCCTCCTTGAGACCATTGGTAGGAGTCAGGGATTACAAGGATTTTTTTCCCCCCATAAGGTGAGGTCAATGCCAGAACTGTAATCAGCAAGGCCCATAGAAAAGTAGTGACCACAGATGAGAGCCAAAGCAAACAGGCTGACAATCTAAATTGCATAGGTACAGATAAGTGGAGAAGATGCTATGGTGGGAGCAGATAGACTACTAACCTATCAGAACCTCAGTGGAAGGGAGTTAAGGAGAAAGCCTGATGCATAAGAGAGAGACTTCCAAAGGGGAAGTCATCTCTGCATGGGACAGCACGACAGCACACCATTAGGACATCACTAATAAATCTTGGTATTATCCCAAGACTGAAATTTGGCCCTTAGCTAAGAGAGCAAAACCCACCAATATGGTAGAAGCTCAGAAAAGTAAAAGGGATAATGTAAGAAATATTTACACTTTAGCATATACAAGTGCTGAACAGTAAGATGCTGGCTTTCCACACTTAGGCTCCAATCCTGCAAACACTTATGGACATCGAGTAATTTATTCACAAGCATAGAATTAAGTAGGCGTGTATATATTTAATTTATTTATGTTTACAGGATCAGGGCCTTAAACAAATGTATTCAATATTTTGTGTTGTGTTTTCAAATACAGAAGTTTTAAAAAAAAAAAAAACACCAAAAACACATGCCTTGGCCTGTGCAGAGAGACTCTTGTGCACTCTGAGTGAAAAAGATGAGGAGAATGAACATACCTCATCCCAGAGCCAGAGAGAGAACTGTGCAAGTGATGAACTATATATAATCTCCTCCTCTCTTCGCTTTTCAGCATGATCATAAAATAAATTTACACCCAGCCTTGAGTCAAACTGCTCAGGTTTAAGATCACAGTTTTTACAAGCCTTAACTACCGGACTATGGAACACTAAGCCTATGATTTGGACTTGAACAATGTCTACTCTGAACAACCTATTTGTTATTGGGAAAAAAAAGTGGAAGTATGAAGAAAAATTTAATTCAGACCCACCCATAAATAAGGCTGCTCTGCTCCTACCTACTTAATCCAGTATCAGATCAGCGGTATCTTTTTAAGTAGGGCCCTACCAAATTCACAGTCCATTTTGATCAATGTCACAGTCATAGGATTTTAAAAAACGTAAATTTCATGATTTCAGCTATTTAAATCTGAAATTTCAGTGTTGTAATTGTAGTGGTCCTGACCCAAAAAGGAGTTGGGGGGGGGAGGGTCGCAAGGTTATTGTAGAGGGGATTGCAGTACTGCTACCCTTACTTCTGCGCTGCTGCTGGTGGCAGTGCTGCCTTCAGAGCTGGGTAGCTGGAGAGCAACAGCTGCTGGCCAGTAGCCAGCTCTGATGGCAGAGCTGCTGCCAGCAGCAGCACAGAAGTTGTGGTACGGTATTGCCACCCTTACTTTTGCCTGCAGAGCTGGGCCCTCCGTAAGCAGCCACCATTCTCTGGCTGCCCAGCTCTGAAGGCTGCAGCAGAGAAGTGAGGGTGGCACAGTATGGTATTGCCCCCTCACTTCTGCACTGCTGGGAGGGAAGGGGGAGGGGGAGGGAGAGAAAGAGGGTGCTGCCTTCAAGTTTGGCCACAGCCGCAGCTCTCCAGCCACCCAGCCTTGAAGGCAACACAGAAGTAAGAATGGCAATACCATGATCCCCCTGCAATTCCCTTTTGGGTCAGGACCCACAATTTGTGAAATCCTACTTTTCCCCATGAAATCTGTATAGTAAAGGTTAAAAGCACACAAAAGACTAGATTTCATGAGGGGAGACCAGATTTCATGGTCCACGACATGTTTTTCATGTCCACGAATTTGGTAGGGCCCTATTTATACGCAAGTCTTGTAGTAGAAGCTGCGGTAGTTTCAATTGGATCCTTTTGTTTTCCAGGTAACCAGTCAATCATAAGGGTCTTACAAAGCATTACTGTTTTGTTTTTTAATAACCTATATCCTAGGGCAAGAGATCATCTTTTACCAGAAGGGTGTTACACTCAATTAAGTTCAATTTTAAAAAGGAATTTGTATGAAAAATTCCCATAAATCCTGCAACACTGGATCAGTGGTATGATCCATCTCTTCTGTTTGCTGATTTCTGGCCACAGTTAATTCCGAGAAGACACCCACCCTACAACTGGGCCAGGTTAACCACTGCACAGACAATTGTTATATGTTGTACCCAGAGGGGAAGATGGAAAAAAAAAAAAACCTAATAGTCATCTTGCACCCCGATACATGAGATCCTTTACATTAGTAACACCTGTGATTTTGCAAATTAATCGCACTGTTAACAGAATACCACTTATTTTAAATATTTTGGGATGTTTACTACATTTTCAAATATATTAATTTCAATTACAACAGAATATAAAGCATACAATGCTCACTTTATATTTTTTATTATAAATATTTGCACTGTAAAAAAATATTGTATTTTTCAATTCACCTCACACAAGTACTGTCATGCAATCTCTATCATGAAAGTTGAACTTACAAATGTAGAATTATGTACAAAAAAACCTGCATTCAAAAATTAAAACTATGTAAAACTTTAGAGCCTACAAGGCCACTCAGTCCTACTTCCTGGTCAGCCAATCACTCAAACACACAAGGTTAGTTACAATTTTCAGGAGATAATGCTGCCTGCTTCTTGTTTATGTCACCTGAAAGTGAGAACAAGCGTTCACATGGCACTCTTGTAGTTGGTATTGCAAGATACTTATGTACCAGATGCGCTAAAGATTCACATGTCCCTTCATGCTTCAACCACCATTCCAGAATACTTGCATCCATGGTGATGACAGATTCTGCTTGATAATGATCCAAAGCAGTGTGGACCGACGCATGTTCATTTTCATCATCAAGTCAGATGCCACAAGCAGAAGGTTGATTTTCTTTTTTGGTGGTTTGGGTTCTGTAGTTTCTGCATCGGAGCGTTGCTCTTTTAAGACTTCCAAAATCTGAGAGGGATGAGGTGGGGAGCATGCTTTTAGAAGGCACTTTAGATTCTTAAGCCTTGGATCAAGTGCTGTGGCTACTTTTAGAAATCTCACATCGGTACCTTCTTTGCATTTTGTCAAATCTGCTGTGGAAGTGTTTTTAAAAACAAACACGTGCTGGGTCATCATCCGAGACTGCTAGAATATGAAATATATGCAGAATGCAGGTAAAACAGAGCAGGAGATGTACAATTCTTCCCCCAAGGAGTAGTCACAAATTTAATTGATGCATTATTTTTTTTAATGAGCATCATCAGCATGGAAGCATGTCCTCTGGAATGGTGGCCGAAGCATGAAAGGGAACATGAATGTTTAGCATATCTGGTATGTAAATATCTTGCAAAGCCACTACAAAAGTGCCATGGAAACGCCTGTTCTCTCTTTCAGGTGAGATTGTAAAGAAGAAGCAGGCAACATCTCATCAATGTAAACAAACTAGTTTGTCTTAGCGATTGGCTGAATGAGAAGTAGGACTGAGTGGACTTGTAGGCTCTAAAGTTTTAGACTGTTTTGTTTTTGAGTGCAGTTACATAATCAAAAAGAAAATCTGCATTTGTAAGTTACACTTGCACAATAAAGAGATCACATTTCAGTACTCGTATGAGGTAAATTGAAAAGTACTATTTCTTTTGTTTATCATTTTTACAGTACATATATTTGTAATCAAAAATAAAGTGAGCACTGTGCACTTTGTATTCTGTGTTGTAATTGAAATCAATATTGAAAATGTAGAAAACATCCAAAATATTTAATACATTTCAATTGGTATTCTATTGTTTAAACAGTGCGATTAATCACGACTAATTTTTTTGAGTTAATCATGAGAGTTAACTGTGATTAATTGACAGCCCTAGTTTTTATCTAAAGTTCTGAATAGTTCAGTCAAGTCATCTGTTAACTCTATCTTCCTTGTGGTCAGAAATTCTAATCTTTACTATTCCTTATCCAGTGAAGTTAATTACAGCTTTCCTTAACATTTTTGTGCGTGTGTTTTAAGCTACATTTAAATCTTAGGCAATTAAATATCATGGTTGCAATAAGATGGATAGTGTGTGCAAGCCAGGCAAACTTGCCCCCATTATGCATTACACACAAGAAAACTTCTGCTCTTTTAGTAGCAAAATTCTCATCTCTTATCCAAGATGACAGAACTCCAATTTCTGCTCTCCCAATACACAAATAATTCCTATGGTCTTTGATATAAGAAGGATCCGGGTGTAGAACAATATGGTAAAATTCCCCTCTCAAATCTGTACTATCTCATTTCAGCCTTAGCAACTACACCTGTTTACAGAAAGAGCTATTGGTAAATATCTGCTATTAGCAGTAGGGCTTTCATGTAACATAATATCAGGAAGAGCATTGAAAGGGGGACACCCCTCTACTGACATTCATGTACTGTTAGTGTTGGTTGGTTCAGGACTAAAAGTACAGAAGTGAGAATCAATTTTGTCACAAGTCTTGAGCTGATATTTTAAATATAGCCCCAGCTTTTGGAAACAAGTTATTATGGATGAATCTCAGCTTTGATTTTAAAAAAGTAATTTTTAGCCGTCATGGATGCAGAGAAAAAGCTTGAAAACATGAACTCTAAAGGCACTGAAACCTGAAGGCAAGTAAACCCCAGATTTATTTTTTTTAAAATCAGCATTGTTAAGCCAATCTTTTGGATTCAACCCATGATTTTTAAACATTTGGTGATAGCAATATGAAGAATATATCCAGTAGAGACTGAAAAATGGCTAATGAGATGTGCATCTGATTGCCCAAGATACAGAAAGGTGAGAGTTCACAATATAAATCAGAGGACTGTAAAAGACTGGATGTTCATGAACACAGTTTTAAGTTTTTCCTTCTTCCATTCCTAAATGTGTGATGTAGAAAGTGACCTACTAAAGCAGGGGTGGGGAACCTATGGCCCGCAGGCTGGATCCAGCCTGCTGCTTAATTTCATCCAGCCCGCAGCAAGTCTCTGCGCCGCTGGACAGAATCACTGAGCCTCGGTGCTCCCACCACCTGCAGGGCTGGAGTCACAAGCACTGGCTTGCCCCGCTGCAGAGGGAAGCTAGGTTTGCCAGGCCATTAAAAGTCTAATCAGCTCTGCACAGCTCCCAGAAGCAGCCGGCATGTCCCTGCAGCCCCTAGGAGCAGAGCCAATCAGGGAAGCTCCGCATGCTGCCCCCGCCCCCAGAGCCAGCTCCGCAGCTCCCATTGGCCAGGAACCATGACCAATGGGAGCTGCAGCGGCAGTGCCTGTGGGTGGGAGCTCCTCTGCCTAGGAGCCAGATGTGGTGGCTGCTTCTGGGAGCAGTGTAGAGCCGGGGCAGGCAGGGAGCCTGTCTTAGCCCCACTGCGCTAGCAACCGAGAGCTGCCTGAAGTAAGCGCCACCCAGCCAAAGCCCACATCCTGAACCCCCTGCCCCAGGTCAGAATCCTCTCCTGCAACCTAACTCCCTCCCAGATCCTGCACCCCCACCCCAACCCCAACCCCGAGCCCCCTCCCTAACCCAAACTCCCTCCCAGAGCCCACACCCCGAAATTCCTCCCACACCACAACCCCCTGCCCCCTCCTGCACTCCAAACCCCTTGGCCCCAACCCCCTGCCCCCTCCTGTACTTCAAACCCCTCATGCCCAGCCCCACCCCAGAGCCCGCACCCCTCAGAGGGGCTGTGTGTGTGGGGGAAGCCCCAAGCCTCTGTGTCCCCCCACAGGGCTGTGTGTGGTCTGCAATTGATTTTTTTCTGTGGGTCAATGGCCCCGAAACAAAAAAGGTTCCCCACCCCTGTACTAAAGAAACGAGGCCTCACTGTATAAACAAGAGTCGTACTGATTCAACTAAGTAAGTTTAGAAACTGGGTAGTTAAAATTCAGTGCAAATCTGATTGTGCGGACACGAATAGATTTTTAATTTGAAATGATTCAAGAGCGTCCACACGAGGGGCGTTACACTGCTTTGAAAACGCCAGCTCTAAACAGATTTAAATTAGTACAACTTATGTTTACATAAGGCCCCATGTTCAGAAGCTGCAGAGAGAACAGAACAGGCAGACACCTGTAGTTGCACAGGACTCCAATGAAGTAAATGGAACTCCACACTGAATTCCAGCCACATGGCTCTCTTTGTAGGATTAGGTCCTTAGCAATCTAGATGACCTCTTAAAGTTGCAGAGGATTTTGAAATAAAATGGTATAAAAAGCGTAAAATGCAGCTTAGTGTGAAAACAGCTTTTATGCTATTATCTACTAAACTCATCACTGGGTATTTTTGTAGTGTGTTTCAGGAATGGGGTCCAGACTCCTTGTAACTTTTACACCTTGCAGGGCCAATTTGTTGGTATACTAATCCCTCATTAAGGGCAATTAAACTCAAGGCGTCTTCCCCCTCTTCATCTCTCTTTTTTAAATAGGTCCCCTCTGTCATTATCCTAAAAGGTGACCCACAAGAGGAGGAAAAATATTTGAGCTTGTGACCTTTTTACTTCTTTATATAGGGCATAAATGAGGCCTGAAAGGTTTATTCTGAAGACGACTTTGAGGGTGGAGGGGTGGTACATAGGATAAAGGTCTTCTCTACTGCAGAAGACACCAATGTCTGGAAAACTAGAGTATGAAAGCTGAAGCAGTTGAGAAGGCAAGGGATTTTATAACCAGACTTTTAATCTGTGGTTTGTATTTGCATTCTTCAGCAAAGGCTCAGACAACTATTAATTTGAACTACAATGTTTAAGGAAGATTTAAGCTTTTTTAAAAAAAATTTAGAAGTCAAGAACTAGTCAGGGCTAATCCATGATCTATTTGTTTTAATTCTTGATTTTCTGGCTAAAGAGAAAAGCATTCTTTTCTACTCAGTTTTCCGTTAGGCTTGTATTTCCACTTCAGAGATGGAATGAAGTCATGTACTTTGTGTGCTCCTTTGAAACATTACTTAATTTCTGAACCAAAGTTCTTCAAAATACATAAAAGGCAGCAAGTCTGATGTTTTTAGTAGCATAAGCTGTTTGACTTAGCATGTGAGCATGTACTCCCACTGAAAAATTTCAGAATGGAATTTTAAACACAGTCTTTTTAAATAGTTGTGTTCGAAGTAATAATGACCAATTTTGTGCTTATTCTCTTAAAGTAGTTAATTTGTAACCCAACATTGCTTGTAAAATGAAAAGACTCCTCTTGAAAAAGTCTATTGAGACAGGAGTAGGAGAAGCCGTTTGTGGAAACTACCACTGTTTCCAGTCACTCCCTCCTTGATCATCTTATTTCATCACGAAATCTGCAATGTTGTTGCTCACTAAAGTAGTCTGTCTTGGTATTTTAAGTTTTTTGAATTCAGTAGAGAGATCAAGACAGACATTTGACAGAGAATGTCATACGCATCTTTTAAAGTGTTCTGTGCCAGTATAGTACAAAAGAAAGGTCAACTAATTTATAATGTTTGGCTTTAATGTAGATTTTAAAGGTTATACTGCCCTCTGTGATCATAATGTTCAAGAAGTTCTATGGAACTGCTCTGAAGGAAATCAGTCTTCTGTGTACCTCTGAGCCAGGAAACAGCCAGCACTACTTTCACCTTTGTCTGCCTATCCTCCCTTTCCTAAACAAGGATCCAAGTTCAATTTCCTCTGAAAGTGCCAGCCTCCAACTGCCCCAGGTAACAAATATCAAGTTCAGATTGGCTTAAAACTTTAAGTGCTGGCTGGCAGCTTGGGTGGGGAGAGGGGAAGAAGAGAACAACTGCAACTCACATACCTAGACAGATAACATGGTAAGAAACATGGCTAGACTGGCACTAAAGTTACAGAATACAGAAATACTTCTTAGTCATACAGCACGCTATGAACGTGTCTTGAGTGGATGGGACTCATCCGTGTCTCTAAAATAAATGACACTATCAAACTGAAAAGCTACTCTGAAAACTATCAAACTGCTAAGAGATACTTGCATCATAGAAAGGATTATCTTGTATAGAGACATCTGCTTATTAATACTGAACTGCAGAACGTTACATCTCAGATATTAGTTTCTCCTAAATGTTTCTTCTCCCATAACAAGCAAATATGGGCATTAGGTCATATTCACCCAAATTGCCCCTCTCCCCCCCCCCCCCCCAACATGCAGTACAATTAAAAGTTATTTTTCAGGGTTTACAAAGCAGATTTAGAACACCAATCACTAATGTTTAGATAGTAGATAAAAATTCAAATTGGACAGGCTGGACTTTGTCACAGACCTTTTGTGCCTTTCATGGCAAGGTGGGAGAAACATGCTGAAAGTAAATACAGCAGCTCAATAACCTTAGGAAGTTCAGTTTTTAAAAGAAGTATATTATGTAGCTTCAGATTGTCCCATATGTTTACTGCATCTAATTTACTATGCTTCAAGGGCAAATTTTTCTAACAAGAAAGCTATCAGTTTTAATATAGTAACTTACGCCTTCTTAAATGTCTTTTTAGTACACAGTAGTATCTACCTACTTACATTCATCATTTAAGTAAGGGCATGGCTACACTGGAAACTTCAAAGCACTGTCGCGGGAGTGCTTTGAAGTGCGAGTGCTGGGAGAGAGCTCTCTCAGTGCTCCTGGTAATCCACCTCCAGGAGGGGATTAGCTCCCAGCGCTAGTAGTGCAGCTCCCAGTGCTCAGAGCCTATTTACACTAGCACTTTAAAGCACTCTGACTTGCTGTGCTCAGGGGGGGTGATTTTTCACACCCCCGAGCCAGCAAGTTAGAGCGCTATAAAATGTAAGTGTAGCCAAGCCCTAAGAGTTCCTGTATTGGCAGTATCCTAGAAACAGATCCAGGAGTCACAATCTAAAATCTACTCCAGGATAATTATGTAAATTTGGGGAATCTCAGCTAAATAGTACTTGAAAGAATGAGGGTCAAAGAATTTGTCATTTTCCAGCTGAGGCATACTTCCCCTTTGCTATATAAATGTAATAAAAGCTCTTTTGACAGTGAAAGGATTCAAAGCAACATGAACCATGAATTTTAGCTATCATTCTATAGAAGGGTGGCAAGAGACAACTACAAAAGAAACTGTTATAAGCTATATAATACATTTACTAGGGTTCTGTGAATTAAACAGAATAATTATTTTAACTTTCAGATGTTAGTTGGTCACAGGCAGAACATTTATCAGTGCAAGTTAGTGAGGTTTTACTTATTGTATAAAGTGGCAGGTAGGCAGGATTTAATTCCCTAAAGTATTTTTATTCTCCCTAAAGCATTTTTATTTATTTATTTGTTTTTAAAGAGATAGCACAATTACTGACAGTGTTATTTTCTTACATAAAGAAATGAGGGTGAGAGAGATCGGAATATGGCAATGCAAAGTGTTGCCTAGAATACAGCCTCCTTTACAGGAGAATTTGTGGTTCTAGGGAGGCTAGTCCAGGGCCCCAATTCTCTATTACCCTACCCTCATGTAATTATTTATGCCATGGCAAAGTGAGTGTAAACCACCAACAAGTCAGAATGGTAGTTGTCACAGTTCAGGGCAATGACATCTGTATCCCCCCTCAGTGATCCAGCAAGGGCACCCATTTTCATGCTTCTGGACCCCTAGCCATTGCTCTTCTTAGGTGGAGACCCACATTTCTCTCCTTTGACCATAGTATTTCCAGGCTGAACAATTCCCTGCCTTCACTGTGTTATTCCCAGCAAAAGAGCCTGCCTAAACAGACCTGCTTCACTATTCTTCTCAGAGATTAAACATTGTCATTGCTACACAGTTCTTTCTAAGCAAGCATATTTTATTAAGGTAAAAGCACTGCAGTCATTGCTACCCAGTTCTTTCTAAGCAAGCATGTTTTATTAAGGTAAAAGCACTGCAGAGAAAACATTTATAAAAAAACAATAAAGGAACCTACACACATGCCAATAAGATTACCAGAGATCACCCCCATCCATCTACACAAGGGCTCTGGTTGGTGTCAGTCCTTCCAACGCTTCCCTAAAGTCACGGTCCTGTCCATTTACTGGATCAGAATGAATGCCCTGGGCCTGTTTAAAACCAGGCTATTTATCCAAAAATCCTTTTTTGTCTATTGGTCCCTAGAGAGTCCACTTTGGGTCTTTGAACTGTCCTCCTGTAACAGGTGATCACCAGACAAAAGGTCTCCCCTCTGAGCGAAATTTCATAGGCTTAGATTGTAGGTGGGGGGTTGCAATCCCCTCCTACCCAGTACAGTACTTCCTAGGAATTCCACTTCACACACATTGTCCCAGAAGATCAATTGTCTGCGCTATATTGGTCAATGTAATCTTTTGAAGTTCATATCTCCCAGAGATTAAATTAATCCTTCTTCCTCCTAGTGAAGTTCCATACAAGCCCACAATAGTACATAAACGTATGCATTTTCAATACAATGAATCCCAAAGCTATTAAACATCATTTGGTAAGATTTAACTTAATTCCATAGGGTTTGCCCAAGGTATTGTAGGACACTGTTTTACACTTAGTTTCCACTGTTGTAAGTAACTTCAACGTGCACAAAAACAGAGACCCTGGTCTGTAAATTCTAGAATTATAAGATCAAAGCCCAACAAATAGAGCTGGTCAAACGTCCAAGTTTTTTGGAGTGAAAAAAGACTTTTGGGGGGAGGGGCAAAGACTCATTCCTGTTCTTCAGCCAGCTATATTAATAAGCCCAACTTGGCTCTTCAGCCCAAGATAAATAAATGAGCACTATTTCAGCTTAATGGGAGGGTGTCTCTGGGATAGAAACTCAAAACAGAGTCCTCTCTGGTCTACATGGACATTAGAAAATACCACACCAATTTTTAAACTGAAATTCAGGTTTGCACTGGTATCCTTGGCCAAAACATCCTACCCCCCTCCACTGACATGCAACAAAACTACGTGCTGCCTTCTATCCTAGAGGTGGCTGAATTTCAGTGGAGCTTTATGCAAGTAGTTCAAGTGTTTGGGAACCTTTTGGCTGCAAAGTGTTAGATTACATGCATACACAGATATGGCTATGATATCTGTGTGAGAAGTTTAACTGATCCTGCATCAATAGTTTCATGTGCATACTGCCCACTAACCCCTCTCCCTGGGACTTCCAATGTTGTTGACCTCTGAGCAGCTTCAAACAATTGCCATTAAAAGAAAAATCTACTTCCCAGAGAAACATTTCTCCTCCTCTCCCAAACATAGGCTTCCTGCAGCCCCTCCCACACTACATTTGTGCCAACCTAACACCTTGAACAAGCAGCATTCAGTCTGAGATGAGTGACAGGTTTAAGATCCAACGTCTCCAATTTTCATGATTTAAAACAAACACAATAAAAACAAAAAATATTCCCAACTTTTCAGTGAGATAAAGCCATTTTATTTAGCCCTGGAAAGTTCCAAAATTTTAAGCTTTAAACTTGTCATAACATCGCGTTTGTCATTTTATTAATGCAGCCTGGCTTTTTAAAAGTGAAGAGAACTTTTGAAGTCTTCCACTAAAAAAAAAGCTTTTAATTATTTGGCTTATTACAGAATAGGGGATGTGGTAAAGACTTTATTAGCACTTACTTAGTGTGCCATATTTGTACACATAAGAACTGCTGTAACACAACCATTTCTGATTACTTCAACACAGCACTACTCCTCTTGATGACAAATGGTTCACAGTCCACAGCAAACAATAGATTCTTTGTATTAAAATGGTAAATACGAAGGAAATCTGCAGGCCACTGCATGAAACTCCTTTACATATTAGACACTTTTGTCACAACAGCTGTATATAAAAAAATTGCATCCTGTTAATATAGTTCAATGTATTTACAAGAATAAGCTCTTTACACTCTAAACTGAAGCTTTTAAAACATGAATGGCTCTGTTTACAGAAGTTGCTGAATGTATTGCCACTCAGTCTAGACTCTAAAAATGGAGTTCAAAGTTTGCTCCATGGTTTGCAAGAGCTGTAAATATTAGTGTTCGATGAACACTAGAAATAGACATTCTAAACCTTCAGGCTTACCAACAATTTCAGGGATTTTTAGCCATTTGACATTGCTTTAGTAGTTTTTTTGACCGTGTAATGGAATACCCTTTTGTAATCAAATAAAACAAAGCTTAATATTATGGATAATCCCTATAAAATATTTCAAGACCACTTGGTATCTTTATTAAATTTAAGGGATCAAGCTGGAAAACCACTACTGGTGTAAGTGCAAGTTCAGGTGCTTAACTCAAACCCAAACCAGTAATACTTGTGTTTTCTGCTCAGCGATGGCATTGCTTTGAAAGTTTACTCTCTCATGGTACACCCTCTGGAGGATGCATTACCTTAAGACCCTTCAATACATATCTGACGGAAGCTGAAAATCCTATGGCAAATTTGTTGCCTAGGAGCACGCAGTATCACAGTCCATGTTTCCCTTCTCAAAGTAGATTTTGTCCAATGACTAAATATGCTGGCCACTGTAGCATGAGCACTATACCTGCTTAGAATGTCTCAGCACTACCAGCATATAACATTACTATTCAAGAGGTGCTCTATGAACGTTATGGGTCTAAGCATGGCACCGCCAGAGCAGATGAATGGGTGAGGAAGTGAGAACAGGGAAAGCAGATGAAAGGAGAGGCCAGTAATGTACACTTGCAAAGGGTCACGTCCAGGCAGTTCAGGGAATACAGTGTGAGGGTCCGGGTGAAGTGGAGGAGTAAGAATGTGCCCAGAAAGGGATGAGAGGCACAAGCTATACCCATTGGAAAGCTATTATTAGTAATCAGGCTCTCCGCAGTTACCTCGGAGGCATCATGGTAAACGAAGGGATATTTTTAGGGAACTGAATGTGTGAGAGGAGAACATGAGAAGTGGCAACACTTACAATTTCCCCAAAGTAAGGCATTATTATCTGTGCCTAGTTTCAGAGACCATGCCAATCCCATGTGTGTCAAAAATGTGTCAAAAATGCTTTATTAAATATTATTTCCCAATGCACCTTTTAGATAGGAAAGCATTATTTGATTTGGCCACAAACCTTTTCTCCCCCTTCTTTTATTAGGTTTTACCTATTCCACAGCTACCTGCTTCCCTCCATCACATTACACATTCTCTGTGGGCATCTGTGGAATGCACTGCCTTAAAAACTTTACATTCTGGTCAAGGAGGCGCTTTGAGTGATAAATAATTACTGTTCGCTCTCACGTAAAGTGGTCAGTGCAAGTCAAGATGGAATTGTTTTGTTAGTAATAAGTGATATGAGAGGCAGGCTGAGCTGTAGGAAAAAATGTTTTATTAGCATGCAAAAGGCAGCATGAAAGCCTTGCCCCAGCTTGCATTCCTGAGCCCCTGGTGGCACTGCAAACTGGGTTCTTTCTGAAATGCAACCCTCTCTTCAGTTCTACTCTTACTTCATTAGCGATACTGCTACTAACACACAACAAGGCATCTGTGGTTTGACTAAGCAAAATGTACATAAGGAGGAGAAATTTCAAATTTCCAAGAGGTCTGTACACAAATTATGCTCAATTTTAAACTAGACTCCTCTTTGGATGACACCTATTTTAGATAGTTGAGTCTGCTAACCAATTAAACAAAATCCTCTTGAATATTCCTCGTGGAGTATCAAGAATTTGCAACACCCATGAGAAAGAAAGCTTATACAGAATACTCTACACTTCTATTGCACCTTCCAGCTGAGAATCTCCAAGTCCTTTATTAAATATTATTTCCCAATGCACCTGTTAGATAGAGAAGCATTATCTCCATTTATAGAGGAGGAGACTGTGGTGCAAAGAAGTCAAGCAATGTGCCTAATATCATAGACTGGAAGCTTGTGCCACATCCAAGAATAAAAATCCAAATCTTCAAATCAGAAACCTTTACCCACAAGACCATCTTTCCTCCCCAGCGCTTATTTTCAGCTGTTATCAACTTTACATTTTGGACTAAATCCTGCTTGCTTATTCACATGAATCAATAGAATTACCTCACATGACTGAGGAGAAGCCAGATGTGGCCCACTGCATCCTTCAGGAAAGGAGTGTGGTCTCAGTGGTTGGAGTAAGGGGACTGCAAGTCAGGGCTCAAGTTTTGTTCCCAGCTCATTCCCAGACTTCTATGGGCTGGGTACAGTGTTCAGTAGCTTACCTGAGGTCACTAAACAAGTCCACCATACAACTGGGAACAAGATCATTCATCTGTAAAATGGGACAATGCTCATCTTCTTCAGGGTTGATGCAAGACCCAATATCATGTGAAGTACACCGAGATCCTAGGACAGAAGCACTAAATAACAGTGCTAATTACACTCACATGCAAATGTGTAAAGGTCATGAAGTAATTTTAGTCTCAAAATCTGACTTACTTTTAAAATTATCAGGTTTTTTGTTGTGTAGTGTCTCCAGATGGAAGCGCAGAGCTTTTTTCTTTACTTTAAGGTAGCCCACTTTTTTTTTTTTTTTTAATTTTTGAATAAGACAAGGCATTAAACCACCATTTCTCAAATGCAGCCACCATGGCCACATGCGGCCACCAGGGGTTTCCCTGTTGCCACGGCAGTTTCCTGGGCAGTGGTGGGGGAAGCATCAGCCCCTCCCCTTTTTTCCCTGTTGCTCCTGTATGCATCACCTCTCTGGAAACAGGTGGGACACACAACACTTAAGGAGCAAGGTTGGGGGGGGGAGGAGACAAGTGACAAGGACTGGTACAGTACAAATATAAATATACTGCTTATATTACTCGTGAGTACTTTTAAACATTAAATTGGCTTTGATAGCTAAACTACTCTTGAAAGGATAGTAAAAATCCATCTTGAGGGGAGGATGAATTAAGTGCAATAGACATTGTTGCGAACAGCTTGTGAGTGTCAACATATACAAGAGAGTTTTGTTAGTTTTGGACTCAAGTCCAGTTATGCTAATCTCACATGAAGAATTGAAGGAGATAAGAAATTCCTTTGAAACATGAAGGCAGGAGTCCATCGTCCTCCACAGTTAAAGGTACATAATGAGGAATAGAGCTGGGTGGGTTTTGAGATGGAGGTAAGAAGGGGAAAGTTTATCAAGACGATTTTCTCAGGTGTTTAAAAATGAATTCTTCTGACCATACTCACCCCATTTTTAGGGGTTGCCTTTCAGGAAAGTAAGAGACTGAATTTTAGAGGCATAAATGTAGAGAGAGAGTCAATCTCACAAATCTGTAGAAGCTAAATATGAAATCTGCTTTCCGTTATTCACAAAACTTGTATGCACTTGACTAAATCAGGAAACATATCCTGAGACTTATTTGACCAGTCACTGCCGCACACAGCTTGGGGGCAGGGGGAAGCATCCAGAGGTAACAGCCCCACATAAAATAGGAACCAAGACCAAATAAATCTGAGAAAGTTGCCATCAGCACACAGACATTCTTCCACCATCAGAAGGCAAGACTAGGTTTGTTAAGTAAATCATTCATTACACAAGACTTGCTCAGCTCTGATCAGAAAAAGAATTTACTAAAAAATCCAAATTATATGCTGGGCAAAAAGTTAGAGATAAATCACTAACAAACTCAGTACAGCAAAGAAAAAAGTGACTGATGTTTGTATACAGAGCTTTGGTTGTAGATCCTGAAAGAACCATTCTGCATCTGAACAAAAAAATTACTGCATTAGAAAAAAGTCAAATACCTTCCTCTATTGCCATTGTGTCCATATCAATCTCACAATGCCCTTCAGTGGCTTCCTGTCACCTTCCAAGTCAAGTTTTTCATGTTCCAGGCCCAACACAACTCACTTCCTGCCAACAACTACGCTCTCTCCCTATTGCCACCTACACACTTTTTTCTGCTGCCCCTTATATTTGTGGCTTCCCCTCCCTCTATTTACTGAGAAGAGTTTCACCAAACTACACTTCAGCAAACCCTTCCCTAGCAACTTCTGCAGAACTTTGAGTTTAGACTTTTTTCCTACTATTTTGTTTTTAAAATAAACAAATCTCAGGCAGAGTCTAGGTAAATCCCTTCAGAGCAGGATGACATCTACTTATACTTGCTCAAATAATTTAGTATGCATAATTTAGGGAACCATTGTCTAGAGGAATTTGTACAGTTTTGGTTTGCTAGTAATTGACTGATAATTGCTTCCATCCCAACCTCCAAACACATATGAATTAGGGACCTAAGTTGTGCACTAAATAGCTTATTTAAGAACGTGTCTACCTTCAGAACTGTTACACTTTGTAATTACATGCTTGTTGAAAAATCCACAATTTTAGTTTAATTGAGTTGGTATTTTTTGGAGCTGCCATATAGCATTGTTGATAGCAGTTTTGAATTATCTTATAGCCGTTTCTGTAAGGTAAAATGTACATCACAAGACTCAATAGAAATTCCCTCAATGTAGCTGACAGTGTTGGGATACGATTGGGTTAATTTAGTAGTAAGGGAAAAAAGCTATTAAAAAATACAAGCCACTAGAGCAGTAGTATTGCCAGTGTCCTGATTTTAAGCAATGAATCTCTTTGTATAAAATGACAAATGGAACCAAAAAGGTAATGACCTCTAGACCAGAGGTTCTCAAACAGTGGTCTGTGAGCTCCATTCAAGTGGTCCATGGATAGTTCCCTCTAAGATGCGAGCCTGGGCAGCTGCACACAAGAGAACGAATAGCCACTCACCTAAATTAGTGGAGCCATGCAGGTGGGGCTCCACTAATTTGGTGTCTGGACCCTGAAGAAGATGCACATGTAAGGTGAGATGGTGGCCTTAGGGGCAGGGGGGAACAAGGGGTAGGCGGGAGGGGGCAGAGGGGTGAGAAGAGGGGGTGGGGGGAATTTGGGATGTGCAGGGCTGCAGCAGCCAAAGAAAGAGGAAACTTTCCCCGAGATCCAGGGCTGCAGCTGCCAGGGAGAGACCCCTCCTCCTTCCCAGCCCCAGCTCGGGGGCTGCCACAGCAGGGGAGAGATGGCACATCCATCACATTAGAAACGTAAGACTACCGATATTAAAATATGAGTTGTGTGCTTTTATCTGTAGAACCAAAAAATGTTAATTAAGTTTTTTTTTTTTTTTTTAATATAGTGCTTTTATCCAAAGCACTTTACAATAGTCAGCTAATGGTACAAACAACATTTGGAAAGATCATTAAGTAGTCCGCCAAGACCCTCAGCAATTTTCAAGTGGTCCGCGAAAATTTTTTTTTTTGAGAGCCACTGCTCTAAACTGTGTACATTTGTTTTGTTGGTTTTGTTTTCAAGGATTTTTTTAAAATGTTTAAATTACTGAATTAGAGCTTTTTAATCAATTTTAAAAGGAACTATTATGAAAAATAAGAGCAATCGGTCATTTCAAAGTCTCCCATCAATGATGGTATGAAATATGAATACATAAATCCTATTTGTTTATACCAGATCACCACATCACTGTAAAGGAGTCAACACCTTACCTACTTTAAACAGAAAATAGACAGAATCTAACTTAGTATGTTAACTCCACTTTAGGAGTCGCTAAATCTTCTGGCCAGAGGGCATTATCTTTTTCTGATCTCTCACAATGCAGTTCCAGCTCTGAAGTGACAGCTTTAATTTCTATCCCACAATGCCCTATAAAGTGATAAAAATCCTATTTAATGATAGTAAAAAACAAGTGGCGGGGCTGGGAAGAGTCCAAATTAATCATCCCTAATTTGAAACTGGCAGACTGAACAATGTGTTCTAATAAAGTAATCCCAGTATGATTCTTCTTCTATCCTTTTCCAGTAAACATACGAGTTAGGTCTACTGAACAGCAGATTAAGTACTGATTATAAAGACTGGGTTTATGCTATATCAGTAGGTGCTGCCACAGAGCCATGCCTGTAAATCCTAGCCAATAGGTCACATAGCTCAGAAACCAACCAAAGGAGGTGCTGGCTGCCCTTCCCCAGCTGCTCTCACACACACCTGTCAACATTTTGGCTCTTCTCTATTCACTTAGTAGCCAGCAAAAGGAGAGGAACAATATCAATCTCTGTCAGGTATTGCTCCAGTGTCATGCTCAGTTCAGGTAGAATTAAGAACATGGTTGTAAGCAGCTTTTGTTGATTAGATGAAAGAACTTTTCTTCAGCCTACAGTACCTTTCAGCATAAATTAATCAGAGTCCATGAGTTCAGATTATTCCAACTGAATGATTTCAAAGTTTGTTTTCCAATGCCACTTTGGTAGTCTATGAAGGTTATAGGATAGTGGAAAGTGTAAAATGCTGCAGAGACTGACACTACGATATTTCCATCTTAACTGTAAAAACGTCAATACCAAGATGCAAACTGGAGAAACAGCATGGAGGAGGAGGGAAGACAAAATGGATCCACTTAATAAAACTCTCAATGGATAGGATATTTGTGTGTGCATGCACATTCCTGTTAAGCAGATTGCAAACTGGGTAAATTGTTCATAATGCAATATATTAGAATCTCAAAAAGGTTTTTTTCTAGGGGGGAAGAGTTTATAAAAAGACCTTCATATGGACATTACTACCTCTCATCAATAGAAAGGCATATATTCTTACATAAAGAAAGGAGAGAGACTACTATTTTTACTGAACATTGAATCATCAGTCAGAAATTTTTTTTAGACATTCTGCAGTCCATATACATGTTAACCTTGGACTGTAATACAATTGTCATTGGCAACACAATTAAACAAACTCTTCATTATGATGGGTGGAACATCAATTGCTAGTCACTGCAAGATAAATCTGTTTACCCTTTTTCCAAAGCAGAGCTATAACTAAAAACCCCAAAGCCACAGAGCTCTGACTTGCTACAGCCGCACCGCATTTTAAAATAAATTGATGACAGGCCTCTGTGGAAGATGTACAGTGGCAGTAATGCACTAACTTTATCCTTTATGGTTAGCAATTTTAAGATTTCCTCCAACAGCGAACCACAGCACACAGCAAAAGCCTGATCCTAAGTCCATTGAACTCAATGAGCTTTTGATCAGGCCTCTAGTCTTTTGAGTGAATTAATTGTTATATGTGGTATGTCCCCAACTAGCAACAGGTTTTCCAGGATATTTATAGCAATGTTGGCACGAGCATTTAAAAAAAAAAAAAGTGGACCAAGCTTGCACAGAAAAAAAAAAAGTTGAGTTATTTCTGCCTATATTTGGATGAAAATCTAAAATCATGCCTCTTAATAAAATCCTATGTAGTGCTTCCTGTGAGCTGTTACAGAAGAACACTTATATTAGTGTTGACTAGACAAAAACCAGAGATAAAAGGCCACAGGACTTTCTCTTATAGAGACACACACACACACACACACACACACACAATCTATCCTAGAAGATAAAACAAAATAGTTGCAACTTTGTTAACTGCTAACTCTAAAAGTTACATTTGGGAGCATAATAAAATACCTCCCTTTTAAGTTACTCGAGGGTTAGTATTTTTCCTACCAACGTATAAAGGTTTTAGAATACAAAATTCATTTGATTTAAAAAACTTCTTATGCTCTCTTTCTAGTCTAAAAATCAATTTATAGTTGTCCTGACACAACCGAGGCCTGATTTTCAGGTCCTGAGCATCTGCAGTTCCCATGAGTTTAAATGCTCAGCACCTTTGAAAAAGCAAGGCCCCTGGCATTCTTGTCCTAGAAGTGACCTATTTATTAAGTGACTTATTCAATGAACTTTAAGTATGCATATTAGTTTCAATATCTTTCCAGAGAATATAATATAATTTTTATCAAGCTGTTTGACCTCTGCCTCTCATCTCCAATCAAAGTCCATTACTAAACCCCTTTTCAGTTATAAATTCTGCTGGAACCAACTAATTCTTTGGCACCGATATCTTCATGCACACAGAGAGAGTTTACATAGTATACTTCATAACACATAGAAATAAGTCTATTTCTCCTCTTTTGGAATGATTACTTTTTAATAGCAAATGAATCTTAAAAAAAACCAAAACACTTAAGTCACTACAAAGTAGACTTAGCATCAGACACTTGTCAGTCCACAGGCTATAAATGAGCTCTTTTACAAAGGAACACACACATGCCCCTCTACCTTTAAAGCAACCTTGCAAAATTACAAAGATTTATCAACTCGGGTTCAAAGTCTGCTCACCCATGTTAACCATAAATGAACAAAATTAATTATATTTTTGCCCACCAAAAACAGTTACTTGCCCTTGGGGAGTAGAGTTTTGTATAGTTAGATTAAGGTAAAGTAATATAAAATTTAAAAAAGTCTAAATAAATAAAAGTTTAAATTAAGAACTGGAAGATAGGATTTCTGATTCTGTTAGAATTACGAATTGTCTCTCTCACTTGAGCACACCTTGTCTCTCCCCACACAACATTTGATTTTTATATTGATTATATGCAGGGCCATCTCTAGGGGGGTGCAGGCCCGGGACAACATCCCCACTCCACCCCTTCCCCCAAGGCCCCGCCCTCTTCCAGCTTCTGCCCCCTTCCCCTAATGACTCCAGGAGCTCGAGTGGGGCAGGCTGGGGTCGCTCCTGCTGCTTCCTGCCAGTGAGTGCAGGCCTGACATCTGCTGCCAGGCCCTCCCCGCCCCCCACTAGCCCCTTGGGTCAGCCTGGCTCCCCTGCACCCTAACCCCACCCCGCCCCGCCCCCCAGGCCAGCCTAGCACCCCCTGCATGACACGCACACAAAACCATCCCTACCGGCTCTGGTTATACGACTTCATCATGCTACTATGCCCTATCAAAAAGATTTGGAATTGGCATAGATCTCTCAAATTGTGAGATCTTAATTTCTATAATCCTTCTAAACATAGAAGGAAATAGAGAAACAAGGCAGGCAAAGTAATGTATTTTCTTGGACCATCTTCTGGACACCTAAGCTTTTGAGCTTACCCAGAGCTCTTCTTCAGGTTTGAGAGATACTCTCAGGGTGTTACAGCTAAGTATAAGGTGGAACAGATTGTTCAGCATAAATAGTTGATACCTATTTCAAGGGACCATTCAAGATGAAAGGGCCCATTAACACCCCTTCAGTCATAGGGGGGAAAGGCGGGAGGGGGAAGACAGCTGGGGGGGAAGGGGGAAGGTTATAGATGGTCATAAGCCACTGTCTCTGTTCAGTCCGTTCTTTTTAGTGTCTAATAGTTATAATTTAAGCTCCCAGGCTCGACTTCTGAAGGGGTTGTGCCGATTTCCTTTGAGGACGAGGACTGAGACCAGATATAGTGTGATTGCTTTGTGAAAAGTGTTAGAAGGAAACAGTCACCTAAAAAGAAGTAAGTTACCAATCTACAGGAAAACATAGAATGTACATTGAATGCACAAGATAGAAGACATGAAATATAACACTCACTGGTTTGGGCATTTTCAGTTCTTGCAGTGGTTCTATTATTCCAGAAACAAATGCTTGTGCAGTGGCTTGAAGGTGTTTCTTCTATTTTAAAGAGATCTGGTAACAGGAGAGTAGAAAAAGTTCTAGTTTACTGAGAAGGGGGCAAAGTAAAGAACTTTAAAACCTCTGCTGGGATTCTTAAGTAACCAGGGGGAGCAGCAAGGATGTTTCAGACATGACCAACAATTACTAAGGAACTCCACTGGTTTAAAAAAAGAAGAAAAGAAAACCACAAGTGACCTGGCCCGGGGGGGGAAGCCAGCTGCAACCAGAGAAGGTCATTTGGCCAGACACACCTTTCCTGAGCGGTATAAGCTTAATAACCTGGGAAAGAAGGAGGGAGCAGAAACTGGAAACGATTGTCAGCCCTTGGTTTGCAACACAGTCCGCCCGCCCCGGCTGCTGCCAGCAGACAGCATTCAATACAATTAAGGTTTCAGAGTAGCAGCCGTGTTAGTCTGTATTTGCAAAAAGAAAAGGAGGACTTGTGGCACCTTAGAGACTAGCAAATTTATTAGAGCATCCGATGAAGTGGGCTGTAGCTCACGAAAGCTTCTGCTCTAATAAATTTGTTAGTCTCTAAGGTGCCACAAGTCCTCCTTTTCTTTTTGCGAATACAATTAAGGTCTCAGAGTAGCAGCCGTGTTAGTCTGTATTCGCTGCAGCTCAGGAAAGCTTTTGCTCAAATAAATTTGTTAGTTTCTAAGGTGCCACAAGTACACTTAAGATCCTGCCGTGCAAAGCAGCGGGCTTCGAGTCCTTGCGAGGAGCCGCGGAAGGGCTCTGCCCAGAGAGCCCCCGAGGGGCCAGCACCGGGCTCCCTTTACCCCTAAGCAGCCCCCAGGGAAGGGGTGGGGAGCCCCACAGCTCTCGGGGTCAAGCCGAAGGCGGACTCTAGGCTCCGCTTTGCCCACCCCGGAGCCGGCAGGGCTCGCTCGCCTCCCGCCTCCCGCCCCCGCCCGGGCAGCACCGCGCCCTGGAGAAGCGGGAAGACCGGCGGCGGCAGGAGGGAGCTCCCGGCGCGCCAATCCCCGCAACACCTGTTGGCAGCGCCGCCCCGTCCTCCCGCGGCCGGACACAGGCGCCAGGGCGGGCAGCTGAGCGGCGGCCCCGGCCCCGGCCCCGGCCCCGGCGGCTAGGAGAGGGGAGCTGCTGGGGGGCCCTTACCCGGCTGTCCTCTGCGGCGACTGGGCACACTGGCAGCCGGCCGCGGGCTGCGCTCGGGTCCCTGTGCGCGCCTCCAGCCCCGCCCCGCCCCGCCGCTCCCTCTGCAATATGGCCGAGCGGGGGCCCGCCTCCTCGCCGGGCCGTGCCCCGCCCCAGCCTCCCGCCTCTGCGGGCCCTCAGTACGCGCGCGCCGAGTCCTCTCCCGTGTGGACAAGCCTGAGTCCGGCTCAGGGTGTCCGCACGCGGCGTGAATGCGGGGCTGGCTCCCGCCTGCACCGCTCTCGGCGTCCCTCCCGGCCAGTCAGCGTGCCGCTCTTCTCCCAGGACTGAGCCTGGGAAATTACCGCCGGGCCTTTTAGGGCGCATCGAGGACCGAGCCTGAGGTCCAGGTTTAGCGAGCGAAGCAAACAACAGGAACGAGCCTCCAGTAACAAACAACAACGTGCCTGGGGAATTTACCCAGAGTTGGGTTTGTTTGGATTTAGCGCTGTTGAGGTTTGCACAAAAATTCTTCACCCCACCCCCGCATTGTACTCCCCACATATAATTTGAAGAAGCACTTTTATTGAAACTACCACTTTGGCAGGTGCTTATAATTTTCTCCATTTTCTTCCTTATCGTAGAACTGGAAGGGACCTGGAGAGGTCATCTAGACCAGTGCTTCTCAAGCTATCTGATATGGGGGACCAACAATTTTTTTTTCCAATGTGCACGCAGACCGGCCACCGATGGCTAGCGGACCTGCACCGGTCCGTGGACCACCACTTTGAGTAGCACTGGTCTAGACCAGTCACCTGCACTCCGTCAGGGCAGCCCTAAGTATTATCTAGACTATCCATGACAGGTGTTTGGCCAACCTGCTCTTAAAAATCCCCAGTGATGGAGATTCCACAACCTCCCAAGGCAATTTATTCCTGTGCTTAACCACTCTGACTTGATGTTTTTTCTAATGTCCAACCTAAACCGCCCTTGCTGCAACTTAAGCCCATTGCTTCTTGTCCCATCCGCAGAGATTAAGAAGAACAATTTTTCTCCCTCCTTCTTGTAACTACCTTCTATGTACTCGAAAACTGTTATCATGTCTCCTCTCAGTCTTCTCTTTTCCAGACTAAACAAACTCAATTTTTTCAATATTCCCTCAGAGGTCATGTTTTCTAGACCTTTAATCATTTTTGTTTCTTTTCTCTGGACTTCTCCAATTTGTCCATATCTTTCCTGAAATGCGGCACCCAGAACTGGACACAACAATACTCCAGTTGAGGTCTAATCAGCACGGAGTAGAGCAGAAGAATTACTTCTCGTGTCTTGCTTACAATACTCCTGCTAATACATCCTAGAATTATGTTTGCGGTTTTTGCAACAGTGTTACACTGTTGACTCATATTTAGTTTGTGATCCACTATGACCCCCAGATTCCTTTCCACAGTACTCCTTCCTAGGCAGCCATTTCCTATTTTGTATGTGTGCAACTGATTGTTCCTTCCTAGGTGGAGTACTTTGAATTTGTCCTTATTGAATTTCATCCTGTTTACTTCAGATCATTTTTTCAGTTTGTCCAGATCATTTTGAATTTTAATCCTATCCTCCAAAGCACTTGCAACCCCTCCCAGCTTGGTATCATCCGCAAACTTTATAACTGTACTCTCTATACCATTCTCTAAATCATTGATGAAGATATTGAACAGAACTGGACCAAGACCTGATCCCTGCAGGACCCCACTCATTATGCCCTTCCAATATGACTGTGAACCACTGATAACTACTCTCCGGGAACTATTTCCAGTTATGCACCCACCTTATAGTAGCTCCATCTAGGTTGAATTTCCCTAGTTTGTTTATGAGAAGGTCATGCAAGACAGTATCAAAAGCCTTACTAAAGTCAAGCTATACCACATCTACTGCTTCCCCCTGTCTACAAAGCTTGTTACCCTGTCAAAGAAAGCTATCTGGTTGGTTTGACATGATTTGTTCTTGACAAATCCATGCTGACTGTTACTTATCACCTCATTATCTTCCAGGTGTTTGCAAACTGATTTCTTAATTATTTGCTCTATTATCTTTCCTAGTGCAGAAGTTAAACTGCCTGGTCTGTAATTCCCCGGATTGTCCTTATTTCCATTTTTATAAATGGGCACTATATTTGTCCTTTTCCAGTCTTCTGGAATGTCTCCTGTCTTCCATGACTTTTCAAAGATCATTGCTAATGGCTCAGATATCTCCTCCATCAGCTCCTTGAATATTCTAGGATGCATTTCATCAGGTCCTTGTGATTTGAAGACATCTAGCTAATCTATGAAATTTTTGACTTGTTCTTTCCCTCTTTTAGACTCTGATCCTACCTCATTTTCACTGGCATTCACTATGTTTGATGCCCAATCACTTTTTGGGCTGAAAATTTTCATGCTTATGCTCAGCACAGAGAGGATTCTGTGATTGTCTTTTTGGTAGTTTGCAAATTTTCATGGATAGGGCTGGTTTTGATTAATGTGAAACAAGATGTTTTTCACACCTTAAGAAAACTTTCTGACACTTTTTATTTCTTTGGCTAGCTCATTTGTGTGTGTGTTTGTGTGATATAATCAGTGATATAGTGCTAAATTTTACCGTGCATGAGCCCTGCAGAAGTGATATTAAGTTGGTAATTCTGTCACACGTGAGAGTCTCCCGTCCAAAATCTATCTTGTGTGTGACATCACCGTAAGATAGAGAACCTATAATAACTTTTTTACCACTAAATTTTATCTAATTGACAGTCTGTGCAGTAGCAGTTGTGAGACTTCACACATTAGTAATAAATACATATATCACATCAACATAAACGACCTGTAACTCAGTATTTATGTGTCAGACTTCTAAGTGAACATTTTTTGAGCTTCAAAAACATTTTATTCTTTCCAATATTTTCTATTTTCATGTACCCTAAGTGTGAACCTCTGGTTTCTGGCTGTCCTCAGAAGAAAAAATGCCAAACTTAGCCACTCTTTGTGTCATGTCTGGACACACCAGAAATCAGTATTTGTAGAAATTCCAGGAAAAGTCAGGTTTCAGAGTAGCAGCCATGTTAGTCTGTGTTCGCAAAAAGAATAGGAGTACTTGTGGCACTTCCGAGACTAATACATTTATTTGAGCATAAGCTTTTGTGGGCTACAGCCCACTTCAGCGGATGCATGCAGTGGAAAATATAGTAGGAATATTTTATATACACAGAGAACATGAAACAATGGGTGTTACCATACACACTATAACGAGAGTGATCAGTCAAGGTGAGCTATTACCAGCAGGAGAGAAAAAACAACTTTTGTAGTGATAATCGAGATGGGCCATTTCCAGCAGTTGAAAAGAATGTGTGAGGAACAGTAGGGGGCAACAATAAACATGGGAAAATAGTTTTACTTTGTGTAATGACACTTCCACTCCCAGTCTTTATTCAAGCCTAATTTAATGGTGTCCTGTTTGCAAATTAATCCCAATTCAGCAGTCTCTTGTTGGAGTCTGTTTTTGAAGTTTTTTTGTTGTAATATTGTGACTTCTAGGTCTGTAATCAAGTAACCAGAGAGATTAAAGTGTTCTTCGACTGGTTTTTAAATGTTATAATTCTTGGCGTCTGATTTGTGTCCATTTATTCTTTTACATAGAGACTGTCCAGTTTGGCCAAGGTACATGGCAGAGGGGCATTGATGGCACATGATGGCATATATCATATTGGTAGATGTACAGGTGAATGAGCTTCTGATAGTGTTGCTGATGTGATTAGGCCCTATGATGGTGTCTCCTGAATAGATATGTGGACACGGTTGGCAACGGGCTTTGTTGCAAGGATAGGTTCCTGGGTTAGTGTTTTTGTTGTGTGGTGTGTGGTTGCTGGTGAGTATTTGCTTCAGGTTGGGGGGCCGTAAGCAAGGACTGTCCTGTCTCCCAAGATCTGTGAGAGTGATGGGTCATCCTTCAGGATAGGTTGTAGATCCTTGATGATGCGCTGGAGAGGTTTTAGTTGGGGGCTAATAGTGGTGGCTAGTGGCATTCTGTTACTTTCTTTGTTAGGCCTGTTTTGTAGTAGGTGACTTCTGGGTACTCTTCTGGCTCTGTCAGTCTGTTTCTTCACTTCAGCAGGTGGGTACTGTAGTTGTAAGAATGCTTGATAGAGATCTTGTAGGTGTTTGTCTCTGTCTGAGTGGTTGGAGCAAATGCGGTTGTATCGTAGAGCTTGGCTGTAGACAATGGATCGTGTGTTGTGGTCTGGATGAAAGCTGGAGGCATATAGGTAAGTATAGCGGTCAGTAGGTTTCCGTGGTCAGTGGTGTTTACGTGACCATCTCTCATTAGCACTGTAGTGCCCAGGAAGTGGATCTCTTTGTGTGGACTGGTCCAGGCTGAGGTTGATGGTGGGTTGGAAAGTGTTGAAATCATGGTGGAATTCCTCAAGGGCTTCTTTTCCATGGGTCCAGATGATGAAGACGTCATCAATGTAGCACAAGTAGAGTAGGGGCATTAGGGGACGAGAGCTGAGGAAGCGTTGTTCTAAGTCAGCCATAAAAATGTTGGCATACTGTGGGGCCATGCAGGTACCCATAGGAGTGCCGCTGATTTGAAGGTATACATTGTCCCCAAATGTGAAATAGTTATGGGTGAGGAAAAGTCAGCATCTGTGAGATTTCCAACCCAAGGATTCAAGTCCTGCAAGAAGCTCTCAGCAGGCACAGAGCTCCACGGAGGAATGAAGCCCAATTTAGCAGACCCCAAAGGTTCAGATAGCATGGATGAGGGTCAGGCATTTATTTGAATGGTTAAATATCCAAGCCTAAACGTCTGAATCTTTTCAGGTCCACCCATCACTACCTGCCACCTACTCATTACACAAAGGTAGTCATAATGACAGGAAAAGCAATGTTGTCCAGTCAATAGAGGCTTGGGAGTGAGGCTCAGGGAACCAGTAGTCCATGAAACTGGGCCTCATTGAGGTCCCACTCCTGCTCAGTAAGGACTCTGTGGATATAAAGGTCTGCCCAAACTGATCACTTTGCAGGATTGGGGCCTGTGTAACCTTGGGAAAGTCATTTAACATCTCTGCAGCTCAGTTTTTCTGTCTGTAAAAATAGAGTGATGATTAAGGATACGATTTAGTCATGGAGGTCACAGATTCCCTGACTTTACTGGTCCTCCATAACTTCTTCGGCTTCAGCTGTCAGTGGCTGCAGCCCCCACACCTTGAGGCTGCAGCTGCGGCCATGGCAGTGAGTCTTGGGCTCCAGCTGTCATTCACCCCACCCTCCGGTTATCAGCTGTCATTCCCCCCCAATTATTTTTAGTAAAAGTCACAGACAGGTCACAGGCTCCAATTAATTTTTTTTTTTTTTGCCTGTGATTTGTTCATGACTTTTGCTAAAAATAACTGTGACAAAATCTTAACCTTAATCATGAGTAAGATGCTAAGATGGAGACTGGAGTACAGGGACACACTTGGGAGATCCTCTGTTTGCTCTATGATAATGCAAATGTGTTGAAAGTGAATGGCTACTGCTAAAGATACTGGGCCAAATTCAGGCATGGTATAAGCAGGGCAATGCCTTTGAATATAGTAGAAATGTGCCTTCTTACACCAGGTCTGCATTTGGTCCCTGGTATTTTGTAGAACCTGCCTGGAATCAAACTTCTGTTGGACGTAGGCTTGTCCACTTTCCCTGAGATAAAGAGCTATTCACGTTTCATGCTGAACAGCGCAGTTGACACATCCACAAATAAATCCTCAATTAGTTTTAAACTACACTGATAAACAGTGAGAGCAAACTTAACACGTTTCATTATTTGGGCTGTATACAGTTCTGCATACACATAACTGCCTTATCTAATCAGTCACTGGTGCCTTCAAAGAGGCAATTCAGAAACAAGGAGGCCACCAAACCAAATGTATTCTGAGGCCTCACTGGGAGAAAATGGTACTGTGCTGATTACTGCTCACCTGATGCTGTTAGGCATGGAGGTAATCTAAAGCAAATGGAGTTTTCAATGCCTCCCAATGACACACCTAGTGTGAGGTGCATGGTGTGAAGTAATTAGCTCTGACTCATGGCACAAAAGGTAAACATGAAGTTCTGCAATATGTTGGCTAGCAACTCCTTTCAAAACATTCTGTAAAGTATTTCTTGTTATACTGCCTTTAAAAACAGAAGGTGAATTTCACTCTTGTACAGAGAACCAGCATGGGTCCAGGCACCACTAAGTACCATTTAAATCCTCAAAATAAGGCTTCTAAATGTAATTAAATAAAAAGTCCATTTAAAAAAAGATGGGGGCTGGAGGATATTCAAAAGAACCAGAGTGACCTTGACATGGTATTGGTTATCTAGGAAAGCCAGCCATGCAGTGGTTGCCATTAAAAAGTCAACATTTGCTCACATTTGCCACACCGTGGTATTTGAGACAGTGTCTTTTTTTCTGTACTGTACTTAAAATAGGAATTGCAGGAATAGGAGCCACAGTGCCTCAGCAACTGTGGGCACAAACTCACTTCTTGAGCTTTGTTTGCTTTCTAAAATATCACATTTTAACAAGGGCAATATAACTCAAACAGAAACTGAAACAAAAGTTATGATCTTGATGCAGAAATTACTGGTTGAGGCCTGCATTATGCAGGTCAGACAAGAGGATCAAAATGGTCCCTTCTGATCTTAAAATCTATAGCTTTTGAATATTTATAGTGCACAAATACTCATGCCAATCCTATACACTAAGGATGGATAAATACATTTTGTTTCATGTTGGCCCACAGAAACATGGGCTTAAAGTTAAGGGTTGGAATTCCAGTTAGATGAAACTGTGGTAAGGTATGAGAAAAGAGAAGAGAACAGGAACAAAGGAAAATTCTAATGAAATAATAAATACAGTATAGAAGGCACTTATTTGTGCCAGCTTAGCTTTGGAGCATGGTTTCTGTCCTGTATGCATACACAGTAAGTGTATACATACACAGGCACAGACTTCCATGGGAGCTGTGGGTATTCACAGCCTCTGAAAACAACCCATTTTTTATGTGCCCAAATATAGATTTAGGTGCTTTACTTTAGGACTCTTATTCCTCTCCAGAGTCTAAGCCATAACGTTATGGTACTCATCCCAGTACAGCCAGTTTCACCAAAAACTCACAAGCACCTCACAAAAGCAATTTCAGAGCAATCAGTAATAGGTAATTGATTACTTTTCAGATCTAGTAATCAATACCATGTAACCTATTTATGGGAAACTCGGCTATAGAAAACCCCCATTTGTAGGGGAGAAGAACGGAAACTTTAATTATTTCAAATGCAATGAAATACACAAACTACAGTGCCAGTTAGAGTGAGCCTCTGCTTATAGGACCCAAACTTACAGTCCCATTTTGACTTCAAAGGAAGTCTTGCCTGTATCAGAACTTCAGGATTGGACCCCTACTGGAGATGTTTTGTGTGAAAAAAGCCATGTCTTCATTACAGCTGGATTTCATTGCCATTTTTAATTAGTTACATTAGACTAAATTCTCAGCTAACTCTTGTTAATTCATAGTGATAACCTTGAACTGTGTTCATAGTTTAAGTAATATCCAAAGGATTGCATGTATAAAAGTAAGAGATTCTTCTGCACTTGTATGAGATCAGAGTCAAGCCAAGCTAAATCTGAAGTAACTCCACCAAAGTCAATGAAGTTACTTTGGTGCAAAACCAGTAAGTGACATTACTGTCGAGCCTTATATGTGTTTAACATGTAACATACATACTGCTGAGGTCATAAATTACTCCTTCATACCAATATAGAAACTTTAAAAGCTTAGGAGCCTAACTCTGCCACCCTTATTTATGTCCAGTAGTATCTGACTCACTGAGTTTTCCTATTTAAACAACATGAGTATGGGTGGAAGAATCAGGCCTTGTATTCTTTGGGAAACACACTGAAGGTGACGTGGATGCCAACACAGGTGGCATGCTGGTGGGTTGGGTGAACACAAGCAATGAGTATGGGACATTTTTTGTTTTGTTTTGAGGGCAGGCTGATCTGGGATTGATGAAGGTAAGTCCACTGCTACCCTAAAAGTAAAGTCAAATGCCCATAAAAGTTGTTTTGCTGCTTCAATAAAAAAAGTAATTTTCTTTAAAAATACCATTTCCTTCTATTCTTGTTTTTATAGGTAATGATGCTTGGGTTTCCAGAATGTTTTCTATGAAAATATAAAATCCCTCACATTGTTGGTATAAGGATTGTACTTAATACTGTGAATTATATCTTGGTAACCCTCGTGCTTCACACAATATCATATCATACAAAATGTAACCAAAACAAACTATATAGAAATATTGATCAATGGCACAAGAAATGATACTTTGCTTTTTGGACTTTTTTCAAAGAAGTGTAATTACTTAATTCAGGTGGCAATGAGCAAAATGTACAAACTGGTCTGTTGGAAAGGAAATAATTTATTGCCTCCTTCATTACTCCATTGTGTAAACACTCAAGTTACATTAAGTACTGGATTTTGGTGGGAACAGCAACCAGCTGAGATGAACAAATATGACACAATGTAAAACAAGAGCGTTTGGTCCACATCGTGTTCTCATTGATTTCAATGAGACCAGAATGTGGCTCTGTGTAAATAAATCTATGTTGGTACCTGAAAATGAATGACAGTCTTTTCAATCATATATGCTCAGACTATTTCCACAGGTTCCCTGTCTCATTCTGTCGCAGGCTGAACACTGCACAGTGAGTTCCAGTTCCTGCTCCTGCTCCAGTGACAAAACTCCCATTGATTTCAGTGGTTCAGGATCAGGCCTTGAATGAGGATGGGGCTGCATCACTGATTTTAAAAATAACTTATTCAAGCAGGAAGGAGGCTGCCCAAAGGACAATTGCTAATTGACAACATCAAAAAATGACATATTTTCTTTATAGAAATGAAATACCTATGTTAAAATATTCTTTAAGAAATCAAATGATTAATAATATATTATTGTAAACATGGTGTTTAATCCTCCCTGGTCAGCAAGTGCACTTCTGCCTCATGTCCAACCTCTGCACCGAGGAAGGCAAATTCCGCTGTCCTCACTCACCACTTACTCTGGTTTAAATCACAGTGCACTGTCCAAAGTATGAGTTCAGAACCAAATTTTGTTCTTGGTTACACCAGCCTAAATCCAGAGTAGTGACTCTTCATTGCAATTAATGGAGTTACTATTCTGATTTACACTGTCATAACTGCAAATAGAATTTGGCTCAGAATGAGGTAGAGATCCACAAGACCTCTACCTGATTCACAACATTCCCCTGCCTCATTTCCAACCCTTATCTAACCCGTACACCGAGAGTATGTCTACATGGGGATAAAAGCTCCATGGCATGGCCACAGCTGGCTCAGGTCATCCCAGGTCGGACTTGTGGGTCTTGGACTACAGGGCTAAAAATTGCTGTATATAGATTCGGGCTTGGGCTGGGGTCTGAGCTCTATGACCCTCCACCCTCACAGGGTCCCAGAAAGCCCAAGCCTGAATGTTTACACAGCAATTTTTTACTGGAGGAGCCCAAGCCCCTTGAGCTGACCTAGCCCAACCATGGGTTTTTTATCCCTGTGTAGACGTGCCCTGAGGCTCCAGATCAGCAAGGTATTTAATTACCTAATTTTAAGCACAGGAATAGTCCTGTTTGCTTCAGTGGGTCCTTGTAACACACTGGAGTTCAGTAGACGTATGGAATTCAAAGAATTCACGTTTCACTTAGACATGTGCTTAAGTACCCTACTGAATTGGAGCTTGAATAAGGTATCGGCAGAGGTGAAAGTAAACTGGTATGCCCCGGTACGGCGTACCGGTAAGATCCGGTGCGCCATACCAGGACCGGCTTTCCGAGAGTGCAATTTAAAGCCCTGGGGTCGTGGCGGCGGGGCTGTGGCGGGGATTTAAAGGGCTCCAGCCGCTGCTACTGCCCCGGGGCCCTTTAAATCCCCACCTGAGCCCTGCTGCCCAAGCCCTGGGGTAGCAGTGGCGGGGCTCTGGCGGGGATTTAAAGGGCCCCAGAGCTCCAGCCCCCTCTACCCTCCCGGGGTCCTTTAAATCCCCACCTGAACCCTGCTGCCCGAGCCCTGGGGTAGCGGCGGCAGGGCTCCGGAGGGGATTTAAAGGGCTGGGGCGGTAGCGGCGGCTGGAGCCCCAAGCCCTTTAAATCCCGCCTGAGCCCTGCTGCCCAAGCGCTGGGGTAGAAGTGGGGGGGCTCTGGCAGGGATTTAAAGAGCCCCCGAGCTCCAGCCACCGCTACTGCCCCGGCCCTTTAAATCCCCGCTGGATCCCTGCTGTTGAAGCCCTGGGGTAGCGGCAATGGGGCTCTGGCGGGCATTTAAAGGGCCCGGGCAGTAGCGGCGGCTGGAGCCCTGAGGCCCTTTAAATCCCTGATGGAGCGTGGTCACCGCTACCCCCGGGCTCGGGCAGCAGGGCTCAGGTGGGGATTTAAAGGGCTCGGGGCTCCGGCAGCTGCTACCACATCAGAGCCCCAGGCCCTTTAAAGCTCTGCCAGAGCCCAGAGCCCCAGGGTAGTGGTGGCAGCCGGGAGCCCCCAGGGCTCCTCAGTGATTTAAAGGGCCCGGGGCTCTGCTGCGGTAGCGGCAGCTGGAGTCCTGGGCCCTTTAAATAGCCCCCGAGCCCTGGGGCTCCCATCCGCCTCTGGTAACTTGGGGGTGATTTAAAGGGCCCCGGGCTCCCAGCCGCCACTACCGCAGGTGGAGCCCTGGCCCTTTAAGGCCACGCCTCTTCCGGTTGAGACCACACCCCCTGCTCAGGACTCCGGCGTACCGGTAAGTCCTCTAACTTACTTTCACCCCTGGGTATGGGTCCTGCAGAAATAAAGTATGTTCTCAGGAATCAATGCACACACTCAGGTGGGCACAGTTGACATGCAACCTTAACATTGCCATTTCTGACCTTTGAGTGCTTAACTTTCATCCTGAACATTCTTTAAAGTAATTTTTTGTATGGAATGAAACTATAGTCAGTAGAAGCAATTACATTATACACTTTGTGCATGTTTTCTTGAGGGCCAGTGAGACTGCAAACATTTACTAAATAGCATCCTGCACATCAATACTATTTTTTCTCTACCTTGTAATACAAAATAACCTCTAGTTGCATATGGTTTCCCTCAACACTTGGAACTTATGTTTTCATAATCAAAATGTATGATTATTATCATAAGCAACAGGATTGCTTTGCAAACACAGCCTCAGCTTCTCCAGGTGTATCAACTGTCTGGCAGGAAACCTCGCTGCTTCTACCTCTGTTTGTGGCACATTCATTTCACATAAGCCCCCTGATCATTGTTCTAAGAAATTCAAACATACAGGGCCTTCTGAATGTAAAGATGCAATCTCTCACTGCCTGTATTAATCTTCCTGTACCTTACCAGCTGCTCATTTAGACAGCTTTTGTAACCTCATTTTATGACATGTTGATTATGAAGTGGTGTGTTTACAGTCACGTCCCAACAATAGCACACTCCAAGCCAATAGTAACTAGACCTGGGTTATCCTTAGTAACTAAGCTGTTCTTTAACAACTGCATTCTTTCCTAGTCCACAGTTCACCTTTCCTCATCCTTGTAGTTCTATGGTCAAATTCCACTCTGATGTACATCTGTGCAGCACACTGACATCAAGGAATGTTGCAAGTTCTTTTCAAAAACAATGCACACATTTATTTCTTCATGAGGGGTTAGACTTTCAGCTGGTGTAAACTGGCATAGATGCATTGACTTCATTGCTGATATACAACAGCTGAAGATTTGGCCCGATGTCATCTGGCTTTGAAAATTATTGAATTATAATTGCATTCTAGTTGAAATTGTTTGTATCCCATACAGTTGAGATTATGGCATTGAGGAGACAGAAAATCACACAAACCACCACTACCGTTATCCCTGCTGCTAACTATATGCATAGTTGCCCCAATACAGGTCCTGATCCAACTCCCATGGAAGTGAATGGAAAGACTGTCTCTGACTTCAGTGGGAGGTGGATCCGGCTAGAGTCAGAGACAATTTTCTGGTTACAGGTAGAAGTGAATAGTGGGGGATAAGCAAGTTCATATAATTACATTTCTTGCCTCTAAATACCAACACCTATGAGATTTTAGTTGACAATTGGAATTGTAAAGTGTTAATCAGGATTAGAGGCCCCCTTTTTTTTTTCTATTATAGTGCAATCCCAATTTTCTGAATTTCTGCTAATTGAAACTGCTTGTAAGTACTCCAGAGTTCCGATGGGAGCTTCAGTGTTGCATGGCCCCTGTATATCACAGGTCTGAAACTCTGCTCTTGTAGATCATGGTCCTCTTCAACATCACTCCTAGCTACTTAGGAGCAATGCTGGCTTGATGCTTCCTAGAGAGCAGACCAGAAATCAGGAAATCCCAAATATCGAACCCTCTGAAAATGTATTAAGATTATTTTCAAATTGGATTTCACTTTTATTTTTGTTGGGATAGAGTTAGCAAGATGCAGGATATGAGACACATTGTTAAGATGCATATCAATGAACTGTGCTTTCACCTAAACCCCAGACCTGTGAAGAGCAGTGCGGGGTACATCCTGTTACAAAGATCCACTTTGATGCACTGAAGGCCTGCTTAAAGACTATTGAAGTTAATGGAAAGGCTCCCATTGGCTTGAATGGGCTTTTGATCAGGCTTTGAATAAGAGAGAATTAATATATTTGCTATGGATTATATGGAAATTAAAATCAACAGCCCTACATGAAGAAAACTTCCCTTTAACACATTCAATGGTTGTTCCTGGAAAATATATTTTTCTGTATTTTTTTTCAATAGAGCTTCCAATGTGAAGTAAATAAGTTTAAACCATGATACATCTCTAAATTGGGTTATGAGAGAATTATAGCCAGAACAGATATCTGAGGATCAATAAGAAATAGCAGGAGATCAACAACCAGAATACGTATCTAATTTATGGTAATCCAGTAATTGTGTGCATAATTTTAGCTCCCTAAGGAATAACACACATAGCTATTGAAATCCAATGGCAGAGATAGGGCAAAAAGTAGAAGATCACTCCAAGCTCATACATTGTGTTGTGACTCCGTTGATTTCAAAGGCATTTAAACCAGAGATGAATTTGGCCCTGTTTTAGTAATTTGCCAGAATCCAGCTAATGAATATTTCACCAAATCCACTAGTAAGCAGAACATAAGAAGTCCTCTATCCTCTCAAATATATATTAACATGTAATAACACTAATACCGGTAGAAAATATCTATGGCTTTTTTGGCTGTGTGAGGTCCTGAAGGATGTAGATCCTGGTTGCATAGGCAAAAGTTTCAATGCTCTACAAGATGAAGAGCTCATATACATGCGCTCTCACTTACGGTATGTCTATCTGCAATCAGGACAGCACATATAGGTACACCAGAGCTAGCTTTGATATAGCTACCTCACGAAAAATAGCATTGCAGCCACAGTAGAATGGACTAGCTGCTTGAGTATGTACCTAGGGTCCTGAACAGGATTGTATGCAGCTGCCTAGCACATGCCACTGAAACTACATAGTTATTTTCAGTGAGCTAGCTCAGTCAAAGCTAGCTCAGGTATGCCTATTCATGCTGCATGTGGGCCTCCTGACTGCAGTGCAGACAGTGTTCTGAGCTGGGTTAAGCTTTGTTATAGGTTGAGTTAAAACCTCATTGAAACAGATGGGTGTGTAAGTACCCATCATTTAAAGCTGCTGTCTTATTGGGATCCGGGAAGTGGGCGGGCGAAGCCCGTCCACTGCTAAAGGATCCCCCCCAGCCTAAAAGGGGGATCCACAGGACCTAGATACCCAAAAAATTCCAGGGGACATCTAATGAAATAACAGGGACAAGAGTGCGGTCAAAGGGTCAAACGAAGGGAACCGGACGGGGACACCGAGCAGAGAACCCCGGACAGCACCCACTGCTTCTCAAAGGCATCAAGGGAGTCTGAGGACGCCACCCAGAGGAACTCTGCCCGGATACGTGAACGGACCGAGGATAGGAAATAGGCCCCACAGTCACAGGAGACTCCATCGGCCAACCTCCTCACTCTGGTTTTATAGATGGCCATTTTAGCTAGGGCCAGGAGGAGGTTGACCAGGAGATCCCGTGACTTTGTGGAGCCACGGATAGGGAGTGCATAAATGAGAAGGTGAGGGGAGAAGTGCAACCAAAAACGTAATAAAATATTGGTGAGGAGCCGGAATAGGGGCTGCAGCCTGGCACACTCCAAATATACATGTGCCAGGGTATTTAAAGCTGCTGTGAGAGATAGTTAAAAGTAGCCAAATTTAAAACAAGGCATAATGGACTCTGCCCAGAAACTAGCACCAGGTGGATGGAGATTTCCACTGACTATTTTTCTGACTAGGGGTGTGTGTGTGTGCGCGTGTGTAACTTGGTCTACACTTAAAAATTATTTTGGCAGAGCTGTGTCCTACAGGGCATATGAAAAATCCCCAGTGTTGATGCAATTATGTTAATTGAATAGGGCTTACAGTGATGTAGCTAATGTTTTTCAGGAAGTTGGGAGTTCCTACACAAACACAAAAAGTCCTTCAGTCAGTACAGGCTGCATATACCCTAGAGAGCTATGCTGGCATAGCTATGGCACCACAACTGTGCCGGCATAGGCTCTAGTCTATAATATAGACATAGCCTTAGTCTGTGGAGAAACAAGTTGGTGTACACACAAGAAACTGAGAGAGAATCTGAGACAGGCAGAAGGTCAGCCTGAACAAGGGTGTATGACCCTAGAAGAAGCTAGAGTGAGAGGCCTTTTAGACCTGGTACTGGGTAAAGAGGCTTAGGGCTATAAACCAAGAAGCTGTCTCCTGTTTTTGGTTCCTCCTGCATTCGGAGAAGCAGGACTTTGCATGTTCCTTGTAAATGAACAATATTGCATCAGAGAAAATACCAGACTCCATCATCAATTTTTACTCCCACCCAGTGGTGAGGTGGAGCTGGTTCGCACTGGTTTGCTAGAACCGGTTGTTAAATTTAGACTTCTAAATTTAACTGGCCAAAAGTGGTGCCTTCAGCGCCGACTCCATGGACGCTCCAGCCCTGGAGTACCAAGGGCAAAATTTGGTGGGTGCAGAGCACCCACCGGCAGCTCCCCGCCCCACCCGCAGCCCCAGCTCACCTCCGCTCTGCCTCTGCCTCCTCCCCTGAACACGCCGCCCCGCTCTTCTTCTCCGCCCCCCCAGGCTTCCCGCAAATCAGCTGTTCATGCGGGAAGCCGGGGCGGGCTGAGAAGCAAGCCGTGGCTTCCCGCTCAGGCCCAGGGAGGCGGAGCTGAGCTGGGGCGGGGGAGGGAGGCACGAGGAGGGTCGCCCATGCTGCAGCAGGTAACCCGGCGAGGGGGGGGCGCAGGAGAACCACTCCCCGCCCCAGCTCACCTCCGCCACCCTCGGCCTGAGTGTGAAGCCGTGGCCTGCTTCTCAGCCCTCCCCGGCTTCCTGCTGAACAGCTGATTTGTGGGAAGTGGGGGGGCACAGAGAAGGAGAGTGGGGCAGTCCATTCAGGGGAGGAGGCAGAGCGGAGGTGAGCTGGGGCTGGGCACAGGGCTGCCGGTGGGTGCTCTGCACCCACCAAATTTTCCCCATGGGTGCTCCAGCCTCGGAGCACCCTGGGAGTTGGCGCCTAAGGCACCACTTTTGATGTGATCAGTGAGGGGAGCGGCCGCTCCCCCTGCTCCCCCCAGCTACGCTCCCCCGCCCCAGGAACCAGAGGGACCTGCTGGATGCTTCCTGGGAGCTGCCCCAGGTAAGCACTGCCAGGACTCCCCACCTAGCCCCCCGACAGGTCCCTCAGGCTCTTAGGAGTGGGGTAGGCACTCACTACGGTGGCCCACGAGACCCTCCTGCCCGGTTCTGGGGGCAGTCAGGGGACAGGGGAGGGGGGTGGATGGGGCAGGGGTCCTGGGGGGGGGCGTCAAGAAACACGGGGGGTTTGGATGGGGCAGGAGTCCCGGGGGGTGGGAGTGGGCAACGACCCCCTCCTGGGGTGAGGAAGGAACCCGTTGTTAAGATTTTGGCAGCTCATCACTGCTCCCACCTGGAACAACCTACAAGGCCCTGAACTTTGACTAGTGCTCATATCAAGAAGGGGTAACAATACCATAGTCCACAATGCTGGGTTACCTGTCCCCCATGGCAGCTGGTCAGTAAAGGGAAGTTACACCAAATCTAGGCTGGAGTATCTTTTACTTGGCTGTCAGAGCGATATTTTCTGATTTAAATGGATACAGAAAACATTAGGAATTCCATACTGCCCCCTCCTCCAAGGTAGAGTTCTGACTCCACCTGGCGTGACTGCCACGTTATTGAGAATTACATCTGGTATCACCACTGATCATGATTCTCACTGATATTAAATAACTCTCCTGGGGGGTCCTTATAATGGTCTTGTCAGCCAGGGAAGAGCCCAAATACTTGGGACTGTGGCCTTGCTAAAAGATGGCCCATCTGACTGACATTTGGTCAACTGGAGAAGAATCCATTCCTTCATTAGAACATAGAGGACTCTGATCCAGATTCCCCTCTCACAGTGCATTGATGGAATTGCTTTAACTTTATTGGCATTACCCTGATTTAATCTGTGTCAGTGCAATCAGAAGATAGTCCACTTTGAGCATGCTCAGTGGAGTCTTCTGACACTATTCTCAAAGACATACTGGTACAGCAACCAGACCAGCTAGAGAGAAGTCTCTTCTTTAAAGGAGGGGTTGCAGCCGCTGAAGACACCGTTCCTCACTGGAGTTGCAAATAGTTTCTTCAACTACAGAGCAAAAGAATGCCACAGAGTTTTTATGGACCAGCAGCCACTAGGGTGCCGACTTCCCCTCTTCCATGTGGGTGCTCGATCCCCCCCGCCCCAGCCCCGCCCCTGCTCTACCCCTTCCATGAGGCCTCGCCTCTTCCCACCCCTTCCCCATCCAACCCCTTCCTAAAGTCCCCACCCCAACTCCACCCCCTCCCCACCAATATTCCATCTCCTTCCCCAAATCTCTGCCCAAGCCCCACCTCTTCCCCTGAGTGCGCCACATTCCCGCTCCTCCCTCTCCCTCCCAGAGAGTGCTAATGCTGCCAAACAGCTGTTTGGTGGTGGTTGGGCAGGAAGCACTGGGAGGTAGGCGGAGGAGCAGGGACGCAGCGCGCTCAGGGGAGGAAGAGGAGGTGGGGGCGTAGGGTGAGGAGAGCTTGGCTGCTGGTGGGTGCAGAGCACCCACTAATTTTTCCCCGTGGATGCTCCAGCCTTGGAGCACCCACGGAGTCAGCACCTATGACTAGGGTTACTTTTGGATGAATTAGAGTGCTGACAGAGTTATCCCTAGGGTATGGCAAATTGGGGAGACCTCTCCAGGTCCCATGCTTTGGGGGGCCCCACTAGCCAGCATGATTGGCCAGCACAGTCGGTCCCAGAAGTGACAGGTCATCCTGGAAGTGATGGATTTGTCACTTCTGCCCCAGGCCCCATACCCCACTAGGGATGGCCCTGAGTGCTGATATATTTGGCCTACTGTCATTTTAAAATTGCCTAAGTTCTATGCCAACAATAAATCTTAAATGACCTGATTAATAGGACTTGTAGAAAGCCTACTTCTGTTGACTCATTACTAGTGAAAATCTTCCTATCGCGTGGCCAAATTCAGCAAAACAGTGCAGGCATGCGTAGCGTACACCCTCCCGCCCCATTGCACTCAACATGGAGATGCACTGGCTCTCCTCCATAGGGGTGATAGAGCCTGTGCCAGGGCTCTGCTAAGTTGTGTGTGGAACAGTTCCACAGAAGCTATGCTGGCAGGACCCTCTGTGATGAGCTGCTGCATCAGTGGACTTCTTGGCCACTCTGGCCAGGGCCCCTTTTTGGCTGCCGCAGCCCTCTTTCAGGGCCAAGTTGATCCCTTATGTCTCTATCCCTGAAAGTGAAATTGTGGTGCTTTATGTTGCTGTGATATGTCCCTGCCTTCCACTCCTCCTTGTGCACTTCATGCTACTGGGGGGTCTTCCACCATCCTTTATTGGTGTAAGTCAGTGGTGAATCTGGCCCTTTGTTGCTACAAAGAACATGTTGCTGTATGACTGACTTTGCCCTTTGTATGAGAACAAACAGATACTCCCTGCTTGAATAACATTTCTAAGGATATCTCCATCAAATCTGTGTTTGTAACAGACATTGTAACAAAACCTTAACCAGTATGACTGTAACAAATGCTGTCTGGAAATCAGTTTATGGTCCAGACAAAAATGTCCAATCTTTGTTAACATGGGTTCACCTCCACCAGTTTTAGCAGCATTAGGAACCCTAGAGGGAGCCATTCATTGGTTTTTGCTACAATTTTAAGAAACATGCTAATTAGACCTGCGTTTTGCAGGATTAGATGACATAAAGGTGATATCCTGGCCCCAGTGAAGTCAATGGCAAAACTCTAATTGACTTCAATAGTCAGCCTTTTTCCCATGGTACTTAAAAACACTGATAAGCAGCTGGTGGACTATGGCTCCCACCATTGCTCTTTCCAGGGAGGCTGAAATAGTAGTAACGGTGAGAATTTTTTTCAAAGAACATTCTTAGCGTAGACAAGGCCTCCCTGTACCTGTTGTCCATTCAAGTCTTTATACAGTCCTCACCCCTGAACCCAAGCACCTCCCCAAGTCTCTGTATCCACCACACTTCTCCCTCCGTAGCTCTATATTTTACACTGTGCACTTGGCTTCTGTAGTAAAGCTAATTTCCTCTTGGCTGGGAATAAAGCCTCCTCTTCCTCCCTCTCTCTGTGCTGTTATTCCCGAGCCTCTAGTCCCACCCTTTGTTAGTTACACGGCTATTGAGAGAGCTGCAGCATTAGGGAGCCTCCCAGCCAGGGGGTGCTGCTGGAGCTGCACGGGATCGGGTACCTCCCCCCGAAACCCCACAATCCCCGATTCTTCGGCCACCTGGGGAAAGCACCGGGCTTCCCGGCGAACTCGGCGCCCCAGCCGGTGCCTCGCCCCCGCGCTCGTGCCGCTCCCAGCGCCCCGCCCCGCCCCGCCCGCCGCCGGCGCGCTTCGCTCTCCTGGGGCGGGAGAGGCAGAGGAGTGGAACTTTGCCCTGGGTGCGATTGTGCCGTCACCGGGGCGAGGCGGCCAATGAGCGAACGCGATCAAAATAGCTCCGTATAAATAGCAGCGCCGTGCGCCGCGCTCGCAGTGAGGCGGCGGCAATGTGCGTCAGGGGCGGGGGTGGCGGCGGCTCCCTCTCCCCGCCTCGTGGGGTTAGGGTGACCTGCTGCTGCTCCCGAAGCTCCTCTGGGCTTGCTTTGTAGTCACTCGGAAGGCAAGCCTTTAAAATAAGCCATAGCCTGAGGCCGGATGCCATGGGCTGCTACTGCAAACTGTGGCCACAGTAGCGTGTTACTGTGTGAGTAACCCAGACGCAATCGCCAGTGGCTAATTATAGCCACCGCCCTCATCCACCCCGTGCTAGTGCCTTTCTCCGGGGCAGGATGACTTATTCCAGCTAAATTTAGTTTCTTCCCTCTTAAAGAGCTTGTTTAAAAAAAAAAAAATCCTCTTCAGGGGAGCCGGTGCCATAGCGTGAAGTAAAAGTCCGTGCCTGGCAATATTTTATCGGGTGAAACCTAAGTCCGTAAACATATCGGACTAGGGACGTAAATACCCATTTAAAAAGTTAACCAGTTAAACGATCACAATTATATCGTTGAACCGGTTAACCATTAACCAAGGTAGTGGGCCTGACTTGGCAGGAGCTGGGGTTGGGGTCCCGCTGGCCCAGCCAGGGTTGGGGCCACGCCGGCTGGGACTGGGGTCTGGCTGGCCCGGTGTGGCCAGTGTTGGGGTCCCTCTGGCCAGCTGGCCCGACATGCCTGGGGCTGCTGCAGCTGGCATGGACGGGGCTCTGGTCCCTCCTGCCGGCCTGTTGCGGCTGGGGCTGGGGTCCCTCCAGCCCATGCGGGGCCGCCGGAGTGAAGAGTTAAGGTTGGTTAACTGATAAGCCTAATGTTTACTGGTTAACCTTTTACATCTCTATATTAAACTGTCTGTTAATAGTGAAAGAAATGTAGTGATAAGGTTTATTCTATTATTTTATTCCTCTTCTACTCTCCCATTAATTTTAATTCTGATGGCATCAAAAAGTGGTTTCATTTGGATTAATTAAAAAGCCCCTATCCTGCTATGAGCACTGAGTGGGTGCACCTCTATTCCCAGGCAGAGCTCATTGCACAAGTAGGATCTTATTGCTCAATCTTCCAGTCCTAAATATTCAATACATTGCCTATTTGTACCAATTTGTTACCTATCTGGCTATTTAAATCAGCTCTCTTTATGGGTGGAAATACCCACAATCCCTCACCCAAAAGGATCGTTTCTGAATCTTTTCTCTGATCAGTCTCCACCTATCCAGTTAAGTTGCAAGTATTCTTATCACTCTCGGTACTAAGGTGGCCCCATCACCATAGTATCGGATCAGGTACTTCCTCATGGGTATCTGGCCATTCTTTATTTTAAAGGACATTCCTTATGAAGTCAGAAAGAATGCACTTTATTCCTTGTTTCAGAAATAATCATGCAAAGGATCGTATACTGTGATCCAGTGATTTTATACACTAAACAAAACATTGTTGGGTGTTTCCTTTAAATATAAGCTTTATCCTACATTTTTCATGTTGTTACTATTTATTTAGTGAATGGTAGGTGATTGCTCTACATCTATCATAATTTAGTTCAGAAATTCCTTTCACATTCTTTAACCACTCATAAACAGCAATGCCTGCCATCAAATGGTCATGTGATATAACTACACCTTGTCTCATAGTTTCCTTGTGCTCCACCTTTTCAGTCTGTAACCACCTGTTCTCTCTTGTCTCTTTTGGGCATGGACTGTCTTTTTGTTCTGTATTCATACAACACCTAACATAGTTAGGTCCTGGGCCCTGACTGGAGCTTCTCGACACTACCACAACCTGGGGTGCTGGAATAATTTGTATAGTGGGCATAGGCACAGACTCCGTGGGTGCTCTGGGGCTGGAGCACCAGGGAGAAAATTGGTGGGTGCTCTGCATCCACCGGCAGCTCCCAGTCCCACCCCCCCACTCTTGCCTCGCTCTGCCTCCGCCTCCTCTGCAAGCACACCTTGTGCCCTCTTTTTCCTCCTCCCTCCCAGCACTTGCGCTGCGAAACAGCTGTTTCCCGCAGCAGGGAGGGAGGGGGGTGGAGGGGGAATGCAGCGCAATCGGGGAACAGGCGGGGCCAGGGCGTGGATTTGGGGAAGGGGTCCAATAGGGTCAGGGAGGGGACAGAGTTGGGGTGAGGACTTTGGGGAAGGGATTGGAATGGGGGCAGGGCAGGGGTGGGGAAAGGGTGGAGTCAGGGCGGGGCCAGGGGGAGCACGAGTACCCACCGGCGCCGGAGAAAATTGGTGCCTATGATAGTGGGGGTGCTGAGAGCCATTGAACCAAACTGTAAACCCTCTATATGATGGAAACCACTTCAAGTCAGGGGGTCTGGCAGCATCCCCAGGATCCCTTGTTCTAGCACCTAGTAATAAACCACATTTCCCAAAAGGTCATGGGTATAAGAAGCCAGCCTGGAACTGCAGCTTTCACTGGCTGCTTTTGTGTGACAAATTCAAAATTTACAACAAACATAATAAAGTTCCCTTTGCAACCCACCAGTAATTACAGTCTATACTAGCCCCTTGGAATTATCCAAAATAACATAAATTGTATAGTTATCCAATTGTTTATTTACTTCCCCCAGACAGAGCAAACCATTTCTAAACTCAAAAGTCCTCTGAAAAGGTATATAATCTTTTAAACATTTCTTTTACTCTTGAAAGGGCAACACTTGCATGTTTCTAGAGCACTCCAGGACTTACCAGAAAACAAAAGAAAGTCTGCTGGCAAGCAAAAAGAACAAACAACCATTCACGAGCACCCCTGCATATATATATTGGCAATGACCTGGTTTTCCTGTCACATGCATTTCTGCTCCCTTATGCACTCAGTTATCAGACGTAATATTTTAAGTCAGCATTTAGACACAAACAAATGATAACTCCCTAACTCGTTACAGATTCCTAGGTCTCGCTCTCCAGATTTTTTTAAAGGAGTAGTCATATTCCTTTCTTTGTACTCTGTCTCCTTGAACTCTCCGTAGTACAACGGCAGACGGAGGCTGCCAGTTACCACTGCCCTCCACTTGGGTTGTGACTTATTAATTTTGCTGTTGATTTTGCTGTGGGTTAGTGAATAGCCTCTCTTTGATATCCTAGTAGTAGCCTGTTTCAGCAGTTCAGCGTACATGGCATATTCCTTGTCCAAAAAATAATCCTTTTTCAAGCAAGTTAATTCAAAACATTTAATTTAGTCTTGTAAAAATAATTGCACATAACAGTAACAGATTTTTCTCCTGGATTGAGTTTTGCTATGCTAAATTTGAGTCAACAACAGTACATTTTATTGCCAAGTTATGAACCTTTAAAGTAGGAGTTTATAATGGAAACACTGGCAGACATTAATAGTTGTAATGTGCCAGTGCTATAATAAACTAATTTATGGGCTGATCCCAAGTGCATTTTGGTTTGAATAAGGAGTTCAGGATCAGACCCTTCAAAACCTCTGAAACTTTATAAAATGTAGAATAAAATGTAGTTATACTATAAATTTATATTGTGTCCCATTGGATCCCTATGCATACAGAGGGCTTTGCAAATGGTGTGCATATATACTGACAGCTCATGCTTCCAGGGTGTCAATTAGTGTTGCTCCGCAGTTGTAACTGCCCTTGTGTCTTAATAGAGATGCTGCCATGCATGTCATAGCACAGCGTTCTACCTCTTCCTCAACATGGTAACCGCATTTTATAAATTATTGGATATTAGTAACCACAACCACTTCTGGTCCCCCCCCCTTTTTTTAACTGTTTGTTACCTTCCCCATTAACTTCTGCAGTTTATTCTACCAGTAGATATCTGTAGATCTTAGCCCATTCAACACATTTATTAAAAAAGGGGAACAAAATAAATGGCACAGAATTATCAGGGAAAGAATTTGTATTTTCAAACCTCAAAAAGGGTATTATAAATAATAATGGAGATTTTGTAACCTCCCCTCTCCCCCAATTATATAAAGTCCTAATTTAAAACATACTCACTTTTCTGGTCTCACATTTATTCTTTTCAGACCTATTGTTGAAGTTGGTCTTGTATCTCTCGTCATTTTTCCACATAAATTTAAAAACCAAACAAACTAATTTTGACTCTTGCCCGCTGGGGAGAAGTACCTTTGTGGTTCTTTACTTGTGGGAGATGATCAGATACTCCATTGATGGGTGCCAATATAAGAACTTAGATCCGGAGTTCCCAAACTGTGGTACGTGTGCCCTTGGTGGCAGTGAGCTTCTTGAAAGTGGTATGCAACATTTTTTTTTAAAAAAAAAGGGGCTCTCCATTTCAAACGAACAGTCATTGCATGCACTGCCTGTAATACACCAGAAAATGCATAAGAAGCCAAATGTAATCTCCTGGCCACTTTCAGCCATAATGGTGAATAACACTCAGTGACCATACCAGCATAGTAGTTGTATTTAGTGGCGTGGAGATGGGTAACTGTACTGTCATTTGGTGCACAACAGACTTCCCGCTCGGCCTAGACTGTAGCTGGCACCAAGCTGTACAGCTCGAACTACTGAGGTGAACTCATGACGTTTTCATATCATGGCCCCAGCGCGCCTCTCAGCCAAAAAGACACACATGTGCAGGGACAGTTCAGAACCCCTGCAAAAGCTGCAGCCGCAGGGAGCCTAAAGGTCTAAGGGCCCCACAGGGGTAGCTGCTGCACAGCAGGAGCTCCCTTTGCACTCCCTGCCCTGCAGAAGATGCAGCAGCCTGGCCCCTGCAGGGCTGGGAGGCACCGGATGTCTGAGGAATTCCCTCTTGTCTCCCCAGTCATAAATAATAATGGCTGCTTCAGTGTGTTTCTTTTTGATTCACTATTTGAAAACCTGAGATTTTTAAAGAGGATGTTATAATGGAACACTTTAGACTTCCTTAGGCATTTATTTTACTAGAGTTTGGAAATATGTACACCTACTATGGCCTGAAATATATGTGAAGGAAACAAAAATAAGAGAAGTGTGCATGTGTTACTTCAAACATCAACTTTTAAAGAAAGTGGCGTATAAATCAAGATAGATTAGATCAGATACTGATGCTTTATTGTTGTAGGTCCAGATCCACAAAGGGATTTGATTTCAGTGAAAATTAGGAGCCTAAATACATTGTGGCTCTGGTTCTAGACCGCAAACCTGTAATGAGAATGGCTTGGGCAGACCCCTGAACTTGTATTGCAAAGATCTGGGACCATCTTAGCAATGGGCTAAATTCTGATCATAGTTAAACTCATGCAGCCTTTTTTATGTCTGTGGGGTTGCCTAGGTAGAGCCCTGGGCAGAATATGGTTGAGTATTTTGCTTTTGCACATATCAGTTTGGTATGAATCTTCCATGTAGCCAAAAGGGAGAATTCATCACTTAAAAATAAGTGAATGTTCTTGAGTGCTACTACTAATCAAGGCTTGACTAAACAGATACAACCACAGATTTTAAATGATTAACCTCTTCCCTTTAACTTTCATCCAATCAGTATTTCTTTAGAACAGATGATAATGCAGGATTTGTAGAGAGGTGTGCATGCTGTAACTCAGAGGGGAGACAGGAATGCTGACTCCAAAATGAAATTGGTAAAATATTTGTAGAAATTAGTTCTCCAGGTCAATCCTGCCACGAAGGCAAAATTGTCTTATGAAACTGCTACTTATGTTGCAGATAACCATGCAAACAGTGACTTTGGCATCATTGCAGAAGTAATATTTTCATAAGGGTGAACTGTTCTTGTACAATTGCTTAAACATACAAATATATCTATAGACATGTATCTTGTGTTCAGCTCATTTCTCCTCAGCTGAGCTAAGGTTTATAGTAGGCAAGGAGAAGAAAACTCCTGGTTTCTATTTTAGCTTGGGTTGCCCAGTGTTCCTCTTACTCAGGGCCGGCTCTAGGCACCAGCTCAGGAAGCCGGTGCCTGGGGTGGGAAAAAAGGTAGAGCTGGCCCTGCTCTTACTGCATTTCCTAGACACTGATTTAAGAGCACGTTCCATTTTTGTGCTGCTTTGTAGGACTTTCCTTTTAGATGCCTCGTCAAGGAACTGGAAGTGCTCACACACTGTAAGTTGTTTTAGAAATGTACTGTTCTCATGTTAGTAAAATACTAAGATCCAAAGTGTTTCCCTTGCAGCATTTCACAAAAATGTATACTGGCACCAACCCCTACTTCTGAGATTGGACCCCCTAATTCCATGAGGTCTAAAATCAACAGCTTTTGAGGCACTGGACATGATACAACTAGGAGTATCTGTCCTGCTAAGTTAAGTGCTTATGTAAGCAGAGTCAGGATGAGCTCTATCCTGACATCTGATGGCGAGTCATGGTGGGTTGTGGAAAAGAACTTCAGGGGCTGATCTCATTTGCATAGGCACACCCACCTTGCATAGATGGTCACTTTGGCTGCTGTAGGAGCCCCAGTTTCTCTGTTATTGGGGTAGGAATAAACTGTTATTATCCTGATTATGTGAATCAAGGACGCTGGAACTGTACTTGGCCTTTTGTTATGATGGAGGGACTCACCATCAACTAACCAGCACTCACTAGGCAAGAGTCATCGGTTCCAAAACCCAGTGTAGAGAGAGGGGGTGGGGACAGATATTAATAATTGGTGGTCTGGGCCTTGTGGTGAGGGCCTTATATGCTAATTGCACTTTGTTCTCTCTCCACTGTGGTATATCAGAGCTAATCTAGATTTCATTAGGAGTCTAGTTACAGGCTGCTGAGCTGAATTCACTTTGGGCTAATGGTGTACCAGTGCTGAGGCTCCCCTACTACCAGCTGAAATCACAAAAGAGCTAAACTTACTAGAGCTGAAATCACTGAGTGTTGTGTTAAGTAGTGGGAGAGCCTGAAGATACATGGTGGAGCAGTTTGTGGGATGGCTGGCGGAGCAGAGTGTCTGGTGTAGCAGAGGAGTTTGTCAGATGCCTGGAGCAGCTCATTGGGGCGGCTGGCAGAGTGGAGCCCCATGGAGAGGTGGAGCAATCAGCTTTGGACCATGTAAGGTGCCCCTTAACCCCTCCCTTCCAATCTCCACCCAGGTTAGGAGGTAAAACTCTCCAGATAAACTTTTGAACTCTGGGGCTGCCCTGACCAGGGACAGAGACTTTTGGGTTGTTGGACTTTGGGACTTTGGATGATTTTGGTTGCTGGACTCAAGAACCAAAGGGAAACGACATGCCCCAACTTGCTTGGGGTGGGTTTTTGCTCATGGGTTGTGTTATGAATCCTGTTGGTGGTGTTTCCCCAACATAATGCCACATTGTTTCTCTCTGTTATTAAAAGGCTTTTGCTACACTCAGACTCTATGCTTGCGAGAGAGGAAGTATTGCCTCTTGGAAGCGCTCAACGGGGGTGGTATATATTTGTCCCAGGTCACTGGGTGGGGGCTCGAGCTGCTTTTGCATTGCGTTATTGGAATGGAACCCCTAGATACAGAACCCGGCCCTTGTTGCTGCCAACTCTGACGGGCAGAAGGGTTACACTTATTATATATTTTGATTATTATTATTTAACTGATGACATCATACTTGGCCCTGCACAAGATCAGGGAAACTGTGGTCCCTGCTCCAAGGAGTTTGCAGTCTAGGGACCTGATCCAAAGTTTATGAAGTCAATAGAAAAGTTTCCACTGACTTTGGCAGGCTTAGCATCATGCCTTAAGAGCCTATTTTGCCACCCAAGCTAGTTGGGTTCCTACTAGTTGCTTATATCTTTGCCAGACTTGAGCTAGTTCCTTGCTCCACAAGTAGTCCCATTCATTTAAATAGGACCACTCATGCAATAAGGCCACAAACCTACAAGCTGATCTCTGTGGGTCCTATTTGGGGTCAGGTCTGCCCATGCAGATAATCTTGTGGAATCTGGGCCTGTGATGCTACTTGGCATGTATAAGAGTGGCAGAATTTTAAATAGTCAGTGATTGAACAACAACAAAAGTGGCCTGGGAAACATGGCTGCTGGTGCCACTTAACAGCTTTTGGGGAAAGACAGCAGCATTTTACTAACATGGGTCAGCATTTGTGGACCTCTTTGAAAAAGCAAGTTTAAGAAGTTATTGGAATGAGCCTTGCACAGTGGGATAAGGAGCTAGACATTTTGTTGAATAAACAGTAACTGTACACAGATTCTAAGGTCAGAAAAGACCACTGTGATCATATAGTTCAGTGGTCCACAGACCTCTGGGGGGTCCACAGACTATGTCTAAGGGGGTCTGTGAAAGACTGTCATTTCTATAGAACAGTGGTTCTCAATTTATGGTCCGCACACCCCTGGGGGGTCTACAGACTATATCTAAGATTTCCAAAGGGGTCCGCATTGCCATTTGAAATTTTTTGGAGTCTGCACAGTGAAAAAGGTATAAGGCCACTGAAATAGTCTGATCTCCTGTAGAAAACAGGCCATAGAACATCCCCAAAATAATTCCTTTTTGAAAAACTTAAAAATTGCCAATAATGAAGAATCCATCATGACCCTTGGTAAATTGTTCCAATGGTTAATTCCCTCACTCTCTCAAATTTTTTTGCCTTATTTCTAGTCTGAATTCGTCTAGCTTCAGCTTCCAGCTATTGGATTGTGTTATACCTGTCTCTGCTAAATTGAAGGGACCATTATTGAATATATGTTCCCCATGTAGGTACTTACAGACTGTAATCAGATCACCCCTTAACCATTTTTTGTTAAGCTAAATAGATCAAACTCCTTGAGCCTATCACTATAGGCTTTTTCCCCCTAATTCTTTAATCATTATCATAACTCTACACTGAAGCCTCTCCAATTTTTTCAACATCCTTCTTGAATTGTGGGTACCCGAACTGGACACAGTAGTCCAGCAGCAGTTGCTCTAGTGCCAAATATAGAGGTAAAATAACCTCTATTCCTACTCAAGATACCCGTTTATGCATCCCAGGTTTGGATTAGCTCTTTTGGCCAAAGTGTGACACTGGAAGCTCAAGTTCAGCTGATTGTCCATCATGACCCCCAAATCTTTTTCAGAGTCACTGCTTCCTAGGCTAGAGTCCCTCGGCTTGTAAGTAAGGCCTACATTCTTTGTTCTTAGATGTGTACATTTACATATAACCATATTGAAATGCATATTGTTTGTTGGTGCACTGCTTACCGAGTGATCCAGATCACTCTGACTCAGTGACCTGTCCTCTTCATTATTTACCACTCCCCCAATTTTTGTATCATCTGCAACCTTTATCAGAGATAATTTAAAGTTTTTTTCCAGGTCCCTAATAAAAATCTCAATAGCGTGAGGCCAAGAACCAATCCCTGTGGGACCCACTTGAAACACACTCAATGATATTTGCCTGTTTACAGTTACATTTTTAGACCTATCATTTAAATCCACTGAATGTGTGCCATGTTAATTTTATATCGTTCTATTTTTTTAATCAAGATGTCATGTAATACCAAGTCAAAGGCCTTACAGAAGGCCAAGTGTATTATATCAACACTATTACCTTTATAACCAAACTTGTAATCTCATCAAATAAAGATATTAAGTTAATTTGACAGGATCTATTTGCCACTAACCCACATTGGTTTGCATTAATTATATTTCCCTCCTTTAATTCTATATTAATCAGGTGCTGTATCAGCCACTTCATTATCTTGCCAGGAGCAATGTCAGACTGACAGGGCTATAATTACCCAGGTGATTCCATTCACCCCTTTTAAATACTGGCACACCATTAGCTTTACTATAGTCTTCTGGAACTTCCAGTGTTCCAAGATTTATTGAAAATCAACATTAATTGAGCTCCTTAGCCATCTCTTTTAAAACTCTTGGATATAAGTTATATGGACCTGCTGATTTAAAAATGTCTGACTCTAGTAGCTACTATTTAACATCCTTGTAAGATGGAAATGGAATGAAAAAGGCTGATATCATCATCACATGATATGACTTTACCATCTTTTTTCCTTGCTCTCAATTCCAGTGCCTGGATCTAGCCTAGGGCTGCAATTGCAGGGAAAGTTCAGCTCAGCTCTGGGCTGTATCATGCTCAGTGATGACCAAATCTTTGGTGTTTTTAATTGCCAAGCTGTAGCACATTCCTGAGCATGTGCAAACTGCTGTTTTTCATAGGCTTGTAACTTGGCCAAATTTGGGCAGACTTTCATAGGAACACACTTTCACAGGAACAGCGAAAGATCCATCCCTAACACAAAGGCCACCCCTTCCCAAATTTCAAAGCCTTGCTTCAAAGTATGGGGATGCTAGAGTTTCTAAAATAAAAAGTTGTTACCATTTTTAATATGGGCAAAACCATATCTATTTCAGTAGCCTCATTCTCAGAAGTAGCTGAACTGTTTTGGCTGAAAGTTTAAAAAAAAAAAGGGGGGGGGGAGCCTGAGGCCGACATGACATGTAGAATTTCATCCTGAACAGTTCAAGTCTGGCAAAGATATAAGCAACTGAAAACAGGGTCTTAGAATGGGAAGTGTCGGACAATCTTAGTAATATGTGATGCTACCAGCCTAATCTACAGTATATTCATACACAAAATCTCTGTTGTGCATTAGTTAAGGTTGCCCCACATCTACTATGCCTGACACAAACCCAAGAAAATTACAAGTTGTCTTCTTCTCCACCTATCACTGCCACAACTATTGTACATCATATACTACAAGCAAACTAACTCTTTTCCCACCCAGGTATGCCAACCTTCCAGAATGGCCTTTACCAAACTACTCCACCCAAATACACCAGGCTACTACTTATCTGTCCCCTTCTGCATATTTCCAAGATTATTGGTTATTTTATGTTTGGGGCAGAGGAAAGGAAATGTAGTAGAATTTGTCTAGTGCTCAATCAGTCAATTGAAGATGCATAATATAGATCATGAAGTCCAGAAAGTGTGTGGTCAGTCGATCTGGGAAAATAGTGTTAAAAGCCTATTCATTTAAACGTTCGGATTAATTTATTTCAGTCATAATCATGCACCTGTTGTATTAAAGTTCAATGATATTTTATTGACATGACTTTGTGAAAAGCAAGTTTTTACATAAATGTCAGTGTTCTTCTAGAAAGTGTTAACTTAGAACATTCTCATTCAAACAGGGAAAGCTGGCTGGCTGCCTGGACAAATTATGACAGGTTTCAGAGTAGCAGCTGTGTTAGTTTGTATCCGCAAAAAGAAAAGGAGTACTTGTGGCACCTTAGAGACTAACAAATTTATTTGAGCATAAGCTTTCGTGAGCTACAGCTCACTTCATCGGATGCAAGTACTCCTTTTCTTTTTGGACAAATTATGTTCCTCTTCCACATTACAGCCACTCAAAAGAAGAGAATCAGAAATGGATGCTATAAATTTTTTTATTTTAAAAATAGCATATACAGGTATTGAGATTTTTTCATTATGTGAACTTTCATAGGATTCATTCTGTGGTTATCTTTAAACTAGTACTGCATTTAAATAGGATGGAATCTGGTTTATCTTAAACATTGGGCACTAATTGAACTATTAGCCGTTGATAACAGAACACTTATCGCTCATACTTCAGGATCAAACAGAATGGATACTCCTGTTATATTGCACTGTGGAAGTTTTATCGTGGGAGAATTTTTGCAACATATCATGACTTTTTTCATAATACAATCTGAAAAGTATAAATATGATTACAAGCTTGCACTGTATTCACAAATACTAATTAAGCAGAAATGTCACTATATCATATAACTGACCTTCTAGGAAAAATGGATGGACTTCAATTTTTTAATAACTTTCAAAATTATTTTCAACCCTCATTAAAGGGGAAAAAGCCAAGCACAGTTGGGTAGAGAAACATATGAAGCTAAATTTACTGATAATTTGTTAGTTTTGCAACACCATAAACAAGCACACTCAGTTACATTTCTTTTTTAAAAATGCCATTCATTTCAACTGAAGTTGGCAATACATCTTTTTAAAGTTGAGTGAACTTGCTTTATTTTCTTCATATATACATGCATGTACACACTCCAGGATTTATTAAGTAACAGAGCAAATGCAAAATGGACTTCAAAGATAAAATGCAATATATCTGCAATGGATACTTTATTCGGATTTCTTAACAAAAAGGGTACTATAGAACTTTCTTAAGCCAATATTCCTATATTACTGCAATGCATATAGTGAATTCATTAACTCTTTGTATAGTAATCCAAGTATGAAAAGGATTAATACTAAACACTATTTACACATATAGTCATGCAGCCACTCCTTCTTTAAGTAAAATTTATATGAAATAAAGCATAAAGCCTGTTAAAAATTTGCAAAAATAAAAATCTTCAGTTTATTGCTCCCTTCTTGGGATGATTTCCTAAACAAATTGAATCTTCTTTTCACAAATGATCAAGAGCAATCTTCTTAGCTATAGTAAGCCCCCCTGTAAAGACACAAAAATCACATTTAATAATTTATATTTTGCACTGACATATGTTCCACCAAAGGATCTAAAAATAATTTATACATTTTAATGAACCAAGCCTCAACATCCCCATGAAGTTAGGAAATGATACCATTTTTTAAACATAGAAAAACAGAGGCACCCAGAGAATGACTTATTCAGGGTCACTGAGGAAGGCAGTATCAAAACCAGAAATAGAAACCAGGGGAGAAATCCTGGCCCCATTAAAGTCAGTGGCCTGTGGTGTTCAGGAATCACTTAGGGCCCAAAGGGCTTGAAAGAAATACTCAGTTCACTGACCAGTTCCACTGCCTCTGCATAAAATAACATGGCTTCTGCAGCACCACTTCCCAAACTTCCTGTCTGTGAAGCTATGCCACTAAAAGATACAGTCCTCAAATCACATCTTCCTTTCCCAGTTAAACTTAATTATAACAATACTTAAACAATGTGATACAACACACAATTCTAAAATGTATAACCCACCTGCTAACAAAACTTATTAACAATGTTCAATTAATCTCTGAGGTGCCTTGCACTGTTCCCTGGATTTGTGGAAATCTCCCTTGAAATATCAGTACTACTATTGACAGGAGATGGTAATTTGTTCTGGTAGTGTTATGTCCTAGGGTTTGGGTGTCTCAACCTGTTGTATTATCTCAACTCACTGCTTCATATCTCCCTCCCTTCTGGAAACTGGAAAAGGTGAACAGAACATCATTTGCAGGAAGTGGTGGAAATTCCCAGACCCCCAAATCAGGGTTTTTTTATGTTTAGCGTTATCTGTCTCTTCATACTTCTGCAAGTCCCCACTTCCTCTGACATCAGCTTCTACCTTTACAGGGAGTCAAGTTCTCAGTTTTCTGATAAACAATACTTCTACAGATAAACCATATTTTATTGCTGCCATCCTGCAACTTAACAGTGCTAAGTACCGATCAGAGTCTGACTCTGCAGCCTTTTTCAGTTGCCATTTTATTATTTTAACACCACTTTCCACCAACCTGTTGGATTGGGGATAATGGGGACTCGGGATTACATGTCTAAACCCAAACTGTACTGTAAACTGCTTAAACTGCCTATGCCCAGTAAGCTGTGGTCCACTGACAGACATTATTATGTCAGAAATACTATGCCTAGCAAAAACAGATTTGATGTGTACAATCACCTGTTTAGCTGTAGTATCTTCTAGTATTAGGTGCTATAATAATACAGATAATAAATAATAATCATAATAGTAAAACAATCTCAATGAAATTAGAAAAAAGAAAAGGAGTACCCGTGGCACCTTAGAGACTAACAAATTTATTAGAGCATAAGCTTTCGTGAGCTACAGCTCACTTCATCGGATGCATTTGGTGGAAAAAGCAGAGGAGAGATTTACACACACACACACACACACACACACACACACACACACACACACAGAACATGAAACAATGGGTTTATCATACACACTGTAAGGAGAGTGATCACTTAAGATAAGCCATCACCAGCAGCGGGGGGGGGGGGAAGAAGGAGGAAAACCTTTCATGGTGACAAGCAAGGTAGGCTAATTCCAGCAGTTAACAAGAATATCAGAGGAACAGTGGGGGTGGGGGGGAGGGAGAAATACCATGGGGAAATACTTTTACTTTGTGTAATGACTCATCCATTCCCAGTCTCTATTCAAGCCTAAGTTAATTGTATCCAGTTTGCAAATTAATTCCAATTCAGCAGTCTCTCGTTGGAGTCTGTTTTTGAAGCTTTTTTGTTGAAGTATAGCCACTCTTAGGTCTGTGATCGAAATTAGAGTAAGTTTAAAACAAATACATTATTTTTTCCAACCAACATAAACATATATCTATGACTACTTTGCTCCCATGGGGCATTTTTTCCTATGCCATTAAAATGGGGGTTCCTTTGCTTGGTGTGGCCTGTATTTCTGGTATATGGAACAAGCCTTGACAGTTTCCTCAATGCTGCTGTTCATTTGAGGCTACTATAAAACGTCTCTAGGCCTTCTCTTAGATTTTTCAGTCCCTAAATGACCTTCATGTATCCTTTTAAAAATATTTTTTTCTAACACCTTAGGGACTACCATTCTGGTATCTTTAAACAAAATCCCATGTAGGACTGAGAGCTCCCCCATGACAGGGGCTGGGAACATGCTGTCCTGGCCACACGGTTGAGCTGTTGCGCTGGCAATCACAGTCCACATGTTGTCTGAGACTGAACAGTGTTTCTTTTTTCTTTTTTTCAAATCAAACTGAGATGAACAATGTCTAGCTCTGGACTTTACTCCACTGTATTTTTGTCAAATGCTCTAGAGGGTATGTCAGCAACCCCCAAATCTCTCCCAGGTTTCACAGAAATGTAGGGCTGAAAGGGAACTCAAGAGGCCATCAAATCCTTGCACTGAGGCAGAACCAAGTAAACCTAGACTCTTTATAACAGCACTTAACATGTTTGAAGACTGTTATCGGGTCCCCCCCTAAGTTTTCTTTTCTCAAGACTAAAGATGCCAGGTCTTTTTTTAACCTTCCTTCATTGGTCAGTTTTTCTAATAATTTTATCATTTTTGTTGCTCTGCTCTGGACTCTCTCCAAGTTATCCATATCTTTCCTAAAGTGTGACATCTAGAATTGGACATAGTACTCCAGCTGAGGCCTCACCAGTGCTGAGTAGAGCAGGACAGTTAACTCCCGTGTCTGACATGTGACATTTCTGTTAATACATCCCAGAATAATATTAGCCTTTTTCCCAATTGCATCACATTGTTGGCTCATATTCAATTAATGGGGGTTTCTATGCACACCATGGCAAACCAAACCAGCCAAACAGAGAAGACTTTGGTTTTACCCCACTGGTTAACCATAAGTCACACAAGCAATTCCCTTAGACACTCCAGTTTCCCAGTATCAGCACCAGTGCCACTTGTTATGGAGACAGATGGTTATGAAAACCAGTATCCCAGTAAAAGAAAAAAGGTTCTCTCGATCCCAAAGGGCCAAGCCCCAGACCCAGGTCAATAAACAAGTTAGATCTTACCTACAAATCATACTGTTGCCAATTCTTTAGAATCTAAAGGTTTATTCATAAAAGGAAAAAGATATAGATGAGAGCTAGAATAGGTTAAATGGAATCAATTACATACAATAATGGCAAAGTTCTTGGATGAGGCTTGCAGCAGTGGTAGAATAAACTGCAGGTTCAAATCAAGTCTCTGGAGTACATCCACAGCTGGGATGGGTCTTTCAGTCCTTGGTTCAAAGCTTCAGTGTAGCTAAGTCCCTCCAGAGGTATGAAGCAGGATTGAAGACAAGATGGAGGAACTGCAGCAGCTTTTTATATTCTCTTGCCAAGTGGTCGGTCTTTCTTTGTTCCAAACACAAGCTGTCCATCACATGGCCTGGAAAAACCTCAGAGTTCTGTCCATAGGCATGTCCCTGCATGCCTTGCTCAGTCCCAAGGCATGTCTGCATTCTCTCAATGGGTCAATTGTAGCTCACGAAAGCTTGTGCTCAAATAAATTTGTTAGTCTCTAAGGTGCCACAAGTACTCCTTTTCTTTTTGCGGATACAGACTAACATGGCTGCTACTCTGAAATTGTATAGCTGATGGTCCTTAATGGGCCATCAAGCAGGCTAGGCAGAGCTGACACCAACTTGTCTGGGGTGTCACCCAGAAGCATAGCACAAGTTTGAACTACAACAGTATAGAGCCAATATTCATAACTTTAACTACAAAAATGATACACACAGATAGACAGAATAATCATAACCAGCGAACCATAACCTTGTCTGAGACACCTTATTTGACCCCCTTTATACAAGATTTGGTGCCACTACAGGACCTTTGTTGCAACAATGTTCTATACGGTCCCAGTTCAATTCAATAACGTCACACTTTCCGAGTATCAAAGTTAGGCTGATAGGTCTATAATTCTCTGGGTCCTCTCTGTTTCTCTTTTTAAAAGATAGGTCCTTAACAATTTGTCTTTTTTTTTTTTTTTTTTTTGAGGATTCCTTTTCATTTTTCAGGTCATTAAAAAGCTCCTGATGGAGCATATTGGCATCTTACTATTCTTCTGATCTTTCCTTTGCATTGGGATAGTTTACAGTTGTGCATGTAATATTGTCTCCTTGAGAAACTGCCAGCTTTCCTGAACTCCTTTATTCCTTAGATTTTAATTCCCATGGGAACTTACAAACCAGTTCTTTAAGTTCATTAAAATCTGCTTTTATGAAGTCAGTTATCCTTATTCTGCTGCTCTCACTCCTTCCTGTCCTTAGAATCATAACATCTATGATTTCATGGTCATTTTCATCGAAACTGCCTTACACCTTCAGATTCCAACCAATTCCTTCCTGTTGGTCACTCACAATCAAATCTAAAATGGCTGTCCTCCTTGTTATTCCTCCACTTTCTGAAACAAAAGTTGTCCTGAATTTCAAGGACTTACTGGAATTTTGTGCTTTACTGTATTATTTTTCCAACAGATGCCTGGGTATTTAAATTCCTGCATTACTACAAGATCCTGTGTTTTGGATATTTCTGTTGTTTGTTCTAAAAATGGCTCATCCACCTCTTCTTTCTGATTTGGAGGTCTATAGTAAACCCCTACAATGATGTCACCCCAGTGTTTCCCCCTTTTATCTTTACCCTTTCTAGTCAATTTGTAAATCATACATTTGTAAATGAAAAAATAATCTCTGTATCCTTGAGGTAGGAGAGGGTGTTTGCCAGCTCCATTTTGGCAATAGTAATAAATCATTTATAGTTAATTTCAACTAAGAAAAAAGGACCTGAAACTTTTTACAACCAAGTACTAAAGGCAAAGCCTCTTTCTTTATATGACAGGTTTCAGAGTAGCAGCCGTGTTAGTCTGTATTCGCAAAAAGAAAGGGAGTACTTGTGGCACCTTAGAGACTAACAAATTTATTAGAGCATAAGCTTTCTTGAGCTACAGCTCACTTCATCGGATGCAGTATATTGATGCTCTGTTTTTGTTAGCATGTGTGATGCATAAGCCACTGATCTCCAGTTGATTACACTGTTATAAGAGGACTGTGCCACTACCCTTTCTGGAGGCTTCAATGGACAACTTAGTCTTGTGCTTACTGTCATAATATCTCCTGACTGAGTCATCTTTAATTAACTCCTTCAGTTTCTCAAACTCACTGTTAAGATTTCATTCCATGTCCATTGGGCATCTTTGCACAGTAGCACTTCCAGGTTGTTGGTTTGAGTAGTTTTATCAGGCAAAAATTTCCCTACATAGTACACCATTCCAAGGAATCTTTGTACCCTTTCCTGTTCTGTTGGGACAGATGTGTTGGTGATGGCCTCACTCAACATTACTGTGATCTACCTATACACGTTGCTGTGTTAATGTATCTTTCAGGTATGCTATTTCCATAATATGGAGTTTACATTTTTATTTGTTTAGCATTAGCCCAGCAGCTCTGGCTCTTCCTAGAACTGCCTGGAGCCCTTTGGTTATACTCTTCTACTGTAAACATCTTCCATCTTGTATCTACCTTGGGTGCTGAACACAACCTAAATGGCAGTATGCGGAAACAGTGTCTCCCAAAGGAAGTGCTGAATGTGCACAAATGTGTATTCTGTTTTCCTAAGGGCACCTGCCAAAACCCTGCTGACATCAGCAGAGAAAAGTACTTGGTATCAGCCACCTGGTGCTTGCAAACTCTTGCAAAGTGATGAAGCCAACTGCAGTTCTTGCATCTTTTCCCATATGCTGAACATTGTCCCGGCTTGTGCTATTGTTTACAACATGTATAGCTCCATGTGCTGTTGTTTTTGCATGATTCTGACTTTGAACTCTATGTGCCTTCTTGCCTCAGGTCTCTCTTTTTGTGGTATTTTGGATTCTCTATCATGTCTACATTGTCAGAGCACTGTCCATCCTCCATAAGGTTCATTCTGGACTGGGTGACTTCTGTTGCTTGGCAAATTCTAATGGCCTTGTCAAGGGTTAATTCTGCTTCTCCCAGTAGTCTCTCTCTGAGATTTTTGTTCCAGATTCCAATCTCAATCTGGTCTCTTATCAGGGACTCAGTCCCCCAGAATTGCAATATTGGCTCTTCAGACTTAGGATATGTCTACACAGCAAAAGCTGTGCAAAGACTAGCCCACCCAAGATAGGCTGAATCTAGCTGGTGTGAATAACAGTAGCAATGAAGACAGTGCAGTGCAAGCTTCAGGGTGGAGAGCACAAGCCTGGCACAGAGCCTTAGTACGTACTTGGCTCGCTGGCCTGCTCTGAAGCTCGCTGGCCTGCTCTGAAGGCTCTGGTCTGTTGTCACTGCTAATGCTACCTGTACTAGTTAGATTCAAGCTAGCTAGGATAGGCTTGCCTTTGCGCATCTTGTGCTATGTAGATAAACTCTTAGAGCAGTGGTTTTAAAACTTTTTTTTCTGATGACCCAGTTGAAGAAATTGTTGATGCCTGTGACCCAAAGGAGTTGGGGATGAGGGGTTTGAGATGTGGGAGGGGCTCAGGGCTGGGGAAGAGGGTTTGGGTGTGGGGGTGAGAGCTGTGGGGTGGGGCCAGGGATGATTGGTTTAGGGTGCAAGAGGGAGATCTGGGTTTGTGGGGGCTCAGGACTGGGGCAGGGGGTTGGGGTGCAGGAGAGGGTCAGGGCTCTGGGCTGGGGGTGCAGGCTCTGGGGTAGGGTCAGGAATGAGGGGTTTGGGGTGCAGGAAGGGGCTCTGAGTTTGGGGGGGCTCAGGGCTGGGGCAGGGGATTGGGGCATGGGCTTACCTCGGGTGGCTCCCATCAGTGGTGCAGCAGGGGTGCTAAGTCAAGCTTCCTGTCTGTCCTGGCACCGTGGACCGCATTGCACCCTGGAAGTGGCCAGCAGCGGGTCCGGCTCCTAGGCGGAGGAGCGCAAGAGGCTCTGTGTGGCTCCCACCCGCAGGCACTGCCCCCACCCCCAGCTCCCATTGACCAGTTCCTGATCAATAGGAGCGTGGAGCCAGTGCTTGGGGCAGGGGCAGTGCGCAGAGCCCTGTGGGGCCCCCCCACCTGGACCTGCTGCTGGCCGCTTCTGGGTGCAGCGTGGTGTCTGAACAGGTAGGGACTAGCCTGCCTTAGCTGGGCAGCACCAATGATGGGACTGAATGGCCCAGTAGTCGGTGCTGACCAGAGCTGCCATGACCCAGTGCCAGGTCACAACCTGCAGTTTGAAAACTACTGCCTTAGAGCAGTCAAACTTTTTTTTATAGTTTCACTTTCCTTTTGTATTCTCAGGTGAAAAATTTTCCTCATATGTTTCATTGTTATGTGGATTGCAAAACAGCTCAAATTTTTGTAATACAGTTTCATAGTAAGCCTTCTGTGCCTGAGTTAATTGAAAACTGTTGAACACATCAAGTGCATTGGAACCTGCTATTGTCAGAAAAAAAAGACTACCTTCCGAATGTCTTCCTTATCAATTGCACCCATTGCTTGCAGATACAGAGTGAAGCTCTGTTTAAATTTCTTTAGATTATTTTCCACATTTCAGCAAATTTCATCTCTGATGGAGGTTTTAGATGCTCCATTAGAATAATAGAATCATAGAATATCAGGGTTGGAAGGGACCTCAGGAGATCAGCTAGTCCAACCCCCTGCTCAAAACAAAACCATCTCCAACTAAATCATCCCAGCCAGGGCTTTGTCAAGCCTGACCTTAAAAACCTCTGAGGACGGAGATTCCACCACCTCCCTAGGTAACCCAGTCCAGTGCTTCGCCACCCTCCTTGTGAAAAAGTTTTCCCTAATATCCAACCTAAACCTCCCTCACTGCAATTTGAGACCATTACTCCTTGTTCTGTCATCTGCTACCACTGAGAACAGTCTAGATCCATCCTCTTTGAACCCCCTTTCAGGTAGTTGAAAGCAGCTATCAAATCCCCCCTTATTCTTTTCTTCTGCAGACTAAATAATCCCAGTTCCTTCAGCCTCTCCTCATAAATCATGTGCTCCAGCCCCCTAATCATTTTTGTTGCCCTCTGCTGGACTCTCTCATTTTTCTACATCCTCCTTGTAGTGTGGGGCCCAAAATTGGACACAGTACTCCAGATGAGACCTCACCAATGCTGAAAAGAGGGGAAAGATCACATCCCTCAATCTGCTGGTAATGCTCCTACTTATACAGCCCAAAATGCTGTTAGCCTTCTTCATAACAAGGGCACACTGTTGACTCATATCCAGCTTCTCGTTCACTGTAACCCCTAGGTCCTATTCTACAGAACTGCTGTCTAGCCATTCGGTCCCTAGTTGGTAGCAGTGCATGGGATTCTTTCATCATAAGTGCAGGACTCTGCACTTGTCCTTGTTGAACCTCATCAGATTTCTTTTGGCCCAATCCTCTAATTTGTCTAGGTCCCTCTGTATCCCTAACCTCCAGCATATCTACCCCTCCTCCTCCAGTTTAGTGTCATCTGCAAACTTGCAGAGGGTGCAATCCACGCCATCCTCCAAATCATTAATGAAGATATTGAACAAAACCGGCCTCAGGACCGACCCTTAGGGCTCTCCGCTTGATACTGGCTGCCAACTAGACATGGAGCCATTGATCACTGCTTGTTGAGCCCGACGATCTAGCCAGCTTTCTATCCACTTTATAGTCCATTCATCCAGCCCATAGTTCTTTAACTTGCTGGCAAGAATACTGTGGGAGACCATAACAAAGCTTTACTAAAGTCAAGGAATAACACGTCCACTGCTTTCCCCTCATCCACAGAGCCAGTTATCTCATCATAGAAGGCAATTAGGTTAGTCAGGCATGACTTGCTCTTGGTGAATCCATGCTGACTGTTCCTGATCACTTTCCTCTCCTCAAAGTGCTTCAAAATTGATTCCTTGAGGATCTGCTCCATGATTTTTCCAGGGACTGAGGTGAGGCTGACTGGCCTGTAGTTCCCAGGATCCTCCTTCTTCCCTTTTTTAAAGATGGGCACTACATTAGCCTCTTTTCAGTCATCCAGGACCTCCCCCAATCACCATGAGTTTTCAAAGATAATGGCCAATGGCTTTGCAATCACATCCGCCAATTCTTTTAGCACCCTCGGATGCAGTGCTTCCGGCTCCATGGACTTGTGCTCATCCAGCTTTTCTAAATAGTTCTGAACCACTTATTTCTCCACAGAGGGGTGATCACCTCCTCCCCATAGTGTGTTGCCCAGTGCATTAGTCTGGGAGCTGACCTTGTTCGTGAAGACAGGGAAAAAAAGCATTGAGCACATTAGCTTTTTCCAAATCCTCTGTTACTAGATTGCCTCCCCCGTTCAGTAAAGGGCCCACACTTTCCCTGACCACCTTCTTGTTGCTTCTTCTACCTATGTGTAGAAACCCTTCTTGTTACTCTTAACATCCCTTGCTAGCAGCAACTCCAATTGTGATTTGGCCTTCCTGATTTCACTCCTGCATGCCTGAGCAATATTTTTATACTCCTCCCTGGTCATTTGTCCAATCTTCCACTTCTTGTAAGCTTCCTTTTTGTGTTTAAGATCAGCAAGGATTTCACTGTTAAGCCAAGCTGGTCGCCTGCCATATTTACTATTCTTTCTACACATCGGGATGGTTTGTTCCTGCAACCTCAATAAGGATTCTTTAAAATACAGCCAGCTCTCCTGGACTCTTTTCCCCTTCATGTTGTTCTCCCAGGGGATCCTGCCCATCAGTTCCCTGAGGGAGTCAAAGTCTGCTTTTCTGAAGTCCAGGGCCCATATTCTGCTGCTCTCCTTTCTTCCTTTTGTCAGGATCGTGAACTCTACCATCTCATGGTCACTGCCTCCCAGGTTCCCATCCACTTTTGCTTCCCCTACTAATTCTTCCCTGTTTGTGAGCAGCAAGTCAAAAAGAGCTTTGCTCCAGTTGGTTCCTCCAGCACTTGCACCAGGAAATAGTCCCCTACACTTTCCAAAAACTTCCTGGATTGTCTATGCACTGCTGTATTGCTCTCCCCGCAGATATCAGGTTATTTTCTATTGACTCATGGTGTCCAGGAATCACTCTTGGCCCAACATGGTTGAAAGAGATGCAGTTGGAACTTGTCCTTGAATAAAGAGTATCTGCATAACAGAAAATGGAATTCTGCAGACCCCTTCCTATGTCTTCCTATCTCTGAAGCTAAACCACTTAAAGGTACAGTTCCCAATCCCTAGGTGATAAAATGACGGTAATCTACCAAAAGACTAAAATAGAATACTGTCTGTTGATTGTTGTTAAAGCTTAACAAATATAAAGGGGTTTTTACAGCATAGACAATCTTTAAAAAACTACTCAAGATTCTGCTGTCCTGGCTTTGAACTCAAATATCCAATACTGTACATACATCAGTGTTTTTCTCAACTATTGAGCAGTCAGTTACGCAGTATGCATTCAAACGTGCAGTAGCTCAAACTGTGGTTGGTGGGTCCTGGAGAATTGACTGGTTGGCTCCTCCTTATTTTCAACTTCTAAATTTAATTAAAAGACAGCTAAACTACAATAAACACTTTCCAGTATGACTTTTCCATGTTAAGCAATTATCTAATTGCCTTAAGAATATTATGTTTCCAAATGAGATGGAAGGTAGCATGTGCCATTGATGGTAGAAGAGCAAGTGGTCCATGAGGCAATATTTGCATGAAATGGTACTTCACACTATGAAACACTTTGGGAAGCCCTCATTTAGAATATATAATGTGCAATACCGATTTTTCTATTAGTGTTGAATTTTTAAGATCCCACTTTAAGATCTGGGCCTAACAAGCCAACTACTGCACACAGTACCACAGAAAGAAGGAACAAGAGGAGAGAGTTTTGACAAGGTGGGGCTATTTTCATCAGCACAGTTAATTATTAAACTGCTTTGATGCAGTGGAATGTAGAGGTGTTCTTTTAAGAGGCAATGTTCTACTTGGAATGTCAATATGTACCAGGTATGTGGGGCAGCCGTTGCAGGTGCTTTTTGCCATCAGTGCCTGGTACATCTAACACTGAATGAATCAATAGGAAAGTAGAGAATCATAGAACTGTAGGACTGGAAGGGACCTAAAGGGGTCTTCTAGTCCAATCACCTGCATAACTAAAAAGAAAACCCAAGACAAGACTGTGGCTTTAAGTCTCTGACAGTACTGTGTGGGTTAGGAGAATGAAGCAAGGTTTTTCATTGGCAGAAGCTCTCAAAAATAGACAAAGACTCTCTGAGAACTACAAATAGTCACTACTGCATCCTTTTCCAAGGTGCAGCACGCTCTCTCTCCCAGAATTCTGCCCACCAAATCTGCGCTGCTCATGTGGCGTCTAATACTGTTGTTCATGCTAGACTGCCATGGTCCTTATGCAACAGGAATGTAAGGGCCAGAATTGTACTTAGGGTGCCAGATGAACCCTGTAATGGGATTAACTCTCCCACAGTCCATCTGCAGGTCATATTTGATTGGTCAGGTTTGGAATGCAGCAATTTCGATTAAGATTTGAGCGTTAGGATTTTGTATTAGAAAAGGTACTCAGAAGATACTACCTCATACCTAAGGGGCACGCTAATAAATCTGACAATGGTTCTTTATGTAATCACTTACCTATTTAGTGAGAGTCTAGTTCATAAACCAATGTTAGCTAAGTCTGGGGAGATTCTAGCAAAACTGTCACACAACTCAAAATATATGACAATCAGGAACAATGCCATAAAGGATTTTACCCTGAAATAGGCTGCAAATTACAATTGCTAAATTAATTGCCTTCTATGACTACATGACTGGCTCTGTGAATGAGGGGAAAGCAGTGGCCGTGTTATTCCTTGACTTTAGCAAAGCTTTTGACGTGGTCTCCCACAGTATTCTTGCCAGCAAGTTTAAAGAAGTATGGGCTGGATGAATGGACTATAAGAAATGGATAGAAAGCTGGCTAGATCGTTGGGCTGAACAAGCAGTGATCAATGGCTCCATGTCTAGTTGGCAGCCGGTATCAAGCGGAGTGCCCTAAGGGTCGGTCCTGAGGCCGGTTTCGTTCAGTATTTTCATTAATGATTTGGAGGATGGCGTGGATTGCACCCTCTGCAAGTTTGCAGATGACACTAAACTGGGAGGAGCAGTAGATATGCTGGAGGGTAGGGATAGGGTACAGAGGGACCTAGACAAATTAGAGGATTGGGTCAAAAGAAATCTGATGAGGTTCAACAAGGACGAGTGCAGAGTCCTGCACTTGGAACGGAAGAATCCCATGCACTACTACAGACTAGGGACTGAATGGCTAGGCAGCAGATTCTAAGAGGATGGATCCAGACTGTTCTCAGTGGTAGCAGATGACAGAACAAGGAGTAATGGTCTCAAGTTGCAGTGGGAGAGGTTTAGGTTGAATGTTAGGAAAAACTTTTTCACAAGGAGCGTGGTGAAGCACTGGAATGGGTTACCTAGGGAGGTGGTGGAATCTCCTTCCTCAGAGGTTTTTAAGGTCAGGCTTGACAAAGCCCTCGCTGGGATGATTTAGTTGGGGATTGGTCCTGCTTTGAGCAGGGGGTTAGACTAGATGACTTCCTGAGGTCCCTTCCAACCCTGATATCCTATGATTCTACGATAATGTGCATGCGGCCTCAGCCACTCATGGAAAACAGAATTGATGGGAGTGTGTGTATAAGAGAGTAATTTTTAACAAGAGGTAACATTTATTTTAGTTTCAATGGTACTACTGACATCTAATGGTAAAACATAGTAACTTTCAGCAGAGATGTTTAAGCTTTTTAAAAGGTATGTATTAAATCACTAATACCTAATTAAATGATATGACAGCATTTACAGTTTCATAACCTTTGTTTGTGACAAACACATTACACTTCCTTATTATTTTAACACTGGCTGAAAAATACTTTTTTCTACCTGTCTTGAAGAATCACCAATGAAATTAGGTTTCAGAGTAGCAACCGTGTTAGTCTGTATCCGCAAAAAGAAAAGGAGTACTTGTGGCACCCTAGAGACTAACAAATTTATTTGAGCATAAGCTTTCGTGAACTACAGCTCCTTTCATCAGATGATGCAGTGGAAAATACAGTGGAGAGATTTATATACACAGAGAACATGAAACAGTGGGTGTTACCATACACACTGTAAAAAGAGTGATCAGGTAAGGTGAGCTATTACCAGCAGGAAAACTGAGGGGAAAAAACCTTTTGTAGTGATAATCAAGGTGGGCCATTTCCAGCAGTTGACAAGAACGTGTGAGGAACGGTGGGTGGGGGTGGGGGAATAAACATGGGGAAATAGTTTTACTTTGTGTAATGACACATCCACTCCCAGTCTTTATTCAAGACTAAATTAATTGTATCCAGTTTGCAAATTCATTCCAATTGAGCAGTCTCTCGTTGGAGTCTGTTTTTGAAGTTTCTTTGTTGAAGAATTGCCACTTTTAGGTCTGTAAGCGAGAGACCAAAGAGATTGAAGTGTTCTC